>NW_022111300.1:54300884-54321453 GCF_000313985.2 Echinops telfairi
GGGGGCGTCCTGTCTGGACTTGCGTGCCTGCTTTTCTCCCTGAGCGTCACTAGCCTTCATTCTTAAAATATTCACGTGTGTTTGCATTAGATATACATAGCACCTGCCACTTGTTAACATGTCTCCAACATCTCCTTCCAAATCTTAACTTTCTAGTGAGCAGCATTTTAACCTTTGATGCAGTTATACTTAGCAACCTTTTATGTCTTGTCCATGCAGATGTATGGTCTGAGGCCTCGTTCTCGAGCTCAGGATAATAGGTTACTGTTTTATATTCTAGATGTTTGACATTTACATATAGATATGCACATAGATATTTATATGGTGAGAGGCAGGAATAACACTCTTCCATATGAATACCCAATATTGCCAGTACCCCATCACCTCTAGCATAACTGTAAAGTGTATCAACATCACAGGTATGTGTATACTAGTTCCTGAACTCCATGCCAGTTTTCATTGGTCTCTCTATCAAAACCACACTCTTATCTCTTCTAACTTAATGCTATGTTCTCCTCTCAGGACAAGGTAGACTTTACCCTCCTATGCCTGCTTGGGCCGTGGTTTTAAGCACACTGTGCAGAGCTGCACAACATAAGCTGGTAAGGGTTTGGGTTGAAATGATGTTTATAGATTGGTGTGAGATAAATCCATTCAAACAAGTTGGTATAATTAGCTCAGAAATACAGAATCTGTAAAAATACATTGAACCCATTCTTAGAAATAAAGCTGGACAATTGTGAGTATAAGGTAAATGCTGTAGAACTTGATAGGTGACTGTAGGACTAGGACATCCCAGGAGCCCTAGTGGGGTAATTATTAGGGATTGGGCTGCAATACACAAGGTTAGATGTTTGAAAATCACGATTTTCTACTCCAATACAGAGTAAGTCTCAGAAACTCAGAAGGGGCAGTTCTACCCTGTCCTACATGGTTGGCATCGATTAAATGGCAGTGAGTACTTTCAAACTTTGAAAAACTGATTGTAAAAAACTAAGGCAAAATGGCAAATGGTACTTTTATTAAGCCTGGCCGGCCTGGGCCCCGCAGATTCTTCTGCTCAGCAGGTAGAACTGCCTGTTGCTTATCTTTCTCCTGTGCTGCTGATGCTGTTTGAAGTTGGGTAGAATTAGCATAGAAAATAGTGATATAGTTATTTCATGAGAAATTCTAAAGGTAAACAGCAATATACAGTTCATATACCCTTGTGTATTCATGGATTCATTATACACACACGTACATGCATTTTTTTATATTACACAACTTGGGGACAGACTCTTGGGCTGCTAAGTGCAAGGTCAGCAGTTCCAACCCCACCAGCCACTCTATGGGAGGGAGAGTAGGCTGTTTGCTCCAATACAAGTGTAGAATCTCAAAAACCCAGCGTAGAATTGCAGAGTCGGAATCAAGCCAATGGCAATGGGTTTGTTTCGCGTGTGTGTGTGTGTGTGTGTATTTATGTGTATAGCACTTTTAATGGTGATTTCAACTTCCTCAATGTAGAGGAACTAATAAAGTCCAAGTGATTGCGTAGGCATTACCACATACCTGGTGATTGACTAAATGACCCACGACCCCAATGCAATAGCTTAACCCTTTCACGACTTGTTTTCTGCTTTGCACTTTATTATTATTATTTTTTACTGTGTGTTTTCAGTAATGGGAGGCATGCTGAAAGCAAGGGGAAACATTTTTGAGTTGTTTTTAATGAATTTTCATATAATTAAGTGAGGCATTTGTATCTGAAGTGTACCCTGGTGGAAGGGTGGGTGGAGTGAGACCTGTATCTTCAGAGTCAAGACCATTTATACGACCCTCCCTCCCTGCCCCTCCAGGCATGGGTATGTGGACAACCGGGATAGCATCTTTCCAAGGAGCATCAAGAGGAGGGAAAGAGTCACGGCAAGGGGCACATGATTTAAAATTCTGGTACAGCAAATGTTCCCATCATCTTATGAGAGCAGAGCATCTGCTGCCCATTCAAGTCAATCCAGACGAAGTGGAAAGGCTTATACTCCGCTTTGCTTTTCGTAAAACGCTTGGCCTGCTCTGGGCCCTCCCTGGGCTAACTAGATCTCCCAGGGAGCTTTGCTTCCAGAGGCAGCTGGCACACCTGTCTCCCTGACAGCTTCTCTTTCCCGGCTCTGCCGGCAGAGCCTCATTCTTTCTCGGGGCACCCCAAGAGTCTCACTCTGGCGGCTCCGTCTCCAGGGACTTGGAATTTAGTGCATCTCTGATTTGCTTTGCATTGTGGGTGCTTGTCTGCCTCACTAGGTTGCAGGAGCCGCGCAAGTCTATACCTCCCAGATCACAGTCTCCGTGCTGCCCAACACAGCAACATGTATTAAGGATCTGACAGATACTTGCTAAACTTACTCCATTGCCCTCGGAGTCTATCCAGGAGCCCTGGCTGCGTGTGGTGGGTGATGTGTTGGGGATTCCAGCACCAGGTGCTCCATGAGAGAAGGACCAGCTCCTGGAGGCCGCCGACTCTGTTCTGTTGGGCACCTGGGAGTCAGAATCCTCCTGATGACTGTGAGTTTGGTGGAAGGCGTCTACACTCAGTGTGGAGGGCTTACTCTGAGTCACCCATGTGTAAAAGGTAGAGTGTTCCGTTGTATGTACAAGGCTGTGTCCTCCACCCCTCCCACGCCCCCCAACAAATACACACACTCTCTACCTGAGGCTTAATGTTGTTGAAGAAAGTCGTTTATTATCTCTAGCTAGTGAAAAACATCTCACAGACACCATCAACAGTTACCTGGCCCAGAACTGGATACGATCTTTCTTTTCTTTTACAGGGGGAATTCTATGCTTTTATGATTTTTTTTAACCATATAACACCGTATCTTAAAAGCACATCGACAGTAGTGTCCGACTTGCCAAGATGTGTCAGGGATGGCAGCCAGGAAACTAAGCTCCTTCTGTAGCTTTCTGTGGTGATATTTCTCTACAATGATTGAGGGATTAAAAAAAAAAAGTAACTTGTATCTAAACAGAGATTTAAAATAAAACTGTCATGTTCAATTTGATTTTTTTTACTGTGGCATATAAAAAATGCTGTTAAGTTACAGGGCTATCATTATTTTATTAGAACTCAAGCTAAATCGCCATTTTTCCTACATGTTTGCTTGGTCAGACAACCGTCTTTGGAGATGGAAATGGTATTTTGATGTATGGAAGCTACACAGCAACAAAGACAAGAGAGGAAAGTGGGGAGAAAGATCAGCATGCCCGTGATAGCAGAGATCAATGAGGACTTGGATCGGCTTCTCAGCAACATCTCGTAGTGTAGGCTACACCGTGCTTCCTCCAAACCCCCATAAGTTTTGACTTCAAAATTTACTTTCGGGTTGTCTATGCTTCCTTTGTATCCTCTCTCCTTTGGACTCTGGGATATTTCCATGTCCAGTTATGCCAGGAACTTGAGTCTCTTCCTCAGGATCCCATATCCCCATTCCCACGGGATATAAAGCATTTCCACTCCACCCTCAATGACCACCCTCTACAGACATTCCTTCCGCAGCAAATTGAAGTGCTCAGTCCCTCTAAGCCTTAGTTCTGTCCGCCTCGGCTCGTCCCTCTAGAGCGTGAACGTCATTCGCTAGCGCAGTGGTTAAGCACCCTTGGCTACCAGCCGAAAGGTCGGCTGTGTAAACCCACCACGAGGCTTGGCAGAAGAAAATGCCTGGAAGATCTGTGCTGTCAAGATGATGGAGTAGGAAACCCCCAGGGGAGCAATTCAGGAGCCCATCTGGAATAGTGGGTGGTGTGCTGGCTCCGAGGTTTGTAGTTCAACCCCAGCAGCTGCTCCAAGGAAGGAAGATGAGGATTTCTACTCCAGCAAAGATTTACAGCCTCATAAATCTTTGACAGTATGTATGAGTCAGAATGGACTCTCAAGGTCGTAAGCTTTTGCTTAAGGGACCACTTGACTGTCATATGGAGGTGGTTTGAGTGGGAGGCAGAGGAAACATGTGGGAACAATAGGTGATCCTGTGAAATTCCTGCTCACAGTTTTCACGTGGAACATTTCTGTGTGAAGATCAAAGAAGTGTGACTACCCCACCCCCTGCGTTTTTCATCTATAAAGCATACAAAGCACCTTGAATTTGTTGACTTGTAACCGGGAGTTTTTACATCTATACATAGCTTTTTTATGTGGAAGAACCATAGTTTACATACAGTTCTTGTAGGGCTGCTATTAAATTGCCAAAGGGCATGTCACGTGGCTGTCATCCTCAATCCACAGGCACCCAGCATGAACTGTGTGGATCAGCAAATCCAGAGCCCCAAATTAAGTACCCAGAGGCACCTTACTCTACCAGCCAGTCTCCTGTCCCAAAGCCCTTAGCTTTCCTGGCTCTGTGGAGTAGGAAGGCCACCATTCCGTTGCATGCTCTGCTGCCTGGAGCTGCTGCCTCTCTGTCACTTTTCTGGGAGCAAAGCAATCTCCTGGACCCAGGAGGCTGAATGCATAAAGATCTCGGTGTCCTAAAGGATAGGTCCACACCTGGCTCTTTGTTGCCGGAAGTACGATCCTCCTTCCTGTTTCTGAGGGAGTTCACTTTACACACAACAGGTTGGCAATCGCTCAGCGCTGAATCCTCCCATGTCTTCTTGCCCAGCCCCATCAGGAAAAAGTGGATGGCTCAGAGGTACAGATACAATGGTTAAATAATTTGCTGCCTTGCAGTGGGAAATGGCAGTGTTCCCAATACTTTGCTAGAAGCCGCTATCCTGCGATGGATGATGTATGCATATAACCTTGTGATAAAAGTGTTTCTAAGGTATAAATCCTAGAATGGGTACATGATTAAGTTACATGTATAGTAACACACAGTTCTTTAGCCTCCCTCCATGGTTTGAATTGTTTTATCAAGTATTCTTTCTGTACTTTTCATTCTGCTTCAGTGGCCTGATTATTCATGTGCTATTCCCATGCTGTATTAGTTATTGACGCACTTGTGTTTTATGGCCCTAGTGGTGTGGTGGGTTGTATGTGGTGGGTGCTAAACGCAAGGGTGATATTTGAACCCGCCACAGACTCTTCGGGAGGGAGATGAGGCTGTCTGCTCCTATAGAGATTTACAGCCTTGGGAACCTTTTATAGGTTCTCTGAGTCAGACATGACTCAGTGTAATATATATATTTTAATTACATCATCTCATGTATACCAGAGTTGCTATAAAAGGGAAAGGGTCTTGGTGGTTCAGTGGTTCAGGTGCTCAGCTGCCAAATAAAAGGAAAAAAATCAGTGGCTTAAAAATATATGTATATCTTTCAGCCTCTTTACAAGAGAAAGAGGTGCGTGGTCCCTTCTGGAAACTGACACCATGGAAACACTGCGGGCAAGGCCCACTCCGCCCTCCAAGATTGACATGAGTAGGTGTTGGTTGGCAGCCAAGGACTTGGTTTTTGAAAGTTGTTCTTATCCCTACCAAAATTTCTTGCTATTGCATTTTATAAGTTAAATGGGATGTCTAATTCTGGAGGGGTAGTTTAACGGGAATGTCAATAAATTAACTAATGCAGGAGACAAGTCAACAGTCATGGCATGCCTTTGCACTGCTTCATAAAAATTCCTTCTAGACATTCCCACCCCCACCCCCAATCATTATTTTATGGATCTTGACATTTCTTTTTAAGTCTATATCAAGGCTGCTTCGCTTTCATGGGGCCACTATCAATGGAGGTTTCCTCCCTTGAAGAAGGAGTATGATGTCAATAACAAAAATCTAATCAGGGTGACCAGATATTGGGCCACCAGAGAGCACAAGGAGAATGTATTGTCAGGTGGCTGGCTGGCTTATTCTGTTGATGATATGCACAGTGTACCCTACACTGCTTCCACAGTGATGACAGTATTCCAGTTGTACAACCATCCTCAACCTTTGTTGATGGCTGCTCCTCACCCACTAACGTAAGCTCTGCCCCCAGCATTCCTGACTGATTTTTCCCAGTGTGTCCCATATATCCAGTGTCTTAAAAACAATACTCAAGGGAGACTGTTTCAGTGGTTACACTGTTAGGGTTTTGTTTTCAGAAGATTTCAGAAAGGCTGTTTCTGGTTTTAGGTGCAAAAATTACCTCCAGGAAATCCTGGCAGCTGGTGTTAAATTCCCTGGCAGGCTTCACGTAAAGATAAAGCAGAAGGCAGCCTCGAGAAGGCAAGATGAGACGGGAATGGGGTAGAAGGCCATTTGTGTGTGAGGATTATGTCCTTAGAAGTTCTATTTCAGGCAGACAGAAGCCTTGGAATCAAGGGAACATTATTGATTATCGGGATGTTGGGATACAGAATAGGAAAAACAAAACAGGAAACCAAGTTGGCAAACAAAAGTCAAAACTTGTCATGATGCTACACTTTGAGTAAGTTTCTAAACTCCTGTGCCTTGGCAACCAATTCTGTGAAGCGCACTAACCACTAACGACTCTGGCTACTACCTCACTGGGTTTTGGGTGAGTTTTCAACTATGAGTATTTGAAAGTCACTAAGAACAGGAGGCAAAGCAGTAAGAACTTAAAATGCTAGTTCTTCTTACTGAAAATCGGGATTACAGCCACTGTCTGATGGAAGCAATGCCTAAAAATTGCCCCAGGGAATAAAATAGGGTTAACATCAAACCAGAGGAGGACAACAATCCATGCAGTTCACCCAGATCTCCTTCTGGAGGCCCAAAGAGAAAGCCTGCCATTTATTAAACTGCAGCCAATGTTAAATGAGAGGAAATGGTAGAGATAAAAATGCAAAACAGGCAAGAAAGGCCATTTACTTTTTGCAAGGGAATTGGCTTTCTCACTATAAACTGCTTGCTTACGATGGCTCATTTGAAGGCAGCTCTACACGGTAGAAATCAGTTCACCTCTCAGCTGTTTCTTCTGGAGGTTTCTCAACTGCTGAAGCTTCTCTGCCTATTTCTGATGAGGGGCTGGAAAGCGTGTTGTCAGCCTTTGAGCCTGGCGCAGTGCACAAGGGGTGAGGAGTCCATGCCCCCCAATAGCATGGAGTTCAACACGGGGCATGTCTATTTCAGGATTTTTGTTTTAATTCTACAGAAGTTTTACATGCTTCAAAAGAAAGGATGCATGGCTGTTAGCCAAGGTTTTCAAAATGGCCTTTTTGGACAATGAGTTATTTTTAAGTAAAAAAAACTTGGAGGCCTGGTGTTAAGCTGGTTAAGCACTGGACTGCTAACTGAAAGCCCAATGAGTCAAACAGCAGGCTGCTCCTTAGGAGAAAGACAAGGTGCCGGATTCCCTAAGGAGGGGCTCTCTCTGAAACCCCCAGGAGCCACCCCAGTCAAGCCTGCTGTAGCTTTGCTGTGACTCAGGACCCACTCAATAGCAGTTGGCTTGAAACATTTGGGTTACACAGTTCTTCACTGATTGAATCCTAAACCTCATCGTGCTAGTTATAGCTAGAGGAACATAAGTCAGACTTTCAGCTTCTCAGTTTCAATCATTTCCAACCGCAGCCCCCTTCTCCCACTTGGGCTGTCACAGCTGCCGTGCTGTCCTGTCCTCTGAAGCTTTCAGTGTACTTGAGTAGATGAATCTCCTCCAGTGGCGGGTTTCCCCGCCGTTGGAAGCAGGGGCTTTCTAGGTTGCTGTGAGTCTTTCCTGAGATGGATGAGCCAGGAGCAAGTAGGAACCGGGGATATTTGAGGGAGGTAGAGAGGGAAAACAATTTCCACATAAGTATGGTAACTTTCAAAAAAAATCTCTATGAAGAGACAACCTTGGGGGACCACCGCTCCTTTCAGCCCCATTTCGTTGTTTCCAGGCCCTTGGGGGGAAGCAGGCCTCTTCCCTGTCAATGGAACCATCCCCAACTTGAAAACCAATCTGTTAAGACCTCCCTTGCTTTCAGATTCCGGTGTCACAATGAGAAGAAGTAAAATACAGCGCTATTTAGGACAGATTGTGTAACCAGTTTGCTGGTGCTTTCTTCCTGCATTTGCTGGTGACTGCATACATATTGAAAGGGCTCTGTACCTCAGTGTCTCACCCGACCAGAACAATATAGCCCAGTGCTGGAGTTTTATAACTAAACTGAATCAATACATCCACAACATGGCCTGGAGGGAGGGCTTTCCTCTGAACACTCTAGAGCACTTATGAAGTGTGAGCGTTTTAGTCACCTTGCTTTGAGTGACAAGGACATAGAGAGCAGTGGTGGTGACGGGGTGGCTGCGCTGCTGAAGGAAGCGATCTCACAAAGAGATTAATCTCCAGAAGGCAAGGAACAACTGCGAAGAAGAATCATTTAAGGAGACATTACTTGTAATTAAGTATGTATGTAATCAGAAAAATGTCATAAGAGAAATATTTGCAGTTAAGTACAGGAGTTGAACTGAAAATAATGGGATTTTAAGGTAAAAAGAAGGTTCTAAATGGAAGGAAATGTATTTAAGGACATAATTATGTATTTACTGTGACATTTGGGGCTAGGATTTAATGGGGAGAAATGATCTTGTGTTCTACATGACCTTGGAACTGATGAATGGAGATTCTTGAGTGGCGAGTTTCAGAAGTTGAAAATTTCTTCTATATTCAGTATAGCCCCGCAGAGGATTGAAATATTATGTTGTTGTGTGGTGTGTATGTCTCTCCAAAATAGAACATAGGCAGAGATGTACGCTAGGAACTCTCCCACAGCACTGGCTTATGTGTTAGACGGGCGGGGAGCAAACTAGAATGAAAGAGAACACCCGTTTGGACTGTGTTTTGGAGAGGTGAAGTGGAATTCCATGAGGTTCTAGTAATGGAGATGAAAAGACAGTGGGGGGAGAGATGTGATTGATGTGGGAGAGGGCAGTCTATTTTTCAACAAGCTGGATAGTTTTTAGAATGGGAAGGGAGAAACAATTAGCTTCCAGGATTGTATAATTAGACTAATATGCCAAGTCCAAGGATTAAAAACGGAGGAACAACAGGTTGAAGGAGGCATGATTTGGGCTGTCTCATGTTGAATTTGGCTAGAAATGAATAGAAAGAGAGACACATGTTTTTAAATGTGGAAAATAGTATAGACTTGGTTGACTTGGAAATAATTAGATTTGTCTGTAGAACTTCGATGAAAGCAAATAGACAAGAGTGAACGCAGAATATAATCAAATATGTAGCTAAATCTGATTAATTGAAGTTGTAGCGTTTTGGTGAGCTCTCGACTAAAACGAAAAAAGATAAGTAATATGGTCCAGGATAGGTACTGGTGGTGGAAGGTGAAGACAGGGATATCCACCTGGTGGTTACACTTTGCTAATGTTTCACTCTTAAGATACAATGATCGCAGACTTTTTCTTGTAAAAGATGGATGTCCATGTGTGACAGTTCTCATGATAAGCACTCCTCGTGTATTGGCGTAACGTCTACCTTCAAAATCGGTGCAGGGGACAAAAGGGAAGAAGTCTTAGAAGTCTGAATAGCTTCATCATAAAGGGGGTAATCATAAACATTTAAAAAGAGAACCCAACCCCAAAGAAGATGCTCCTACATTCAAATGTCCCCACTTGAGTGCCTCTTAACGGTGTGAAGTCATTGACCGGCAGGACACGAGTGAGAACAGAGTTCATCTTTTGTCCGACTGTATTTCATCACAGAGGAAATGCATAGATACCCTTGCCTCCCTTCCCATGTTCTGATTGTGCCATAGCCTCTAAGTTAGTCAACGCAACAGCAGCTAACAGCCCACAGCTGAGTGTTTTGAAATTCTGTGGTCTGTGAAGTCAAGGAATGTGATTTATTTGAGTATTCCGATTATACAGAAGTCTGTGTTTTCTAGTTCAAATATGGAATCAGCTAGTTAAAGAACGGTGGTGGTTGTAAAAATAGGAGCCTAACATGAGAAAATGGTCTGAAATCTAAACGTGGGATGTGGCTTGAGTAACAAGCGAGAATTCAACCAACTCATTTGCAGCCAGAGCTTGGGGGAATGCTTTACAATGAATGACATTCAGAGAGAGGACCATAACCACAATGCCTTTAGGAACACTTTTTCTAAAAAAGTTTAGTTTTGCTGTTTGTTTTCTGTAGTAATAAATTCACCAATTCATAGAAAGATAGCCAATGGAAACAGAATCTTAGCATGTAGAAAGATTTATACTTTAAATTACTGTATATACTCGTGTATAAGCAGGGTTTTTCAGCACATTTTAAATGTAGTTTTTGTGGTAAAATTAGGTGCCTAAGCTGATATTTGGGTTGTCTTATACTCGAGGATATACGGTATTGAAAGTTGTTAAGTGCAGAAGCTTGCTTAAAGCTTGAACTGCTATCTAAGCTGTGACAATTGGTTTCTCCACATCCAGAGGAAAAAGTGTTGAAAAGCAAAAAACACGTGGAAACAACTGGTTGAGTGACCTAGTTGACCAGGCATGTAGCTGTCTCTACAATCAGACTGAAAGAACTAGAGTGGGACCTGGCTGCCACCACCAACACCTCTGAAAAGGATCAGATGACGTCCTGAATAGATTGGGTGAAAATTATGGGATGGGGCTCAAAGTCATACAAGACTAGATTTCCTGATTAGATAGCCCTGTGAGACCCACCTTCCACCCCTCCCAAATGGCCCTTAGTCACCTGAGATAGAATAATCAACCTTTTTAGAGAAAAAGCACAGCATTGTCCAAGGACAAAATTGTAAGACGTTGGAGAGGAGGCCTAGAAACAGGCAACACAGGGAGGAAGTGGGATCAGTAAGGATACATTCAAGGGGTTACCGTGGATGAGTTGAATGAAATATGTACAAATGAAGGTACCTGCACTGGAACCCCCCCCCACCTAATTCACATAAAAGTGAAAATAATGTAGATGGGTACTGATAGGACATATACGTCAGTGTCTGTGGGCAGCTCACACCCAAGATAGCTTAATTAGGGCAACAGTTGACTCTACAAATGCTAGCATTTCCTTTTGATCATTACTAAATTTCATTCACAGTTGAAATTTTAGTGACCCTTTAAGGTCATTACCAAATCTTGCAGCTTGTTATGGCCAATTGAAATAGAACCAGTACATTCAGTGAGGTTGTTAGTCACATTGAGTAAGCTCTGAGTTGGAGCCACCTTTAGTGCATGAAAATGATGCCTGGTCCTTGGCCATCGTCAGAATCATTCCTCTGTCTGGGTCTTGAGCTGCCTTTGTTGTTGTTGTTGCTGACCCTCTAGACATAAAGGATGTCCTTTCCAGGGGGCTGGTCCCTTCTGCTTACATGACCAATCAGCTGCGATGAAGTCTCACCATACACTCTTCTAAGGAGCATTCTGGTTGTACTTCTTCCCAGAGAGATTGGTTTGTTGTTCTGGCAGCCTGTGGAACATTCAATGTTCTTTGCCAACACAATTAGTAATAGTCCTTTGTATGACCCAAAGACTCACATCCATTCAAACTACGGGTATACCCTTAGTTTTAAGCCAACCTCTGAACAGCATATTGTACTTTCAGAGGAATACATTGTCACAGGCATTGGTTAATTCTATTTTAGCCTTAACCATTCCATTCGAGACAGTTTAGGGCGTACATAGTAGAAGTTAAGGCCATTTCTTTGCTGACTTGGTACTTTAGGTCTATTGACCTTCCTGCATTTCTGAGGTGGAGGAAAACCCTGAGGATGTAGCAGGAGCATTGACATGGGCAGTGAGGGCGTTCTTATAAAAATTTATCTCCAACCGAAGGTAAGATATTATTTTTACAAAGAGTGAGCGGTGAGAAATTGTTGAGAGATTGAAAGATTCCATCTGATTTAACTATGACAAGAACAGTTTTGCTAATGCAGATGGTTAAATAACAGGAAACTCAATATTACTAAAACTAAACTTATTTTTTAGCTTTTCTTTTTTTCTTTTTTTGACAATTGCAAAAATGCCGTCATTCACTTCGTTGTGTAGGCATAAAAGCTTGGGCATAGACTCATCCGTCACCCTCAATCTTACATGGAGTTTACTTTGTAGTTGTGCATTAATAGTCCTTTTCATTTTCAGCTCATCGCCTTTCTCCCTACTGCCTTCAACCACGGCTGAGTTGGAGTCTTGTTACCTGGGATAATATGAAACACCTAATGAAATGTTTCCATTCACAAAGTCCTGGCAGACCCTGGCACTACTCTGGTCTTCTTTATGTACTGTTGATTCTCCCGGTAGAAGCTTTATGGTTCTGACTGGCACATCCTTTCAGTTACTCTTGTATTCTGTGTTTCTAATAAAATCACTGATGGAAAAAACATGCAACCTTTGTTCTTATCAAAGAGCTATAACATCTGTTTCACTGAGCATGGTGGACTGAACTACATCAGGAGATCAATGTCCAAAGGTGGACCCAAAATGCCTACCTCTAAGGTTTGCCTTCTCAACTGTTTCTTTGGGCAGACAGCAGCCACAGGGTTATAGGGTCTGGAAGCCAGAAGTTGTTCTTATATCCTGTTGAGTTGGGTCCAACTCATAGCAACTCTAGGTCCAACTGCAGGAAACAGGACACAGTCCTGGACCATCCTCCCAATCGTTATGTTTGAGCCCATTGTTGCAACGATGGTATCAATTCATATCATTGGGATTCTTCCTCTTTTCCACTAGCCCTCAGCTTTAATGAGCACAGTGTCCTTCTCAAGGAACTGGTCTCTCCTGATGACATGCCCAAAGGATGTGAGACCAAGTTTGGCCACACTCACTTCTCAGGAGCATTCCGATGGTGATGTGTCCTGGCAGTCCATTCTGGGGCTTTCAATGTTCTTTGCCAAATATTCTTGCCATCCAGAATTCCAGTGCATCCTTTTTCTTACTGTTTCCTTATGCCAAACCCAACTTTAAAATGCATATGAACTTCACTCGCAACCATTCATTCTCAATCGGTGACCTCATGGCAGAGAGGAGAACTGTCCTGTGACTTTCTAAAACTGTACATCTTTGCAGGAGGAGAGAGCCTCATCTTTGTCTGGTGGCACAGCTGGCAGTGTCAGACAGCTGTTGTTCACAGTCCCAGGCATAATCACGATGTCTCCTGAGCTCCTGCAAGAGGAAATGGAAAACATGATGGTCTGGGACAGACCACCCAAGTAGTCAAAGTGCTGCTCTTGCTCTTGAATACTCTACAGGGGTCTTGTGCAACAGCAGATTTGCTCAATGTTCAATGAATTGATTTCTTTCTTGATTTGCTTCCAAGAGCACTGATTGTAGATCTAAGCAAGATAAGAAGCCTTAATGAGTTCAATCTTTTCTTTGTTTACCATGAAGTTGTCTATTGGTAAAATTGTGATTTTGACTTTACTCCTTATTTTGACAAGCCCAGTTGTGCCATTTGCATAAAGAAAGTTGGTAATAAGCCATCATCCAATCCTGGTACTTGATGTCAGCCTATACCTGAGCTTCTTGGATTATTTACTCAGCATATAGATTACCGAAGTATGGTGAAATACACAACTTTGACACAAATCTTTGCTGATTTTAAATAATGCCTTATTCTCTTGTTCTGCAATGGCACAATTTAAGTGTCATGGAATTCCCCTTCTTCTCAGTGCTCGCTGCAGTTTGCTATGATACGCGTAATTGAACGCCTTCTCATAGTCAGTAAAATGCAAACAAACTGCTTTCTGATATTCTTTTCTTTCCCCCAAGACCCCTGTGATATCAGCAGTGATACCCCTTGTTCCATGTCCTCATCCAAAGCTGCTTGCAGTTCCGAACACCACCTGTGAATGTCGCGGTAATGATATCGCTCAATGCTCTCATTCTTTTGGGCCACTTTGAAATGAGCACAAATAGGAAACTCTTCCACTTCGTCGGCGAGGTAACTCTCTTCCATATTTCTTGGCACAAACCAGTGAATGCTCCTAGTACTTCACAAACGTGTTGGAACCTTTCCCTTGGCAAACTATCAGTTCCTGGAGCGTGGCTTTTCACGGGTGCCTGCACTGAAGCTTGGGCTTCTTTCTTCAGTACCATTGGCTCTTGGTCATATGCTACCTCCTGAAAGGGTTTGAAGTCAGTTATTTTATGTACAGTGACTTCTTTATATATTTCTTCCATTTCCCTTTGATGTTTTCTGCATCACTCAATGTTTTGCACATAGACTCATTCAGTATTGCAACTCCAAGCTTGAACTTCTTCAGTTCTTTTCAGCTTGATATAGGCTGAGTGTGTCCACTTTTGGTTTGCTAACTCTATGTAATTGCACATTTCATTATAATATTTTACTTTGTCTTGAGCTGCCATTTGAAATATTCTGTTCTGCTCTTTGACCTAATCATTTTTTTCTGTGTATCTTAACTACACTATGATCAAGAGCATGATTCAAAGTTCCTTTGACATCCCCTTTGCTCTTTTCCTTTCCTGTCTTTTTTAGTGACCTTTTGCCTTCTTCATGTATCATCTTGATGTCACCTCCACAGCTCATCCGATTCCCTGCCATTGATTAGTAGCCACATAGTTAACCCATTGCACCACCAGCGCCCCTGCTTCAAACACACCTGCCTAAGTAAAGTGGTCTATCCAGACAGCCTTGTATTCAATGGGAGGACATTGGGTCCACATTATATTTATATACATCTTCCTCTGGATTTCACATTCTTAACCATCATGGGCTTTATTTCAACATGGAGGAGAAAAGAAAACAATCCTGCAATGAGAATTAAACAGGACATCACTAGGAATTAAATTTCAGCCCTTCTAGAGCTATCATCCTTGACTTGCCAGCAGGCCTCTCTCTGCCTTGGTTCCCCCAGTAGAAAATGAAAGCATTGGGTAAGTAAATTATAACTCAGTGTGACCCAATAATTATTCTCCCTTAAATAAGAATATTCATTTTAAAATGGTGGGTATGCATCTCAACTATTGGAATTTTCCCTAGTTGCATCTTATGAGTCTGGGAGAGATGAGGCTGTCTGCCCCAATAAAGATGCATATCCTCAGAAAACAAACATAGGGGGCAGCTATGAGTCTTTTTGAATAATCTTCCAAATTCTCCCCCTCCCTCTCGCTACCCACCCCCCTGCACCCCCAGTGAAGCTATTCTTAGCAAACAGCAATGGGTGAGAGGGTGTGACCCTTCCCGCAACTCCCCATCAACCTGCTTAGGATAAAAGCATTGGGGGAAAGTCTAGCAAAATGAAAACTAGTGCAATCAATTTTGGGGACACACAACATAGTTCCTCTCCCTCTAGATATACCAAATGCATATTTTAAAGGCATGAGACTCAGAGTTAAAAAAGGCTATTTAACTCAGTTTAATCTAACATTTTGCAGAATCTTTCTAAATAGAATTGTGGTTCCTTCCCATGGCACATAGATTAGCATCAGATGGACAACGAGTCCCCTGTGGCGACTTGGATGTGGGGAGGGCTGCTGTAGAACCTGGCAGAGCACTGAGAGGGAATTGAGTCTGGACTGTTAGAAGGTGGCTCCATATTGTTTTCCAACTGCTTTAACTTGACAGTTTCCTTCAGTCAATGTAAAAAAAGCAAAACCAAAACACCTTAGCTACAGACAGTAACATTTAATAGGCTTAATTTTCTAGAACCTATTTAGAGAAGCAGTAGGAAGGTGAAACTTAATTTAGTCAACAGATGAGGCTGAGTTCTTAAACCTTTCCCTTTCCCTTATAGATCACAGATAAGTGTGAGGGAGCCGGAAATGACTCCTCTGTGCATGTGCTGAAAATCAGAACGTGCTTTTCAGAGATGAGACAGTTGTGTAGACAATCATTTTGCATAAAATTTTAGAGGCCTTACAGGCAAGCTAAAGGGCCCAAGTACCATCAAATCCCAACCTAAGATTTTCACGTTGGAGTAATATAAGGTGAATAAATGTTAGCAGAACACCTCATTCCCCCAACTCCCTATCAACAAGATAGAGGGTGTTTCCATGTTCAGGAGCTGCCATTTATGCTGAATTGGACTTGACCATCATGCAGGCATAAATCATGGACTGAAAATAGACTTTCAGTCCATGATAGCACTGTTGACTCTATCAGACATTTTAAATAAGAGACAAAGACAGGGAGTGGGGCCACACAACAGGAAAAGCTGAGGTTTGCCTGTTGAGAAAATCAAGGAGTTATCAGTAAAAATAACGCATGAGGGCTTCCAGGTACTGCACTGAGAAACTAATGGGTGGTCTTTGGTGACTACGTCACAAATTGTGATGTCATGTCCCGTCCTACACCAGAGACTTTTAGACGATTCATGAATTCACATAGATAAAATGTTGATGACATGTGGCTGATTTAAGAATTGCATGTCTGGTTTCAAATGTTTAATAGTCTTTTGAGGCAAAGATATAGTTGTATTTTGATTTATCCAATTATCTTTGGGCAATTAAGCTGGAATAAAGTTTGTAAGAAGAAAAATTCCAAAAAATGCAGGTGGCACTAGCCCTATTCAATGAAGTCTAATCATGTTCAAGGGAAAAGTATTTCTACCTACAGTTAGCTGTTCCGTTGCTTACATGCTAAATTAATTAAGGGACTATTTAAAAATTGCTTTCCAAGAACTTAAACCACCACCAACTAACATCTCAGACTCATAGGGAGCCTGAAGGAGTGAGTGGAACTTCAAAGCAGAGATTTCAAGGCTGTAAACCTTTATGGGGAAGCACATCACCCCCTCTTTCTCCTGTGGAGCACCTGGTGGGTTTGAATGGTAGCTCTTTTGGTTGGTAGCCAAGCGTGGAACCCCTGTCCCACCAGAACACCCTTCCAAGAATGTAGGGCGGAGCCAGGGCACCAAGAAGAGCCCTGATGGTCCTGTGCTTTGACCACTGGGCTGCTAGCTACCTGGCTTGTGGCTCCAATGGACCAGCTGTCCTCATGTGGCAGCTTGCTTCCATGAAGACTTTCAGCCCCCTGAAACACCTTGATGCAGTTCTACTCTGTCCCATGGGGGCATTCTTGGGTGGGGAAGGTACAAAGATGCAAACACAGGTACACTTCAAAAACACATTGTCTATGGGCCCAATAAAACAAATACAGTGAGGGGGTTGGACATCATGGATATCCAAGATGTGAAGGCATGGGCTATTTTGAAGGAATTTTTTTCTAAATTGGTTTTAGGACACTTGTATATGTAAAATATGTAAGTATATGTTTAAATGTGTAATCGTGTTGTATGTAAATATTATGGCAAAATACTATACTAAGTGAATTTCATACTCACTGAATATTTAAATGTATATGAACTGTATTTTATCATTTATAGCACCAGTGCCAAGAAGATCCATATTCATGGATTCATTTTCTTAGGCACTTCTTGGGAAATATTGAACACATAAATGTGATTATGAGTTACCATTAAAATGATTCCACACATGCATATTTACTGCTGTGGCAAGAAGTCCAGGACATTTACTGAGTGAAACAGCCCTGAACATCCCATCTCCCTTCCTAGTTCTCTTGCCACTGCCCATTCATTATTAAAGCCTATATTTTACTCAATATATTGTTTTGTGGGTTTCTGAAATTATAACTTTTTAAAGGAGTAGAAAGCTTCATCTTTCTCCAATGGGTAGCAGTTGGTAGATTTGAACTTCTGATCTTCTGGTTAGCAACCCAACATGTACCCACTAAGACACCAGGGCTTCTACTCCGCACCACTACGTTTCCCTAAAATGGAACCGTGATGATGATTACCATGGAAACTGGCTACTTGCTTTTCTTTATATCCTCACCATCTAAGTATACACCCCAGACTCTCCCAAACTTCTAACCTGATTTTGCCAAGTTGAATTTCTGTAAATAAGACTAGATGTATGTATTTAACCTGTGCCCAATTCTTGTATTTGGTTACATTTTTGAGACTCATTTGTGTGGCTGTTTGAGTGTAGCTATAGATCATTAAGGAGGTCCCAAGTACAGTGGGGAGAAAAAGATGGACCAAAACCTAAAATCCTAAATGATAACCGGATTATGCCTCAGCTAGGGACTTGTGGGAAAACCCCTCTTTACTCTTGAGTCCCTGGCCCATTCAGATCTGTAACTGAACTCGCTTCCCTGGTGGAATTTTCCACCGAAGAATAGGTGCATCAGGGGAATAGTAACACTAAAGCAGTGGTTCTCAACCTGTGGGTCGCGACCCCTTGGGGGCTCAAACGACCCTTTCACAGGGGTCGCCCAATTCAAAATTACAGTTATGAAGTAGCAACGAAAATAATTTTATGGTTGCGGCGTCAGCACATCATGAGGAACTGTATGAAAGGATCCTGGCATTAGGAAGGTTGAGGACCACTGCACTAATGCGGGATACTCACACCTTAGAGAACTCACCCATTTGATAGTGAAAGGGCAGCTGTTCCCCAGTGACAACGTTGAGCAGGCTTAGGAAAGGAGGGGAATGGGAACAGGACACAAAGAAGTGGGCTCAGTGCTGCTCACGGAGGTGATGGCAGTCAATGGGATGAAACCAAATGTGTATACATCATTGAATATAAAACTGAGCTCCTCTGTAAAATTCCATACACTTCACAGCAAAATGTTTTAAATTAACCAAAAATTCTCTCCTTTATTCCATTGGGAATTCCATGATGATTCCCTCCAGCCTGTCCCTCAGTGCTAATAAGCTTGCTGGTTGTGCCAACCGCTCTGAAAGGGAAGTCTAGTCAGGCTTTCACCATCATCTGGACTGTCCTTTTCTTTTGGATTTCTCGATCCTCTGGAGATGTGCTCTTACTTCATTGTGTGCATCAGAAATGTCTTTAATCTAGAGTGTGATTTTTAACTGAATGTTTTTTCATCAAAAGGAAATTTAAAATTTTTATTTCATTATCTGTTCCCTTTATATTTGTGTGTCCTATGAGTAAGATGGGGCTTTCTAAATCCAGAAAGTATTACAGCCTTGAAAACCCACAGGGGTGGTTCTCACCTGTCCTATGCAGTCACTGTGAGCCGGCACTGACTGGATGGCAGTGAGGTTTGCTTTGTTTAAGTCAGAATCAACTCGATGGCTGCGTGCGTGCTTCCCCAAATGACTTTCAGCTCACTAGCATACTTGCATGCCACATGTTCGATTACTTTTATGTCTACAATCCTCTGAAACATTTTACAGTAACTTGTGAGGGAAAACTCAAAATTACATTGTACCGGAGACATCTACTCAGGGGTCTATCCTTTCCCCATGGTGCTAGTGTTCCTTTGGATATAAATCCCATGTCCACACCTGGGCTGACAGGCATTTGTCTTTGTCCAATTCTATTCAGTCCTATTTACTGTTTACTGAACAACTCTTGGTATTACACATTGCAAATTCTCTAAAATTGCTATCTTCACAAACATCTTTGCTTATAAGTAGACCTTTGTTTTATACACACACACATGTTATGATCAATTTGTGAATTTCCACCATTGGAACAATTCTAAATTGACTTGAATTGAGCCTATAGATCAGTCAAGAGAGAAATGATTTTTGTTTTTGCGATACTCAGTCTTAAGAACTACGGTCCAAAAATCACCCCAAAATCACTGCCATAGTCAATTCTGACTCATAGTGACCGTATAGGACAGGATTGAATTTCCTACACTGAGTTGCAGAGACTGTAACTCTGTATGGGAGTTGAAAGCTTTGTCTTCATTCCCTCAGAGCAGCTGGTGGTTTTGAACTGCTGACCTTATGGATCAGAGCCCAATTCACAACCAATGCTCCACCTAGAAGCTACAGGAAAGCCTGGGAAAGCCAGAGCCAGCATAAGGTAGAAACCTGCCGGAGAGAGAAATTCAAGTATGTTTCACTAATAGCACATAAAGCGGTGAGAGTGTACCTTTCAGACCCAGGAAAACGAGGCAGCCCTGTAGAGGTCGGGTTCTAACAAGCTTCGCTGTACAATTGTTTATTTCTTAAGTTTTCTCAATTTTGAAAACAGATTCTAAGTAGTTTTAGTTCAAATTGCTTTGATGTGACTTTATAGTTTTCCTGCTTGTTTGTTCATAGTGCTTTTTAAATCTTTGGGTCCTTCTCTCTTGTCAGAATTATCAGCTATTCTTTCTAAATGTTGCTTCTTCTATGCCCGTGGTTCTCAACCTTCCTAACGCTGCGACCCTTGAATACAGGTCCTCATGTTGTGGTGACTGCCCAACCATAAAGTTATTTTCATTGCTACTTCATAACTGTCATTTTGCTACTGTTATAAATCGGGCAATCCCTGTGAAAGGGTCGTTTGAGCCCCAAGGGGTCGGGACCCACAGGTTGAGAATCGGTCTTTTATACTCTATCTTTTCCTTTAAAGATTCTAATACATGTCTGATTGATCATTTTGCTATACTGCAAATGACTTTTTATTCCCTCTTGCTATTTTGCATCCTTTTGTCTCTTTGGGCTTTAATCTTGGTATTTTTCTCTGGGCATCTCAGTTATTTACAGTTCTGAAGTCTTGCCCATCACCCATTAGATTAATTGCCATTTAAGCAATGTCTGAGAATGCTAATTCTAATGGATATAACTATTATCATTTCCTCCCTTGTGTTCATGGGTAGTACATATATAAAAGTGCCAGTGATTCCCCCCTGTGTTTAGCTAGTATCTACACACCTTGCTCGACTTATTCTATGCTTACAAGTTATATTTGGCATATGTAATAATATCCGATATTAATGA
>NW_022111300.1:54322699-54338204 GCF_000313985.2 Echinops telfairi
ATTTATAATCTTATCTACTGATTTTGAGATCATCACCTTCCCATCTTATGATAAATCAATGGTCTTGGTTCATTGTATAACTTTAAGTAGTGATTGTGTTATTGGAGTATGCCCAAATTGGTTTTGGTGATTTACCTTTGCATTTGAATTTCCCCCACCCTTCTTAAAATTTTTAATCTGAGTTCAAAAAAATAAAAACTCCTTTCCCTATTAGTAGACTGAGAACATTTTATGTGAGCCCACTGGTGTTTCTTTCCAAACAAATGTCTGGCAGAATTCTCTGTTGAAGCCTCAGCCTCCTGGCGTGGTGGAGTGTGTGTCATCCGAGACTCAATTTTTGTCTTCCCGAGCCTCACAGATTCTCTCACTGTTTTTCACTTATAAATTCTATGTAGTAAGTTGTCTCCTTTCAGGAACTTATCTATCCTTTTAAAACCGTCCATTTAATTGATGAAACTGTTAGCAATATTAAGCCCTTAGTAGCTGCAACATTTTAATTGAAATTCTTTTTCCTTCCTAATACTGTACTGCCATTTATGCTTTTTCTTTTATGGTCAGTCTTATTACAAGTTATTAGCAATTAATAATTGAAATGAATGAAATGGGAAACAGCACTCAATAAATATTTGTTTTAAGACACTCATGGTTGATATCTGAATTTTATTCTTTATCTTTCGTATTTCACTAGTTATGTTTAGTGTTTTATTTTCTATGCTTCTCTTTGTTTCCTTTATTTCTTCAAAGTGGTACTGAGCTCATTAATACTTAACTTTTCCTCCTTTCTAACACTTCCATATAAAACTAATTTTTAAGTACTGTTTTAGCTACAACTAAGTTTTGTTAAACAGTTTCTATTACCACACATATGAAATAGTTTCTAAATCCCATTTTCACTTAAACTAAGGACTATTTGGAGATTCATTAGATAATGTCTAACCCTTGGGAACTTTTCAAAAAGAGTATTTTCAATTACTCTTATTGAAATTTTCTGCTTTGTAACCTATGGTCAATTTCTCTTATGTTCCTTGTGGTCATGAAAATTTCTGTAGTATGTCAATCATTGGGTGCAGTATCCTCCATACATCTATTTCATCAATTTGCTATTGTTTCTCAAATACTGAATTGTTTTAAGTGTTACTATGATTTTACAATTTTTCTGGTCCGTTGTTTGAGGCTAGACTAATAGGTGCTTACAGATACAGAATTGTTGAACTCTCTACTAAATAAACCTTGGGTCATATAAGCTGTCGTTATCTCTAATACTATATTTTTGCCTTAACATGTGCTTTTCTGATGCTCGTATAATTGAATTAACGCTTTCTTAAAATGTTGAGTTATATCATGATTTAATCATGATTTAACAATCGGCACTGGCTTTTTCTAAGAAAAGCCATCTCCTTCTCTGGCCTGGGTCCTTCAATCTAACATCTCACTAACCTGGGCCACCACCCATCTCACTAGCTTCTTGCCTTCCTGAAAGCCCTTGGGCAAGGTCTCAGGGCAGGGTTCTGTGGTTTAAACCACCATCCTTTCCACAGGATGCGAGGCTATCTCTGCTTCTGTGAATCCTGTCAGGATGCACAGTCCAGACACGCAGTGTAGTGTCACTCTCAGTAGGTCACTTTCACGACTAACTTAATAATGTTGGATTTGGTTGTTGTTCCAAATGCTCTGGGAAGCCCTGTTTCCCCAGGTGTGTAGACTTACCCTCTTTTCTTACTGCCCCGCCCCCAGCCCTGTCCCCCTCAGCATGAGCGCAATTGACCCTAATGCTCACAAACACACCTACTTGTGTGTTTTTTATACACACAAGTGTATACAATTTACTTGTATAAATTCTCTGAGTGCTGCGATCCTTTTTCCATAAGATCAGGAAGAGAGGCTGGGATGCTGTTTATTTTATTATTCTTAACTCATGACTATAGCCACCGACCCTAGAATGATACCTGCATTGTAATAGAGTCTCCATTCTTTGTTGAGTGAATATTTATTGACTGAAAGAGTGATTCTGGTATTGATGAGAGTTAACAGCAATTGTATTTACGAGCCATCATTGAAATAATAACCAACTCTCTTACCGGAGCCATAAAACATAACTCAGGGTACTAGCTGCTCTTTAGAATCAGCCTGGTCCTATAATGTCCCATATGTATAGACTGAGAGGACAATGGCCGGCACGGCATCATTGAGACTGCAGAAGCCTGAAATACCTATTGCTCAAGTGGGCTAGGTTGATTGGGTTTCACCTGAATGGGCTGTTTGGAATAAATAAATTGTACACCCCAAGGTAGCATATCAGAAGCATTTTACCTTCAGATTGTAACACAAACATAAAACGCTTCACACCTGCCACTTCATGTCCTTTTCTTTAAACACCTTTGGGAGAGCATTTCCCTGACACCCCACCCCCACCCCACCCCGATAATTCAGGGCAGCATTCCCACAGATCTGACAACTCCTGTAATTAGAAAATTCTCCAAGTTTCCTACCAAAATCCTGTCTGAAGTACAAGGTTCATTAGGTCAATAGCTTGTGATGGAACAAGCCCATTAAATCTGACTTTTGGTTTAGTTAAAGCTGGTGAATGAGGCCCAGCTAAATAATGTAATTATAGCTACACACTAAAGCCAAGAACCCTGCCATTTCTTTCACAGTGAGTCTTAGGTGGGGGGAGAGGGAGAGCCGGACTGCCCTTTCTGTAAAATCACCTTGAACAGACAAAAACCCTGAGGAAATGCTAGCGCTGGGAGGTAACGGGTTTCATCCAGTGGAAGGGAATGAGGGTGGGGGTCGGGTTAATTTTGGCAAACTGGCTGCCTAATGTGGCGGAAAACTTAGGATATGTGGGTCTAAGGGAGATCCTAGGGGTTTCTGGAGTCCTGGCAACACAACAGACTTGTCTGTGAGGAGCACTTTGGGGGCCATCCAGGGACTGCTTGTAGAGGCAAACCACTGTTTGTGGGAGATGATTCTGAGCATGGTGCAATCAGCTAATCCCCCGGGACAGTCATGGGGCAGACCAGCATGTCATCTACAGAGACAGAGCATGGGGCAAGGTGACTCTCCCTGCAAGCGTGGCTCTATTGCTCCCCAACCAGAGTCACTGTGTCCTTGTGCCAGCCAATGAGAGAGCAGCATCTACTCCCACACACTGCGGCTCGAAGGTCAGTTCTAGCCTGCCCTATATTTATGGGCAACAAATAAAGCCAGGTACTGAATTTCAGGTACACTACAGATCCATGAATTCTCTTTAAGGGCAAAAATAAACCTCCTCCCACCCACTGTCCAACCCCAGGAGTGATTTCTTGGATTCAAACAATACCTTTTGTTGCTCAACTGTGGAATTTCTCCAGCCTCCTCCTATGAAGCATCTTTATGGGGCTTAATGCAGGACTTCATTCAGACATAAGACCCTGCCCGGTGAAGAGTACAGGGGCCATCTCCTCCCACTGCGACTGCAAAAGCCACAGGCTTGGTGTGGAGGCTGCTGCGGGCATGCAGGCTCCCTGGTATTCACATGGATGGGTAAGAACTACCGATTCTTCACATGGGGGACTTGTATGATCTGACCCCTCCCCCAGTGAAGTTCAAAGTATATTTGAAAACAAACAAGCAAACTGAGTCTTCAGACTAAAAGTCTATAGTTTTGAACTCATTAAAACAGAAAGTCAACTAGCTCTCTGATCAAGTCCATAACCAGGAGGAGGAATTCATATTTTCCCAAAGAAGTTATAGTTTTAATCATGTCATCATGAGACTTCTTGAACTGTTGGAAAATCAAGATTATTTGAGATAAACAAAAATTTAAAGAGACACTGCACGAGCTGTCTGACCAGAGCTCTTCCACATTCCCCAGGCCCATGGACAAGGAAATTGCAAGAAACTGACAGATCAGAGATGGAGACATGATGGTGAAATGCAGGGTTGAGTCCTGGAACACCCAGAACCAAGATGTGAATGGGAAGCTGGCGCGATTGGTCTCCAGCCTGTAGTTGAGTGAACAGGGTTTTGTTTTGTAGGATGCAACCATGTTGATTCCAACTCACAGGGACATGCCAGACAAAGCAGACCTGCCCCCAGGGGCTTCCTGGAGAGTTTCTTCCTTCTTATTCTGCTCTGAGAAGATCTACTGCAAGCTGTTCCCTTTGGGTGACCCTGCTGGCATTTGAAATACCAGTGACATGACTCCCAGCATCACAACAGCACACAGCCACTACACGATGACAGACAAGTAGTTGTGGCCAACGTGAATTTACATGTGCCCAATGGATGCTCTATAGTCAGTCCCTGGCCTGGTTTTGACTCCTAAGAGTGAGTTTTTCCACAATCACTTCCCACAGATGTTATTCATTTGATTCCTGTTTCTTCTGTCTGGCAGTGGCCCTGTGTGTTAGGATGGGTTCTGCTGGGAAGCAAAACCAGTGAGTTTGGTATGTATCTGAACATACAAAGAGACTTACTGTACACACCCGTGTATAAGCCAAGTTTTTCAGCACATTGTTAATGCAGTCTTTGTGGTACAATTAGGTGCCTCAGCTAATATTCAGGTTGGCTTATACTCAAGTATATATGGTATACCACACAGTGACTCTCAATCATCTGGGAAGCCGTTACACAAGATGTGGATAGAAGATTCCCTCCAAGTTATTGCACTTCACAAGTACATTGGGGTAAATTTACAGGGGAGGAAGTAAGGTCTTAAACTCAAGAGGAAACTCACTGCCACCGAGTGGATTTTGACTCATAGTGACCTTAAGCACAGAGTAGAACTGTCCCTGTGGGTTTGTAAGACTAACTCTTTATGGGAGTAGAAGTCCCTACACCTGCTGCTTTCAAAGCTACTGACCAGGTGGTTAGCAGCGCAGTGAGTGACCCACTAGCCTACCAGGGCTCCTGGGAAATAAGGCCTTAGAGAAGGTACGATAATTTCTGCGCGGCACGATGTTTAATTGAAGACAGAACCTGAAATGGAAATCAAGTTGTTCCAACTTAACATTCATGTTCTGGGATATTATATTAGAATGCCCCAATTCTGATACAGAAATGTGTGTGAATTACATTAAAGCCTAAGTAAAAAAAAAAACTCATGCAAAAAAACGTGACATATCATGCTATAGTGGAGAGTAATTTTTAAGAGAGTAAATCTTAGGCATTTTTTTTCTTTTCTGTAGATTGGTAAATATATGAGCTATACTGACTAATTATATATAAACCCTGGAGTATTTAGCAGGATCTAATTTTTTTTATTCAATAGAATCTGTAGGCAATGTTGTTCATCGATACTTACATATGACTAAGGATGCAATGGCAGGAGCACTTGTGGCATCACAGGCTAAGCATTGAGCTGCTAACGATAAGGTCAGTGGTTTGAACCCACCAGCAACTGTGGGGGAAGAAAAATGAAGCTATCTAATCCCATAGCTTTATTGTCTTGCAAACCCAAAGGCTTTGCAATTCGACCCTGCCAGGGTCACGGTGATTACTCTATGGACTTGATGGCTGTGGGGTCCTTTTGTTTTTGACAGATGTGCAGAAATCCCTTGACTCTTTTAAAAGCACCTTGGCCCAAGCAATGGTTTTTAGAAAACATGTAAATATCCATTATGGTGACGGATATGCTGAAAGAGAGATAAGATCCTTTTACCTTTTATGAATTGTGCTACCAGCTGTCTAGTCACTGACACCTCTGTGTGTGGCAAGTGCTTCGTACGCCTCATTTCTTTCATCATAACAATAATCCTGAACTACAGATAATGGTCTTTCCCCGTTGTAAGGTCAGAGCTCAAAGAGCTTATTGTCTTTTTCAAAGTTTCAAGATGCCAACAGTGGACTCAGTTGGAACTCCAACTCCATTCTTCATGGGTCCACAATTGTGCCTATGGTTGAGATCATGTCTTTTTATTCCTGTCCCCCAAACCCACATCCCTGCCATGGTTCCAACTCGGAGCAGCCCTGTAGGACAGAGGGTTTCCAACCCTGGAAATCTTGACCGGAAGAGACCACCTCACAGCCCAGGGATGAGTGAATTTGAATCACTGACCTTGCACTTAGCAACCCAGCACCTAACTCACAGCACCAACTAGTAACCTTTACAGCAAGCAGAGGGTGCGCACATTGTTCTGGATTCAAGGCTATTTAAGTATTTGGTTGAAGGATGCTTCATTGAAGAAAAATTGTATACAGTTTTGCCATGTGCAGCACGTACATCTTCCCTAAAAGAGGAAGTGAGCAGGCCCTCTTACAAACCTTCCAGGTGTGAGAGAGGAGCTCCTCTTAGTCCAGCTTAGCTATCCATGCTACCAGGCTTCCTTTATTGTAAGAAGAAGCTGAAAGTCAGGAATACTAGTTTGCACAGCTAGTAAGTCGTGTAGCCATGTACAAAACCCAGTCCCTCTGACCTCAAAGCTTTATCATTTCATACAACACCAAACCGTCCCTCCGTGTCTGGTTGTGCTGTCTACATCTATTGCCCCTTAGTCTATGTACAGTTTTAAGTTCACAGGACGTACTCCAAGTCAATTCAGGTAGAGTTGAGGTAAAGCTAAAAATATATGCTGGTATGATATTTTATTTACTACTTGTACTTTTCTATTGTAATAATTAAAACCTGCAGCCACTTACCACATATACCTGAGTATAAGCCGACTTGAATATCAGCTGAGGCACCTAATTTTACCACAAAAACTGCATTAACAATAAGCTGAAAAACTTGGCTTATCCACGAGTATATGCGTATTCTGCAAAAAACGAAAAAAGAAAAAAGTTGACTTCCTATGTCTCAGGTGTTTCTTGTCTGATGCCTAGATTTAGAAGTGAATAAGACCTGGCTTTCAATTGCTCACTTTGAGGATACAGAAGGTGATCAAGGAGAATAACCCCAAGACAATGTACCGATAAACACAGTCTGTTACAGAAGGGTCTGAGGATTATTGTACCCCTTTTTTTCAGATGTATCAAAAGCAGGTTGGTGCACATTTTATGTGGGCAGAATGGGCTCGCAGAAAGCCTGTGTATTCAGTGATTACTGTCTACGTTCGGCATTTGAGAAACCCTTAAAGCGTGATTGTCTTAGGATGGGGAACACTGTCTTCTAGGGAGTAGTAAACAATGCAGACTCCAAAGAATGAGAGCCTCTGGCCTGTGTTTGTTCAGCGCAAAATTGCTAACCACAGGTCAGAGGTTCACAACCACCAGTTGCTCAGCAGGAGAAACAAGAGGCTCTCCGCTTCCACAGAGACTGGCAGCTTCCAAAAACCCTGCAAGGTACTTCCACTACGTCCTGAAGGGTTGCTAGGAGACTTGAGAGTGAATGTGTTAATAAAAATAAAAGCATAACAAGTCAGCTTAGCCATTAAAGAAATAGAAGAGAATGTCTAGTAATCAAGAGTTTCAGAGGCTATGAATTTATCCGACTGTAAAGAATGTACTGAAGTAAAAGTGTGTGTGTGTGTATGCTAATGTTGAAATGTAAAGTTGTCAATGTGTGTCTCAAAGGTTTTAATTACTAGAGAAGACAACTCATTTTCACTACTTTGCCTAAAAACATGACTGTGGAAGGAAAGTGATCAGCAAATCTGAAGATCAATATGATTTAGTTCTACAAGCTATGAAGAAAGGCCCAGTAAATGATCATTGGTTTGTGTAATTATTAGTCCTGATTTTTTTTAACATACTAGTCAGAAAATAAACCAAAAAAACCCCAAAAAAACCTCCATTGAGTGAATTCCAACTCATGGCAACTCTGAGATTGTGCAACAGCGCCTCCCAGGGTTTCCAAAGCTGGCTGTCTTCAGGGAAGCAGAGGGTCGCAGGTTTTCTTCAGCAGAGAACTGGTAGAACTTGAGCCACTGGGCAATGAGGGATAGTTTTTATAAGCCCGGTTCAAATGCACTGCTCTTTGGTTGATGCGGATTCAGTGTGAATGTACATAGAGTTTCCAAGGCTTTAAATCTTCATGGGAGCAGACAGCCTCATCTTTTTCCTGTGGATTTTCTGGTAGATTTGAACAGCTGACCTTGCAAGTTCATGCCTAGCCGATAACATAGCAGGGCACAGATCCTGATGTTGGCCCCTGTCTATCTACATCTACCTCCTCCAGGAGTATAGCAATGTACTGTGTCTGTACATTTTAGAATTGAGTGCATACTGTATTTGATGCATATTAATTATAAAAGTAAAAGGATGAGACCCACACAGATGGTCCCATTGTGAAAGTGTATTAATTTGTTTTCTACATTAATAGGTGAGCCTTAAAAAAAGTAATAAAAAACAAATTCTGTAAGATGATTTTGAAAGGTGAGGATTTTTCAAGGATAGAAAATTGAGCATTATGTAAATGTTGCACTTACCCTTATTAAGTTTCCACTTCATTAGCATGGCTGTTGGGGAATTGCCTGCCTCTAGATGCTGAGAATAAATATTTTCAACTGCATTGACACTCATGCGATTTAATTAGATTAAGAATGATCGAAACCAGCCTATTGGAAAGCTCCATCCTTGAAAACTTTCCCACGAAAAGAAAGCATTTTTAGATGAACGATTGTATTTTTAAATGCTGTTGTCACTTGAATGAGCAACATGCTTATGACTTAAAAGAGCTTGTCAGTCAGAAAAGTGCCAGTACAATTTTTTTCCCAGCACAAATTAATTGAAAATGCAAACCCCTGGTGTTCCACACGATGTTACAAAGATGGCTGACAGGGGCTTGTCTTCCCTTCCAGATTTTCCGGCGATGCTGGCTGGTTTTCAAGAAGGCTTCCAGCAAAGGACCCAGAAGGCTAGAAAAATTTCCAGATGAAAAAGCAGCATATTTCAGAAACTTCCACAAGGTAAGTCACTGGTCCCTGGATTCCCTAAGGAACCATGATGGCAACTTGCGGGCACTGTTCTGTCCATCAGTGGAGTGTGCAGAGGCAACAGTGAGTGGCCAGGATATAACGCTCCTGTGTGGAAAAAATGCAAAGGCTATTTCTCTCCTTTACGTGAATCATGTGCTATAAATGCCAGTGGTGCCTCTGGAAGAATGGGAGACTCATTTTTATTGCTACTTTGCAAAATGAGATGACTTCGCTCAACGAGATCATTTTCCAGGATGCTGAGTCAGCGTTTCCTCCCAAGCGCTCTGTTCAGGTCAATTGCGCATTTGTTACTTTGATTTAAATGGCGGGCCATGTCTGGGAGAGAGAACCTGGGGCAGGGCTTCAGCGGTACTAATGACGATAGGGGGTCCATGGCTTGTTTAGTGAGTTCCTTGGCAGAGATGTGAATGATTCAGTACACGAACATGTGCAGATGTATAAATTTGGCAAGGGAATGATCCATTTTCTAAGAATTAAAATAATGTGAACAAGAACCCTAAATCTATTCTAAAAATACTGCTGAAGGGTGTCATTGATGAGGACATCAATGCACAGCAAAGAATGGTATGGAGGATTCCTGGTCAGCACGCAATGCTCCTGCTGGCTGGGAGAACGCCTGAAGAGTGTACAGTCAGAGGGAACCGACTTTAATGGCCTCACTGATAGGAATGTAGAGTCCGTTACCCTGACTAACGAAGTGAATTTTCCGAATTTTATTTTTTGGTACACAGTTCTAATTTCTTCTTCTAGTAAAAAACGGATTATTTGACAGTAATTTGCTAGCCAAGTGACCTTGTGGGACCAGGGGGATTTGCCCCTGTGGGTTTCCCAGGCAGTAAATCTCATCTTTCAAGAGCAGCTGGTAGTTTTGAACTGTTGACCTTGTGGGTTAGCAGCCGCCTGAGTAATCCACTATGGCAGCAGGGCTCTTCTCTGAATAGCTAGTGGTCATTTTCCAAAGCGTCCTTGGACATGGATCCAGAAGGCCAGATGCTGAGCCCTTAATAAAGTGCCCTAGTGGCACCGTGTGTAAACTGAAAGACTGCTAACGGAAAGGTCCCGGATTCAAACTCACCAGTCCTTTTGCAGGTGTGGCACTCTGCTTCCCCAAATCCTACAACGATCCACTTCCCTAGAAATCCTACAAAACAGTTCTGTCCTATAAGGCCATTGTGAGTGGGAACCAATCTAATGGCCGTGAGTAACTGAAATATTCCATAGCATAAAGACAGGCTTACTGCCTCGGCATCTAAAAGTGCCTGCTCTGTCCTCTGTCACTTACTAGCTTATAAATATAAGCCTAGCACTGTGGATTAAGGCAATGATTTTGACCTGATGTAACGAGCTGGCAGCTGGGGAAAGGCAATTCCATGACAGGGTTTGAGAAGGATTTTGAAGACTGGATATAACAGGAGTTCTGTAGATCCCTGCGGGATTTCCCACTGAGGGCAGTGATGTGCGCTGGTCCCAAGCCCTCAAGCCAACACACCTTTATTTCTACTAACAGAAAGTGGGTACAGTCCCAGAGAAGGGGCTGGTGGCTCCCTTAGTTTAGGAATGAGACACTGAAGTGTCTGGTAGATTTCTCATCTTCCAGGTGGGATATCCAAACCCCATTCGCAGCCAGTTCCCTCTTGTCCACCCACATCCACGTGGCATTGAGGTAGTGGATGTTGCTATGATACTGAATAGGTTTTAATGAAGCTTATAGATGAGAAAGACAACCTAGAAAGGCCTGGTGATTTCTTAAAAAATCAGCCAGTGAAAAGCCCATTGGGATTTTATGGTCGATTGGGCAACCCATCAGACACTGTTCATTGTGCAAAGCATCGCCATCAGTCGGGGCTCGTGATAGAAGCTAAGCCCATGGCCGTCGAGTTGCTTCGCACTTGGAGTCAGCTGACAGGACAGGGTAGAGCTCCCTCGAGTTTCTAGGAGTTTGGGGATTTGAGCCACTGATTTTGGGATGAGCAGTACAATGCTGAACCCTCTGCACAACTTGGAAGTAGCTAATAGCAATTTTAGACCAAAACATTATTTAAAAGGAAATGCATGCTCATATTCTGCCCCCAGACAATGGGTGTAGCTACTGCATGACTTCGGGGGTGAATTGCCCAGATTGGAGCATCAGCTTCTTCCACTCTCCAGGAATGATCATGCAGATCCTGCCAAGCCTTTGTGCTGTCTGTGGCTCTGTCCATGTCCTATACTGGGCACACATGGTGAAAATGACAGGGAGGTGATGACTGCCTTCTCCAAGGCTGGACCACGGTTCCTGGGGAAGGGTGGAGGTGTACAAAGATATACCAGACATAGTCCTCCCTCTCAGCTCCCACCCTAGTGGGAAATGCACACACTGTGATCTGCTCTAGGTCAAACATGGCAAGGACAGCCGGGAGATGGATGGTGGCTGTGAAAAGAGCAGTTGGCCTCATCTGGGATTGGTGTTGGATGATAATGAAGACACCAGTAGTGCTGGTGGCTCAGCCGAATGAAGAGGCAAGTAATTTCTGAAAGGCCTTGATCTGGAGTGTAGCACCCTGCCCTGGCACTTTCTGTCTTCCTTCCTCCTCAGTCTGGGTGCTCTTGGCTTGTGCTGCCTTTTCTGCATGGGTGACCCTTGCAGGCACCCGCATGCACCACAACACAGCTTCCAGCCGAGGGAAGCCCCATTCTATGCCTTGGAGTTGGCCACATTGAACATCCCTCAGTGTCCACTCTGAGCTGGACATGTCAAAGGCAAACCACTGCTTGAGTTAGCCTATGAATTGCCAAAAATTGGAGCATCATCCCAGGTATAGATCTCCAGCTCATCAGCATGGACCATGCAGATTCCTCTGTAGCCCATGTGTGGCATGTGGCTCTGTTCCAGGGGCACAGTGGTGACAAGGAAATGTAGCTTCTGTCAGAGATCTCCCTTCTCTGTACTACACAACAAACAGGGACTCAGTAAATACCGCATATTGATAAGAGGTTCCACTTTTACATGGGTGCTGTGCAAGACTGTCAGCAAGTGAGGAAGAAATACTAAAAACAGAAAGGAAAGAGAAGCCCCTAAATGCATACATAAGTGCAAACCAAAGCTGTGGCTGAGTCGAACCCAGTATTTCCGTCTAAACCAGGCAACTGGTGCTGGAGCTGAACATCCACACTGCATGATAGCGAGTCTGCACATGGCCTTCAGAATGTCCAAGATGAAGGCCTAAACTCAAGACCTGAGAAGACAAGCATGACCTTGTCACAGAGCCACACATCTTGATTAGGATGGCATATCTGCCAAGAACTAGATGGTAGAATTATCAACCAAGCACTTTCAATAGAAATAGGACCAGTGCTTGGTGAAGGAAATGAGAATATGATCATGTTCATAAATGACTGGCGCTCTCAGCAAAGAGCGGTTAGGTGACTTTGTGTCAGTTCTAACTCAGTCACCCTCTCTGCAACAGAAGAAGACCGTCCGGTCCCACCATCCACACCATCGTGTCCCACCCAGCCCATCACTGTGGCTACTGATCGTGTTGAGGACCTTCTCTTCCACTGCCCCTGGACTTCACCACGCAGGATCTCCTCTCCAGGGACTGGTCTCTCCTGATACCATGTTCAAAGTGCATCAGATGTAGTCGCACTCTCCTTGCTTCTGAGTATTCTGGATGTCGTTCTTGCAAGACACTCCTGTTCTTGTAGCAGTCCTGGTGCTTTTGATATTCTTTGCCAGCACCGTCATTCCGTTGCATCAATTCTGCATCTTCCTCTTCAAGTGTCTAACTTTCACATGCATATTAGCTCACTGAAAATGCCGTGGTTTCAGTCAGGTGCACCTTAGCCCTCAAAGTATAATCCTTTTCCTCACTTTATCAAGGTTGCCTGCAATAGATTTACCTCATGCATGGCTTCCTTCGTTCTCTTGATCGCTGCTTTTATGAGTACTGATTATAGATCCAAGGAAAATGACAACTTCAATCTTTCCTCTGTTTATCATGATATACCCTACTGGTCCAGTTGTGAGGGTACTGGTTTTCTTTACATTGAGTTGTCGTCCAGAGAGAAGGCTGCAATCCTTGATCTTGCTCAGCAAGTGCTTCAAGCCCTGCTCACTTTCAGCAAGCGAGATTGTGTCATCTACAGATAGCGGGTTGTTAAGAAGCCTGCCTTCAATTCTGATACCGTGTTCTTCAGGTAGTTCACCTTTTATTACGTGCTCAGCATACAGACTGAACAAGTGTTGTGAGGGTGCAGATCTGACAACACTGCTCCGGATTTCCAACTATGGTGCATTCTCTAGGCTGTTTGCACAACTGCTTCTTGATCCATGGACAAGTTCCACACAAGCACACTGAAGTGTTCTGGGATTCCTGTTTTCCTCAAGACTCTCCATGTTTTTTTTTATGAGCCACAAAGTCAAATGCATTGGCATAGATGATAAAACACGAGTAAACTTCTTTCTGGTACTCCCTGCTTTTAGCCCAAATCCATCAGATCTCAGCAATGATATTCCTTGTTCCACGTCCTCTTCTAAATATTTTGAATCTCTGGCAGCTCCTTGTTAATGTACTCTTGCAGTGACTGTTGAATGATTGTCAGCAGAATTATGCTTGCCTGTATTATTGATCATCCTGTTCTATAATGTACACATTCTGTTGGGTCACCTTTCTTTGGAACGGGTACAAGTATGGATCTCATCCAATCTGTTGGCCACACAGCTGTCTTCCAGTTTCTGCACATAGACCAGTAAGGGCTTCCAGTGACAAAGACGTAGAAACTATTGTTTTTTAAAGTGGAATTTTGTAGATAAAAATCAAATATCTGCATGCTCCTCCCCCACCCCCTGTATATTAATGCTTAGAAGGAATCAATAGAACAAGTTCTATTCCTTCTAATACCATTGAGAGACTGAGTAGAATGGCAGAAAAGTGGTCAGTGTATTTATAACATGCAGGTATTGCCATTTATCATAGTTCTCTCAATATTTGGGGACTAAGTTAGAGGGGGTTTCTGGGAAGTGAGGACTAGGCTTCTACCTCAGTGGACACTTGAAAGGATGATGTGCCCAGAGATTAAGCCACACACTGTGTAGCAGGGATGGTTTTAAAGGTGAGATGCAGTGTAGTGCTTGTCTTAGGATGTTTAGTTTGCAATAACGTGCACTTAATGATTGTCTGCTTTACTGTGGTCATTTTCGTACAGCTTGGTGTTTATAATATATACCAGGCATGCATAATTACAGCATGCAATTTGTTGATGCTATCTAAAGGACTCCTGGTGGGTTATACAGTGAGGTGCAAACCATGGAAAACAAAATGAGACAACCTAGTGCGGTGAAGGAAAGTAGCCCTCATTGCCCAGTGCTTGTGAGCTCCACTGCTAGTCAAAAGGTTGGCAGTTCAAAGCCACAGGCCACTCTGAGAGAGAAAGAGTGGTCTGTCTGCTCCCGTACGGTGCAGTTCTGCTCTGTCAAATCTTGGAAAACCAAACGGTCAGTTCTCCTCTGTCACAGGGTTGCTCTGAGCTGGAATAGACTCGATGGCAGTGGGTTTGGTTTTGGGTTTATCATGATCAGATGTTCACTCAGACGTTCAATGTTAGGATTCACTGTTCAAGATCAAACTCATAAAGATACTGGTAACAAAAGGCAATAATAATGAGAACTTAAAAATCACACACAAAGGAAATGATCAGTTACTAATTTATAGCAGAGTTATTAGCATGGAGCCCCATCATATGTCAGGAGCTACATGTGTTGAAACACATCTGTTGGCCAGAGGGATCCAATAGATAGCAGATGTAATAACAACGTTCCTCTGTATAATTACAGTAGATGCCGTTCGACAGATTGTACTTATAACAAAAAGTCAAGAATGTGAGTACAGATGTAAGTACGTAGGATATAATTTAACATCAGAACACTGAATAGCACTTCATGCTTGATCACATGCCCAGGAAAACACACATGCTTAGTATATATGAGCATCCTCCTTCAGATCTTTGAAAATTAAGCTGCCAAAGAGGACAAGGGACACAGTGAGAATGGAAAGCATTAAGGGACTCATCTCTGGCTTGAAGATCAACAAGCGGCCATCTAGCTCAGAAGCAACAAAGTCCACACAGAAGAACACCAGCCTGTGATCATGAGGTGTCGATGGGACATCAGGCATCTAAGACCCAGAATAAAACCATACCCAAGGTGAAGGGGCAGGGCATAGAGTGGAAACCCAATGCCTATCTGTACACAATTGGACATTCCCTCACAGAGACGTCACAGGGAAGAGATGAGCCAGTCGGTGCAGTATAGCACTGTTGAAACACACAACTTTCCTCTAGTTCTTTGGTACTTCCTTCACCCCACTATCATGACCTCAGTTCTACCTTACAAATTGGATTAGACCAGAGCATGCACACTGCTACAGATAAGAGCCCGCAACACAAGGAATCCAGGATAGATTAACCCCTCAGGGCCAACAAGGACAGAAGAGATACCAAGAGGATTAGGGGAGGGTCGGAGGAGAAAGGGGGAACTGATCACAAGGATCAACTAGAATCCCCTCCCAGGGGGATGAATAACCAAAAAGTGGGTGAGGGGCAACTGAGGATGAATTAGGATATGGAAAAAATAATCTATAACTTATCAAGGGTTCGTGAGGGAGGGTGGG
>NW_022111300.1:54338874-54353985 GCF_000313985.2 Echinops telfairi
CCAATCATTTTTCCTGATAACAATTGATCTTACGTTGATGCTCTTAGTTTTTTTACCTTAGAAACTAATATTTTCCCCCTGGCTTTATTCTAAAAAATCAGCCTTTCTTTTTCTTTTCTTTTTTGTTTAAGATCAGCCTTTCTAAAATATCCTCTACATCTTCTCCTAATCTTAACAAGGTCCACACTAGTGGGCTATTCCTTTGTCTTGTTGCTTCCTTTTTTATCTTTAGCGTATCCATCTCTCACTGCCCTGGTGTCTATTCCAACTCATAGTCACCCTCCAGGACAGAGGAGAACTGCCCGTTCGGGTTTTGGTGGAAACCTTACAGGAGTCAACAGCTTCATCTTTCTCCTCAGAGAGGCTAGTGGGGTAAAACAATTACCTTTATGAGTAGGAGCTCAGTGCAGAGCCCAATACACACACCAGGACTGTTACTCAAATGATCCCTTGTGAACTTTCTACCAATGTAATTCTGTTACCCCTTATTACTCCTATATTAGCATTAAGCATCACTCTAGCAGCCATGGAGGTGCCATTGATAAGCCAGGGGTAGAGAGAGTGGAGGAGTCTCCATACGTTGAACCCACCAGCTACTCCTTTGGAGAAACGTGGATGTCTGCTTCTGTTTTCACCCGGGGAAGCTCTCTGGAGAAGTTAGGGTCACTGAGTAAGGATCAGAATCTATTTAATAGTTGTACAGTTTAACCTTGGATTCAACTAGAAATCTGTGAAGTACAGAACTACTTTCTTTGGGTGTAATAAATAACAGAAGGAAGTTTTCAAGCACAATCACTAATATATGCTATAAAGGAAACAAGAAACCGCCCTCTGGTTGGACAACTGATGTTGATGCTGTGTGCTGTCCTGTCAGTGTTGATGAGTTGTGACCCAACAGGATGCAGCAAAACAGTTCCCAGTGTTCCCTGGGCTGCGGTTTTTGTGGGAGAAGATTATCAACTTTTCTCCTGTGGTATTAGGGGGACCACACCCACCTTTCTGGTAGCAGTTTAACCCTTGGTGTCACCAAACCAAAAACCAACTCAGAGTCATGAACTTGATTTCGATTCAGGATGACCGTTTGGAACAGAGTAGACCTGTCTCTATAAGTTTCCTAGACTGTGACTCCTCACAGCTGCCAGGGCTCCTCAGTTCATAGATAATGAATTAAATCTACCGATCAGCTAGAGCACAGACTTATGAGACAACCATGTCTGCTGCCAAGGTAGATCCTGAGTCTCAGAAGACCAATCAGCAGAATAAGCCAGTCCTCTAATTTGTGCACTGCAAACAATAGCTGCCCTGTTCCCTGAGGACTGTTGGGGAGCATGTTGGGAAGGCTGTAAGGAAGGCTTATGTAGGATGTTTCTGAAAGAGTTCCAGGAGAATTCTGCGAGGGCTAAGACCTGTTATCGATGTGGCTTGAAGATTTTACAATCCAGTGGAGTTAGGTCTACAGAGCCCTAGGGATCGTGAATTATGATGATGTGCACAGTGCCTTCAGGTCTATTGTGACTCCCGGCAGCCTGACGGAAAACAGAAGGAAACCCTCTCTGGCCCTGCTTCATCCTCAAGGGTTGTAAGCTTTGATCCTGTTACTACAACCACTGTAGTCCGTTCATTTGGCTGAGAGTCTTGCTCCCACTAACCATCTACTTTATCAAGTCTGATGTCCTTTTCCAGAGACTGGCCTTCTCTGATGACAAGTCCAAAATAGGTGAGACAAAGTCAGACCATCCTTGCCTCCAAGGAACCTTCTGGCTGTACTCCCTCCAAGATCTTTCTGTTAAAGTGCATGGTATTTCAATATTCTTTGTCAACTTCCAATTTCAAAGGCATCAGTCCTTCCACATTTAGGTCATGAGATCTAAACTGGAGAGGAGAGGAGAGGAGAGGGAGAGATAGATGAACTTGTCCGAATAGAATTGTATAGAATTGTTGACTGGTAATAGATTGAGTTAGGGTAAAAGGGATCCCAAGGCCAATTACTGCCAGGCTGGGCCATGTGAATGGTTGTCTTGTTCAGAGATCAGAACATTGAGGGAGCAATGTTTGCAGAAGTAAAAAAGAAACAATTCATTGTCAGAATATTCTAGTTGAGGTGTGTATGCTATACACAAGGGGTGTTTTGATTCAGTAGTTGGAAATACTGTCAGATTCCAAGGGCATTTCTCAGAAATGAACTAATACTCAGTTTATCTTTGAAAGCCTGATTACTGTAAATTAATCTATTAATTGGTTGTTTATTCTAAAATATGTACCCTTTGGTGTACTATTTTAGAGTGGCAGTGAGATTTGCCAAAATAAAGTATTGACACTTAAATGAGACAAAAGCAAGTTTATGGAAAAAATGCTAGAAAATGATAGGAAAGTACTATTTTGTACAATAAATGTCAAATACAACCAGCAGTCAAACATAAAAGTAATTATCAAGAGCCCTTTAGATATGCACCTAGTAGAATAATCATTCTAAAGAGAATATATTTATTTTACCAAAGCATATAAAAACTACCTGTAAGCACCTGTAAGCTTTGGGAAGAAGTGAGAAGACAGATGTGCTCGTTATATGATCTCATGTCAATTTAGGGGATTAAGAGTGAAGGTGTGGAGTTTAGCCTGTCAATTAGGTCACAGCCTGATGATGCTTCCTTGTGGGCATGGCTTTCGCATGAGGATTCTGGGAACTCCCTCTCTTTTTCCTTGGAGGCAAATTATACACTCTTTGCCTTCCTGAAGACAAACCACAGGGAGACTGCTGAGACTTGCAAGAGCCTATCTCTCTGCTTGCCAGCCACAGGACAGAGATCTGCCAGTACTGAGATGCTTCCACTGCCATTGGATCCACAAGACTTTGCTCCCACCTCAATGGTCTTCCTGCCTTTTGCATCATTCCATGTGACTGCGAGTCTGAAGAAGAATTTTTGGACTAGTATTGGATTTATGGGCTAATATCAGACTTATGGACTTGATCTGGACTGGATGAGGATGTTCTCTTAATATACAATTACTCTTTGATATAAAGCTCTTTCATTAGATAGATAGATAGGTAGATAGGTAGATAGATTTGTTTCTCCCGTCAACCCTAAACCTAACACAACAGATTAGAATGGTGGGTGGGCCACTACAAGAACGTTTGCTCACTTGACCACCTCTGGCTATCCAAGAATAGGAATCCAATTCCTCACCAGGTTTTTAGCTACAAGCAGAGGTCAGGCATGTCTCCGCCTTCCATATTTTTATCCCTCTTCTGGCACCAACCATTTCTCCCATGACACCTTTTCTGCAGAGTTCCATAATCTGTTGTGATGGCCACACAAAATTCACAGAGAACACCCCCAATGATGGGAGTTTATTAGGGAAATTGAGGACCCCTGGTGGGGGAGTGGATGATGCCTTGGTTTGCTAATTACAAGGACAGCAGTTGGAAACCATCAGCTGTTCCTCTGGAGAAAGGGAAGGCTTTCTACTCCCATAAATAGTAGAGGGTGGAAGGAGGGTGGGGTGGGAAAGAGGAACCGATTACAAGGATCTACCTATAACCTCCTCCCTGGGGGATGGACAACAAAAAAGTGGGTGAAGGGAGATGTCAGACAGTGTAAGATATGACAAAATAATAACAATTTATAAATTGTCAAGGGTTCATGGGGGGAGCGTGGAGGCAGGAGAAAAAATGAGAAGCTGATACCAAGGGCTCAAGCAGAAAGCAAATGTTTTGAGAATGGTGATGGCAACACTGTACAAATGTGCTTGACACCATGGATGGATGTATTGTGATGAGTTGTTGTACGACCCCCCCAATAAAATGATTTTAAAAAGAGTTAGTCTCCGAAACCCACAGGAATAGTTCTATCTCAAAGGGTCTCTCTGAATCTGAAATTACTTGAAGGGAATGCGTTTGGGTTGGTTTGGTTTGATTAGGGATGCTAACAGGTTGCTATAGTCAGACTCAGCAAACAGTAAGGATCCAGTCATTGCTCCTCACCCTCTGACACACACAGTACCTTGGCTTCTGCCTCCAGAGCCAGGAAGCCTGCGCACTGTCTGCTTCAATGTCTCATAATCTCCAAGATGCTACTACGCTGCTCAGTCTCATGGGCTCCTTGTCTGTCTCTGACTACTGCGTGACTTGGCTTCTATTGCCTCCACCATTTCACACAGATTTTTTAAACATTCTGGTGGCAGTTTTAGTTCCTTGATCCCAAGAATTCTCTTTCCTGGCTCCTGAAGTGCCTTATTCTTATAGCCAGAGGAATGGCAAAGGTAGCCAGACCCTTTTTATAAGTGTGTTGTTGTTCGATGTCTTTGACAGAATGAAACACTGCCAGGTCGCGAACCATCTCACATCTCGTTGAGGGTCTTCCTCTTTTCCATTGCCCTTCTACGTTAACAAGCATGATCGCCTTTTCTAAGGACGGTCTCTCCTGATAACATATCCAAAGTGTGAGAGATGAACCTGGCTAGTCTGCTCAGGATTGTTCTGGGCTGTACTTCTTCCAAGATAGAGCATGGCAATCCCGCTAACTTCGGAGTCCCTGAGGAATGGTCAGATAATAGAAGTACCAATTTCAAAGAAGGTGGACATACTGAGGTTTGGTTTGGTTTGGTTTGGTTTGGTTTGGAAGACTTAAGACATGCCCAAATATTGGATCTCCAGAATTGGGGACAAAACATCTTCATTTCCAACAAAGCATAAATAAAATTTTATGGAATTCCAATTTCCTAAATGTTTTTGTGAATGCTTAAATACTTTGGACATGTAATGAATCAATTATTTTAATAGGCCCTGCATTTGCTATAGTGCTCACTAGCAAGAAATCGAAAACAATCAAATGAATGGAATTGTTCCACCATAGGTGAACTATGGTGCCTGAGAAATTAGCTAAAGACCCAATTGTTGTTTCACTAGCTTTAACTTTTTACCATGTTCTATCTGGAGCATAAATAGTATAAAGCTTATGAGTATTAATGGTTTCATTTAGACATTTGATATGTTTACTGTGAGAGAGTGCTTACTGCATAAATCAATTTTTATAGGAAACTGCTATAAAGCATTTTTTTCTGAGTAGAAAGAAATTTGAAATTCAAATCGCTAGATGCTAAAGGATGTTATTAAAAATGCATTAGGGTTGAAAATGTAGCTGTATATAATTGTCATAGCAGATATTCAAAACAAATTTATCCTCAATGAAAACTGAACTAGAGCAATTTACATAGAATCAACTAATAAATTTTCCTTAATTTTCTAAGCAGATGAAGAAAAAGCAGTTTTTTAAAAAAAAATTTTAATAAAATAAGAGCGCTGTCCTTAGGGAGGCAAGTATAAATAAAATAAAATCCTTTGGAAAGAAGAATGGAGGTAGAACTGTGGGTGGTGCAGGCAGGGGTGAAGACTAACTGGGCTGTGAAAAGAAATACTAATCTTAGGACCCATCTTATCACCCTTGTAACCCCACGCTGAACACCTCATTCTGCTCTCTGCTTTACTCCTCTGCGGAGGGAGGCAGCATTATTTATCTTGATGTAAAGCAAACAGCTGAAAGAGTTGGAAAACAGATGAAGACGTTCTTGTGAACAAGGTGGTTAGATGTCTCCCGGTTAGTTCCAACCCATAGCAACCATACGTACAGCACAGTGAAGACCTGCCGACTCCCGTGCCACCCTCACAAACATCGGTATGAGGGAGCCCTTGTTGCCGCCCCAGTGCCAGCCCGTCCAGTGCGGATGCTACTCTCATGGTTACTCTGCCTTACCAATGTGCTGGCCTCCTTCCTCCTGAAAACATGAGTAACGTGTGTAAGAGAGAACGGCTCTAACCTCACTTCCAAGCAGCATTCCAGCTGTACTTCTTCCAAGACACGCGTGTTCCTTCTTCTTGCTGCTCCTGTTACCTTCAGTCTTCTCCAAGGCACCAGAATCCCAAGCGTCAACTTGTCTCCAGTGTTCCGTACACATTGTCCAACGTGTCATGCATATGAGGTGATTGAAAATGCCCAGGCTTAGCTCCGACAAACCTTAGTCCTCAGTGTGAAGGCTTGACTCCTTCATACTTTAAAACGAGCCCTTTGCTGCAGATTTGCCTGGTGCAGTCTGTTCTGTGAGTTCTTGACGGCTGTTGCCATGACCATGGGCTTGTGGATCCAATAAAATTTTTGACAAGTTCAGTCTTCATTTACCGTGATATTGTTCCTTTTGGTACACTTCTGAGGGGGTTTGTTTCATGTTGAGGTTCAGTGCATGCTGACGGCTTCAGTGGTTGATCTTCTTGGTAAATGCTTCCAGGCTTCTTAAATTTCAGCAAGCAAGGTTGTGTCTCCTGCATATGGCAGGTTGTCTATGAGCCCTCCTCCGATCCTGATGCTGCCCTCTTCATAGCCCAGGGTCTTCGATTATTTGCTCAGCAGATCGGCTGGATCAATACAGTGAAATGACATCTCCTTGATACACTTGTCTTGACTTTAAACCCAGCAATGTACGCTTGATTCGTACTCCAACAAACTGCCTCTGGCTCTGTGCGCATGTGTGGTGTGAGCACAATGATGTGTTGAGGAAATACTGTTCTTTGCAATGTGCTTTGGCACTACAACCTCTACAGTCACATTTACAAAGTCAATGGAAGGTGGGTAAATATCTCTCTGATATTCGCTGATTCCAGCCAGACTCCATCTGACATCAGCAAATGTATCTCTTGTTCTGGGTCTTCTTCTGAATGTAACGTGTATTGCTCACAACTCCCTGTCTACATACTACTGCAACTCTTTTTAACTTATCTAAGGTAAACTTTGCCTTGTGCCTGACATGAATGATAATGTTTGATAATTTTTGGCTCACGTTTCTTGGGAATGGCAACAAATACACATCTCTTTCAGTTGGTTAGCCAGAGAGCTGCCTTCTAAATATCTTGGCATAGATGAATGAGTACTTCCAGGGCTGCATCAGCTTGCTGAAAATTCTCATTTGGTATCCAGTCAATTCCTGGAGCTTTGTTTTACAACAGTGACTTCATTGCCACTTGAACTTCCTCTTTGCACACCATCTATTCATGATCGTGTGATACCTCCTGAAATAGCTGAGCATCTACAAGACTTGTTATTATGGGGACTCTCAGTATTTTTTTTTCATTTTTTGATGCTTCTATGTTGTTGAAAACCAAGCCTTTCAAGATTGCTGCTTGACACTCGATTCATCTTCAACTCTTGGAGAAATGCTAAGCACGTGCTCCCCTTTGTGCGTTCTAAATCTGCACATTTCTTCTTACTGCTTAGTCTTTTCAAGCTGCTCAAGGAAATACTCTGTCCGGTTCCTTTGCTTCATTATTTCTTCTACTTTTGTGTCTGTGCTCTATGGCGAGTTTCAACGTCTCTTCAGATTTTCATTTTTGTCTTTTCCTTTTTCTTTGCCTTTTTATTGGCTTTTCCCCTTCATGTATGTGATGGTATAATTACTCCCTTGACCACCGGACTGCCGCTGTGCTGGCTTGCATGCTCCTGTGATGCTGGCGGGTCTGCTCCTGGTGTTTCAAGCAATCTGCAGGGTCGGGTGTGGAATACGTGTTTCCGTTGAGTTTCCAGACCAAGATGGACTAGAAAGAAACATGTCACCATCTAGTTCAGAAAACTAGCCTAGGGAAACCTTAGGGAGCACAAAAGAATATCATCTGACTTAGCTTGCTTTGACATAATAGCAGGAGGGACGGTGGCTGGAGGAAGCCCCACACAAGCCCCAGGGTGGGTGAAGGGAGAATCTGGAGGAGAGAGGGGGGCGCACAGTAGTCAGGATGATGCACGTGCTCGTGCTGGTTCTGAGCGTGATGCAGGACTGGCAGTCTTGGGGAGGTGAAGTCACCATGACAGCGTCCACTTGGAAGCAGCTCTCACGAGGACTGAAGGTAGCATCAAGAGCAATGGTGATGATGTAAACGTCACAGGTGCACTGTGAGTCAAGCATACTTGTTTTGAATGCCTGAAGTGACTTTGTGAGCTGAGGGCACCCTTGATGGATACCAAGGGCTTTCAAATGTCTGCTGTCTCATAAAACTACCTGCCCGAAATTCCCAAAACGACCTTCGTTTGGGGGTTAAGGCATCCTGTTGATTGCTTCATGCATCTGTTTCTTCGTGAATTTGCAATCTCAGTTTAAAACGAAAAGGGCTCGGTCTGTTGGGCAAAAGTCACAGGTAACACTTGGTCCCTGAGGTTGGTGAACTCATTGTCAAGAGCTTCGTGCACACTATCTGGTCACTGAGGAGAAGGACACAATGAGGTGACACGTAAAATGTTGCGTTTTGTGTCAACGACAGGAAGGGCAGATTTGCCCATGGGATGACACAGCGTGGAGGTGGGTGTCCCTGGCAGATTGTGACCTGGCCTTAGCCCTTTTGGATCTCACTGCCATCGAGTCAATACCGACTCGCAGCAAGCCCCTTGTGGGTTTTACAGGAATGGAAAGCCCAGTCTTTCTCCCTCAGACCTGCTGGTTGCTTTGAACTGCCAACCTTGTGGATCGCAACCTAATGCATAACCACTACATCACAAGGAATCCCCCAGGCCTTTTGGATGGAAGGCATTCGATGAAGCTGTTGTCTGAAAAAGATGTTCAGAGCTAAATTATATCTGTGTAATCCATGAACCAAGGTTAATTAAAATTTTATAAAACTAAAATAAAGCTTTAAGGCAAACGATAAAGATATTTTTCTGCATGACTTATGGGTATAGTAGGGAATGGACAACCAAATCACTAGGATTTTTGTACATGACCTCCACCACAGCAGTCTGGTCTCAGAAGACTAGGATGTGGACCCAGAAAAGACTGTGATTGCTCTGGGCTTGAGGATGTGGGTTGGATAATACATTGCAATAGCCACACCGAATTCAAAGCATTCTCGTGATTGTGAGGTCTATTAAGGAAGCTAACAGGTCACACATGCTCAGGATACAATTATTCAGGCAGGACAACTCTCAGCAGTGCTGGCAGGCAGGACTCCCTCTGGCCCTCAGCCTCTCGGCCTGTCCTCTTCCCTGCTTGGACAATGTTACAAAACTCTTTGTGGGCTGTGCGTAAATGCCCAGTAGACATACCACTCTGATATAAGCCTTAATTCAAAGACATTTAGCTTCAGCTCCGTGGGTCAGCAACCCCAGCTCTCCCTATTGGGTGCCAAGAGACGCCCCATGCCACAAGTCAGCCCTCCGGCGCAAAGGCACTCAGCTTTTCCTGCTCCGTGGGCTGGAAGATCCATCTGTCTCCTGTGCTCTGGCTCCTTGGTGGCCATGGCTGTCTGGAAGGAATGTGAGAGAGAGGGGGAACAGATGACAAGAATCCACATATAACCTCCTCCCTGAGGGACGGACAGCGGAGAAGTGGGTGAAGGGTGACATCTGACAGTGTAAGATATGACAAAATAATAATTTATAAAGTATCAAGGGTCCAGGTGGGACAGAGGAGAGGGGAAGAAGAGAAAAATGAGGAGCTGATACCGAGGGCTCAAGCAGAAAGCAATTGTTTTGAGAATGATGATGGCACCAAATGTGCTTGACACAATGGATGGATGGATGGATTGTGATAAGAGTTGTATGAGTGCCCAATAAAGTGATTAATAAAAGATTTGGGGGGGGAGTTCAATGTGAAGGGATCTCAGGATCCAAAGGATGAGCTCCTGTCTGGCTCTTTTCTGGCTCATAGATCCACCTCTTTCTTCCGAGATGACTCATTTTACACCCAGGAGGATGGCACTCACAAGTCTGTTGCCACTCATGGCTGAGTCTTATGATCAGTATCTTCCTCCACCTTCTTCCCTAGACCCATCAGGAAAATGAAGGCGATTTGATGGGAGTAAAAGGCAGTGGCTAGATGAGCCATCCTAGAGAACGTACACCATCGCATAGCATGTAGCAGGATGTTGTACATTACTAAAAGTATTCTAGTTAGAAAGCTTGCTATCCCACGGCAGATCTTTGTCAATGATACTGGTAATCCTGTGGGTTAGGTGCTGGACTGCTTACCCCAAGGTTGGCAGCCCAGCCTGACTAGCTCCTCTGTAGGAGACAGAGAAGACCACCTGCTACTGTGAATATCTCACTGTCTCAGAAACCCTTTAAAGGTTGTGGCCAGAATCGGATAATGATAGTGGGGTCTTAAGAAACTAGGTAGCATACTATAGACTCATTCTCCTTGCTTTTTGTTCCAGTTACATCACCTACTGTGAACTTGAGTGATGGGTCCAAGGGGGGGAGGCGAGGGGGGGGGCTGGAGTGTAGCCTGTCAATCAGGTTGCAGCTTGATGACCTCATTTGAAAGTGTGACAGAAATAAATAGCTCGCTAGAGGCCAGGCTCATTCTCTCATCCCTTTCCTGCTGTGGAAACACTCAGAGCTAGAGGAGACATGTGGAGACCTTGCCAGGGTTGAGATACTTCCACTGCCACTGGATCCACAAGAACACGTAACCAGTGGCCTGTGATTTTCCTGCATTCAGCATCATTGCATGTGCTTCATCAGTCTAAACAAGAAATTATGGACTAGTATCAGACATGTGGACTAACATTGAACTTATGGACTTAATCTGGACTGGGCTGGGATACTTTCTCAATATACAATTACTTTGATATAAAGTTCTCTCTTACACGAGTTTCCTTAGATTGATTTCTCCAGTCTACCCAGACTAACTCACTTTTCTACCTATAAAATTAGCAATGTAATAGTAGGGAAAAAGGAATATTTTCCTGTAAAATAAGTGTAAACTGTAAACTCACTGGTTGTAAAAATGATTTCTGCCTTTGATTTTTGAATCATGGAAATTCTGTAAAGTTCATTTATGCAAACCTCATAAATCTCTTGAGACAACGTTTGGGCATAGATAGCTTGTAATTTCAGAAAAGGCATTTTACCCAGAAATCAGCTAATCTAAGAAAAGGGTACTTAAGACAATTCTGAAAATACATTACTGGAGTGTATTTTACATGTATTTAATAGACAGGGATTCTTTACCTTTCATTATTTCCAAATACCGCAGATGCATTTTTGTGTTTAAAAAGTCTGTTTGGCCCACTAACAAATTTGGCTTAATAGTTCAGTGTTTGACAGGTACAACAAGAAAAATGCTTATTTTATATTGTAGAGTGGGGGTAAATTTCTTTTGTACCGTTAGCAGAAAATTATCTGTTACACTTCAAGAAATGAATGTGCATATTTGTCTACCACTTACAGCTGAGAACAGTTTAAATAAAAAAAAATCATTCTTGAATTACTGTTTTGTACTTCACTGTTGATATTCATCTAGTATCTTTTGAAGTATCAATAATCCTGTTTCATGTTTTATATTTTTTAAAAATTTTGATGCCTTTTGCCTCATCCCATTGGCATCCAGTTGATCCAGAGTCTCAATCAACCTATCACTTACTGACATGCATTAAAATGTCAATTGGCTGCTGACTATTCCTCAGTTACAAACCAAAGGGAAGCCACTCACTTGATTTTTTGATGATACTACAGTCTCTAGGAGAATTAAGAGCTTTCGGACCTAATGAAATTACTTGTTTTCATGATCAATGCTCTTATTTTTTTTCTGCTCAGAAGGGTCACCCCTAACTTGATTACCTGGTGAGATGGCTGGCTTCCTGCTGTACAATATTCGGGGAAACTAGTTTTGTCTGTTTGAAAAGGGAGTCCCTGTTTTCTCAAACATTTTCCCTTTGTCCTTTTCCATATATTTGAACCAGCTCCATCATATTTAAATATAAAGTATGCTGTGACATGACAGTTAAAGCTGGTCTTCGGTAGCCTTGATGTCTCTTCTAAGCCTCTCATCTTTTCATAAAGGATGGGGCTCAGAAAACTGAAAATTGCCCTGGGCAATACTCTCCTAGTGGGGCACCCCTGTCGACTGTTGGTCATAAAGCTGGTGCAGTGATGGTAGACCAAGAACTCACCTTCCCCACATTTCACTTCAGTTCTATCTTGCTAGGAAGCTCATTCTATCACACCCATTGTTGCCTCCAAGGGCTCAATCGTTGCTATAATCAAAAACTAATAACAAACGGAGTGCTAGCTTAGTTTGCTGTTGCTGGACACACACACTTGTCCATAGTTCTATAGCTCAGAAGGCTCACACAGCATGGCCGGGCTCCTTGCTCTGGATTACTCCAGGATGAAATCATGTTGGTACCAGGCTAAGTTCTGGTTTGAAGCTTTGGAGAAAAATCTTCTTCTGAACTCCTTCTGTTGTTGGCAGAATTCAGTCCTTCAGTTGTAGGATTGAGGGTCTTATCCCCTCGTTACAAGCAACTGCCCTCAGCAACTAGAAGTTGTCCATAAACTTTAGTCCATGGTTTCCACCCTCTCTAGTTGGGATGGCACATCCATTCCTTCTCATAACGGAAAGTCTCTGCCGATTCTGTGGCCAGACAAAACTGTATGCTTTGAAAGGCTCGTGTGGTCAGGTCAGGACAATTAGATAATCTAATCTTCTCTGTAATCAGTTGTACCATAAGCGAAACCTAATACAGGACTATGCACCACCGAGATTGGGAATCCTGAGGGGCCACAGTAGAATTCTGCCTATCACTATTACAGATTTGATAGCCTTCTCTGGTCCAGTGTTTGGGAACGTGTTTGCTGAACCCCTGAACTCACCTCTGCCATGCCTAGTGATGATGCTTTCTTTAATCAATAGGAAGATGTTAGTAAAAGTTAGTACATCATTCAGAAAATCAGTTTGTCATTTCTTTATCCAGATAATTCCTTCACACATCAAATTGACTTGACTTTGCCACATGAATCTCCCTTGCTTTCCTTCTCCATTCATTCTTACCTCCCTGCAGTAGTTCATCCTCCTTCCACCAGCATGTCCATTCTTCTTTCCCTGTGTGTGTTGTCGGGTGCCGTGGAGTCAGTTCTAACTCCCAGTGCCTTACAACAGAAGGAAAGAGTGGTCGGTCCGGCACCATCCTCACACCCACGCAACCACCATGTCCACCCATCATGTCAAGGGCTTCCTATATTTTACTACCCCCACTCTAGTTTATCAAGCATGGCACACTGGTCACTTATAAAAACGTGCAAAATATAGAAGACAAAGTCTGGCCGTCCTTACCTCTAATGGAGCATTCCGGTTATCCTTCTTCCAAGATAGGTTGGTCTTGTTCTTTTGGCAGTCCATAGCTTTTGTGGTAGTTAAGGGTTATTGTGCCAACCTAGCCAATGAACACATGGGATTAATTGAAGAGCAGAAAGAGAAATGGCTCGGCGAGCCTCACCTTTCCGGTCTCTTGTTCTCTGATGGTCAGACCAGGGTGCGACTATCTTAGCTGGCAAGGCTCACTTCCTGTGAGACGTCCCTGAGGAGAAGCCACATGGACCTACACTGAGGCAGCCCTGGGTGCTGGAGCAGCTGTGTGAAGACCCTTGCCAGTGCTGAGATGCTTACAAGCTCTCTGATTCAGCTTTCCTCCTGCAGTCAGTGTCATTTCATGTGTTTTGTGAGATTGAGGAGTACTTTGTAGGTCGGTGTCAGACATATGGGCTAATGTTGGACTTATGGGCTTGGACAGCACTGGGTTGTGACACTTTCTTAATGTCCACTTACCCTTTATAGAAAACTCTCTCTTATAAAATATGTTTATGAGTTTTGTTTCTCTATTCTACCCAGGTTAACAGCATTTTCAAAATTCATCTCTAGCACCATCATTCAAATGTATAGATTCTTCTTAGGTCTCCTTATTCAGTATCCATCTCTCACATGCTTATGAGGAGATTGAAAATACCATGGCTTGGTTCTACTACAACTTAGTTCTCAAAGTACCATCTTTGCTGCTTAACACATTAAAGATCTCTTGTGCAATAGATCTACCCAATGCAATGTTGTCATTAGATCACTGGATTGTGGATCCAAGCAAGATGAAATCCTTCATCACTTTAACCTTTCCTCTGCTTATCATGGTACCTATTGGCCCAGTGTGAGTATTTTTCTTTAACATAAGTTGTGTCTTCAAAGCTATAATCCTTGATCTTCATCAGCAAGTATTTAATCAGCAAGATCTTTTCCTGGCCTTTTCAAACAGTGAGTAGTCTGTCCACTTCTGAGGACTTGGCCACTGAAAATTTTCGAACACCAGCAGACTTTTCTTTCCCTAATGTGACAGACCTAATGCATGTCATCATATATTCCTTGACAAAATTCTGTTGATTTATTTTATTCCCCGTGGAACCATGGTGACACTGTGTGTTAGGCACTGGGCTGCTAACTGCAAAGTCAGTGGTGTGCTACTACAAGGGAGAAAGATGAGGCAGAAAGGTAAAAAATGTAGTCGTCAAATTCCTATGTAAGGTCATATGCGTTGGCATCAACTCAATGGTAGTGGGTCTGGGGTTTTATTTTATTCCCATTCCTTAATCATGGTGAGTTTTATGGGAATCTTAGTGTTAGTGTGATCCTTAGAAATGCGTCCTGCTGATTGCATGTGCTAGAACCCCGCATCATCATTTTAAAGTTATTCTCCTTTTGCCAGTGATTTTGAGCTGTTATTTGATACCTCCTAGTTCATACCCAGTGTACTTGACTTCTCCTTTTTCCTAATGAAAGAAACTAGATTACTAGAAACGTCTAATTAGCTCTAACAATGCTGTAATGAAGATTGCACCACCGTCTCCTTGTTACCCCATGTGAGCAGGATTCTCAGATATATAAAGTGGATGAGATCATTGTTTAACAAATGTGAAAACCAAAATAAGGGCAACCAGATGGTTTTTCAGAAAGATGCTCTGTGAGGTACATCTACAGTGCAGGAGGGCTCCTGTCACCTTTCAGCTTTGTACTGATATTCGCCATCATTCATCAACTTTCCCTATACGCAGGTGTAAACTGCTATCCAGTTACCTGAGTACATATTTTTCTATTCACACTGAGTTTGAGGAACTCCTTATAAGCTTTCTTCTTCAGGAATTACCTGATCAGATCATGTGTCCATTTTCCTGCTGGAGTTTCTGTGTTTGTCTTGTGGGCTTGTATTAATTCCTTACCTACTCTAAACACTAGTCATACTTCAGTTTTCAACATCAGAAATTATTTTGCATCTTTATTCACTGTTAACTTTGTGTATGGCATCTTGAAATGGAATTT
>NW_022111300.1:54355514-54362252 GCF_000313985.2 Echinops telfairi
AGAAACTTGGGTGAAGGGAGACACTGGATGGTATAAGATATGAAAATTATTTATAATTTATCAGGGATACAAGAGGGTGGGAGGGTGAAGGAGGGAAGGGGAGAATAGCTGATACCAAGGGCTCAGCAGAAAGAAAGTATCTTGAAAACGATGGCAGCCTATGTATAAAGGTGTTCCATACGATTGATATATGCTTGTTGTAAGGGCTGTAAGGGCCCCAATAAAATAAAAACAGTACTACTTCACCACGTATCAAGAAGATACAATCCTACATTTTCCATTAAAGTATACATAATTACGTTAAACTATACACTGCATCATAGTATACAGCCTATATTTAACAGGATAGTTTTGCCTTTATATTGTATTCATTCATCTACTTAAAGTTGGCATTTGTATCTGGAGTTAAATATATTTATTATTTATCACTCAGGGAGCACATCTCCACATCCCATCCATTAAACCCTTTATCCTTGTGAATGACTGGCAGCTTCTATTTTGTAATTCGAAATTCTACCTCACCCCCCAGCACATGCACACATGTGCACATATATGGGTGTTCGTGAGTTCTCGGTTTTATCTTATGGGTCTCCTGCTGCTGTGTGTGCCCTTCATGCACCATTGGATCATACTACCACACAGCAGACCCGGTGGTCACGTTTGGTAGGACAACTGGCTCTAGGCCCTCTGTCTGGGTTTGCTTTCTAAAGTTATGTCCCCAACATTGCCTCACACCAGAAAGCCAGGCATGCCCCTTCTTTTATTACACTTTTCTCCTAAGGCCTTTAATAGCACCTTACTTCTTTTTTTCTCTAAAAACAATTTCTAGGTACTTTATAGAACTTCAGGTCAGAGGAATCAGCTTATTTTCTCAATAAGAATTGATGGTATAGTCAAAGGCTTTTTTTTAACTTGAGTGTCTTGGCATGGGAGGAAAGATGAGCTTTCTACTCAGGTAAAGGGTTGGTCTTGGAATCCCACAGGGGCAGTTCTACACTGTCCCATAAGATCACTATGAGACAAAATAGACCCTGAGGGCAGTGAGTGAGTGAGTGTGTGAGTGAGTGAGTGAGTGAGTGAATGTGTGAGTGAGTGAGTGTGTGAGTGAATGTGTGAGTGAGTGAGTGAGTGAATGTGTGAGTGAGTGAGTGTGTGTGTGTGTGTTCACAAGACAACAGTGCTGAGTATTTTAGTTTCTAATTGTTTTCTGTTGATCTGTCCATGCTTCTGTGTAACTGACTATATTGTATATATATATTGACATTTTTAGCTTCTCCTCTCCCACTTTCTGTTTTATATTGGACAGAACCTTGTAAGGTTCAGTAGTACGGACTCGGTTCAGACCCCTTGTCACATGTCCAAAAATGGATGTTCCCAGTGCTTCATCATGAAGTCAAACAGCATTAAATGATGTTTCTTCCATTTGCCTTATCTACTCCATGATTAAGATCAAGTTTCCGCCTTTTCTGACATCACTTTGATCTTTATTTCCTCTTTTAAATGACCTTTTGCTTTTTCATGAATGCTGTTCTTGATGTCCCCCCGCAGTTTATCAGGTCTTCTCTCATCTCAGTGTTCAATGCTTCAAATCGTTTCTAGAGATGGTTTCAAAGTCTGTGTGGGGATAGACACAAGGTGTTTTGACTTTCATAACTTGTTTTAATTTCGTTCAGCTTCAACCTGAACTTACATATGAGAAATTGATGGTCTGTTCCACAGTCAGCCCATGGCCTGGTTTCGGCTGCTGGTATTGAGCTTTTCCAGCGTGTCTTTTCACAAATGACGTCAATTTGGTTCTGGTGCATTCCATCTGAAAAGTCCATGTCTATAATAGCTGTTTGTCTGCTTGAAATAAGGTATTTATATGAATGAAGTCACTGATCTGGCAAAAGTCTCTCATGTTATCACCAGCTTTGTTTCTGTCCCCAAAAGCAAACTGACCTTGATAGAGAATATGAATGGGACCACAGTCTTTGTTTAATTGTCATCCTGATTACTTTTCCTGAAATGGATGTAAGGAATGATATGCTACAGTTGAGAGGTGACAAGCTGCTTCTGGAGTGGTCAGTGAAAATACTGGCCAATTCAGCTTACTAGGAGACCAATGCCTACTAGAAATATCCTGCCAAAGGCTCCAGATGATCCATGCATAAGTAAGATATAGTCCAATGTGGAGAATAGAGTAGTAATGGTAGTGAAGAGTTCCATGTTTGTTTGATTGCACCATTGGTACTTACCACGTATAGTCAAGTATAAGCCAACCCGAATATCAGCCGAGGCACCTAATCTTACAACAAAAACGTCATTAAAAATGTGCTGGAAAAACGCAGCTTATACATGAGGATATACGGTAATAAAATTCCCACTAAGCAACCTTTCTCTACATGGGTCTGATAGGAAAGTGGGGGGAGATACTGGATAGGATTTGCCTGTGCACAATTGTGAACAAGATTTCCTGCAGTGCCATCCTGCTATGTATAAAATGAGCCCTCTGAAAAGCAGGAGGAGGGGATCTCATCACCAGCAAGAGCCAGGAGTAGAGTGCGTACTCTAGCCCCAGCATCTGGCCTAACCCTGCCTGACCTGCAGATTCTGGGCAGAACAACACCTACTACCACATGATACGATTTCTCAAACTTCAAGGAGTTTCTGTAGGATTCTGCAGGAATTCAAAGAATCCAGAAATCCAGGACTTGGCAGGGGCAGGGCTGAAGAGCATCATGGAAAAGTTCGACATTTGGGGCATCATCCGTTGGCCTAGTCTGGTATTAATCTCTTAAAAGAGATAGTTAGCACACCCTTCATCCAAATACAATTAAAGCCACATGCTTAGGGATTAGCATTTGAATCAAGCTTCTCTGGTGGTACCATACAAGCCACCACAATGTACGTCAACATGTCAATTGTGTACCTCTACTAAGTCAAGGCATAGTAGCGGCATCACAGCTGGTAATAGCTATGCTGTAGAGGCACTGCCCTTATATGAAGAGTGCAGTTGTAGCTGACTGAACTGTTTCTGTGTTATTTCGGTTCTTAGAGTCAGGAAGATGAGACGAGTTTAATTTACATATGGAGAGAGAACGTAGAGGGAAGTGTTCAGATTTTCTACTTACATGAGTATTTTCCCGATGTGTTTTCTGTATTTCTCAGATTTAAATGTAGATTGTCTTCGTTTTATAATGTTGGGGTTAGGTGCCTGTGAGTTAGTTCCAAGTTCTAAGGACCCCGGATACAAGAGCGTGAAACACTGCCCAGTCCTGCACCGTCTTCACAGTTATGTGTGAGCTCCTATCATATGATAGACTCCTTCATGATAACTTCGAGGTAGTAAAGTGAGGTTTCCCTTGGGTTCCTTCCATCTCTTTCAGTTATCTTTGCTGTAATGACTTCCTGATAGGCCTGGATTTTCCTTTAATAAAGCACATGACTTTGAGAGCAATGATTAGTACATACATTGATTGAAAGAGCGCTGGCTCAAGAGGCTGGAGACATCGGCTTTTACTCTAGCCACATAGTCAACTAACTCTTAGCCACTCAGGTGAGGATAACCATTTACCATTTGTAAAGCAAGGGAAGCTTAGTTCTTAAGTTACTTTATTACTTAGAATGCATTTGGCTGAAAATACTGAAAACTCCAACTGTACCTACTTGCTAAATTTTCAGTATCACACAATACAGCTGGTGCCAAAGAAAACTCTGGTTTCAGGGCAGGCTGTTCAACAATGGAAAGTAAAGGCTTGGGGTTCATCTAGAAATGTCAGCTTCACCCTTGGTCTAGTGGAATGACATCTAGAGCATTCATGGGTTAGGGCATGCAGACTGGACCACATTCAGTGAGAAATCAGGCTGATTTTATTGAGATGCTCCCTTTGGGTCAGATTCATTGATAAGAAGTCAACCAGCAAAACTCCAGTCCCAACTACGAGGACGCCCCCCACCCCTCCAATCCCTGCAGAAAACTTCACTTCAGAGGACAGCACTGAAGCTACAGCTCAGGGAGAGGGACATGTCTGCTCAGAGCACACAGGAGCAAATGAAGGGAGAGGAAGAGAGATTGAAACATATCCTGGCCAACCAAGCCCAAAGATCGATATTCCCGCTCACAGCAGCCAAAGCACAGAGAGAACCATAGGGCTGGCCCCACTAGGAGACACGATGTCCCATAGCACTATGGGGGACAACACTGGAGACACAGTGCAGGAATTGCAGCTGATCTGACCCCACCACACTGAGGCAAAACACTAAGGGTGTGCAACAGAACAGCAAGGGGAACAGACTGATGAAATCCCCAGGGAATATCAAAAATAGAATTTGGGGCCAGGGTGTGGCACCCCATCAGACTTGACGGGAAAACATTCCTAAAGGTCAGCAAACAGACCTTTGTGATATCATTGTGAATGAAGGCGAGTGCAGAGTCAAGACCCAAAGCCCATCTGTAGGCAGCTGGACATCCCCTTACAGAAGGGTCGCGGGGAGGAGAGGAGCCAGTCAGGGTGTACCAATGAAACAAACAACTTTCCTATAGTTCTTTAATGCTTCCTCCCCCCAGTATCATGATCCCAATTCTACCTTACAAATCGGCTAGACCAAAGGATGTACACTGGTACAGATCGGAACTGGGAACACAGGGAATCCAGTACAGATAAACCCCTCAGGCCCGATAATGAGATTAGCAATACCAGGAGGGTAAGAGGAAGGTGGGGGAGAAAAGGGAATCTGATCACAATGATCTACATATAACCCCCTCCCTGGGGGACATACAACAGAAAAGTGGGTGAAGGGAGACATCAGACAGTGTAAGACATGAAAAAATAATTTATAAATAAAGGTTTGTGAGGAAGGGAGGGAAGGGGGAAATGAGGAGCTGATAGCAAGGGCTCAAGTAGAAAGCAAATGTTTTGAGAATGATGACGGCAACAACTGTACAAATGCACTGGACAAAATGGATGGATGGATGGATTGTGATAAGAGTTGTATGAGCCTCAATAAAATGATTTAAAAGGAAAGAAAAACTCTCTTCACCATCCCATCATCAAACGTGGGTCATATTCTCTTTCCTGACCCACTACCCATGGCTCTTGGAAAGCAAGTTGTCTGTCTTGGCTAGTGGTAATCCAGCTTTCCCCCTGATGGCACAGGGTGACGGCCCAAAATCTGGGTCTGGTGAGAAAGGAGGAACAGGGGATGGCCAACAGTGAGTTTTGGGTCAAGTCCAGTTCTAATCTCTTTTTATCCATAGTAAGTAATTGGTTTCCAGATGGCAAATTTCGTAATACTGCTTAATATTTGAGAGCTCTTAAATCTGTCAGAGATCTAAGATTAAAATTGTATGCATGGATAGGGAACATGTTGGGACATTCAAATCATTAATGTGGGAAGACCATATCAGAGCACATCATAACTGTACCATTGGCTTTAAGAATAAATTATATTGATGTTTTCCAGTGATACATAATTCATTTTCATTAACACCAGAAGGCAAACTTAAGGAAGCATCTAGTAGAAAATGGATGTAAATTTAGTTGGAATGGAAGCAAGTCAAATTTCTATGTAAATATTATCATCTACATATAGAAGCATATAATTTATGGTGTAATACCAGTCTCAATGTTGTTATAGAAGTTAAGCTGTAGTACATAACAGAGTTCATAAGTTTTAATGGTGATAATAAAAAAATGAAATTTCTAGCATCTTCATAAACTTAATATTTTCTATCTTAATGAATTACTTTTATTAAGCCTGTTCCTAAAATATATTAATTAAAAGAATAAAAAAACTTTTAAATAATTAAAACAACTGTAAATTAGTGAGATAGTAAAATTAATAACTTATTAGTAAAATTATTACACACTATTAGTACTATATTCAGGTATTCCAACTCATTTGAACTAATTATTAAAAAATAGGAGTTAATATTCTTTAATTTTCCAAAAGATAATTAGGTTTTAAAAAGAACTCATCCCTAAAAAAGCAGAAATCTAATTTCAATTGCTGTCACAATAAAGCACTATGAGTAATGGCAAGAAATATAATACTTTCACCTACCCTTTGCGTACTGCATCTGTATCGACCTGGTGTAAATGAAATTTTATAATTGGGAAAAGGACAATGCATAGAGTGCTAATATTCCGCTTCATTTGCAAAGGTAGGCTAAAGGAAAACAACGCATAACATAAATAGCAAGCAGATTTGAAAATGGTACAATAAATCTTAATTTGTTTACTCTGAATGTTGCTACATATGCAAGTAAAATTACTCTGAAAATCATCGGTTTAATTGACAAACATGCCACTATTTTCTTCCACTCACAGACAGGTCTTCCAGGAGAGGAGAAGAAAGTAGCAGCAGCTTTGAATTCCAGCTGCAAGAGTTCTCTTGCTTGGTCTTAGCGTTGTTGCTGTCAGGTGCCAATGCATTTGCCAGGACTCACAGCGACCCAGCGTAGAACAGACTGGACCCTGAGTGGGCCAGCACCATCCTCACAGCTCGTTGGAGCCCATTCTTGCGACCACCATGTCAATCCATATCACTGGGGGTCACCTTCCTTTTCAATGGTATGTTTTTCCAGGGACTGGTCTCGTTGGATAAGATGGGGTGAAATCTTACCATCCTCCTAAGGAGCAGTTCTGGTTGCATTTTCCCCAAGATGGGTTTGTTTTCTATTTTTGGCAATCCATACTACTTTCATCATTCTTCCCTAACACCTTCATTCAAATGCATCCATTTTTCTTTTTTTTT
>NW_022111300.1:54362591-54364257 GCF_000313985.2 Echinops telfairi
GATAGCCGGGCACCATCAGCTTTCTTCGCCACATTTGCTTATGCACCCATTTGTCTTCAGTGATCCATTTGACACCTCATGATCACACAGGCTGATATGTTCTTCCATGTGGGCCTTGTTGCTTCTGAGCTAGATGGCCGCTTGTTTATGTCATTTGCATGTCACAGCTTGTCAACGGATCTCCCTCTAATATTGATGCTGAGTTTTTCATATAGTTTGGCTACTAAGATCATTTGCTCAGTATATAGATTGAATAAGTATGATGAAAGGATAAAATTATTTGTAGAAAAATTAATGCCACAGTTCATCAATTGGAAACTGCCAGAAATTCAAGTTGAATTCAGAAGGAGACAAGGGAAGAAGGATATTGCTGAAGATGTCAAGTGAATCTTGGCAGACATGAGACAATATCAAAAAGGTGTCTGTGTTTCTTTTACTCTCAAAGGCCTGCATGGATCATAACAAGCCTGAGGGGGAACATTTTGAAGGACGGGAATTTCAGAATACCTCCTTCTGCTTTGTAGGAGACCTGATGGCGTAGTGTTGGACTGGTAGCTTCAAAGTCAATATTTCAAGACCACCAGCCACTCTGTGGGTGAAAGCTGGGGTTTCAACTTGTGTCAAGTGAGTCTCAAACTCATAAAGGCAGTTCTACCCTGTCCTATAGGGGTCCGATATGAGTCGGCATCAACTCCATGGCAGTGAGTTTTTTGTTGTTGTTTTAATTGTGCTTTAGATTTTTAAAAAGCTAATCACCCATTGAAAATCAAAATATATTTAATAGATTTTAATGAAACCGCAACAAAAATGTACATTGATTTCATGTCAGCTTCCTGTGAGAAAATCACTAAGAACATATGTCAAGCTTAAAGATAAAATCGAAGAATATCCAATTGATTGGAAGTATTTTTATAATATTCCTTCATTTTACCACTTCATACCTGTGAGAGAACTTATTTTTTTCTTCATATACTATAATCAAAACAACGTATTGCCACAGGTTGTATTCCAAAGTAGACATGAATGAGCAAACTGATTCAGATTAACCAAGTCATTAACAAAAATTTAGCAAAAAACATAGTCATTGGCTCCTTGGTATTTGGGGAGATATTTTAAATTTAAAATATTATTTGTTACATGCGCTTACTACTTAAATATTTAATCCCTACAGTGTAATAGGTCATGTGGCATATTTTCAGCATATGTGGACATACATGACTACAAAATTAGTCATTTATTTGTCAGCATTATCAAAATGTGAAGCTATTGTTTCCCAACATATCCTCCATCTAAGTCTACACATTTCTAAAGGCAAAGTTTCCCCTTTTTTAACCTTTCCCTGAGAATTCTGTTCTGTTTGATTCATACCACATCAAATAAAAAACTTGGGGATTTTTTTAAGGGACTCAAATCATGTTCCTTTTAAGTGTTTTTGATTTTGAACTAAGGGAATACTGACTAAGCATAGGAAAACCCCTAGAGTAGTGTTTAAAATTACCTTATGAAATTCTTGTAAGAAAATCTACCAAGATCATCTCTTGAGAATTTCCTCCAGTCATCATTACCTTCTGAACTGACCTCTTAACCTTGAATTTAACTGAGGCATGAAATCCCCTCAGATGCTATGGATTTGACTGGACCTTGCTATTTGGATCTTATGGGTATA
>NW_022111300.1:54364933-54367960 GCF_000313985.2 Echinops telfairi
ACACAGGGGACTTGAAACATCCATTATCTTTTATGTCCATTTCCTGCAATTTTCTGAAGCCCCTGTGTGTGCATCTGTCTTATTGACCTAAATGGTTATGACTCAAACATTTCTGAAAGCATACTTTCAATAAAAAAGGATGACACTGATGAACTATGTAGAATATTTTCTGGCATGATTTTACAACCTTTGATAATCGAGTAGAGCACTTGATCATCCTCCTGAAGACAATCGTGACTTTTCCTGACGTCTCTCTTATCCCCAGCATGTGGAGGTGGATGGCATCATACTTCAAGTGACCATGAAAAGGCCCTGCACTCTGGAAACCACAGTAGCAGTGCCTGTTTGAAGATGCCATCTGCAGTTCTAAATGCACTTTTTTATAGAGGCGCAAACACTTCGTTTGAATGATATCTTTCATCAGATTGCCTCAGGCACTAGAGTCAGAAAATCCCTAGTGTGGGCTGCATTTTGTTAACCTACTACAAGAATAATTTCTTTTAGAAAGATCAGCACAAGGCTGGTCCCAAAGAGATGGAGGTTAAAGATCTTTCAAATGTCCATTCCACCACCCCCCAACCCCAGAATGCTGTACCACTCCATCACTGATATAAATGACGACTCTTCCTCTCAGTATTCCATCTCATATCTTGGGATTCTGTAATTTATAGCAATGTCCAAGTTCAAGAATCACCAAAGAAATGTGGAGGCTAGTGAATCAGGTTAGGTAATAAGCTGCTGGTTCAAGTCCCAAAGGCTAAAGGTCAGACTGAGGTCAGACAGATGCAAGATCCAGAGCAAGACAGCAAACTGAAAGAACTAAAGTGCTACTCTAATCTCCCAGGTCTCCCTCTGAGCAGGTATTGGGAAGCAAAACAGGCTGAAAGGGAAGTGTTCTTACTTGATTGGCCAAGCAAAGGAGTAAGGTGGGACTCATGTCACCAAGACTGCTCCCCAAGTGCTGGACCCCAGGGCCTTTGTGCAGCACAACTGGGGTCTGGTATTCATTAGGATGATTCTGCATAAGAATTCATCTTTTGCACATTCTCAGTTGGCAAAGGGGAGTCACAAATAAGGCATTTTGCCTGTGTCATTGATGGAGGTGTGTTTTTAGCCTCACCATGCTGAAAGGTCAGAATGGGCATATAGCACACAAGTTAGGTTCTCTGACCCCAACCTCTTGATTTTATTAATTAAGCAGAAAGCTGGAAGTTTGTCTAATATGGGAACAGCTAAAAGCAGGAAGTTTGTTCGTTTACACATAGATGTCAGAGAGGGAGTCCTGGTGGTGTAGTGGCTATGTGCTGGGCTGCTGATCCCAAGGTCAATAGTACGAAACCACCAGCCACTCTGTGGGAGAAAGTCAGGGCTTTCTGCTCCGCTAAAGGATAACCATCTCAGAAATGCACTGGGGCAGTTTGACACGGCTGTTCAAGAATCGCTATGAGTCAGCATCAACTCCATGGCTGATAGTGAGTGAGTGAGTGAGTGAGTGAGTGAGTGAGCGAGTGAGTTAGTTAGTTTTGGGGGGGTGGTCAAAGAGGTTGGCTAATTTGCTGGCCAAGGAAAGAAAGGGTGGTGACAAGTCACACCCTATAGCATGCAGGAACTCAAGATGTCTAACATCCTGTTTGTGTGTGTGTGTGTGTGTGTTGAACTTTTTATTGTGCATTAGGTGAAGGTTTACAGAGAAGACCATTAATTTTATATTTAACAGCTCACATACATTTTGTTTCCACTCAGTCAAGGCAATCCCATCATTGTACTATCAGGTATCCCACTTCCTTCCTGTGTTTCTTGCTGTCTTGCCTATCAGAGGAGCTTTGTCCTTTGGTAAATGCTCCCCTTTGCATCATAAATGGTTGATGAGTCTACCACAGGAGTGAGGTCAGTTCCAGACAGGGAGGGTGATGATGGGCCATAATCGTGGGGGTTCTGCCAGTTCTCCATCCAATCAATATGCCCGGTCTCTTGTGACCCATAAGGTTTTGCATAGCAGATGGTAAACAGTAAGTTGTCAGGACTTTTTCATCGTAAGCCTGCCTCGCTAATGTGACAGACAACTCACTCCAGAACAGGACGGAACCCGTGGGCGTGGAGGCCACCATTGACAACACGTCACAAGCTGGAGGGCCAAGATGAGGACAGTCACTGCGAGTCATCCCCGTCCGTTCGGATTTGACAGTCTTGCTTCTCTTTTAGGTTCCCCAACTCAAACACACTTGATCCATCTTAAAACTGTTTTATCCAGGAAGTATGGTAAACGTAGCACAAAGTTTTAATAATTTTAGAAAACATCCACTTGAGCATTGCTAAAAATGTGGTACCTAAAAACACATGTGTTGACAGTGGTCATAAAAGCTTAAGTGATGTATGTACTACACTGCATCTTAAATCTAAAAGGGTTATTTTACATCATGCTTGTTCTAGTATGCAGCAGCATCTAATCTTTTGTCTTGCGTGCCTAATGAGTAATTTGAAGCAATATTTTTGTTTACTTTTTCTTCAAAAATATTTCCGTGAAATGCATCATGGCTCCCAAATGCATGCAACCCGTGCTCATGATCCCCAGCATTAAGAGGTAAAGGAGACATAATCACTTGTTTTCACTTCCAAAGTTGATTAAAGAACGGAAGGTGGAAAGATCAGTGAATGCTCATGATGGAGGCATGTTGAATTGCACAATTGCAACTATTCTCAAAAACCATGAAAATGTTCACCAATTTGCTAAGGACAGGCTCCACTGAAAGATACAAAACTCTAATAGAAATACAAGAGGAACTGAAATCAGGATATGGAGAAATTACCAATGATGTGGATTGGGGACCAAGCACAAAAGGACATATCTCTCAGCATATTGAACATCATTGCTAAGGCATGAAGCTTGTCCAAGGTGCTTAAAAATCAGGACCAGACAACAACAATATTGTATTGACAACATCCAAATGATATTGACATCCTATTTCACAGAATATATTGAGGGTGCTAAGCTATGTATGACTGTGTGTGTGTGTGTTTGTATAAACA
>NW_022111300.1:54368060-54369944 GCF_000313985.2 Echinops telfairi
ATTAATTTTATATTTAACAGCTCACATACATTTTGTTTCCACTCAGTCAAGGCAATCCCATCATTGTACTATCAGGTATCCCACTTCCTTCCTGTGTTTCTTGCTGTCTTGCCTATCAGAGGAGCTTTGTCCTTTGGTAAATGCTCCCCTTTGCATCATAAATGGTTGATGAGTCTACCACAGGAGTGAGGTCAGTTCCAGACAGGGAGGGTGATGATGGGCCATAATCGTGGGGGTTCTGCCAGTTCTCCATCCAATCAATATGCCCGGTCTCTTGTGACCCATAAGGTTTTGCATAGCAGATGGTAAACAGTAAGTTGTCAGGACTTTTTCATCGTAAGCCTGCCTCGCTAATGTGACAGACAACTCACTCCAGAACAGGACGGAACCCGTGGACGTGGAGGCCACCATTGACAACACGTCACAAGCTGGAGGGCCAAGATGAGGACAGTCACTGCGAGTCATCCCCGTCCTGCATGGACCCTGGGGAGTGTTTGGTGGCTCTTTCTAGAAGACGCCACAGAGATCCAATCGTCAGTATTTGTTACATTCTCCTGGACATTGAAGGTGATTGGGAACTGGAGGGATGTACCTAAGTACAGAGATCTCGACAGTCTTGGTAGAATCTCTCACCTTGATTGTATCAGCCCCCCAGACTTCAGTCGATACACTTTGACTTTGTGAAAATATAAGCACTCTTCAAAGATCTGAACATCGTATGCATCATTGCTCATATATAATGTTGCATTTATAAATAAAAATATTTTATTTCTGAGCAAATTTTCAATATCTTGAGCAAGGACCTTTCCGTAATACATTTTAAAAATGGTTTCAATGATACCGTTTGTAGCAAGCAGATATCATATATAATGAATCTTACATGTCTGTCTTTTAAGAAGTAGAGCTAGAATGCTCCTTCGAAGGAAGAATGGTGAGACTTGAACTTACACACTTTAGCATGTTGTCAGTGTGGACAAGGACATCATGCTGGGTAAAGGGTCAGTAAACAAAAGACCCTCAACAAGATGGCTCGACAGCATGGCTGCAACAACGGACTCAAACAGAGCATACTTGTGAGGATGACTTAGGACCAGCCCATGTATTCTTCTGTTGTACACGGGGTTGCTATGGGTAGAAAGAACCCCTCCACGGCACCTCACAGCAAATACCCTAGCAAGATATACAGTCTTCCCAAAGGGACTCTAAAAATGAAAAGAATGTTAAATATATCTGCACTTACCTCTGCACTTAGAACATTCTGTGTGGTGACTGGCAGTTCTTGAGGCCTGGCATTGTGAGTAATGCACGAAATTAGGTCTAACCCTTCAGCAAAATCCTTCCTTCGAAGTTGAAGCATGTGTGATAGAATGAAAAGCATTGATTGTTAATCAAGCATGCCCAAATCGGGGTGCTGGTCAAAGGCAGCTCTCTCTGCAGTACAATCACTCGAGAAACCAAATCATTCAGGGAATCAGGCAGACGGTGGTCAACTGTGGCTGAGGGTCTCTCCCTTCGAAGAGCCGAGTAGCTGTAGGATAGGTATACACTTATTTTCTCTGGATGTCAGCTGTCTTATCTGTAGTAGAGGAATGATGATCATTTCAACTCATCAGAGGAGTTCAGTGAGAACTATTTGGATAATATCTATTGGTTCAAACATGACAAACAACAACAAAAACAAAAAATCATTGAGTTGATTCTCACTCAGAGACCTTACATAGTTTGAGACTGCAAATCTTTTTTTTAAATCAATTTATTAGGGTGCATACAATTCATCACAATACATAGATCAATTGTGTAAAGCACACCTATACATTTGTTGCCCTCATTATTCCCAAAATTCGCTTTCCTCTTGGGTTCCCAGAATCAGTTCATTTTCCTTTT
>NW_022111300.1:54371715-54377407 GCF_000313985.2 Echinops telfairi
AGCAGGGTTTATTTAGCAGACAGCATCATCTGTGACTGCAATCTGAAATTGGAAGGGTTTCTGTTTTGTCCCTTATTGTTTGGGGGCTATTGATTATTAGAAACGGGGATAAATAAGCTTTGGGAAATATTTAGCAAGCCAAAACCTACTGTTGTTTAGTACACTTGAAATCATAGTGACCCAGTAGGGGCATGTGGAACTGCCCCAGAGGAGTTCTAAGGCCGTGCTAATGGAGGCAGACAGTGACAACGTCCTCCAGCATAGCATCTGGCGGGTTTGGAAGGCTGACCTCTCAGTTTGGTGCCAGCAGGGCTCTGGGAAGGCGAGTCGACCAAGAGAATGGAGGATAGTTTAGTTTCAGTGCTGCAGTATAAAGTATATGCGGGACACTAAGTGAAGCATGTTTCTCTTTCAAGGTAACTGAACTACACAACATCAAAAATATCACCAGGCTGCCTCGAGAGACGAAAAAGCATGCAGTGGCGATTATTTTTCATGATGAAACATCGAAAACATTTGCCTGTGAGTCAGGTAAGCAAGTATGGCCCGTGGACAACGGGGAGATGGAGCTGCTCCTGAGACAGTGGTCCGGATGGATCACACTGCTCGACAGGACAGGAGAGCTCTCCTGTGAGGCGAGGGTGTTGTAGAAGACTTGAGTCCCCCTGGCATATTGATTTCCATTGATGCTTGGGGGCTTGTTTATCCCTCTATGTGTGCAGTTTGCTCCCAGGTGGTCTGGGAACTCTTGAAGTAACATCCAGGCTTTGGGCATAGAAAGCCCAGAAGTTGCCCTTGGGGTGGACACTTGGCTGGCACTCAGTAAGCATGGGGCTCTGTCAAAGTGTCTCCATAGGCATGCTTCCTGCTAGGAATCAGATGCCGCCACATTCTGTCTGCAGCCCAGACACTGAGAAGTGGAACTTGAAGCCCTGTGTTCCTATCAGAGATTCTCCGTCATACAAGTGAAAGCTATTTCAGATTGAATGTTAGTATCCCCTTACATAAAACCTCATGGCTTTGTGGGGACATACGGCAGTGGAGTCTGGATTTTTTTTTTTCATTTTGTAACCCTGGTGATGTGTCACATTTTAGTTTATTACAGCGTTTAAAAGATTTTATTGTCTCGGCGAAACAGTCTACTCATTTCAGAGTGGGCAGAAGTATATGTTGCGAGGGCCTTCAGTGAATTTAAGAACATAGCTAAACCTTAAAGGAAGCTTTGTCAAACATTTTATTTTCCCCCTCCTTGAGTTACTGTTTCGCACTGTAATGAACACCAAGTCATTTTATTCTAAAACCAATGGCGCATCTCTGCATGCACACTTACCTTAGGCTGGTGAAACGGAGTGGAGGTGGATGGCAACGTTCCTCGTTCTGTGCATGCCTCCATCCAGCACGTGTGCTGGTGTCCTTTCACTAGCCCCTCCCGAGTCTCAGTGCCTACTTTAAAATGGATGTTTTAAACAAAGAATTCTGTTTCCTGGTTTTATAACTTCCCATCCGTAATAGAACCGGCCCAGCCATGCTGGTACCAGATACTGAGTCCCCAGGAGGATTGCTCCTTGTTCACTCTCTTACACTGCTGCAGCACGTTTTCCTCTCATCCTCTGCATAATTAACATCTCATATTAGGACTTACAACACACCAGAAGATTGGTTTTCCGAAAAGCTTATGAAAGATATTCACTATTGTTTTCATTTTTTGCTTTTAAAACCTTGCCTCTGCTGAGTGATCATGTGGCCATACCAGTGTCCGTTACTGCGGTGCCCTGGGGCTGCGGTGGTGAAGGGCCTGGCTACTGCATGTCAGCTGGGGGATTTGAGCCCACCAGGTTCTCCACGGGATAAGCCGTGGCAGGCGGCTCTCCTCATGATCTGCAGACTTGGAAATCCTGGGGAGAAGGGAGGAGTTCAATCCAGTCCCACAGGGTTACTACAAGTCAACACGGACTTGATATGGCAGTGGGTTTTTAGTATGACTTTGGAGACCACAAAATTTTGGAAGATTTCACAGGAGCAAAATGAGGGACCAAGGAGCTCTAGGGCTTGGTGCTAATGTGACAGACCATTTGGAATGTCATGATCCCTACCAGAAAAAAAAAATTCATGTCATCAATATTTAAACATTTTCACTGCAAAAGAAAATGGAAGCCCAAGACAAAGATATTTGCAAAGTACATATTGGACAAAGAACTGCAATCTAGAATCTAGAGAAAGCGTTTAGAACTCAATAATATATATTTTTTAATTCTTTAAAAATGGGTGAAGAATATGAAGAGACATATTACTGAAGGTCTGTGGATCACTAGTAAACATATGAAAGATGTCAAAATCAATCACTATCAAAACACAACTGTGTTAGATCAGGTTGACTAGGAAATAAAGCCATAGACACTCCTGTGTGTGCTTTATATCAAAGAGCAATTGTATATTGAAAAAATATCCCAACCCAGACCAGATCAAGCCCACAAGTCCAATATGAGCCCATATGTGTGATACTGGTCCATAAATTCCTCTTCAGACTCATACAGCACATGCGCCAGGTCACAGGCTGGTGGGTGAAAATTATTGTGGAAACATCTCGGCACTGGTGCAGGTCTCCACATGGCTCCTCCCCAAGAAGGTGAAACAGAGAGAGAGTATAACCCACTTCCACAGAGAAAGAGAGGAAGTTTCCAGACTCCTCATGGTAAGACCATACCTACAAGCAAGCATCATCTGGCTGTGACCTGATTGACAGGCTAGACTATGAAACTACCACACCAACTTAAGAGCACAAGAGATACCTAGGAAACATCTCTAAGACTGGGCAAAATATAGTTTCTGAAATGGGGCTGCGCGGAGTACTCAGGTAGATGGGAGAAACTGGACACAGTGCTGGAAGAAACAGAAAATGGGACAGGCATTTAGGGGTGCTAGTTGATAGCTGTCAAATTAAATATATGCTCCATTTATATGAAACCCAGAAAACAGACTTCAGAACCTTTCTCCAAAAGAAATCAACATTTATGTCCATGTAAAAATTGTGGTGGGCTGCCTGCTCAACAACAGTGGTTGTGTTATGTGCTGTCAGTCCCAAAAGCATTGCCACCCCGTGTACACAGTCCACCATCTTCACACGTATGCGTAAGTCCCAGCCCATTGTTTGCAGCCACTGTGTCAACCCATCTATATTAGTCTAGGTACTTTGGAGAAACAAATCCACAGCAACTCATGTATAAGAGAGAGTTTTATACAAAGAAAATGTGCATCACGAAAACATTCCAACCCAATGCTGCCTAAACCCACAAGTCCAACATTAACCCATACTCAACACCAGTCCACAAAGTCCTTCACCTCACAAAACAGAGGCAATAATGCCAACTGCAGGAGGAAAGCTGAGTCAGTGAACGAACAAGCATCTCAGCACTAGCAGGGGTCTCCACATACCTGCTCCAGCACCCAGGGCTGCATCGGGATAGGTCCATGTAGCTTCTCCTTGGGGATGTCTTGTAGGAAGTCAATCTTGCAAGCTGAAGCAGGGAACTGCTAAGGCAGCTGCATCCGGTGCAACCATCACAAAACAAGAGACCCGAGAACTAGAAAGGCGAGGCTCACTACCCATTTATCCCTCCACCTTTCAATTAGCCCCATATGTGATTATTGGCCAGGCTGGCACAATTAACTAACTCACCATCTCATTGAGAGCCTTCCTCTTTGGGGCTGCCTCTCTGCCAAGCGTGATGGATGTCCCTCTCCAGAGTCTGATCTTTCCTGACAACACGGCCAAACTACATGAATCAAGTCTTTGCCATCCTTGCTTCTAAGGAGCCTTCTGGCTTTACTTCTTCCAAGACAGATTTTTATTGTTGTTGTTCTTTTGGTAGTCCTTGCAACTTTGCATAGTCTTCACAAACACCATAATTCAACTGCACTGATTCTTTTTCCTCATTCAATGGCTAATGTTTCCAGGCATATCAGGCAATTGAGAATGTCATGGCTTGGGTCAACTGTACCTTGGCCCTTGAAGTAACCTCCTTGCTTTTCAAACTTTCAAGAAGTCTGGTGCAGCAGATTTACCCAATGCAATGTGTCCTTTGGTCTCTTGGTTGCTGTTTCCATGAGCTTTAATAGTGGATCTAAGCAAGACAAAGTCCTTGACAACTTCAACCTTTTCTCGATTTATCGTGATGTTACTTATTGGTCCAGTTGTAAGGATTTTTGTTTTCTTTACATTTTTAGTTGCCATTAAATCAATTTACACTCATAACCAACGGACTGCCATGAAGGGGATTCAGACTTGTAGGTACCATACAGAATGGAGGAGAACTCCACAGGGCTAACTTTTGACTCATAACAACCTTCTAGGACAGACTGAAACTGCTCCTTAGGATTTAGTAGGCTGTCAGCTCAGTGGGGAGGAGCGATGGCGATGCAATGAGTTAAGTGTTGGGATGTTAACCACGATCTCAGCAGTTCAAAGTCACCAGCTGTTTGATGGAGGCCAGGTGGTTCTCTTCATTAAATCTGCAATAGCAGAACCCCTGTGCAGCTGCTCTACTTGGTCCCATGGAGCTGTTCTGAGTTTGAACACACTGAACTGAAATGGGCAAACATTACCGGGAACGTATCACCAAGCCTTTCACCATCAAATCTACCCAGTAGGTTTGAACCAACAACCATATCTGCTCAATGTTCTCTTGAACAACTTTATTACCCTCGCTTGTTCTTGTTTCGCTTCGGCATGGAAATCCTGAACATTGTTGTGGCAAGCATTCATTTAATCCATGTTTACTGAGTACTTACTGTGCTCCAAAGTAGCCACGAGGGGTGGAAACCCATATGGTTCACTGTTCAAAACCACCAAAAGCCCTCAGGAAAAATGCTCGGCTTTCTACTCTCTCAAACAGTAAAAGTCTTAGAAATCCACAGGGCTTTCTGTGAGTCGCCATTGACTCAATGGCAGCAAGTGTGGTTTGGTTTACTGCGTGCCAAGTATTTGGTCTACCCTCCACCCATTCCAAGGAGGATTGTTGTTAGGTGCCATCAAGACCACCCCGATGCATGCCACCCACAACAGAAAGGCACACCCACGTCCTGTGCCATCCTCACAGTGATGCTTCCGCCCTTTGTGGCCCACTCTGTCAGTGGTCCATCTCATTTGGGGTCACCCTCTGTCTCACTGATCTGTACTTTACCAAGCAGGGTGTCTTCTAGGGACTGGTTGCTCCTGATGCCATGTCCAAAGGACTTCAGGAAAAGTTTTGCCATCCTCCCTTCAAAGAAACATTCTGGCTCTACTTCTTCCAAAACAGATTTGCTTGTTCTTCTGGCGGTCCGTGGTTGTTTTAAAATTCTTCTCCATTCCCATAATTCAAGCGCATAAAATCTGTGATCTTCCTTATTCATTGTCCCCAAAGCAGTTACTCTAAAAATATATGAAGATCAGAATTTTTAGTATCTGAATTCCACTTTAAAATTAATTTTTATTCATATTAAAACGATGACAGCTTTCCTTAAAAAGGAAATAACAAGTGTTCTCATTTGTTTTGTGATGGTAGCATACAAAATCTGATACCTGCCTCACTTTTAGATAACTAATAAATGTATGAAAGATGTCAACATCAATCACTCGCAAAACACAACTGTATTAGATCAGGTTGACTAGGGAAATAAAACCAGAGACACTCCTGTGTGTGCTTTATATCAA
>NW_022111300.1:54378634-54418054 GCF_000313985.2 Echinops telfairi
ACTAGCAAAAAGTTAGTATGCCAAAGTAACAAAAGTTGAAATATTCAGGAGAGAATTTTAAAAGGCTGCTGTGTAAAGGAAGCTATGAAATCTTTAAGCCCATAAAACACATGATTTTTTTGGCTAGGAAGACATATTTTTTAAAAAAAAATAAAACCTCTCCTTGTATTAATAGTGCCTTTAGTGCAATTCCAATTTGAGTTCCAACAAGATTTTACTTCTGGAGTAGGGGAAATTATTAAAATTGTATGTGGAACAATAAACCCAAACCACCAATTACTGTCCATCTGATTCTAAGTTAGGGTCGCCTTTTGTGTGGCATGAGCTCCATCGGGTTTTCAGTGGCTGATGTTTTAGAATTAGCTCCCCAAGCCTCTCTTCCAAGGAGTCTCTGGGTGGTCTTGAAATATATATCTTTCAATTAGCTCAAGCACATTAGTGCACACTACCCCGCCAGCCCTATGTGGAATAATATCTGGGAATATCCAAGTTAAACTGATTTACATGCACAGAGATTTTTAAAAGAAAGCCGGAAAATCTAGAGGTTAGAGAGAAGTTTACAAGAAAGAAGGTCCACAAAAGAACCCCTGTAGATTTGACCATATACAACCACCCAAGTCTAGTCTCTGGGCAAAAGAACTTCTTAGGGTAAAATCAGGATGTAAGCACCAGATAAAGAGGTCATAACTATCATGTCCAAAAAACATTTTATAAAGTGACAAGGAGAACACATGAATAATTTTTTAAAATGCAACGAATGATGTTTGGCTAGGCAGTCCATACTTTTACAAGTCCAGATAGCAAAACAATATGTAGTGGAGATGTGAAAATTGCAATAGTAAGGTGAAAGCAAAAATTGAAAGGAGACTTCATGTTTATTTCTAGTGCAAAGGAGCAGATGGCAGTGACTTGTCATAATGGTTAGTGTGAGTGTGAATTTTGTAAGCTTGTTTTTCAAGAAACGTGAAAACTTATAGATAACTATTTTATAGAGATGGGCTGACTACCATCGATCTGTCAAAAGATCTATTGATAGAGACCATCTGGGCCACTGAGCCATACATAGATCTATATATCAAACTATATCCCAGCTAGACATACTCTCTGCATTAACTTGCAGAGAGTTCTGGTAAACCCAGTTGCTCAAGCAAAGCAGCCAACAAAGAAGCATGTACTGATGAACCCCATCTGGTAGAAAAAGATCAGAGTGAATGAACTGAGCTTTAAGAAATGTTAAGGAGTGAGATGAGATGATGTGAATGGGGGAAAAAACTCAATCAAGACAAGCAAAAAGGACGAGGAAGAAAATGAAGTATCCCGGAGAACACAGCCCACACATTCACCTTCCTGTGTTCATATGAGGCTGAGAAGGTGTGCACACCTGTATCCCAAGTCATTAAGGTCAGCCTATTTTTAAGGCAGGACATTCCAATTCAAACCATGAGATAAAACCACATATCTGACACAGTATCTATAATGAAGAAATGGTACCATCTCTAAATACTTGTGCAGATGCAGAGCCCCCAGCTTGCTCACACCTTGCTGTGGTCCAGCTTCTCTTGAAAATAAGGTGGCGGTTTCTGATGAAAGTAAATGAGCAGTTGTTGCTGAGCATTTTGCCCCAGAAGTAGCAGGAGTAAGGCAGTAACCTTGTACACACATGGAACTGCAAACAAAACCCCGGAAGTGTTCGTAGCAGCTTTCTCTATAATTGCCGCAAACTTGAAAGAACCCGAATAGATTGAACCCATGGTGGTACCTCCACAGGGCGGTAAACCCTGTCGCATTGAAAAAGGGGAACTGTTGATATTTAACAATATCCTGAATAAACCTTGGCGGGGGATGGGGGGGCGGGTAAGCGATCCCAGAAGGTTACAACCTGTGTGATTTCAGGTGCTGTGGTTTATTAGGTACCGCGAAGTTGAGCCCATGTACCACAGAAGGAAACGGTGCCTGATTGTGTGGTAGCCTCACAGTTGTTACTTTTGAGCTCATTGTTGCAGCCACTGTATTAACTCATCTCACTTAGAGGCTTCCTCTTTTTCACCGAACTTCACTTACCAAAGTCCATTCTCAGGGACTGGTCTCCCGTGATATGTGCAAAAGACATGATGGTCGTCTTGTCAACCTTTCTTCCCATGAGCATTCTCCTTGTGTTTCTTCTTAGACAAATTTGTTCATTCTTCTGGCAGCCCATGGTAGTTTCAATATTCTTCTCTATAATTGACACCGTAATTGGCATGCATTAATTCTATGATTCTCCTATTTATTGTCTTACTTTCACATGCATATGAAGTGATTGAAAAGGCCATGCATGGCTTGGGTCAGGCCCCCCCTTAATCTTCAAAGTGACATCCTTGCCCTTCAACATTTTTAAAAGGTCTGTGCAGCAGATTGACCCAGTGCAGTGTGGTTGATTTCTTGACTGCTCCTTCCATGAGCATTGATTACGGATCCAAGCCAGATTTAATCCTTGACTGTATCAGTCATTTCTCCATTTATCACATTATCTGTTAGTGTAGTTAAGATTATGCTTTTTCCTTACATTTAGTTGTAATCCGTGCTGAAGGCTGCAGTTCTTGATTTTCACCAACATGGCTTCATTTATATAGAATTTTGGGAAATTATCAACTTGAGGAACAGCAGCTGGATGACTGGTTAGAAGTGTGAGCAGAAAACAGAGAAGGAAAGAGAGAGAGTGGAGCACACCCTGGCCCACCAAGCCCTGAGAACAATATTCCTGCTCAGAGCAGCCAATGCACAGAAGATCATAGAGCCGGTCCCACCACAAGACATGATATCCCTCACTGACCCATAATGCTATGAGGGTCAACACTGGAGACACAGTGTGGGAATTGTGCCCTATCTGACCTTACCACACTGGAGTGAAACTCTAAGGGCATGCAATAGAGCAGCAAGAGGAGCAAAGCAATGAAATCCCTGAGGAATACTGAAAATAGACTTTGGGGCCAGAGCATGGCTCCCCATAGATTCGACCAGAAAACACTCCTAAAGGTCAACACACAGACCAGGAAATATTTATAGCCTTTTCTTATTTTGTCGTTGGTTTATGTTGTTGTTTGCTTTGCTTTGACTTGTTTTTGTGCTTCTTATTGTCTCTGCATGCCTATCTAGATAAGATAGGTGGGATAAACAATCCTCAGGAGAAAACAATGGGATCAACCATTCCAGGGGACACACAAGAGGGGAGTGGGGGAAGGCAAGGGGGGTGTCAACAAATCCAGGGACAAGGGAACAACGAGTGATCTACAATAAATTGTGAGGAGGGTGTAGGATGCTTGGTGGGCCTTGATCAAGGGCAATGTAGTCAAGAGAAATTACTGAAACTCAAATGAGGGCCGAACATGATAGTGGGACAAGAGGAAAGTAAAAGGAAATAGAGAAAAGAACTAGGAGGCAAAGGACATTTATGGAGGCCTAAATACAGGCATGTACAAAAATATTTATATATGATGATAGATCTGCGTGCATATACTTATATGCTAAGTATTAAGACAGCAGATGGACATTGGGCCTCGACTCAAGTATTCCCTGAATGCAAAAACACTTTGTTCTAATAACCCGACTTCTGTGATGCTCACCTTCCCAACACGATCACTGAAGATAAAATGGGTGCATAAGAAAATGTGGTGAAGAAAGCTGATGTTGCCCAGCTATCAAATGGTATAGCATCTGGGGTCTTAAAAGCTTGAAGATAAACAAGTGGCCATCTGAGAAGCAACAAAAAATCCACATGGAAGAAGCAAACCAGCCTGTGTGATCATGAGGTGTAGATGGGATCAGGTATCAGGTATCAAAGACCCAGGACAAAAAAAACATATCGATATGAATGAGGGGGAGGGTACCTAATGAGAGAAGGGTATTACTTAAAGAACATATCTGTAGTCAATGACTGATATCAAAGACATATTTAAACATATTTGGTCTGGAATAAGCCCATGCACATAAGAAGTAGAGTCATGGTAGCAGTACTTTTTTTAAAATTTCACTTCATACATTAAAAAAAATGTATATTTGTTTTGGAAAGCCATTTGTAGAGACAAACTTGGTAACAGTAAGAAACAATGAAGTACCTTATTAAATAAGTGATGGAGGTGTGTTTGGATGGGGATATGAATGATATGTGTGTGTGCGCGTACACGCCTATGTGTGTAGACTGTCATGTCTGACCCATTCTGGACTCACACAACAATTGTGAGGCCAATGGAGGACCTAGCAGTATTTCCTCTTGCTGGACATAGGACAGTCGCTGTGAGTTGGAGCTCACTAACACCGCTCCCCACAGCCAACACTGTAACCACTCCCTGTGTAAGCACTGTTGACTACAAAGGAGAATGTCTCTATTTCTCTAGTTCCCTAAAAAGAGGGCTTTTTTTTCCCTTTTTGTGTGTGTAGGAGAGAACACATTCTACTTTTTGTCGATGCCTAGTAAATGACAGCAGAAGGTGAAGATGAGGGGAGTCCACCTAAGGTTTAAGTGATGGTCTGTTCACTGTTAGGGGGAAGAGGAATTGCATCAGCGGACAAACCTGAAACCTTGTCTCCTGATTATTTACAGTCAATAGTACTTAGAGTCTGAATAACCTGGTCACTTGCTTCCTTTATTAGCTAACATACTGATTTTACTTTCTAAAATCCTGAAGCTATTTCTATAAAGCTATTCTGTCCCAAGATATTCACAAGTTGAATAGATTCCAAGTCTCCCAAAATAACCAGATTGTTTTTTGGGTTTTTTTCCATGAAAATTTAAAAATGTTTACCAAAGTATTTCTTTATACCAGAAACACTAAGTAACTCCCAGTTTATCAAATGATTTTTTTAATTTAAGAATATATAACTCAAATCCTGTGTCTATTTTAAAAGAATATTATATTCTAGAAACCCCTTTTTTATCACATTTTTTATTGCCCAAGAAGATGGTTTTTGTATTTCATAATATAATTTCTTTTACAAAACATTTTCTTGTTTTGAGAACAAGAATGGCGACAAATGTACAAGTGTGCTGGACACAATGGATGTAGGTATTGTGATAATAGTTGTACGAGCCACCAATAAAATGATTTTGAAAAAGAAAAAGAAAACATTTTCTCCCTAAAGAATCTCTTATAATGAATTTTCTGCTTCTTGGGCTTGACACAATTTTTACTATAATGGATCACTCTAGAAACCATGAAGTTGAAAGACATTTTTATTTGAAATGAAAGATGATAGACATGCACCTTCCAGGTGGTTAACCAAATTTTAATTGTACCAGAGGACTTCACAAAGATCATGGAAAAATTTCATCATCTTGAAATTCCATTTCTTCACAAACTTCTTGAAGCCCCTGGGAATGTGCAATTACAAAGCTGATGTCGATGCCTTTTCGGTACCGCCTTTAAACACTGGACATGGCTCTCGTGTATCTGATATGTAGCTTCAGCCCTTAGACAAGTCATCTCTACCTGTGCTTAGATGACAAGCCACTGAAATGTCCAATCTCTATTCATTAATTCATCATGATAAAGAATCTCTGTATGATGTCATCAAAGTGTTGCTTCTTTCGAGAAGTGTTCCCATTTCATAATTAAGATGACAGTCTAGGAGTTGTTTATTTTGGATTAGTTTATTTTGTCATATCGCATCACGATCAGAAGTGACTGGAAGGTACACAACAATATAACAGTTATGACAATATAAAGATAAAAAGACATATGGAGCAGAATAAACTTAAATATCAAATAAAATTTTAAAAAATTATGCCGTTGAGGGAATCAACTTTGAACAGCATTACCTAAAGGCAAGAGGCAAACAGGAACTAAAAATGTTTTTCATTAAAAAAAGAAAAAAATCCCTTCAACTGTGTGCATTGATGACTTTGGGAAGGACTCGGCTTCCGCTTATAAGTAAGGCTCTGGGATGGGATTCTGCCCCACAGAATCATGTAAGACTGTCCTGCAGAGACTCACCCAGAAGAAAGAATGGTTAATATTTTGATAATAGAGCCACCTGCGTGAGGAGCAAGCCAGTAAGAAGCAAGTGGATTTCAATAGGATCTGGTCAACTGTACTGTCAGACACAACTGTATGTGATTGCAAACATAGCTTTATATAACCCCAGACATTAATCATTTTAGTGGGGGCTCATACAACTCTTATCACAATCCATCCATACATAAATTGTGTAAAGCACATTTGTACATTCATTGCTCTCATCATTCTCAAAACATTTGCTCTCCACTTAAGCCCTTGCATCAGCTCCTCATTTTCCCCCTACTTCCCCACTCCCTCTCCCCCATGAAACCTTGATAATTTGTAAATTATTATTATTTTGTTATATCTTACACTGTCCAGCATCTCCGTTCACCCACTTTTCTGTTGTCCATCCCCCAGGGAGAAGGTTATATGTAGATCCTCGTAATCGGTTCCCCATTTCTACCCCACCCTCCCTCCACCCTTCCAGTATCGCCACTCTAGGCACTGGTCCTGAAGGGAACATTGGTCCTGGATTCCCTGTGTTCACAGTTCCTATCTTTACCAGTGTACACCCTCTGGTCTAGCCAGTTATGTAAGGTAGAATTGGAATCATGATGGAGGGGGGAAAACATTTAGGAACTAGAGGAAAGTTTTGTTTCATCATTGCTACACTGCACCTTGACTGGCTCATCTCCTCCCCACAACCCTTCTGTAAGGGGATGTCCAGTTGCCTACAGATGGGCTTTGGGTCCCAAATCTGCACCCCCCCTCATTCACAATGATTTGATTTTTTGTTCTTTGATGCCTGATGCCTAATTCCTTCAACAACTTGTGATCACACAGGCTGGTGTGCTTCATCCATGTGGGCTTTGTTGCTTCTCAGCTAGATGGCCACTTGTTTACCTTCAAGCCTTTAAGACCCCCAGCTGGTATATTCTTTGCCTAGTCCATTCTATTGCATTTTGGAAGCCAACATTGGGGGCATGGGGGTGGGATGACGTTAGAAAGAAATATTCCTACTGCTCACAATAACTTGATCTCAGGATGTCAGGTCAGCATGCCCTGCTCAACCACCATCACTCTGAGATAACACTCCTGACCCGCGGGCTGCTCATACGTGGTCACCGGTTTCTAATATACCACAGGCTAAAAGAAAAATGGCAACGCAAGCTAACACAGGTGGCTGCACAAACATCTTTGGATGAGAGCTGAACACACACGAGCATGTGGGAAGTCAGTTTACTCACTAACCACAAGAACCACCCAACACTCCATCAGGAGCAGGGCCCGCTCCAGAGCTGTCTGGACAGAGTTGATACTTCTTTGCACAGCCTGGTTTTGCAAAGGATGATGGGATTATCCAGAACCCTGCCTACTTGCCAGTCTCTCCCTGCCCACCACATAGGTGGACTGTAAGTTTCTGCTCTTTGTGTCCACCTGAATCACGGTTGAGACAGCCCAGAAAGGTCCTACCCCTGGCATCATGCCCCCAGCCTGTGACTCTATGGTACCTTTTTATCCTTCTAACAAGCATCCTACTGCATCAGACCCTCCTAACTTCCAGGATTGTGTCTTTCAGCCCTGTTGAGAAGGGTCAGGCCTCAATAGGAGTGGTTGGTTGTCTGCTGTCTCCAGACCCCAGAGGGAAGAGGAACAGAGAAAATATGGTACCCTGGCTTGTCCGGAGGTCTTGCTCCCCACAGTTGGTCAAAACACTTTCCATTGACATCAGTCCAATCCTTCTATGAGTAATCCTTTTACTGTGCTGAAATTGGGGTGTGGGGCTGGGCATTGCTGCTTACTGGTTGCTGAGTGCGAAAGACAACTTGGACCCAGTTGGGATGTCTTCTCTTTCTAGCTGACTCAGCTAGATTTATTGCCATCTGCTACTTAGCTGCCCTGCAAAGAGATTTGGAAGAAAGAATATAGTTGGATTTATGTGATCTGAAATATGTGTTGGGATTTTGAAGTTAATTCTTTAGAGAAAATGAAATGCTCTGTAGCACTGATGGTGTAATGAGACTTTGAATTTTTCATGCTCTTCTCAGACCCAATATTGGAATAAAAATATCAGACCTTAAGGTGCATCTCATAAAAGTTTAACTCCTTTGGGGTGGGGGTGGGGGCTGTGGGCATGATTTTTTAAGGTTGGGCTGACACAAATAAATTGGAGACAGAACAGATCTGAGTGCAATATGGTAAGACTTGCATTGCCCCACCGTGTCTGAGTTCCTGTGTAAAGCGGGGAGTCGGTGAAGTGGCCTGGTTCCTTTGGCCTCCAGAGCAGTCCCACAAAAGCACCACTCTCAAGACTGAGCGGCCAAGCCCAGACAGGAAGAGTGTGGCCCAGACCCATTCCTGAAAGAGGAGCCTTGGGCATTTGAAAGCAGAAAGGAATCTGTTCACTGTCCGAGGAAAATGAGTCGGTTTGATTAAGAATTAATGAAAGCATAAGGTTGAGTGTACTATTTATAACTCTGGTGCAATCTAGTTACTCACTCAGGGCTGTTGTCATTGTTGTGCGCCAGCAAGCTGATTCTGACTCATAGCAGCCCTACATGCTAGAGGAGAATGGCCCCATAGGGCATCCTCAGCGATAAACTTTATGGGAACAAATTTCCAACTGTTTTCTCCCAGGGAGTCACTGGTGGGTTTGAACCAATGACTTCTCAATTAGCTGCTGAGTACATAATCATTGTAACACCAGGGCTACTACCTATTAAGTCAGTGTTTCTCAACCTTCCTAATGCCGTGACCATTTAATATAGTTACTCATGTTGTGGTGACCCCCCCCCCCTCGACCATAATGTTATTTTTGTTGCTACTTCATCACTGTAATTTTGCTACTGTTATGAATTGGGCGACCCCTGTGAAAGGGTCATTCAACCTCCAAAGGGGTTGCGACCCACAAGTTGAGAACCGCTGTCATGTTATATGTTTGTTGTTGTTGCGGTTGCTAGGTGGCTTGGAGTTGATTTGGACTCTTAGGAAGCACTTGTGACAAGAGAATTGCCCAAAGGATTTGCTGGGCTTTATCTTCCAGGTATACAGGTACACCATACCCGACAGTGGTGGGTTCACAATGCCTACGTTTCAGTGAGCAGCTGAGCACTTCACCACCATGCAACTGCAGCTGCTTCATGGCTGCTAGGCTCCAGGGACATTAATGGCTCAAGGACACGTTCTCGGAGAAATCCTGGGAGTCTTCACTCAATGCTCCGACAGCAATCATTTCCTCCTTCGGTTTCATGCAGGTCCTGTGTTGTTGCTCATCACTGATCTGCACACATAAGAAAAGCTCCCTGCTGCTACCTGCTGCGGTAGCGCTGGATGCAGATCTCATCGCTCACTCTCCCTTCCGATGTGGCACCCTTGTTGCTGGCATGGCTGCCTGTGTGTGCTACCACTAAGCAGCATCATGATAAACAGGAAAGAGGGAAGTTGTGAAGGATTTACCGTTCCTTGTGTCCACTTTCAATGCCCATGGGACACAGCAGTCAATATCAAACAGCATATTATATTGGGCAAATCTTCTACAAATGACCTCCTCAAAATATTTAAAAAGCAAAGATACCACTTTGAGGATTGAGGTGCGCCTGACCAAGCCAAGCGATTTTCAATCACCTCAAACAGGTGAAACATGGAAGACCAAAGAATGGATGCATCTGAAGTCTTGTGTTAGGGACCAATGCGGAACAATACCCGGGTTGCCAGAATAAAGAGCAACTCTGACGAGGAAGAAGTATAACCAGAGTGATCCACAGAATGTGGGGATGGCATGACTTTTTACCAAGCGCTTCAGACATTTTCATAGGAGGAGGAGTCTCTGGAGAAGGACATCATTCTGGATCAGATGGATCATTGAAAAGGAACATACACTGACACAGTGGGCACAGCAGTGGCCTCACATGTAGCAATGTTTTTGAGCAGAGTACAGGACTCGACTCTCATGCATAGGGTGGTGACGAATTGGAACCTCCTCGATGCCACCCAACCACTACCACCACCCTCCTGGTAACATAGAGCACCCAGTGGTTCCAACTACTGACCTTTTTTGGCTAGCAGTGCAATGCTTGCCCGCTGTGCCACCAAACGCCTTGTATTGTCATCTGGGAAATGCTCAAATTGAGAGGCATCATTGCTATTCTGGTACATTAAGGAAATGTACTTAGGGCTTTATTTTCAGAATTTACATAAAGGGTTTCTTCTTTGTGCCTCTCCAAAGTTCTACCAGATGCCGCTTTACATTTTTGTACAACTGTGCTCTTTGGAGAAATCAAGCCATCTATAATTTTGTGCTCGACTCTTTTGAAATCTTGAAGCAGAAAATGTTTTTGAATGTTTTATGCCACTGGAGACAAGAAGAAAAGAACCTTAATTTAAAAGTGTCGAGAGAGGGCAGGTTGAGTCTACATTTTCAGCGTGGCAACCCAGTTAAGCTCCCTAAATTGAGAAGAGTAAGATTATTTTTAAACAACCACATTGTGGAGCACCCCACCGCTCACAGGAAGATAAATTCTTGCAACCCACCAGCCAATCACGGGGGGTGGAGGGGGGGGCGGACTTGATGACCTGCCCCCATAGAGGTTGAAGCAGAGGAACCCTTCTTCGGGTGATAATTCTACTCTCTCCCAGGGGACCCCTAGGAGCCAGAATCAGCTGGAAAGTACACAGTCACACCAAGAAATTTGTTTTTGAGCTTTCTAGAACACATAAACAGTTAATATCCAATGGGCTCCACTGAATTTATTTCTTAGAAAACTTGTCCATGCAATACAACAGAAGCATTATAAGGTATTAAGAACATAAAGTGTTCTGATGGAAGGAAGAGGGCAGGAGCAATATTTTGATTTTCTCTTATTTGTGATATTGTGTTCTTGGACTTCCTTTTTATATGTGCTTTAAGATGCATCGGAAAGTGTAAGTGGTGCCGCTTTTTTCAGCCATGATTTTGCCCAGTGGGTAGTTAGAATTGATTAGAGACAGGAAGTTGAGTGGGATTGCCCTGGTGGACACTCGGATTTAAAAAGGAGACGTGGTGGAGAGAGGAGGCCTTGTGGCACTGCGATTGAAGTGCCCAGCGGCTAAGGCAGGGGTGGGTGGGTTGACACTACCGGCAGCTGTTCTGGAATGTCTGCAGAGGTGCTATGCATTGGACTGGACTGGAATCCACAGCAGGAGCTGGGTGTGCGGAGAAGAGTGATACCAAAGGAGTGCGTGAGCTTGACCAAATGGGTGGGTGAGCAATGGACTCAGGGTGCTGATGGGGAGAAAAGATTGCTGTAATTAAGCTACTCAGTGACATAAACTAGAAATATAGAGAGTGTCAATCTCTTTCAAAACAGATCTACTAAAAGATGGGCATGCTGTTGGTTGCCACTGAGTCAGTTTTGACCCAGAGTGACCCCACGCACAACAGAATGAACCACTGCACGGCCCTGCATCATGTTCACGCGTGTTACTATGCCTGAGCCCATTGTAACCGCGTGTCAATGCAGCTCATTGAGAGCCGTCCTCATTTTCTCTGCCCCTCTAGTTTACCAAGGGGGATGTCCTTCTCCAGGGACTGGTCCCTCCAGACAGCATGTGCACAGTATGTAAGAAACTCTTATCATCTTGGCTTCTAAGGAGTACTCTGGCTGTATTTCTTCCGAGACAGACGTGTTTGTCCTTACCGCAGTCTATGGTACTTCGATGTTCTTCTCCAGCACGGCAATGCAAATGCGTCACCTCTTCTGCAGTCTTTCTGATTTGATGTCCCGTTGTTTGGAAGTGTTTTCTTAGGAAATAGGTACTTCTTCAGTGAGGAGAAGGAGACGAGACGGAGACAGAGAAGAAGAGGAAGAGGAAGAGGAAGAAGAAGAAGAAGAAGAAGAAGAAGAAGAAGAAGAGGAAGAGGAAGAAGAAGAAGAAGTCTTTGTCTTGCACAGAGTCACCCACTGCTCTGGAGTCCAGGGCAGAATCGGACTGCTCCACAGGGCTCCTGGGGCTGTGAATCTCGACAAAAGCAAGTGGCTTCACCCTTTTCCCGCAGAGATGCTGGTGGGTTTGAACCACCAACCTTTCAGTTACCAGCCTAATGGTATCACCCACCTCAGCACCAGAGCTCCTCGTATTGTGCACATACTAGGTGCACAATGCATAGAAACTGTTGCTGGTGATGTGCTTTAAAAAAGAGAGAATGCCTTCAAAGTATATTTTGAATGATGGAACGGGGGTATTTAAAACGTCATCATAGTGTACTTCTTGGTCAGCTTGTGCGCAGATTTTTAAATAATAATTTGAGTGTAAATCTTTCAAATGTCGACACCAAGTACCATAACGAGTTTTGAAGATTTGCCCCCCTGATTTTTATGTTTCCACTCATTTCATAATCCAGAAACAACTTGTAGCACCCACCTGCTCCGGAGTGTGCATCCCCGGAAAAGTAGCACTTAGAAAACCCACCGAATTTTCAAACCACGTCTCTGTGCTTACTGTGCACAGCGAGACCCGAACCTGCTTATTTGCTTCTAAGCCCATTGCCTTATTTTTATGACCTTCTCCAGCCTCATAAAAAGAGAAAATGGAGAGCAGGGGATTATATTTATGTGTTCATTTTGATAACCTTTGTCTCCTGTGAATTCAAGCTCTGCATTATAGAAGCACATCACATTGACATCTGCAGGATTTATTTGTTTTGACAACTATAATTTCTGGGGCAGAATATATCACAAAACTGCCTCTTAACGTCTGCTGCCAAAAGCATTTTTCTTTGGTTGTCGCAAGAAAGGCCACGAAAGAAGCAAGAGGATTTTGTGTTTAAGTATCCAGATGCCATTAGCTTCCAGCTCTCTTTTTCCTTCTTTAAATGCACTGCTTCTAAAATCGCAGCTCTGGTCCACTACCTGGGACAGGATGGATTTATAAACAGGGAGGCAGATGTCAGTAACGAATTAGATTTACCGCAGGTCACTATGGTCTCTTTAGATAAGGAGATTACAGGCATGGCATGGAAATTGCAGCATGCCACAAGGGAAATGGAGATGCAAAGATTGAAGCAATTGGTGGGTACAACCATTATTGTTGTTTAAGGCCACAAACACATGTAACAACTTTAGAAAATCACACTGTACCTCTTGAGACCAGTTCCCACTTGAGGATTTCAGAGAGAAGAGTTTGTAGGAGTGGCCTAACTGCGAGGAGAAACAGCTCCTGGTGTAATGAGGGTCACTCCTGCATCCTACGACTGTTAACTCGAAACCCACCTGAGTTGGGATGGCCGGTTCCCTGTCTCCACAGCCTTGTGTTTATGCACGAAGACAGTCATGGAGGACACTCCCTGTGCTACATTCAGAAGTGTTTCCTGGTGTTTGTAGAAGATGCTAAAAATCTTCCTAACATGCAAGCTGGGAAGGTGAAGCTCAACTTTTGTTCTAAATAATTAGTTGGTCATCTGTGCCGTCCGGATAGCTCTTGGTTCTTGCTCAACATCATCACAGTACCCAGAAAGTTCTTTTGTCTTCCAAGAAATCAAAGCCATACAGGGAAGTGAGAACTGATGGCTCCCACTCGATCAATGGCTAGTTTCCATGGCCCTGGGCGAGTCGGGACCGCACGAGGGATGGTCGCTGATATTTATTGGTTGCGATTGTGTTTCTGGCGCTGTTACAAAGGATCTGCAGTATGAACTAATGAAAGTCTCATCACAATTCTCCGGCACTCCTCCAGGTGACTGTTCCGTTGTTCTGGGGCGGATGAAAGGAGACATGGAGAGGCCCGGGTGCCTGCAGTCCTGTTGTTAGGACCCCGGAAGCAAGCTGGGGTTCCTCGAGAGGGGACTGCTCCAGCATCTTGCTCCTGACCACTCCCCCACATGTATCTTAGCCTTAGTCTTTTCATCTGCAAAAGGAATAATTTAGTGTGTGGTTATGACTAGAAAGGATCAGTGGAAAGCACGTGGCAAACCTTGGTGACTTGTCACCACTAGTACTGTGGCTCACACGACTTGTGCTTCCATCAGCATGTGCTCAGTCAGCAAGAGTGACGGTTCCTTTGTGGGGGTGGGGGGCTAGCTTTCAATGTTAAATACATCTGGGAACCGTTCATCAACTTCTCTTTCTTGGTTGGTCCTTGGAATTCTCTTCCTCTTTCGAGGACCTATGCTTATTTATCGAGGGAATTGAATGCTACTGTACCATCATCACCATCCCTTCCATCAGCACCATGGCCTGGGGCCAAGCAGATTGTAGTCAACTGTTGTCGTTGTTGCCTCCACATGGCACCAGGTCAAGAGAAATGCCCTAACTTCCAAAATTGTGGGAAGATGTTTGTTGACTTATTTATTTTATAACCCATCCTAGGAACATTGCGACATTTCAAGATGGATTCCTTTGGAATCTAAAACCAATCAGCCACCAATTGTTTATTCTCTAGTTGGAGAAAAATTTTAAAAGCAATCACAATCATTTTTGGGGCGGGGGGGCAGGAATTCAGTGTCTCTCTTTACAAATAAAAATCTCTACACCCTTGAGTTATGTGGTCTTCCCAGAATACCCCCTAAGCCCTATAGAGTTAGCATAACAAAATGTTAGCCAGAAATGAATTTCGTGAAATAGTATTTGATTGTTTTTAGTGGCCATATATTTTTTTAAATGTATCAAATGACTTCCGTATGAGTGTGCATATCTTTTCTATTTTGTATCTTTTTGAAGTTTTTTTAATTGTTATGTTTGTTCTTACCATTGAACTGCCATTTAATTTATAATGAATCCTGGCTTTGGGTCATAGTCAATGATTAGAGACGCCAATCCCTGCCACCGTGTCACCGAGGTTACATGGGGTATTCCGCTTCCTGCTGCCGGAGCTCCACCCATCTTCTTAAGTGTGCTCACAGTGTGGAGTCCCCGGGTGCTTGTCCCACTGTGTGCAAGATCAAGGCTCTTTTAAACCTCTAACCACGTCCCTAAAGAACCCAGGTGGTGCTGTGGGTTAGACATTGGACCACTAAAAGCAAAGTCTGTGGTTCAAACCCAACAAAGACATACAGTCTTGGAAGGCATAGGGAGCGGTTCTACCCTCCTCCTTGGGATTACTGAGAGTCAGAACGGACTCCATAGCAGTAGGTTTGGGGTTTGGGCATAGATGTCACTCAACTGAGTAGTATCTATAAAATTTTATTTTTCAAACACTATCAAAATTCCTCAGCGAGATGGATTAATACAATCACCACAACAGTGGGCTTATACCTGACAGAAACTGTGAAGAGGAGGCATCAATGGACAGTTTTCCTCTCTGTTGTACGTAGGGATACAGTCAGAACATACTCAAAACCAAGAAGCCCTGGTGGAGCTGTGAATTAGGTGTCAGCCTGCTAACCCTCAGGTCAGTGGTTCAAACCCACCAGCCCACTCCTGGGGGGGTGGGGGGGGAAATGAGGCTGTCTGCTTCTCTACGTATTTACAGTCTTAGAAAGCCCACAGCGTCTCTATGGGTCAGAGTTGACTCCAGGGCAGTGGGTTTCGCTTGGCTTTGACTGACAGAGCCATTTCACATCGAGGTCAGGGAGGATGATGTGTATTCCAGAACAGCTTGACGAGGCAGCTGTGGAGCAGAACCTGAACAGGGGTGTCCTTCCCTTTCTTCTGGCCTCCGAGTGTCCTCGTCGCAAAGGTGGACGCCTTTTAAAGGCGATAAAGTAGAGCAGCCGGTGACCTGAGGATGCTGCAAACTCATTATGGGTGTCAAGACAGAATTAGAATTCATTTTAAGGTCACAAGTTGGAGCTGTTTAATTACACTTCCATGAATTAAAATCCTGAGAGGAGCCTGTTTTATGGCCAAGAGAGTAAGGTGGTTTTATAATGTGTCAGAAAAGTACAATCTATAGCTTGATCGAGTCCTTGGGTCCTCCGTCTCAGGAGGATGACTCACCTTGCTTTGCCTTGGCCGAGCCTTCTGCTCTGATAGTAAAGCAGCCCCATTGTCTGTGCACAGAACAAGGGCTCAGCTTCCCCCAGTCCACACTGCGGCCAGGCCCAGGAGGTCTCCCATGGATATAATAAACATGCACCTTTCCTACAAAGCCTAAGGTCATATGTGCACATGCAAATTTCTACTGGTACACACAGATGCTGAAGGTAGGAAAAACGATTGAGGCTTCCGAAGTATGCCCTTTAGATGAAAATGATTTCCTCTCATGAGTAGACAGCACTGTCATTGTTGTTAGGTTCCAATTCATAGGGACCTTCTGTGCAACAGAAGGAGGCTCTACCTGGGTCCACCTTTATGGAACAAGACTGCCACAGCGTAGACTTGAACCCCTCGCCTTGCCATTCATAGCTATGTGCTGAGCTACGATGGCTCCCAGATACAGATCCTGGAAAAATGCATTTTTACTGGCCATCTACTGTATCAAGCATGTCATTTGTAGTGCTTAGTCTTTAATGAGGACATGTCCAAAGTACCATATATACTCGAGTATAAGCTGACCTGAATATCAGCTGCAGCATCTAATTTTACCACAAAAACTTCATTAAAAAATGTGCTGAAAAACTCAGCTTCTCCACGAGTAGATATGCTGCGTGAGTTACAGTTGGTCTGTCCTTGCTTTTCAGGGGCTTCCTGGGTGCATTTCTTAGAAGGCTGATTCGTTTGTCTTTGGGAAATCCACAGTAGTATGTCCTCATTCAGTATTCTTCTCCAACACCGCTGGCCTGTTGGATCAATTGTTTTGTCTTGATTGTCCATTGTCCAACTCACCTGCATATGATGGAGGCCACTGAAAAACCACGGATTTCGTGAGGATGATCTTTGTCACCTAGGTGTGACAGCATTTGCTTTGTAAGATTTTAAAAGCTTGTTTTTCAGAAAATCTGCCCCATAAAGGATGTCCTTTGATCTCTTGTCAGCTGCTTTCATGGGAACCGATTGTGAATCCAAGTCCAAGAAAAAGCCTTGACGCAGTTGTTCTCCATGGGTCATCACGGGGTTTGTTGGTCTGCCTGGTCAGGGAGGGGAGGCCCGATAGGCCTGTGTGAGGACTCTGCTTTGGCCCCCGTGACATCGGAAGGTCTTGGAGGGTTGGCTCTGAGTGAGGTCATGATCCTGATTCTCGTTTGAGAAAAGCAGGGCAGAGGGTGAAGGATCCAGACAAGAGGAGAAAGGCTTTACACAAATGGCAGTGGAGGTGGGAGGGAGTACGTTGCAGCCAAAAGAGAAAGGCTCAGCACTGTCCTGGAGACTGCACAGGAGTAGGGAGCGGCACACCCACGTCCCTATGACAGCCCAACGGGGGAGCGCGACCCCAAGTGCTGTGTGGTCACTGCTGAACCCAAACGTGGAGCAATTTGCAGTGTCCTTCAGGGGATTGTCTACTGTCCAAGGAGATCATGGTGATAGTGTATGAATCATTTCATAAATTTCAGAAATGGCTTTGGTCTCGGAGTACAACTATACTGGGCATTAAATGATGGATGAGACTGAAGAAGACACTTGGCAAAATCCTAGGAATGCAGTGGAATCCATATTTTTGAATGGCCTTTCTCCTTCATTGTAATTACCCAGTGTTTATATTTGTGTGTAACCCACAGAGATACCACTTCATAGGTCTACATAAATTAGAAACGAAGAAAACGCCATTAATGAGATGCTCATCTGCTGCTAATGGACCTTATATATAATGTACAATAGCAGTTGTTTCCCACAGTATTTCCAATGTAATTGATTTTTAAACCGTCATTTCCTCCTAAATAATATTTTTTTGGGGGAAAGCATTTTTAGATTAGTGTTTTCTCAAGTTGCACTCTGTCAACCAAGATTACTCTCTCTCAAACGAGGGGCTGAGTGGTCTCATGTCTGAGCAATGCTGCATGCGACAGAGACAGGTTAGTTATGGTAGGACTCCTTAGAGCCTTAGATGCAGTCTGATAAGTTAGTCATTGTTAAGAAGCATGCATTGCAGTGGGCATTTCTACAGCAAAAGACCCCATTAATATGCCAAAAAGCAAAGATGTCATTTGAGGACTGTCCCCTCAAGCACCTCTCAGATGTGGAAGATGGACAGTGAGTAAGGAATACCAACGACGAACCGGTGCCTTCGAATTGTGGTGTTAGTGGAGAGTATTAAATGTGCTGTGGCCCAAAGAAGGAGGTTTTCTTGGAACAAGTACAGCTGGAATGTGGAAGTCTGGTTGGTGAGACTGACGTGTTCAAGTGGGACCTATTCTCCAGAGGGGCTGGTGGCTGGCAACAAGGATGGCATGCTTGGTGAAGCAGAGGGTCCACATAAAGGAAGCCACTCATTCCTGCACGGAGCAGCCAATGCACAGAGAGGACAGAAGGGTCGGCCCCACCATGAGACAGGACATCCCCTCACTGACCAACAGCACTACAGGGGACAGCACTGGAGACCCAGTGTGGGAATTGTGCCTCCCTCCCCCCTCCAGGATGAGACATGAAGGGAGCAAAGCAATGAAGGTTCCGAGGAATCCCCAAAATACACTTCAGACTCAGGGGAGGGGGGGGGCAGGGCGTGGCACCTCATCAGACCCGATCAGAAAACTTTCATAAGGGTCAGCAGACAGGCCTGGAACTATTTATAGGTTTGTTTGTTTGTTCATTTGTTTTTCTTCCCCCTATGTCTTATCTCTATGATAAGCAGGATAAACAGTCCTGAGGAGAAAACAACGGGACCTATGGTTCTAGGAGGACATGGGAGAGTGGGAGGTGAGGGAAAGTTAGGGGGGGAGCCAACAAACTCAGGGACAAAAGAACAACAAGAGATCTAAAATCGATAATGAATGAGGGTATAGAATTACCAGTGGGGTTTGAACAAGTGCAATGTAGTTGAGAGGAATAATGGAGAGCCGAATGAAGGTCGAATATGATAACGGAATAGGAGGAAAGTAAAAGGAAATAGAGAAAAGAATTAGGAGGCAAAAGACATTTAGAGATATATAAACAGAGGCATATATGTGTAAATATATTAATATATAACCATAGGAACATAGGTCTATGCACATATATTTATATACAAGTATGAAGGTAACAGATGGACATTGAGCCTCTACTCAAGCCCTTCCTCAATGCAGAAACTTTTTCTCATAACCTGGCATTCTGTGATGCTCACCTTCCCTACATGACCCCTGAAGCAAATGTGCATAAGCAAATGTGGTCAAGACAGCCGATGTTGCCCGGCTATTAAACAGTATAGCATCTGGAGTCTTAAAGGCTTGAAGTTAAACAAGCAGCATCCAGCAGGGAAGCAACAAAGCCCACATGGAAGAAGAACAACAGCCTGTGTGATCAGGAGGTATCAATAGGATCAGGTATCAGGTACCAGGCATCAGAAGAACCAAAACAAACAATCATATCGATGAGAATGAGGAGGTTTGAAGTGGAGACCCAAAACCCATCTGTAGACAATTGGACATCCCTTCTCAAGGAAGGAAGGAATCAGCCAAGATGCAGCACAGCACTGATGGAGCACACAACATTCCTCTAGTTATTTAATGCCCCCCCCACACACACACACACACACTATCATGACCCCAGTTCTACCTTACCAGTGTGGCTAGACCGGAGAATGTACATTGGTACAGATAAGAGCCCTCAACACATGGAATCCAGGACAGATAAATCCCTGGGGATAAGTAATGGTAGTAACGGTAGCATGAGGGTAGGGGGAAGTGGGGGGGGGTGGGAGTAGAAAGAGGGGAACTGATCACAATGATCAATGTATAACACACACACCCCTGCCCAAGGGGCATGAACAACAAATGTGGGTGAAAGGAGACTGTGGACAATGTAAGATATGAAAATAACAATAAATTTATTATTTATCAAGGGTTCACATGGGTGGGGGGTGGTTAGGGAAAAAAGAGTAGCTGATACCAAGGGCTCAAGTAGAAAAAAAATGCTTTGAATATGATGATATCAACATATACACAAATGTGCTCGATACAATTGATGTATGGATTGTTAAAAGAGCTGTAAGAGCCCCCAGTAAAATTATTTTTTAATCATTTTATTGAGGGCTCTTACAACTCTTGGTACAATCCATACATCAATTGTATCCAACATATTCATACATATATTCCATCGTTCTTTTCTAGACATTTACTTTCCATTGAACCCTTGGGAGCAGCTTCTCTTTTATTCCCTCCCAACACTGCCACCCCCCCAACCCTCGTGGCCCCTTGATAGATTGTAGATTGTTAATTATTTTCAAATCTCACATGACCGCTGTCTCCCTTCCCCTCTGGTTTCTATAGTTCTTCTCCCTGAGTGGGGGTGTGTGGTTATGTGCCACTCAATGCAATAGGTGCCCCCCCCCCTCACTCCCTACCTTTCCCCCTACCCTTTGGTATCTCTATTCCCAATCCTGTTCCTGGGTTCCATGTGTTGTGAGTTTTATCTCTTGCCTATACCTATGTACATTTTTTTTAAAGGCATTCAATGAGATGCATTGACACAGTGGTTGCAGCAAAAGGTTCAAAATAACATCCGTTGTGAGGCTGGCACAGGAATAGACAGTGTTTCGGGACTGACTCAATAGCATCTAACAACAGCAAGGTCATATAGTATGAGAAATTGCTAATATAATTGATGTCAGGAATGTTTTTAACCTTTGGCTAGATCTTTGACCTAGAATGTTGTAGAGAGATATACAAACATTTAGTCTGCTTATGGATTTGAGGATGTTTTGAAACTGGATTGGTTTAAGTGTGAGGAGGACTGGGGCCTCCTGTATAAAGAAGTTTCCAGGGAGCTAACGAGTTAACTTTAAAATGTAAGGAGCCTGAGAATGTTTCAGGGGCTCTGAGGTTAAGTGCTTACCAAAAATACCAGTGAGCACCTCTGCCCTGCCTGGAGAGCAGGTCATAAGGTACAAAAGCAACCTGATTTATGCACCAAGTCTGAGATGTGCTAAGGTCTTACCGCCAGTGAGCAGGCCATTGAGGGTCTGCCAGTTGCAGGATCACCACGCCTGCCAAGTGAACCTGGCCACTCTCTGCAGAGCATTCAAGTGATTCCAAGTTTATGCAGCAGCTTCATTGGTGCCACGGACCTAGTCTAGCATCCCTGGAGCAAATCAGAAGGCTGGGGTGGTCTTTAGAGAGACAGTGAATGTCTCAGTGCCCAAAAGTGTAGACGGCAGCTTGCTGAAGTACAGAACAAGATATCAAAAATGATTGTTGCTTCATTATTTCCTCTCTTACAAAACAGCTATATGTTCAACATATTGCTACCATATTTCCCATGCCCCTACCACAGTCTCGGCCCAGTGAAGAGATCAGAAACTGGAAGGCCCATTTTTCTTCTCTGTTTTTAATGGTCTGTTGTAATTTAGATGAAGGCTGATAGAGCAGATCATAGCTTTTATATTCAACAAATCGTGCACGTTTTCTTCCATCTATACCTGGCAAATCCCTCCAGTGGGCCAGTACATATCCCACTTCCTCGGGGTGTTTCCCATGCCCGCTCCTCCTTCATGCACGCCCTTGGTTGATGAGGCTAACATGTAGGGGAGTTCAGTTCTCCACCTGTAGAGTGACTAAGAACGATGGCTAAGGAACTGCCGATCTGTGTCAGATCTTATGACTTTGCATTCGGGTCCACATTTGTCTCCCCCTCATCCAGACCATCTAATACAGTGGTTCTCAGCCTTCCTAATTCCGTGGCCCTTTAATACACTTCCTCATGTTGTGGTGAACCCCCCCCCAGCCAACCACAATAGTATTTCCATTGCTACTTCATAACTAATTTTGCTACTGTTATGAATCAGGCGACCCCTGTGAAAGGGTCATTTGACCCCCAAAGGGGTTGTGATACACAGGCTGAGAACCGCTGCAGTAGGATCCTTTGTCAGAGCAGTTGGCAGGACAGCCACACATCGTGTAGTTCTTGTCTCTGGGTTGTGGAGAACAATGCTTGCTGCTCCATTAAGCCATTGGGCTCATTGTTTCCATGGACTAATTGTTTTGATGGCTTTTGATTTCGATCTGTCTATTTCCTCAGGAAAGGGAGAGACCAGCATTTGCACTTTAGCTAGCTGCTCACAAGCTTTGAAAAGACCCCAGTCGCTTCTCACCAAAGAAGGACATACAACATTCATCTACCAGGCTCTGAGGAGAGCTCAAGTGATTGTTTCTCCTGAAGCTAACACTTCTTACATTGTTCCCTACATCCTTTGCCTTCTCATAGAGGAATTCATCATAGGAATTTATTTTTGTATTTATTAAGAAGAGGAACAACCCAATCATTGAAGTTTGACATTAATTTTTTTAAGTTTATTTAACATAAACAATTCTGATAAGTTTTCATTCCTTATTTTAGGAGAGTCCCACTATGACAGCATCCTTTCAGTAATCAGTTAATGGGACTGTGTTTGAGGATAGCATAGAGCTATTCTCTAAGGTCCCTTGTGGCGATGGGATGAGAAAATGACGTGTTTAAAAACGTGGCTGATGTTGTCTCTGTATGGGAAGGCAATGAAGTCCTTTTCCAGCCTGAAACAAGACTTCAAGGTACTGGGCAAGGGGATTGGCATGCTCTTCCACACTGGGCTTTCGGTGTTCGTGGATCTTCAGGGGCAATTTCAAGTCTTTTCCTTGTTCTTAGACACCGTGGAGGCGACTTTGATCCATAGTGACCTGATGTGGCAGAGTAGACCTGCCCCACTCAGGATGAGGCTGAGGTCATTGAGGGAGCAGGTCAGAAGTCTGGAGCTTCTGGGTGGGTTGGACCCATCACATTTTCAGAACGTTAATACTCTATTGGCTCCATACTTGTTACATTAAGAATTGAAACTTGTTCAAGTGTATTAATTCCTAATTCCAAACCAACTGGGTCTGCAAGTGGACCCTGCGCACATTTTCACCCACTATCTTCAAACAAGCAAACAATAAATATTCAGAAAAGGCCATAATCATTTTAAAGGTCACCCTGGTCATTTTAAATCCATCTTTCTAGAGCCAACTGAAAAAAGAGATAGTATCATGACTCCCTTGTTTCCATTAGAGTGCGGTTTTCTTTGGGAATGAATTGGGTGGGGTTTTTAATTCATTTATATATATTTAGTAGGACTTGTGTTAAGATGCATTGTGCTCTAAAACTTTTTGCATGAGTCAGGAAAGCTTTATGTTTCCTCACATTCGGTCATTCATTATTCATGAACTCCAAACACAAATAGACTGTCAGAATCTAGCCAGAGGGCTTATAGTTTAAAGTAAGAAGCTTGCCGCTACCATCGAAAGAGCTATAAAAAATTGAAGTCATAATAATGGGGGGTAGATATATAGTTCCTCCCTAGGAAAATGTGCCCCAAGTTTCACAAAGCATTAATCATGATACTCATTTCTATTTTCAAGGCCCCAGGCATTATTTTGGATTTCTTTGTTCTCTGGTGAATGGTCAAATTATACTTTGACTATGTATTGCATTGTATATTACAAATCTTTATTGAATTCCCTGCACTGCTTCTGTAAAATGCTTTTGGTATCGCTGAGCACTTTTTGTGTTGTTTGGAAAAATATAAATTTATAAACCTTTTCCTAAGACAGTTTCTTAAGGCTGGGAATAGCAAATGGCCCAAAAAACCTTCAAGATTTAGGAATGCGGAGGCAGCTCAGGAACCTGAAGCAATCAAAGGAGTGAATTCAAATGATTAAGTAATTGGTCCTCAGAGTGGTTTCTTCCTTGTTGAATTGAGATGAGATGTCCGTATCGGCCATTCTCACTCTGTCACTTCTCTAGCTATGACTAACCTCCTGCGTAAAACCAATAGTTAAGGGTTCAGCTACAAACCAAAGGGTTGGTAGTTCAAATCCACCCAGGGTGCCTCAGCAGAAAAGTCTGGCAATGTATCTCCACAGAAAACCCTTTGATGTACGGTTCTGCCCTGAAACACAATGGGTCCAAACCACTCAGTGGCAAATGGTTTTGTATGGCTTGGCTGTGTCTGCAGGAAAAATTATCCCCACCTTTGCATTTAAGCATGTTTCACAATATTCCTTTGGATGAAACACTAACTAAGGAACTACCAAGGAAACAGACCATAGGAGGGACCTCTTGTGTTAATTGTCTCCATGGCTGGCGCACTTTGAACACTAGTGTTTTGGAGAAGACACAAATCTAGAATCTTCTGAGGCTGTTGGTATCAGCAGCACCAAAAATCCTTGACAACATCTAAATAGAATTTGTGGTACTGCCAGTGTGATGTATACCTAGCTGAGCTGAGGAGACATCCCAAGGGTGAAATGGTGATTCACGGTGCCTTACTTGAAATACCAGCTTTAATAGTTGTCTATCCCTGTTCAGCCGCAATCTGACCAGAAGTCTCAGGAACACCTCGCCATCCTACACACATGCCATTGTTGCTGCTTTGGGGCACTTTCAAGTCAGTTCCTAATCACAGGGACCCTCCCCACCCAGCAGGAAAGACTGCCTAGTCCGGTGCCATCTTCACACTCAGTGGTCTCACCGACTGTGTCAGCCACTGTGGCCATCCACCTCCTCGATGGGCGACCTCGTTGGCTGACCGGTTCTACTTTACCAAGCATACTGTCCTTTCCCGGGAAGGCTTCCTCCTGATAACATGCCCAAAGCACGTGAGATCCCCACTCCTGAGGATCACTCTCGGTGAGACTTCTTCCCAGACAAATCTGTTTGCTCTCAGGGCAGCTGGAGGTACTTCTCACAGATTTGGCTGACACCGTAATCCACCTGCATCGGTTCTTCCTGGATCTCTTTTTTCATTGTCCAATGTCATGTACAGATGAAGCCACTGAGAATACCGTGACTTGGTCCATCGCATCCTAGCCTTCAAATGAACAACCTTCCTTTAAAAGAAGTCCTAGCAGCAGATTTGTTCAATACCATACGTCACTTCTTCTTGACAGCGAGCAGTCACTCCATGGGAATTTTTTTTTCTTTTTAATGTTGATGACATGTCTAAAGTTTGATTCATGAAATGCTTTCAACTTTTGAATATTAGTCTTTTTCTTGACTACATAAATATTGGGGAAATGCGATTGTTTTCAACCTAATTGATGTGTCTTTGAAGTTACAGAAACTTTTGACATTATTTGGCAATTTCATAAAATGCCTTGGCACTCTCCTTGGTGACCTTGCAATAGAGAGCAGAAGCTCAGTACACACTTTATTGCAAAAAAACAGATTTGGTTCATTTCTCCTAGGAGACCCATTTGCTCGGCTAGTAGGTAGTAGAACCCCAGACAACGGGAGATTGAGTGAAATGTATAATGCACTCAATACTTCAGGTTTTGTGGCTGATGGGCTTTGAGGATACTTTCATGGTTTTAAAGAAAGTCTCTTAATACATGTATCTTTCCCCATTTGTTCTGAATTTTACATTTGAGACCGATAAAAGTAATTATTGTGAAATTTTCAGAACTTCTGCATTCATACTTTTATTTCCCAAAAATAGTATCAAGAGAGTCTACTCTCCAGTGTGGGCATTCTAGTCTCTTGTAGATAAGAGCAGTGTGAAGGACTGAATTGTCTCTCTCCCCAAAAGTAGGCATTGCCTTGGCCAGGCCAGATTATCAGTGGTTTGGCAGTGACATCATATGTAATTTGGCAGGTATATGATGGTGTAATCAGCCCCCATGATGCTATCTGATGTGATGAGTCAATCAATTGTAAGGAGATTATGACGGGATGTAACACCTCGCAGTAGTCACAGCCCTAATCCAATGTACACAGTCTCCCTGTGTAGCCTGCATCATCTTTTCTAAGAGATAAAGAGAGATCAATGAGAATTAAAACAACCTGTGACTACATACCCCACCCCACACACACATCTCCCCAAAAGAGCCAGGGCTGAAGCAGTCTCTGGAAGGAGGGACCCTGAACTGAGAAATTGCTCTAGACCAAACTACAAATAATGCCAAAATACATTAAGATCTCCAAGGGTCGCTGGGCTCACTGATGTTAGAGACAAGGATCTTCTCCTGGAGCCAACAAGAAATCCCCTGGAGCCTGTGTCCCATACTTATTGCTGACCCCAGAGGGGTCTTGCCTGAACACAGCAACACCAGAAAGATGATCATCTGTGTTTTCTTGGCTAGGCAAAAGCATCTAATTGTGTGGAGCCTAACAAATGACGGGTAACATTGTGAAGAATGGGAATTCCAGAGTACTTCATTGCGCCTATGCAGAACTTGTACATATACTAAGAAACAGTTGTTTGAACAGACCAAAAGCACTGTATGGTTTTAAATCAGGAAGGTATGGGACGGAACATCTGTTCGTGATCCTTATTCAGTTGTTCACTTAGCCAACAATCCTAGAACTCTGAGGATATGAAGCATGTGGCCTTAAAATCTGAGGAAGACTCATTAACAACCTCTAGTATGCAGGTGACACACACTTGCTTGCTGAGTGCAAAGGGGTCTTAAATCACTTACTGATAAAAGTCAAAGACTACACCCATTCACATGAATTGCACCTCCCTGTAAAGAACACAAAAAAAGCATCACTACTGGACCAATACGCAACATCAAGATAAATGGAGAAACTATTGAAATTGACCAGGATTTTATTACACTTGGATCCACAATCAACACCATGGAAATAGCAGTCGAGGAATCAACAGAGTTAATACCTTGGAAAATCTGATGCCAAGATCTCTTTGAAGTGTACTTTTGTTGTTGTGTTTTGTACAAATCACTCTGAGAACTGCGGTGCATCTGACCTACACCATGATATGTTCAGTCGCCAAATATGCATGCAAAAGCTAGACAATGACACAACAAGAAGCGATGGCTATGGCGTATAGTGTGGTGAGCACTGCTGAAGATGCCACGGACTTCCAGAAGAGTGAGCAAATCTGCCCTAGAAAGCATGCAGTCAGAATGCTCCTTGGATGGCAAGACTTTGTCTCATAAACTTTGGACTGGGATCAGGTGGGACCAGTCCCTGGAGAAGGACACCATGCTCAGTAAAGAGGGCAAGATAAAGAGCAAAGCCTTCACTGAGATGAACAGACCAATGGCTTCATTTGTCTCAGCAGTTAGGAGAAGGGCCCTGGACTGGAATGGAGATGCCGGCTGCCCAGACGTTTCCTCCCAGATACCAGAGAAAACAGTGGAGCCCCTGCCTCCACTAAGAAAGGCAGGCCCCACTCAGAGAGTCTCCTTGTGGTTAGGAAACAACCCCTGTGCCAGAAGAGCATTTCCAGCTCCCTCTGGAGGGTCTTTGGAATGTTCTGAGCAGAAAGCAAAGCAGGAAAGGGCTCTTGAGCCTGACCTAGCTGGGTGGCAAGCCTTTCTGCATGAGAGCAGAGAGAGGGACACCAGCCTGTCTAATGGTCCTAGAGGGGTCTGTGTGGGATGCTGGGTGGAGTCTTCCAGCCCAACAAGGATTAGTGTGGGCACCTGGGGGTCAAGAAAACAAGTTCATGCCTTGGGTGGAGAAATGCTCTGCACTCTAGAAACATCTGCACGTGTGGGGTCAGTCCTAGTAGGAAAGGCCACTAAGCACTCATGTGCCATGAGTTGGAATGGATCAATCTACCAGACTTCTAGGTTGAGGGAACGAAACGGGAACCCACATGACCGTGGACATGGGATGAAGCCCTCATGGGCACAGAAAACTCAAGATATTAGAAGAGCAGTGGGCGCAGCTCCTTTTCCAACTTTTGGTCCTCTCACACCCTGGCCTCACAGAGGGCTGTCTATGGGCAACTAAAGGAGAAGGTTGAATGCCAGTGGCCCACAAATAAGCCAGCAGAACCTGACTCTGCTGACCATCAGTGCACTTCTGCTTCCACAAAGGTGGCTCTGAAGGTCCCAGGTACAGGCTCATTTTTCTTGGGACAGAATCGGTTCTGCCAGCTCTGCTCCCTGGGGCAGCACATCAAAGATGGCCTCGTCTTCTCTATCCCTCTATGAAACTGCCCCTTTTAAGGTGACTTGACCTTCCTTGCCACCATCAATGTTTGCCTGAGACTGGGACGAGGGCTTCCAGAGGTATTCTGATCATAAAGCACCTGTCTGTGTCCCAGCCCTAAAAGATGTGCCCCATGTTTGAAAGCACAGGGTGGCTGAGGGCAGTTCCAAGAGAGCTTCTGGGTCAGAAAGAATGGGAATGGCCGAGCACAGCGCGAGGGAAGGACTAAGCGAGTGAGTGAGTGAGCGAGTGAGTGAGTGGACTAATGAAGAGACTTGCAATTGTTGTAGTGAGTGGTAGTTTCCTAAGATGAGTGATAGTTGCATGTATAAATCATTCGCCTTAAACAAATGGTTAGCCTGGACGGGTACAGCCTGCTTCATTTGTCATAGCTGATCCTGGGGAGGGGCCACCCTCACATAGTACTTCTCCTCTGCACAGCTTCCTGCTTGGTCAGAGAGCCACATTGACCTGGCCTTTCACTTTTCTTCTGTCACCCATTCGCCCAACAACAGTCTCTGGATCCACATGATGGAGTCTGGGTTTTCTCCCCGGAAGAGGCCGAGCTGTGTTGAATATGTCTCCCTTTTGAAAATCCTTCAGCCACCTTAGCATGTACAAAGCTTTCCAAAACAACATAAGCCAGGGAAGGGAGGCCCTTGTATCCTTCCTTGGGTCGTGTCCGAAGTACATGAGAGGGAGCAAAGAGAGAGCATGCTGCCTTGCATCACATTATAGGCTGCCAGCAGGCAGCTTGCATTCCCGCCCTCACTAATGTCCAGCAGACCCCAGGGCAGTGGGTGCTAGCTTGAGTCTGTAGGTCCCTACAGGCTGCCACACCATGAGCTAGGCAGGCACATGCTAATTCCAGTCAAAACACACACGTGACCATCGCAGCCATGTGGGGGCAGAGTCTTCACTGAGGAGAGGCTCAGTGATTAGTTTGCAAAGCGGGAACCAAGTCCAGCAAAGACTCCCCTAAGTGTGAAACCCCCAAGAATAACAAGCTTGAAGTCCTGCTGTGGTTTAAGAATCTGCTTCTGAGAAATGAAAGGCTGAGGCGCTAATCCGGATGGTCTGAGGCGAGGAGAGAAAGTGTGGCCAGGACCCTGGGAAAGAAGGCTGTAGTCCACTCGATTGGAGGAAACCAGAGTCTGTTTTCTCCTCCATTCCTTTGCTCACTGCTGCGTTACTTTGGGACAGCTTTACAATGGCCCAGAGGCGAGTCAATACTGAGGTGTTTTTTTTAAGAATCACCATGAAGCCTGTCAGAACCACACCAAATACAGTTGAACAGCCTCTCAGATTTCCCAGGCTGTGTGGGAAACGCTGCAGCCCTCACTGTGGCTTACACTGAACCTAAAAGCAGCCCTTGCCACTGAACCCAAAAGCAACAGAACACAATAAAGCTAAAAAAGAAAAACAATGGTCAAAGTTTTCATTTTGCTTAGCTCTACCATCAACACCCACAAACAGCAGGGAAGAAATTCAAGGACAACTTGCACTGGGCAAATCTGCAAAAGATGTGTTGAAAGGATTCAAAAACCATCTAGAAGAGAATGAGGGTGACATGTGTACACCCATGCCTGATTCAATTGGTGTATGGATTGTGATACTAGTTGTATGAGCCCCCAATAAAATTATTTAAAGAAAAAAACCCAAAAAAACAGAGAAGTCACTTGGACTAAGGTATGTCTGTCCTAAGTCACCGTCTTTTGAACCACTTCCTGTCCCAGAGGAACGCTGGACCATGACTACGGAAGCCTGGATGAAGAGGGAGTAGCCGCCTTTGAAATGCGCAGTTGGAGAAGACTATTGGACAGCCGGAAGAACAAACACATTAGTGTTGCCAGAATGCTGCCTAGAAGTAAAGATGCCAAGATTTGGTTTCGCCTTCTCGGAACATGCGATCAGAAGGGACCAGCAGAGTAGAGGGTCCGCAGAAAGAAGTCTCTCCACAAGATGGCTTGATGCAGCAACTGAATCAATGGACTCAACATAGCCAGTGTGAAGATGCCCCTGGCCGCACAGGGTTCGGTTCGGTTCGGTTGTACAGAGGGCTGCTGTCAGTTGGGCTCACTGGTCAGCACAGAGCAGCCACAGCTGTCTCTATAGGACCTACTTGCCAAACCTTTTTGGCAGCTGGGTCATTAACTAGTTCAAACTGCCAATCTTTGTTTAGCCGCACGTCACTTTAACCATGGTGCCACCAGGTCTCCTTGAAGCTCAGTGGCTCTCTGTTCCTCTTTTTCTTGCAAAAAAGAACTTTCCAAATTCATTTTTTGCTCCACACTCCAAGACAGGGAAATCGGCCTGATCATTCCTTCAAAAGCACTCTGGTTCTGATGGTGGCAGAGGGGGGATTTCAGGGAAGTGCGTGCTGTGCTGATTGGAGGCTCTTTGCAGGTTGAGGTGCAAACCAAGGTCGCAGAGGATTTGCTCCTGATGAAAGAAACAGGGAAAAAGAACATTTCCTTTCTCATAAAAGAGGGTGGGTCATCATCTCTCTGTTGAGTTTATAGTCGAATGATCTTTTACTGGGAACACTTTGTAAACACATGAAAAAGCTTATTGATATCTCTTGAATGAGGTCTAAGAGTTTGAAGATAAGTGCGTAGGGAAATGTGTGTGTGATCTAATGATCTTGTTGGATGCTACCAAGCCAATACAGCTGGTGGTGATGTCATGGGACAGAGGAGAACCGCTTCCTGGGGTTTCTAGGTTGAAACGGACTGGGGTTTATTGCCAGATCATTCTTCCCTGGAGAGGCTGGTGGACCTGAACCACTGACATTGTGGGTGATTGCTGAACTCTTTGTGTCCCAAGTGCCCAGGGTTAGCTGATAACGAGAAGATCGTGACTGAACCAGGCAGGGCATTGTTGACCAGCCAGTGGCTGATGTGCCTGTGCCTGCGTCTGGGCGAAGCTTCTAGAAATTGATCAGAACAACCCCCTATTCCCATCAGCAGTAAAAGGGCTGTTCATGTAACTGGGAACAGTAGTAACTGTGTCTTGATGTCTGATTCTTAAGCAAAAGGTCAGATCCCTGGCCATTTCTAGATGTATGCATACATTTTGGAAGAAAAAGAGAAATCTATAAATTAGGGGCGAGAGCATGAGCTGAATCTTGCACACACAAATGAGACCTGCTTTGTCCGAGTAAGCACATAATCCCCGTGGATTGGGTATTATTAGAGCAGAGCAGCCAGATGGCATATTCTTGTATCCTCATCACTGCCTGACAAGGCAGTCTTCTCCACCTTCTCTTACTGTCTGTCTGCACAGCCCCCCACTGGAGGCATCTGAACAAGCACTTCTCTAAGAATGCCTGAAAGCCTCAGGCATCCTTTAATCACCTGTTACTTAAAGTATAAAAATTAATAACATCTAATTCCATGATGTCACTTTGAGGACTGACATGCACTTGACCCAAGCACAGTTGTCTTAATTCCCCTCATGGGGATTGAGGATGCCTTTGAATTAGGATGTTGTCAGGAATGACCAAAGTACCATGAGCTGCCAAAAGAATAAACAAATCTGTCTTGGATGAAGGACAGCCAGAGTGCTCTTTAGACGTGAGGATGGCAGCATGTCTCGAGCACTTTGGTCATCTGACCAATGAGGACTCATCCCTGGAAAGGACATCCTGCTTTGTAAAGTTCAGTGGAAGACCCTCTATGTAATGCAGCAACACTGTGGCTGTAATTATGGGCTTGGGCATGGGAGAAATTGTCAGGATGGGGCAGGGTGGGCTAGTGTACATGAGGTTGCCGTGAAATGCAACAGACTTGACAGCACACAACAACAACTCCCAGAAAGGAAAAGAAATGAGTCGATGTGGATTCGGAGGAGCCCTGGTGGTGCAGGGGTTCCACTTGGGGCTGCTAACCAAGAGATGAGCAGTTCAAAACTACCAGCTGCTTCTCAGGAGAAAGACAAGGCTTTTTACTGCCATGAAGAGTTAGAGTCTTGGAAACTCACAGCGACAGTTCTACCTGTCCTACAGAGTCAGTATTGCTGGAATCAGCATGGCAGTAAATTGATATATTTTGGGGCCAGCCAGTGATAGTTCACTGTTAAGGTTCTCTTCTTTCACGTGGAAGACCTGGATTTGATTCTCCGCAAGTGTACCTTACACTTGGCCATCTTTCAGGCTTGCATGCTGAGGAGTTTCTGAAGAATTTTGAGACTCTATGAGATTAGGAAGATAGGCCTGGTCATTTCAATCAGCAAATAAACACACACACACACACACACACACACACACACACACACACACACACACAGCCTGATCTCCCTGATGAAACCAAGTCCACTTCCATCAAGTCGATTCTGACTCTTCACCAATGAACGCTACATAGCATTTCCTATATAGTCTTTCTAGGACAGGTCAGCCTCATCTTTTATCCAAGCAGCAGCAGGTGAGTTTGAACTATCAACTTTATGGTTAGTAGCCCAATACTCAGCAGCACCATCAGACTTCCTTACAATCCGAGGGAGATAGTTTTTGATTATGTATTTATGAGGCCTGAAATTGGATTTGAAAATCCAATGGTATACACTTGACAAGATTCTGACAGAACAAGGACCCCGCATGATCGAGGGTAACAGTACTGGGAGAGAGACACAAGATGCCGTAGATTGTGTGAGATATGTGTTTCCTGCCTTTCTCTGTTAGAATCAGAAACTTCTTTTTACATCCACATGCATTCATCAGAGGGATATACCAATAGGACACAAGGCCTGTGACATGCCCCATCTGACGTGAATCATATCACATGACTCCACCTTTACTTTGACACCCTCCTGCACCACACCCCTGCCCTGCCATAGGGACTGCTTGCTTCTCCAACCTGGTCCACAATGAAGACAATCTAGAGCACACTTGAAGCCAATCTGACTTCAAAAAGGCTATGATCAAGAAATGTGCTTTGCTACTGTAAAGCCCCAAGATGGTGGGGACACTTTGACCCTAGCATAATCAGCAAAAGTGTGCTGCTACAGAAAAATACAACAGACACAACCTAATCAAGGAAAACGGGTATAGTACAAGACAGTGTTACGGTGCAACTACTTTCTCTTCTGCCACGAGGCCACAAGAACCGGTTGATGCCTTTCCTGGATGTTTTGATCAAAGATTCTATAGGATTCTGCTCAAAAGGAGGAAGAATGTGGGACAGAATTTAAAATTCTCTTGGAATCCAGACTTTTGGAGCCTCTGAAGCCAGATGAATACCCAAAATGATCGCCTTGAAATTTTCAGTGAGCATTAATACAAAAATATTTCCTGATGTCATTATAAAACCAAATAAGTTTCATTTAGTGGGTGAAGAATTTCTACCTTGTGCCCTGTGCACTTTGAAGAAATGCTTCTGCGGAATCAATAACAGCAACTTAAATGAGATCTGAAACTTAGGGGACAGTTTTATTTACTCCCGTGGTTCTCAACGTGTGGGTCGCAACCCCTTTGGAGGTCAAATGACCCTTTCACAGGGGTTGCCCAATGCATAACAGTAGCAAAATTTCAGTTATGAAGTAGCAATGAAAATAATTGTATGGTTGGGGGGCCACCACAACATGAAGAACTGTATTAAAGGATCGTGGCATTAGGAAGGTTGAGAACCACTGCTTTACTCTGCCCTGTGTGGTTGCAATGAATCAGGATCAGGTTGATGGCAGAGAGGGTTTCAAAAAGTTCATGGAAAAGTGGAATGAAGAAATGATGGAATTTCCCCACAAACTTTTTTGAGGCCGCCTCTTTTAGATTTCATTGGATATTGATACACCTATCTGTGCAGTACGCGTCTATAATTCAGCACATGGGCGCACAGTCATGAAAACCCTCTGGTAATAATGAAACACCTCCCGGGGATGAGGTAGCTATGGGGCTTGAGAGAGAGGATAGAGATGGTGGTATGGGGAGACATCTAGGTGGATCGGCACAATGCGGTCCATAAACACAAGGTTCTACGTGCTCCTCTTGTGAGCAGCACCGATGATCTTCAAAGCTTGTGCACAGCCATCTGAGATGATTATGGAAAACATATGCAGCCCTGGTTTCTTCCCCTCCGGAGGAAAGAAGAGTGAAGGAAACCAAATACTCGGGAAAGTACCCAAAGCACCGACTCAACTAACGGGAGGCCAGTGCTAGAGGGCACCTGGCCGCCCCTGCGCCCACTCTGATCAGAATCCAGTTAGAACGTACTGGGCAGAGGGGCAGCAAAAGGTAAAATAAAATTCCTAAAATAACCAGAATTCCTGGTCAAATAGAGACTGTTGCCAACCCCAAACCGAAGACCCGTTGATAGCCTTCTAAGGTAGATCTGAAGCCACTGCTGGAGATGACCTTTCAGCCACAGCAAAGACAGACCCATAAAGTGACCAGTGGCCCCCAGGAGGGACTGGCTCCTCAGAAGAGTTAGCTCCAACAAAAGACCAAAAGGGCACTTGATTGTCCAGGCAATGAAGTTAACGAAGCAGGAAGGAGCAGGGAATAGAAACAAGGAGGGAACGGGGAGATTCCTGACCCATGGTGAGGTTGCAAGCCACGGGTCAGAGCAGTCTATGTACATTGCTGAATGGGAAACAAATTTGCTTTGCAAATTTTGCCCTGGACCAGAATAAAATATTAAAACTAAATAACAAGATATTGAGAATCAGAAACCTTACATTCTTCAGCACACTGAGCAATGATCCCAAGTTAAGATAAGAGCACATGCAATGGAAGAAATAGAAGGCTTTCTGCCCCCATAGAGAGTCAGAGGCTTGTAAAGCGGCGGGTCTATTCCACCTGCCCTGTGAGGTTGCTGTGGGTCAGAGGAGGACACTCACTGGCAGTTGAGTTTGAGTCTGCATTATTGTCAGACCAGTCTAAACCATAGACCAGTCTTACTGAATAGTGAGTATCAAAATGATTCCTGACCGTCTTGTCAGTGTTCCTGCCTCAAGTAATTCTTAGTGATAATAGAACCTTAGTTCACCACATTGATTTTTAAGAAAAAAGTTTTCTAAACAGGTACCATGTCAAGGAAGAACAGAAAGGTTCGATGAAATCGGGCAACGCCGTCCCCAACCACTCCTGACAGAACACACCATGCAGGGATTGTGCCCACTTGGTCTCTCTGTGAAAAGAGGAGCGTCTAGGCTTAGCACAGAAAGAAATGATCAGGAAAAGAGGGCTGTTTTGCTCGGTTATCAGAAACAGCTTAGTGGTCTTCTCAGTGAATTTGGAATCAGTCTCTAGCAGGACTCTGATTGTCTCAGAAGACACAGCTCCCGGCCGCTGGGACCTCACGCTTTTCCTTTGTTCCAGCTGCTCTTTCCTCCCCGGTAACTGCCGAGAGATGCTCCTGCTGTAATTAGGATAAGCATTTATCTCCGATCCTTCTAGAAGCCTTGATTCTGATGCCATTATGCTTAGTAGCGAGGGCTGTTGTTGGTTTGTTTTGTTTCTTCTTTCTTTCCTACTCCAAAATGAGGCTTCCTGTTTGCAAAAGGAGTTACAGCTTCTGAACCCCCAGGGGGCTTAGTTCTCCTCTGTCCTGTAGGGTTGCCATGAGTCAGAATTGGCTTGATGGCAATGATTTTGGTGTTTGGAGCCTAACTATATTCTCAGAAGTTTATTAGTATCTATGGAGAAAACTGAATACGGCAGCCAAGTGCTATTAAAGTTGGATTCCCGGTGGCTTTTACAGTGCCTGTGGAAACCTGTCCTGTAAAGACACAGAATAGTAGTGACTTCAAGATGATTGTCATGTGCCATGCCAACCTGGAGCCCTGGAGGCATAGAAGTGTATACAACAAGCTGCTAACCACAAGGTCCGAGGTTCAGACCCAGGAGCTGCTCTGCAGGAGAAAGATGAGGCAGACTAGTCACTTAAAAAGTCTCAGAAAACCGAAGTAGCAGCCCTTCCCTGCCATTATAGGGTTAAAATAAGTTGGAATTGACTTGATGGTGAGTTTTGATTGAGATGCCAACTCTGATTACCACCCAGCTGTACCGACAACATCTTGCTGGAGGGCCAAGTCAAGACAGCCACTTTCGCAGAAAGACCCATGACCAGGGAGACATTAATGTAAGCAAAAGGATGAATGACATCTTCAGAGTCGCATCTGTGTATCTTGGTTCTGAAATCAGTGAAGAAAGCATGTCTGTATTCCGAAGTCACTCGGCAACCGCCCCCTCGGTTCCCTTTGCCGTGTGACAGAAGGTCCCAAGTTCAAAGAAATCAAATGTAGACGGCTTTTGATGACTGTCTTTCTGCCTGTCAGCTATCACTGCCACATACACCATGGTCAGGACATCACAGATTCTCAGTAACTGGCTTTGAAATAAATGAATTAAAATATTCAATATTCCAAATAATTAAAAACAAAAACGTGGCTGTTTACAGTGACCCCGTGGGACACAGCGGAATTGGCCACTTGAGGTTCTCAGGCTGCACACCTTTAGGAAAGTAGTAGACTGCCTGACATGTCTCCCAAGGAGCTGCGGGTGGATTCAAGCTACTGGCCTTTCCCTTTGCAACCCCATGATTAACCCACCCTGCCACCGGGGATTCTACCACTGACTCGGTCTGAGCAACTGTGGGAAGGGTTGGGACACAGCAGCCGCTGGGAGCTCAGGGCCGTTGTTACACCATGGGCTTCCGTAGCCATCCTATCCTGACTTGTCCCTCTACGTGGTTGGTGTATTGTTTCCCATCTCAAGCACCTTGCGAGAAGCATGCACTGCACAAGGCTGTAAGAAAACACCACTCAGACCAGATGAAAGCTTTTGATCACCTCTCACAAGTTCAGTGCTTGAGAACTGTGTCCTTGTGAGCTGACAAAACCCTCTCCTGGTCTGTCAAGAATCCCTTAGAAGGGGGCGAGTTCTAAACCCTGATTGCACCTTCCCAGCAAGGAAAGGCAATCATTATGGGGAGCAATTACAGAGGCCCCTTTTATCTTAAGTGTTTTAACAGCTGATTCCCATCTCCACAACACACCCACACATGCACGCAGGCACATAGAGTATACCTGGAGTCTCAGGCACCTTGATTTCTGCTTCCTTCTAAAGAGCTGCCCTTTGTTTGCTGATGCATTTTCTCCTGTGGCAAAACCACAGCCTGTTAGATCAGCAGTTCTCAACCTGTGGGTTGTGACCCCTTTCAGGGGTCAAAAGACCCTTTCACAGGGGCCACCTAAGACCTTTGGAAAACATATATTTCCGATGATCTTTGGAACCAAAACATTGCTCCTCTATCATCTCCTGGCAGGTCTGCCCATGTGCAGATACACCCACATACAAGTACCTGGCATGAAGACTGTTACCCATGTTACACCATGCTTCAAGACAACATTTCATTTATTTGTAATTAGAAATAAATATTTCACAATGTATAATTATATATTGTTTTGTAATGAATCACTGTGCTTTAATTTGTAACAATGTTCAATTTATAACAATTGTAACAATGAAAATATACGCTGCATACCAGATATTTACATTATGATTCATAACAGTAGCAAAATTTCAGTTATGAAGTAGCAACAAAAATAATGTTATGGTTGGGGGTCACCACAACATGAGGAACTGTATGAAAGGATCGCAGCATTAGGAAGGTTGAGAACCACTGTGTTAGATTGTTGTGTCAATTGCTGCTATTCCCCAACTTACCGCTAAATTAAGGAAACCGAGTTCTGATTATCTGCACACTCAAAAATGGAATGCACACAGCTGGCGACTCATTTTGTGGCTCTAAGTTGAGCTCTTCTCAGATTCCACTCAGGTTTACAGGAAATAACTAGTGATTGTGTATTTATCACATGTAGAAGCTATACAGGCTATAAGTATAAATACCACTCTAAGGGGGAGGGGGTCAATAATCAAACAAGCTTACTGAAGCATACCTTTTCAAATGGGCACTCTTCCCTTCGGAAATCAGAGATTTCCTTTGAATAATAAAAAATTAGCACCGCCACATAGAGGTATACAGTGAGAGCTCAGATTACTCAGCCATTAGACTGGAGTCACGAAAGCTTAGAAGCCATTATTGAAGATTGCCTCTCGGTCTCTGATGACTCCAAAGGAAGAAAATCAAAGACGTGAGGAAAAGTCGAAAGCACTAATGGAGCCTATGGACCACAGCCTCTGCTAGTTTGAGACCAGAAGAACTATAGGGTGCCCAGCCACCACTACCCACCACTCTGGTGTAGTTCACAGTAGAATAGCCAGGACAGAGTGAGGGGGAAAATGTAGAGCAAAATCCTGAAGCTGACTATGATTACGCTTCTAATAGAGACTGGTGGAATCTCTGAGAATCTGGCCATCAGGTCCCTTTCAAACCTGGAATAGAGACCACTTCCAGAGATCTCCTTTCAGGCAAACCATCGGCAGGTCTATAAAGAAAACAGGAGCACTGGGAGGAATGTGCTTCTCAAGAATTGGCAAGATGGATACAGAAGGACAGCATTTGCCCAAAGCCAGAGCTCAGAAGGGAAGACAGGAGTAGAAAGGAGAGTGGATGGACAAGGAGAACCCACGGAAGAAGTAGGGAGAGTACTGTATTGAGTGTATTGCAGCTAATGTCACAGAATAAAATGTGTATAAATTACTGAGGGGAAATAACTTTCTCTGTAAACTTTCACCTAAGCAATGAAATGTTTTCTATACACAACCCTATTCGACAGAGTTGAGAACTGCCCCATAGGGTCTCCAGGGCCGTAAATCGAGCCCTGATGGCAGAAGCATGTTAAGAATCGGGCTCCTGACCACGGTTGACAGTGTGAGGCCACCACTGCTCTGCAGGAGAAAGACGAAACTCTGCTCCCATGAGGATTCTTTTTTGTTTCCTCATTTCATTTACCTTTTATTAACAGTATAAATGGCAAATGAAATAGAGAGGACTCAAAATTGACTGCCTCTATAGAAAGAGCCTATGGAGACGCTCAGTATCTTCAGTCAGAACGAGGGCAGGAGCTGAGTTCAGAACAACACTCACTGATCGTATGAAAGCTCAAGTGGAAGTGTCAGGGAGTTCACACTCTGTGAGTCAGTGCAGCACCTGTGAACTCAGATGGGCTCACGAGGACAGCTCCACATTGAACAATTAAGGACTGAAGACCAGACACGTTTTGGGATATTCCCAACTACCGTTTTGGAACACTTCTTTTTTTATTTTGTATTTATTTATTTATTGTGTTTTTGTGTCTTTTTAAATTTTTAATCAAAGATTCTATAAGAGAAACCCTAAACAGAGACTGTGGACAGAATTTTTAATTCTCATGGAATCTAGCCTTCCTAGATTATCAAGATTGAAATGACCAACCCCAAAATATTTCTCTGAGGTAATCTTTGAAACTTAAATGTTGAGGTGCAATTCACTTTCTGACAGCCATCTTTAAGTGAAACAATAGATTAATTAATGAAGATTATCTGTGTGGGAGGTTGTGTATTTTTATGAATTTGTTATTTCAGCAATAGTAATAAATAATTAAATTATTCTTCAATCAATAATTATTTGAATTGTCCTTTAAGAAAATGATTGGCATCACATAAAGATTTAAGA
>NW_022111300.1:54418184-54442557 GCF_000313985.2 Echinops telfairi
TGACTGAATCTGCCCTAAATTTCTGAGCATTAACTGCAAATGGCAACCATTTCTTTTCCCACATTATTAGTTTCTATGCCCAAGTCTCCTGCTAGGGTCTAGATTGATAATCAGATCACATGCCAGAATCTTCAAGTATCTTGTTGGAAAGATCCGATGAGAGAAGCTCATGGTTGTCAAATCCCTTTTGACTCATACCAACCCTGTAGGAAAGAGTTTAGAACCGTCCTGCAGTTTCCAGGGCAGTGAACCTTTACAGCAGCAGTCTGCCCTAGCTTTCTTCTATGGAAATGCTGGGGGGTTTGAATCACCAACCTTTTGCCTAGCTGCCAAGCACTTTAACCATCAGAGCCCCTCTGGTAACATATACCAAAACCCAGTCACTGAGTCAATTCCAACTCCTCACCACCCCCAAGAACACACTCTAACAGCTCCAGAGCATTCCCAAGGCTGGACATCTCTACAGAAACAGGCTGGTTCCAAAAGCTGACAGTTGAGTTGGCAACTAAGTGTTTTAACCAGTGCAACACTAGCCCCCTCCTGTGACGTCTAGGGGCTATGCTAACACCCTGCACAGAAGAGAAAGGAAGTCGAGAGAAAAGATACCATGTCCATGCATGAGTCTTGGAGCTAAGTTGAGAAGGTCATATTCAGATCAACCTTAAAGGACTAGGAGATTTGGGTGAAGGAGCCCTGGGGGTGTAGTGGGTAACCAGGTGGGCTCCTAACTACAAGGTCAGCAGTTTGAACCCACCAGCTACTCTGGGAGAATGAGACTTTCTATTCCCATAAAGATTTACAGACTTGGAAAACCCACAGGGCCAGTTCTACCAGGTGCATGTGGTTGATGTGTACAGAATCAACTTGAGGGCAGTGAGTTTGATTTTTTTGAGTGTGATATGAGTGGTATTTTGTGGGACGGACAAGTCATGGCCCTTCTAGGAAGAGTGAATCTAACCAGGCCTTATTTAGACAACTAGTTGCCCATCCTCTAACTTGATCATTGCTATAAATCTGACTTCAGAGCTAACCAGATCAGATCCCCACCCATCATGAGGATGGCATGGGACCAGACAGCAGCTTCCTTGACTGTGTTTGGGGGTCATCTCAAGAGAGGGCCAGCTCCAGGGCAGCTCAGAATAACAGAAGCACCTTCTGTCCACTTGGTTGAAGCAAGAATTCAAGTGGTAACTGGACCCTTGCCATCTTATTACAGACAAGATGAGAGAAAAACAAAGTCCACGAGGTGCCCACCAGCCTAGGGGAGACAAGTAAAACTCAATACATCGATTCCACCTCAGGGCTCCAACAGGACAGGGTAGAACTGCCACGGTGGATTTCTGAGACTGTAAATCTTTATGGGAGTAGGAAGCCTCCTCTTTCTCCCTCAGTGCAGCTGGTGTTTTCTAACCTTGAGGTTAGCAACCCAGGGTATAACTCACTACTCCACCAGGGTTTGTTCAAAATGTATAGCCTTATCAAAATGCCTGACATTTTAATAGCACTATAAATTTTAAAGGGTGATAAAACACATCCTTTATAACCTTTAAGCAATATGGAGAGAGCTTTTGTGCAAGGTGCGTATTTAAGAAAAGTGCTAATATTAATGAATACCACATGTATCACCACAACATGGTGAATCCAGACAGGAAGTAAGGACAGATTGATGTAGAAATCACTGTTTTTCAAGAATCCCCTATGTAAGGTTTTTCAGAAACAAAAGAGGAGCGAGATTTTTAATTAATAGGTTTTATTTAGGGAAACGAGATTTAGAGAGAAAGGGAAATCAAAGGAGGTGAGGTGAAAGGAATTTAGGATACTTTCCTAGAGGAAAGTTAGAGCCAGCCCTTTGTCTGAAGCCAGGGGACTAGCCAAATGGGAGAGAGAGAGAGAACTGATAGAGAGAGAGAGAGAGAGAAAGAGAGAGAGAGAGAGGAGAGAGAGAGAGAACTGCTAGAGACCACAGGAGATACCCTAACAACAGAAAAGGAGAGTTGAAGCAGGCATGTCACTGGACTACAGTGATTATTGAAAGCTAAAACCAGTGACTTGTGTTTCCGTTCAAAGTTAATCTTGCTTTCATCTTGAGATAAAGTAATGGGGAATCCATATGTTGCCATCTTAAATTACGCTCCCTGACTTTTGATGTTAGCATATTTCGTAAAGATGTGCTGAGATTATGTTAAACTCTGTTTTCAACTGTAGCTCATTGGGACCCTTCAACTTTCACAGCATCATCCTAAGGCCTAAATTAAGTGAAAACAAGCCCAAGTCTGATCATTTAGTCATTGGGTATTTATTATGGATCTGCTGTGTGAAGATCTCTTTTCTGGGTCAAAGAATTCTCGAGATGACTGGAAGATGGATGGAGGGAAATTCCCTGAGAGGCTGCCACCAGCTAGCTTGGGTGTGCTTCTCTTCGTCACAGTCCCTGATTTTGCAGGAGCAATAGTGTCACGGTGGTCAGTGGTCAGCTGCTAACCGGGAGGTTGGTGCTTGGGATCCACCAGCCGCTGCACAGGAAGAAGGTGAACTAGAGAATGTTGGTCTCAGGAAATCTGTCCCAACTAAAACAAACCTCAAACTCATTCTCTTCATTTTGACTCTGAGTCATCATCATCGTGTGAGTGGAACTGGTGCTTGTGTTTCTAAGACTTGAAATCTTAACGGGATTCAACAGCCTCTTCCGTCTCCCAATGAGCCACTGGTGGCCTCAAACTGCTGGCCTTGTGGTTAGCAGTTTAATACATAATTGACTCCACCCTCAAAGCTCTATCGGGCAGTTTGCTTCTGTCCTCCAGAGTCTATGTTGAAATAGTCTCAAGGACAGTAGTTTTGGAAGTTTTTTGTGTGAGTCATCCCTGATTATCATGCTTCATCAAAGTCAACAAGCCCATTAATCACCTTTCATCATGTATTGAATCTCTCTGCCATTTGTCTTGTAATTCCCAGACAGCCTTCAATTCTGTGTTTCTTTTGGAAATGGCTAGCTTTCTTTCACCTGACTCCGATACACATGAGGGAGCTTCAGAAAGTTTGTGGGGGGTGTAGTGAGAATAAAACATGATGGAATTTTTCTGTGAGCTTTTAAAATTCCTTTATGTAATGAAATTGTTGGTAGAGAATAAGTTGTTTCGCTGAAATAGAATTTGATGACAACTACAAGTGCTGAGACAACATCGTAATACAAAGGCACTGCCTCCATGAAGCGGAACGCATAGAAACTCCTGTAGCACGCTTCTTTGTCATCTTTCCTCCATGAGGAAGTTGGTGATCTCCACACTCGGTAGAGGTGGAGACAGAAGTTTGAAGGAGAAAACGGAAGGCACTAAGTCTACACCTCCCCTTTTTTCAAGGCACTCGATTCAGATAATTGCATTTCTTTTTTTTTTTTTTCTTTTTTTAATTAATTTATTTATTTTTTAACATTTTATTAGGGGCTCATACAACTGTTATCCCAATCCATACACACATCAATTGTGTAAAGCGCATTTGTACATCGTTTCTCAAAACATTTTCTCTCCATTTAAACCCCCCGACATTAGGTCCTCATTTTTCCCCTCCCTCCCCGCTCCCCCCTCCCGCATGAGCCCTTGATAGTTTATAAATGGGTATTTTGTCATATCTTGCCCTGCCCGACGTCTCCCTTCATCCACTTTTTGGTTGTCTGTCCCCCAGGGAGGAGGTCACACACAGTTCCATGTAATCGGTTCCCTCTTCCCTACCCATTCTCCCTTTACCCTCCCTGTTTTGCCACTCACACCACTGGTCCTATAGGGCTCATCCGTCCTGGATTCCCTGTATTTTCAGTTCCTATCTGTACCAGTGTACCTCCTCTGGTCTAGCCAGCAGATAATTGCATTTCTATTTAATCTCCACATTTAATCTTTATGGAGAGGTGAAAGATGGAAAGTAATTCAGAGAAAAGCACTAATTAAATAATGATTGCACAAAACACACTAATAAGATATTTAAAGGCTTCAATATATAAAGCTTGCCTAAACAAAACCAAATAAAAACATTGCTGTGATGGTTTGAAAGGGGACTGTCAAGAACAGACAGAAAAACCCATACAGCAAAATGCAGCTTACCTACAGCAAAGCTGTGAGATGAAACAGGTAGACTAAAACAGGTGAAGACTTTTGAGATGAAGGATAAGTGACAACCTAATTGAGCCAAACTCAGGAAAATCGTGGATGGAATGGCTGGAGCCCGGCCCTTCGGAGTGTCATCTGACCATAGGGTGCCCCCAGCTTTGAACAGAACGTCATTCTCACTGCCCTGGACTTGCTTCTCAGCCCTGCCCTCTTTTTGCCAATTTACCCAGGCTGTTCACACACTCACACTTACACTCACACGCAAATACTTTTTGTTTCTGAAATGGTTTACAGTGCAGGCTCCGAGGGGGCCACAGATACCCGTGGGCATTGCCCTGGCTGCTTCTGTTTTCCAGCTCCTGCATTATTGACATACCTGACAGTGATGAGCGGGGAAGACCTCCCTGGCCCCTATCCTTTTAGAATTGTACTTGAAGAAGTCACCTCCCCTGCTTCATGCTTGCACGGAAGCCCTAGCTCCATCGCGGTTTCCCTGGTCTCATTAAAGCCCAGGATGAAAGAGTTTACAGAAGGAATGGCACATTCCTCTAAACCTCGGGCCTTTGTTGACTTAGGATGAGAGGGCTTCAAAATATTTATGAAAAAAGGGAATTAAAGATAGTGGCAATTTCTCCATGGATTTTTGAAGCCCCTCGCAGACTTAAGAGAACATTGGCACAAAGGGTGCTTTGGCCTAAGTGACATTTTCTCTTTACCCCATGATATAGGTAAGGTTTATTGTGCCAACCTGGCCAATAAACACATATGGGGTTAATTGAAGGGTGGAGAGATAAATGGCTCGGTAAGCCTCGCCTTTCTAGTTCTCAGGTCTCTTGCTTTGTGGTGCTCAGACCAGGGTGCAGCTGCCTTAGCCATTTCCCTGCTTCAGTTACCAAGGCTCACTTCCTGAAGGACATCGGCAAGGAGAAACCACATGGGCCTACCCCGATGCAGCCCTGGGTGCTAGAGCACCTGTGTGGACCCCTGCCAGCACTGAGATGCTTACACATTCACTGAATCGGCTTTCCTCCTGTAGTTGGCATCGTTGAGTGTGTTTTGTGAGATGGAGGGGGACTTTGTGGCTTGGTGTTGGACATCTGAGTTAATGTTGGACTTGTGGGCTTGGGCAGCACTGGGTAGGGATGTTTTCTTGATGTGCCCTTACCCTTTATATAAAACTCTCTCTTATACATGAATTTCTATGGGTTTGTTTCTCTAATGTACCCAGCCTAACATACCCCAATTATAAGATATGTATTCAGTACCCTCATCTCCAGGTATAGAGAGAGCCCTGGAAGTCATTCAGGCAGACTTTGGAGAAGTTATGTGGCTCAATATCAGACCACTTCTGTGCACAGTGCATATAAAAGTGGTTGACACTATTCTGTATTGAGTGCTCTTTGGTGTGTGAAAAGGATTGAAACTATTGTGAGAAAGTGCAAAACAAGAAAAAAATGTATTCTGATTGTCCCAGAAGCAAAATCACTCAAGCCAAATCAAAGTCACTGCCCTTGATGCCGACTCAGAGACCCTAAAGTACAGGGTAGAAGAGCCCCTGGGCTTCTGAAATAGTAACCCTTTAGGGGGAGCAGAGAGCCCTTCTCTTTCTCTTCCATGGCAGAGCTGGTGGTTTCAAACTGTTGACCTTGTGGTTAGCAGCCCAGTGCCTAACCACTACGCCACCAGGGCTCCTCTCAAGCAACATCCACAGATACTTATGAATAGGGTATTTTCAAAATGGCACGGGGGCAACATCCGACCTCCTCTGGTTCTAGAAACTAATAGAATCCAACTCAAGATCAACCCATTGTCCATTCTGATGCCATCCCTGCCAGAGCACCCTCTATATCTCAGCTGGGTTCAATCATCTGGAATGACACATAGTACTCAGACAATACTCATGACTACGGGGTTTAAAAACTCTTAAACTCACTACCATAAAGCCAATGTTGACCCAACTCACCCCCTGTGGGTTTCTCAGACTGTAATGGTTTGTTTATGTGAGTAGAAAGTCTAGTCTGTCTCCTGCAGAGCTACTGGTGGTTTTGAACTGCTGACCATGTGGACCACAGCCCAATGTATAACCATGGCACCACCAATGCGAGCAGGTTATAATTAAGGCTGCATTTCAAGGAGTCAGGAGCACCCCTCTCTGGTCCATGCCCTCTTACCCATAAGGACCCTTGGCCTCTTCTCTTCTCTGCTCTAGCAATGTTACAAACTTCCTTTAGCCCTACTGACAGATACCCAAAGGGCACCCCACTCTGCCATATGACTCAGTTCTAAGGTACTGGGTTCTAGCTCTCTGGGTCAGCAAGCTTAGCTCCCCCAAGTAACTCCCTGGAGACACCCCATTCCAGAGACATCAGCCTGAGTGGTCTCACAGGTGGGGAGCCCACGGCTCTGCCCTAGGCTCTTGATTCTGCTGCCTCTGCTCCTTTCTTCTGCTCTGGAGTCCCAGCTCTGGGTCCTGGGCTGAGGTGATTCAGTACCGGAATCGTGGGGTCCAACAGGAGTGCTCCTCTCCTGCCTTCTCTTTCTCAATGGTTGTGAGATTCCCCCAACCCTGCTTCTGAAATGCCTCACTTTAAACCTACTGGGATGGCAAATGGCCCAATCCCATCATTAGCTTTTTCTACCTTATTTGGTAGGAGTTAGACGATGGCTACAGAGCCATACCAAGAAAATCACCATGTCACAGATGTCAATTAGCTTAGCCTCTACCAGGGTTTTGTCTTTGTGTCAGAAAAGCTTCCAAAAGTTTGTCAATTTTCCCCAAACTCAAAGCTCTGTTAAAAAAAACCCAACCTTATAAATGTGCTTCTGTAAATGATTGTGGAAGTGTGGATGACATCGGATATTCCCTCAGTGGGGGGCAGATGGTTACCTTAAGATATCTGTGAAGCTTTAGCCTATGTGAATGATCCCATGGGGCTTCACAAAGCTTTGGGGAAATTACCTGTTAATTCCAGTATTCCATGTACATTTTAAATCCCCTTTTGTATGGGTGCCGTAGTCATTGCCATACAGTTCACATTACTGTCCGTAGCTGGACTGGCAAGGTCGGTGAATATTGAATCAGCTGTATCTGAAAAGCACATCGGTTTGGGTGTGGTTTTAGCTTTTTAACTATTTTGCTGTGAGTCGGTGAATGTTTGCAGAGCAGAGTTTCCGTCGAACACTGTGCTCCTTCTTGGGCTCTGTGTTTCCATTCCGAACCCTCGCCTCCCCTCTGAACTCGGTCCTTCATAAATGGGTGACCATTCTAACCTGAGGATGATTTGAGTTCCAGACCTCTGTCAGGTGACTAAGGGCCATCATCACGCAGGTCTCATCACTCTGTGGCCAGTAAGCCTGATCTCCTTTAGTGACAGGCATGTTTTAACTGGGCAGTAGGAAATCCTGGGATTAACTTTGAAGTTGCTATAGGGAATCAGAGTTGGAGAACAGGAAGTCTGCAAAACACTGAACTCCCCTGTGTGCTGTTGTCTCCTGAAGGAATGGCCAAGAGGCCAACTTCAGGCTCACAAGGAATAGCCTTGACCCTCAAGCAAAGTCAATGGTTGAGCCAAGCTGAGAGGTGCTTGTAAGTATGCAAATGAGGTCTCCAGTGAAGAGAATGCTTTTCCTGGATGAGCATTGCAACACCGGTTTTAAGTGGAACGATACCTTATACGTGACTTTTATGGTCTTGATAAAACTTTAAAAAAACAAAAAGTGGTAAATCTGGCTTGACAGTTCATTGATCACAATTTGTTTTGATGGTAAGTTGGGGTGACTAAGCTCTGGGAGAAAACATTGCCTAGGCTTGATGGTGGTGGACCATTGTAGAGAGTGGTTGGTATTTAGATCCCTTGAGTCAAGAAAACCTGTCACAGCTGACTTTTCATAAGAACTTGAAATGTCAAGGCAGAGGTTGGCATGCCATCCAGAGAGCAACAAGGGAGTTGAAGGAGATCTATATACTAAATCATTTGTGTGAAAATCCATGCTACCCCTGAAACGTAGATGGGCAGGTGGAAAAGGGAAGCCCTTACAATTTTTTTACTTTCATTTTTTATCAACAATTTTATTGGGGGGATCTTACAAATTGTATAATGCTCCATCATTCATTTGTGTTAAGAACACTTGTACATATGTTGCCATCAACACTTCCAATTTCTGAGCAGTGATCTTGGGGCTTGTCTCAAAATAGCCAGCCATATCCTTGTTGGATATCTCTGCATATTCAAATTAGACCAATGATTTGTCAAGGAATGCAATGCAAATCTTACTTTTAGCTACTTACCTGCTTCATATGTTTATGTGATTCTCAAATTCATACAGGTCTTCAAATGTTTTAAATACTACAAAATTCTGTATCAGTGTAAGACTCTAGTGCTTTAAACAAAGAGGGACATTCTTGGATATAAAGAAGGTGGAAAGTGACAATAGGCAAAGAAAATTAACTATCTCAACAGCATCTTAGATATTTCCGTTTCCCAAGAGGATCATTTTAAATATCCTACCCAGAAATTCTTCAAAACATAAGGACAACACATTATGTTTATCAAAGAAAAGCTATCAGATTCCAGCGCTGCACTTATGTTCAATTACTATTCAGAATGACTTGGGAATCCGACCTTCAACCTCCTGTATCTTTCCGTCTGTTGGGCAATCATTCACTTAATCAAATCTGGCGTTAATGCACTATTATCTTTGTAGTCCAGGTTTTTCTATGTAATTGTATTTCAAAATGCAAATTGATCTAAAACATGCTGTCAGTCACGAGTCATAGAGACTCCACTTGGGTGGAATAGAACTGGGCTCTGTAGGGCTTGGTCTATTCTCACCCTCCTTTTCCAAATTGCTCCTCTCCCATTAATACAGATTCACAGCCTTCCAAACTTTCAAATTTCCCTAGTCAATTAGATCAGTTGTATAGAATTTTCAGGGTTGTGGCTTGACATTTGGACTGTCCAGGGGAACCTGGAATATCTGAGACAAACAATAATACTAGTTGTTCTAGGAATATTTATTTGCAAATAAAATACACTAAAGGACATGTTAAAAAAGAATGCCAGTCGATGGGACTGGGGGACCTGGATACTCTCTCTTTATTTTTGGTGAATGTGGTTCTTCTTCCGAAGATAGAATTTAACTTGAATGCGTGTCTTCCCTGGGATGTGGGACTCGGCCTGACCTTAGGCATATGTGGTTCCTTTCAGAGCTGGAGGCTGAGGAGTGGTGCAAACACCTCTGCATGGAGTGTCTGGGGACCCGCTTAAACGACATCAGCCTGGGCGAGCCCGACCTGCTGGCAGCTGGGGTGCAGCGTGAGCAGAATGGTGAGTGTGAGCCAGCGAGCACCATCTGTAATTGTGGTGCTTCCAGGATGAACAGGGCCCTAATAGGATTTCAGATAAATTTTGGTGTTTCTTTTCAAGAATAGAGGTTGATCAGTTTGGGTGATTAAATTATTTCGGGACTTTGGGACATAAATTACGGACCAACATTTTCAGGCCTCTGGGAAACTCTTATCCCAGTTGCAGTGCATGCTGCCACCTGGTGGGGGCCTTTATAATTCCCTGAATCTGAAGAAACAGCAATCAACGTTACCTATTCAAGTTTACCTGGGGGCATAGGTGTCCCACATAATTGTTTTAAAACCCATGTTACCTCGAAAACATGGTTCAGCCTTCACTGCAGCATGCCCACCATTACTGAAAACACGTTCTATGAAAAAAAATCAAAAAGTAATTTGGTCTTTATTTTCTGACAAGCTTAAGGGTTGTTCCCAAGATAGTGTAAAACCAGTGAAATGCAAAGGAGAAATCCAAATCTCCTGTCTCGACCACCAAGAAGTGCACTTGCTATACAGAAAATGTGGGGTGTTGTATACCGGCATTCTTTCTTCTTTGAGAATTATGGCAGATTTAGAATCTATATCAACCTGAGGCGTGCTTCTTCTGGGAAGAGTTACGGTACCGGAAACCTACAGACAAGGGCAGTTGGAGCCTGTCTATGCGGATTGCTGTAAGCTGGAGTCAGCTCAATGGCAGTGAGTGAGCTTCGCATTGTTCTCTGAGCCTGCTGGTGAATTCTTGAGGCATTTGGTTGATTGCACAAGTAGGGAAACCCCGTGGGTGGAACCTCAGAATATCCAGTTGAGTTTATGTTCTACTATTTGTTGTCTCCTTCACAGATATGTCAGCTGTCCACTAACCATTTGTGCTTCATCTTCTCTACTTGCCCACCTGTCACAATGAAATGGGACTGCTACCTTTATTATTATGTGTCATTAAGAATGGATGGTGCGCTCAGTTTTTTCCATCTTATTTTAACCTTTTGTATGACTTCTGGATAGTTTAGTGATGCGAACAGTGGACCGTTTCAGTGTTCCTCATGTTAATGGGCAGTGTTTGCTTATGGGGTGATTGGTGCCGAGATGAATTGTTTTAAAAATGGAGTTCTGCAATCAATCCGTGTGTGACAAGCTAGCATGGGGCAGAGTACTTGATGATGACGATCTTGTTGTGATGGACAGAGCGGCGGTCACTGGCCCTCTCTGTCTCGGAGGACATTACAAAGCACTTTTGTTTGCTGCTAAGGCGGGAAAACACCAAGGTGTTTACTGCCCATGTACACAGGACATCAGTACATAGAAAAATTGCCCGCGGTCCGTCGTTTCCAGAAAGTTGCAAACTCTCCAGTGTCTCTGTTTCCAGTCCCACACACTCCCGGGATTTCCATCCAGTGATTTGTGTTCTGAGAGGGGCTCTGGGAATGGACATTCTGTCACTCTGTGTGAAGCGTTTGCCAGATGCTGCACCCAGGCAGCTGGATGAGGGTTGGCTGCCTAAGCTGCTAGGCTCGGACCTTCCACTTTAAAGACTTGTCATCTAATGAGGTTCCCATCCAAAAGGATAAAGCACTCGCTGGACTTGTGAAAGTGGGGATAATATGATGATGGCTGAGTCATGTGCCCAAAGTATAAGGGGACATTCTGAATGCAGGTTTGTTAGGGAAGGACCCACACAGATGCTACTCTTATCAAAACTCAAATTTAAAATAAAAATAATTCTTTCATACATTTTAAAACAGACTAGAATTTTGTCATCAAATGCTATCATTGTTTTAGTCAGATGTTCTTTTTAATCCCGAACATACGCAGAAGGCTCTCTATGTGTTTAGCATAGCGAAAAGATGTGTTTAGCAAATTTCAGAGGAAGTTTTTCAGCTGAGGAAGGTCCCAGAGGCAGACCTTGGAGATAAGGAGGTTTGGTTTCAGACTGGCCCATTGAAGCGAGTCATGTGCTTTTCCCCTTTTCTTTTCCTTCCAGTTTCCCAGTGCATGCGAATTCACTGCCATCCACTTCTCACTCTTGACCTGTAGGACAGGGTGGAGCTGGCCCTGTGAGCTTCCCAGCCTGTAATCTTCACGGGCGTGGAAACCCTCCTCTTTCTCCCTCGGAGTGGCTGGGGGGTTCCAACCACTGCCCTTGTGGGTAACAGCCCACCACATCGCCACTACTCCCTCAGCTCTCGGTTCCACGAGACTAGACTAGAGGAACCATAATCTTAAATAGCCAGAGATATTGTTACCATGTTGACCAAAAAAATCTTTTACAATTTGCTATTGTGCTGTAATGCTAATATGAGGCTGTTGGATGTCCAAATGTATCCAATATGAAATGTTCAGGCAATTTAATTTATCCTGTTCTATTCTACAAGCCCTGGTGGCTAGTAGGTATGCACTAGGTGACTGGCCACAAGGGGTCAGCAGTTCGAAACCACCAGCCTCTCCATGGGAGAAAGCCAGGCTCTGCCCTCCTGTGTGGAGTCACCGTCTTGGCTGCCCACAGGAACTGTCCTACCCTGTCCTGTAAGGTCCCCGTGCATTAGAATCCACTCGATGGCAATGAGGTTTTTTAATCGCAACATAGAAAAGTTATGTTACAATTTTGAAAAAATCTGAAATATGGTAAGAAGGGTCAACATGTTACACCAAGACAGGAAGTATTTGATCATTGGTGCCGACAGCCTCACTCAAATCCTGGGCTGCTTCAAGCGTTCCATTTATAAAGAGCTCAGTGTCTGCAGAGTACAGGCACAGATGACGGGGTGACAGCTCGGGATCAGGAGCAGGCATCACCTGTGTGCTGCACGTTCCTAAGTGCTTGGTGCTTTGTAAGGAATGCCCAGCCTTGCTGCCATCCGAGTTGTTGTTGTTAGTGGACTCGCAGTCAACTCCGACTCGTGGTGAGTCTGTGTGAGAGAGCCACTGTAGCCCGTCCGTGGGGACTCTTAGCTTTCATCTTGATTGAGGAAGCACATACCACCAAGCCTTCTCTTACATGCAACTGCTGAGTGATGAACATTGAGTGCGAGCCATTTTGGCCACCTTTGGGCTTCCCATGCTGATGAAGCGCCGTCGAAGTTTAGGATTTGAAGGGAGCACTTCAGATGAGAGGATCTCATTTCTCTGAGGATCACTGTCCACAAGCGTGAACCTATCTCTCATCACCCAGGTCACTCACTGGTAGCTGTTCCCTCGGAGCCTCTCAAACATGCAGGTCTTTCCTGGACACCTCCTGTTCCAGTGCCGCTAACAGCCCTCCCTGCTCTTCCACAGCCATACCTGGCTCAGGTGTTTTGAAAGAGGCATTTGCACCGTCTGTAAAATGATGGGAGGAGGGTAGGGGCCAGAACCAGTCTGACTTCAGGGGAAAGGGGGGAATGAGAATGAAGGTCATATGAGATCTTAGGGCATATGTCCCAGCCAATTCAGGAGTGCTGGCACCAGCTGCCCTTCCTATGGCAATTCTGTGCTTTTCTTCTTCCGAGGTAGGGAATCCACGGCAGTAATGGCACAGAATTCACGGCAGTAATGGCACAGAATTCACGGACTAATGTTACACTCAGGAGTTTATTAAGAAGGCAGGATCAGGAAGCATGGAGACAAAGTCTTCTTACTTCAAGACAGGGTGGTTCTCCCAGCTCCTCTCGGTGCCCTGAGGGGAGCCCCTCCGAACCCTGCCACCTGTCTCCAGGGACTCTGCCATGGGGTCTCTGCCTACCACTCTCTTCAGTGTCCCAACCCATTGACACCATGACGACTCTTCCCAGAAGCTCCCCGTCTCAGGTTTTCTTCCAGCTGCTGCTTCCCATCCTGCTTCTTTCTAGCTAACAAACCTTTGTCAATTTCGAGGCACAGTGCTCCCACCAGACCAAGCCCTTCTCTGTAGGTGCCCCAAACTTCCGTTGAGTACCAGGTAGCCTACAGACATGCACACTTTATTAGCATAGTAGGCTACAACAACTGACCTCATTTGCAGTGTCTACTGACCGGTCTCTTCCAGGGACATGTCAATCACAGGACAGGCTGAAAACAAAGACCAAATGAAAAGTAACCAACCACAAATTGTTTGAAATTTAAAAATGTCAACCAACCTTGGCCACAGAGACAAGCCCTCTAGAGTAGAAAGGTGAGGCAAAAGGGTTACAGGGGGAAAATCTGCATTTACAAAAACAGAGCAAACGCCTGCAAAGAGAGTTCACTTCATCACAATAGGGGAAAGCAATAAGAAACACTGTGCTTCTGTGGTGTTTCCCATCGCCTCCTGTGGACGTGAAAGTTGGACATTGAATAAGGAAGTCCCAGATGAATCGATGTGTTTGACTTGTGGTGCTGGAGAAGACCATGGAGAATTCCATGGACTGCCAAAAGGACAAACAAATCTGTTTGGAAGAAGTAGGGGCAGCATGCTCCTTAGAAGCAAGGGTGGGGAGACTTCCTCATACATAATACGGACACACAACAGAGACCAGTCCCTGGAGATGAAGATCGTGCTTGGTAGGGAAGAGGGGCAGTGAAAAAGAGGAAGGCGCTCAATGCGATGGAAGGATGCAGTGGCTGCAGCAATTGACTCAAGCACAGGAACAAATGTGAGGTGACACGGGGCCAGGCAGTGTTCCTTGTGTTGTGCAGAGCCCTGCTGGGGGTCGGCACAGACTAGACGACACCTGGCAACCACGTGGGATATTCAGGCATCAGAGCCTATTGCCCATAGTTTAATAATCCCACTGTGTAGCTGCGACTGATCAAGAAAACACACACATGTTCAGATTGGCATGATAACCTAGATTCCTGGATTTTTTTTCTTTTACTTCCTAATCTATAGAGCAGTGGTTCTCACCCTTCCTAATGCCACAACCCTTTAGTAAAGTTCCTCATGTTGTGGTAATCCCCCAACCATAAAATTATTTTCACTGCTGCTTCATAAATGTCATTTTGCTACTGTTATGAATCTTAATGTAAATATCTGAAATTCAGGATGTATTTTCATTGTTACAAATCAAACATAATTAAAGCACAGTGACTAATCACAAAAACAATATGTAATTATAATTCATAAAGTGTCGTTTTACCGCCAATACTGCTGCTTTCAACACAGTAGCTGCTTTTAACAGAGTAGCTGCTCTCAACACAGCAGCTGCTCTCTACACATGTCTGCATAAGTACATTATGGCCCCAACTGTATCACAAACATCTGTATTTGTATAGGGTGTATGTGATGGGGTTGGCACATTGATGTCATTATGCTGGGTACTTGTATGTGGGCATATCTGCATGTGGACAGACCCGCCTGGAGACGGATAGAGGGGCGATGTTTTCTGATGGTGTTAGGCGACCCCTATGAAAGGGTGGCTGGACCCCTGAAGGGCTCACAACCTGTAGGTTGAGAACAGCTGCTCTAGAGTTTTCCCATTAGTCCCTTAGGATTGCAAGATCAAAGCACCATCAACGTGGTGCCCCACAACAGCACCACTCTATTCTCCCACAGGTCTAGAGGCAGGAAGTGTGGAATCAAGGTGCCAGCGGGGCCAAGGCACCTCCGATGACCTTAGGGATCAGACCCCATCTTGCCTTTGTTCACTTCCTGTGGTGGGGCCATTGCTGGGAATCCTTGGCTTGTGGCAGTGAAACTCTAACTTCCGCTTTCTCCTTCATATGGCCCTGTGTCTTTGTCCAAAGTTCCCTATTTTTTTTTTTTTGGTGTTGTGTGGCTTTGCTATTTATCTAAGCAGCAGGAACGCAAGCTGAAATTGGTTCACTGGGGATCCATCCCTGTATTAGTCTAGGTACTTTGGAGAAACAAATCCACAGCAACTCACGTATAAGAGAGAGTTTTATGCAAAGAAAATGTGCATCATGAAAACATCCCAACCCAATGCTGCCCAAGCCCACAAGTCCAACATTAGCCCAACACCAGTCCACAAAGTCCTTCACCTCACAAAACAGAGGCAATAATGCCGACTGCAGGAGGAAAGGTGAGTCAGTGAACGTGTAAGCATCTCAGCACTGGCAGGGGTCTCCACATGGCTGCTCCAGCACCCAGGGCTGCATCGGGATAGATCCATGCGGCTTCTCCTTGGGGATGTCTTGTAGGAAATCCATCTTGCAAGCTGAAGCAGGGAACTGCTAAGGCAGCTGCACCCGATACAACCATCACAAAACAAGAGACCCGAGAACTAGAAAGGCGAGGCTTCACCACCCATTTATCCCTCCGCCTTTCAACCAGCACCACGTGATTATCGGCCAGGCTGGCACAATTAACTAACTCAATCCCTAAGCCCTGTTCTCCTTCGCAGCTTCCTGCGGTTTGGTGGCTATTTAAAGGGATTTGGATTCAAAGATGATTGTCTCTGAGGTCATGGTGCTTGTGATCTCCCAGTCCTTGCCATCCTGGACTTTCTCCATCTTGCCTCAGTGTTGTGCCCCTCCACAGTCTTGGCCATGATGTCCACCCCTCTTTTGTGCGATACCATTACAGCTCTTGAAGCAGGCACAGGTTTGAAGCCCTTGAAGAAAGAGCCAATCTTGCTGGATTTCTTATTTACAGAAGTTGAGCTGGTTGCAGACCAGGTCCACCCTGATTTGGGGGTTGTTCTTGACTCCTTTGGTGTGGGACTGTGGCTGATGTTTTGTGAGAAGAGGGCCTGTGTCCTTTGTCCTTTGGGGCCCTGTGCCCCCTTTCTTTTTGGCACTCCTGTGGTGCCATAGCTGACTAAGGACCAGTGGGAAGATGGTTTCCGGGTTGGTTTGTTCCCACCTGTCCTCTGGTGATGTGAACTCTTCCTACTGGGATTTGGATTTTTGGCCTTCTGTAATCTTCTTTCCCTTTTTTCCCTGTGAGCTTTGGTGCGGGGCTGGGAGATGACCTGGCTTTTGCTCTGTTCACTCACGAAGATTTCACCCTGCAAGCTTGGACAGGGGTCCAGCCAAGCCTTCTGGGGAGGGATTTTTGGTATTTGCCACTCCTGCAAACACTACACTCATGCTGTTATCTGGGGTGTAATTCATCGTCCCTGCTGATAGGGCGGCACTACCTGTGCTTGTTGCACCCACCCAGGCCACATTCAGGCCCTCGGAGGACATGTTGGCAGCACCTGTCATGGCCTTGCCCGATCCACCTTCTCCTGGAGGCTTGGCGGCCACTCCTGCCAGGGCCACTTTGTCTGCCCTGGGCCTGAAGACTTAGTCATTGCAACACTCATAGTGCTTGCTATTTGACCTACTTGTCCCTGCTAGTGCGACCCCGATTCCCTATTCTTATAAAAGCACCAGTCACTAGCTTAGGGCCCATCCTATGGCTGTATGACTTCACTTTCTCTTACCCAGATCTGCAAAGACTATATACATTAGGGTCATGTTCTCAGGCAATGGGGTGTAGGAGTTGAACATATTATTTTGGGTGACACGATTCGACCCAGTGTCCCCATAGAACCAAATACCCAAACTCACTGTCACCGAGTCAATTCTGAGTCATGCTGGCTCTAAAGGCAGTGGAGAACTGCCCCTGTGGGTTTCTGAGGCTGCAACTCCTTACAGGAGTAGAAAGCTGCATCTGTCTCCCTTGGTGAGATGGGTGGTTTTGAACTGCTGGCCTTGATTTTTGACAGTAGATGGCAGAGTTTGTCTTCATAATCTTACTCTGGAATCTACTGAAACTTGTTCAGCCTTAGTAGCAAGGCTTACCTGTCAGCCGAGTGGTGGCTCTGCTCGGGCAGCATCGGCAAGAACGACAGGCAGCAGGATATTCGGCACATGGTCAAGGCTAAGCTTCCCTTGCAGCCAATCCAGATTCTCACCTCCTCACCCCACCATGACTATTCAACAATAAGCCCACTTTTTAAAAACATAAGCATTCACTTTAGCCTACATCACTGGCCTTCAAAAACATTGGTGTGTAGTGTTGCAGTCTGGTGGTTAAAATCTTGCACACCATACTAGCCTTTAAAGAGACCCTCTTGTTAGCTCTCAATCCCCATGGGAGACTGTTGGGTTTTGGTTTTGCTGAAGAAGAGCACCGCCACAAAACCCGTTCCACAGTCTCTATATAGTCTCCTCAGTGACCAGTGACGTGCGTTCCCATCTCCAGGTGGTTCCTGTCAGTGAGGCTCCTGTGCCGAGTGCCTCACTCCCATTGGCTTTCTCTTCCTGCCTCCCACCTGTCTTGGCCTTTAAAGTAGCTCATGACCCTTTGGCATTCTAGAGATTTTTTTACTTTAACATAGTTAACACAAATACCAAAAGCGACTCTTGGGACCAAAGTAATTCTGTGTAAAGGTGACTTCTGGGGGTGCTTGCAATTCCTGGTTTGAAGAAAGCAGCTCAGGGCTGTAGTCTGAGGTTATATGCCAACCACAGTGGATCCAGGGTACCACACACTCTTAGAAGCACGCCATCTTGGGAAATACACAAGACCCTCCACGTCCCAACACTTGGGTGACGTGATTAACATGTACAGAGAGAAAGACGCTCCTGGTGAGGATTGGTCTGTGCAGATTATGTTGTTATTATTTTGGTACTCTGGAGCCATTTCAATATGAGATTTCATCCTTCCTTCTCCAATAGAAAACACGCTTCTTTATCAGTAATGTACTTGCATAGAGTTTGGAGGTCAGAGACCAGATCCATAGGCATTAGGAATCCTTTCCCCGCTTCCACACAGGAAAATGCGTACGACTGAGCAGAGACCACAGCATTGTCCTAAGGCTCAGAAGTGCTACCTTCCCCCAGTGTTTCCCAGAGGCTTCTGACAGTCCCTGCAGTGTAACCTGACTTACCTTGAGACTAGCTCAGAAGATGCATGTATGCAAATGATTTAAAGGGGAAAGAAAATCTCAGGTGTTGAGATAAAAGTGGCTGTTAATTAATGTCTCAGTTGTAATCATCTTTTTTTAAAACATTTTATTAGGAACTCTTACAGATATTATTATAATCAATAGTTCCATTAGATCAAGCATAATTGTACAATTGCTGCCTTCATCATTTTCTATACATTTACTTTTCATCTTGAACATCTTGATGTCAGCTCTGCTTTATCCCCACCCCCCTGAACCTTCATTATATTATATATTGACATTTTATTTATTATTATTTGCCTTAAGTTACAGTATCCCATCCTCCTTAAATTCTGTTTGTTCCCTTTGAGTGGGGTTATAGAGCCATCATAGCTCTCTGTTCCTCCTTCCCCACTTTCTGCCCCTCTTCCCGTATCCTCAGGACATCAATACTGCCTTTACTGTGTCTGAGGGGATAAGCTATCTTGAATTTCATGCACTGAAAGATCTTGCTTGTACTCAGGTACATACACAGGACTAGCAAGATTAGTGAGGCAAAACTAGGGCCATAATAGTGGGAGGAGGAAATGTTAAAGAACTAGAAGATAGTTGTGTATTTCCTCAGTGCTACACTGCACCCTGAATACATCATCCGTTCCATGTGGCCCTTCTGTGAGGGGCCGTCCAATTGTATAGCAGATGGGCATTGGGTCTCCACCTTGCCTATGTTGCTTCACGTCAGTTTGATGGCTTATTCTTGAACTTCTGACACCTTTTCCCGTCAACAGCTCATGATCACACAGGCTGGCGTGCTTCTTCCATGTGGACTTTATTGCTTCCTTGCTAGATGACAGTTTGTTATACTTCAAGCCTTCCTTTAAGACCCCAGATGTTATGTATTTTAATAGCCAGGCATTATCAGCTTTCTTCAGCACATTTGCTTATGCACCCATTTTGTCTTCAGCAACCTTGTCAAGAAGATGAGTATCCTACATTGCCACATTATTAAATAAACCATTCTTGTACTGAGGTAAGATTTAAGTAGAAGCCTAAACTCTGTCTGCTTCTCTATCATACTTACTTACATGTACATACCTAGATAAATACACCTATATTTATATCTTCACATATTTATATCTTTACATATGTACATATATATTTATATCTAGATATAATTTTTACTCCCCAATTGTTTCTGTTGCTTTTTTGCTTTCCTCCTGCCCCACTATCATGCTTACCCCATTCCCCTCTCAGTAATTCCTCTCAGATACATTACGATTGAAGATCATCTTTATCTCGAGACATCAGCTGTTTTCGTGTGGATTCAGAATGGCACATGGTGTAGGGGACAGTAAAGCAAACCTGCTAGCTAGATCACCCACATGCATGCACCCACACACTCCCTCTTAGCTTTCAGATAACATTGCCACAGGAAAGTCCTTATTAAAGTAGATGGTTCAAACTTCAGATCCTTCCTATTTCTAGAATTGCTTGATCTGTCCTCAGCATTTACTTTAGCCTACACCACTGGCCTTGGAAAACATTGGCGTGTGGTGTTGCAGTCTGCATTCACAACACAAAAGTACAGACAAGAAATGATTGTCATTAAGCCTTCACAGAAGAGGTAAACGTGACCAGCACAAAACGACCCACTTGGAGGAAGAGATTCCAGTGAGAAATAGGCCCACAGGAAATGCTCAGCTGGTATCCACACTTAGGTAGGGCTTTACTGGGATTAGCTACAAGTTTTAGGTTGGTTCAGATCTTATCTTTCAGCCTTGTTAAACAACTGCTATCCAAACCATGTTTTCCATGGCCAAGCATTTGTTATAAAACATGAGGGAAAATAACCTATTTCCCACTGACTGTACTCCATTAAGGAGCCCTAGTGGCCTAGTGGGGGAAAGCATTGGCCCCGAACTGAAAGGTCAACGATAATAGCGCATCAGCTGCTCCAGAGCAGCGTCATGGCCGTTGACATCTATCCGATGTCCATCCTTGGAAACCCTGGGGGCAGCTGGACCATTGGATATGGTCACTATGAATCAGAGTCAACTAGCGGGCAGGGCATTTGGGGATCGTAAACATCCGTAAATACGATCAACAAAACTATTCATGAAAATTTGAGGCAAAATATTTTTCACAGAAATGATAGGACCATGCTAGTATATGTGACATGCAGAATTCTTAATTGCAACTAGAAAAAAACATATGCCTAACAATATTTCTTTTTAAAAAATTGCAAAATACATTGAGAAAAAATATCATGCTAATGTGTAAATGTGTAAAACCGTTAAATTTCACAAGTAATAACGTAACACAATAACAACATGTTAGAGTGAAAACTAAATGGGCAAACACTGCCATCAATATGAAAGAGCCCTAGTGGACTGCTAACCGGGTGAAAGGTTCAAAGCCACCTGTGGCTCTGGGGGAGATCACGGTGAGGCTGTCCATTTCCGTAAAGACTGACAGCTTCAGAAAGCGCCAGGAACCGTTCTCCTGGGTCGTGTAGCCTCTCGCTGTGCGTCTGAATGGGCTTACGAGCCTCCTCAGGCCGTCCACGTGATGCTCCCTGCCCCGCCCATCCGGTGAACATTGCACACAGCTGACAGGTTGGTCAGGACTGTTTGGAGAGCAGCTTGGCGAGGGAGTCTGCAGAGCGCTGTGCGCGTGACTCCGATGGTGCAGATTTAAGGGCCCAATGCCAGGGACCACTCAAGGGTATTAAAGATGATCCGAGATTTAGAAACAAGTATAGAGGACGCAACATGGACTGATAAGAACAGAATGGATTATTCCGCAAGTTGGGCAGAAAATGTGTCATTTTATTGCAGGTTAATTTATATTAGGCAAAAATGGGAACATCCATGTTCATCAAATGGGGGATTATTAAATAACTTACGGCACAGCAATACAGTGGAATACTACACATTCATTGAACAACATGTTCCCAAGGAAAAAGTTAATAACATTTTGAAAATGTGTGTTCTCTCCTAAGTGTGATTTACAAGGGTCACTATTTAATATTCAGTCTAATGACATGTGTGACTATGTTTGCCTCTTACAATAACACACTGTGACTCTGGTGGGAATTATCTAAGGGACACCGTCAATTGAGTTCGTTCCATTTTCAAAATGATTTTTCTGTCATTACTGCAAAGCACAGGATTTCATTGCAGATGCAGAAAAAGATATAATCTGCGGTCCCTTGTTTTTGGTAAAGAAAAAGAAACGGCTGGGAGGATTCAAACATTCGCCTGGGACTTGTTTTGTTGGAGCGTGGCTGGTTTTCTTCGAGGACGGCAGCTGCTGCCATTCACAGGGGCCATGTGCTCGGAGCAGATGGCACCTGGCAGCCGAATTCATTGCCTCTTGCCACATTATTCAAAAAACAACAGCAACTAAAAAAAAAAAAAAAACAAGAAAAATATTATACTGTGGTGGAATTGAGTACTGTCGTGGAAACGGAGAGACGTTTTTTAAAGAGCTTCACAAACGTCGATTGGCATCGGTCATCCTTTGTGTTACTTGGTCAGCTGCCCAGTGCTGCGCTCAAGATTCGGCCAACCGACTGGGCCCAGGTCTGCTGCCTCAAGTGGCCCACCTCAGCCCCTGGAGCTGGCGAGCAGGGCCCGCTGCCAGGTGCCAGAACTATGGGAATGTTGCCGATAAGAATAGAGTGATCCAGAAGTGTTTTCTAGGTAACACTTGGTTCTAGACTATTCCTTCAGCACTTGAATAACTGCTGAAAACAAAGTGTATCGTGCTAGATAATGGGGTGAACCCAGATTCCAAGCCGAGAGAAATCCTGGAAGATGAATCACAGAGTTGGTTTTTCCAAGGCCAAATCCTTGTCGATTTATGTATTGGTGCTCAGTATTAGACCAGGGATTATGGCTGAGTATTTGGCAACTGTGGGTTGATTTTGTATTGCTATGAACATTTCATGGGCAAAGCGGTTGTTGTTTAGCAATAATCAAGTATAAAATAGACCTTTCTTTTCGTGGTTGCTTATATATCACCTAATACAAAACCCCAAATCAAAATCATAGAACAGAGCTGAACTCTACCGCCCCGCCCCACCCCCGCCCCCCCCCGGGTTTCTAAAGCTTTACTCTCTCTGGAGGGTGACTGCCACAACCCTCTCCCTCAGCAGAGCCTAAGACAGGAGTCTAGATCGTACCGATACTTGGCAATGAGCATAAAGAACAAAGCACTGCCCAGTCCCGTCTCCCTCACAACAGTTGTTGTGTTTGAGCCCATAGTTGCAGCCTGTGTCGGTCCATCTCATTGAGAGGCTTTCCCTGTGGGCTTCATGAAGTCTGACAAGCTTCTCAAAGGACTAATCTTTCCTGCAATATATCCAAAGTACACGAGATGAATTCATATATAGAACACATTGTAATCTGATGCTAATCTTGGTGACGTATAACCTTTTCATCCGTGCATTCCTTCACACAATTCTACATTAATAATTGAATTTTTATTTATACTTCAGCATACTATTATTAATTGGGCTGTAGGGTCCCAAACTTGGCTGGGCTTGGGCGTCACCCAGGGAACTTGTGAAAATGTAGAGTCCTGGGCTTCATTTGCAGCCTAATGAGTCAGAAGCTTTACGGTGAGGAGCCTCAAGGGAGCCCTGGCTTCACCAGATCCCCAGGAGAGTCCAGTGACCAACCAGGCCTAGAGTTTATGCTACTTGCTTTTGCACCTTCATTTGGTCACCGGATGCCGATTGGCTTGTTCTCTTTAGGAGCGCTTTGTTGATGGTCGTCTTAAAAGAAAAAGAAATTGTTGCAAAAGATTCCCATTCTTTCTAAGTTTTTCCCACGTCTTTCCTTTCATTTGCCAAAAGAGCTTTTTCTTTGAGATGGGACTCTCTTCTTCAAGGGCATATTGGAGAGCGATTTGGAATACGGGTGCTGGTCTGTGCTTTGAGAACTTAGAGAGCATCACTGTCCAAAGGCATTTCGTGTGGTTGCTGTAACTTTCCAAGCTCCCCTGGCTGCATATAAAGACTAGTTTCACAAACCAGCAGGTCTCAATGTGTGCTCCCAACACCTGTTGGGGAACAAGTTAAATAGTCTGGCCCCAGGTTCATTGAATTCCAAAGGTAGGTAGTATGGGGGGCCTAGCAACCCGCGTGGGAGTCAGCCATCCAGTGATTAGGAACCACACTTTAGGGGGGAAAACATCCGAACTCCCTGCCATCGATGATGCAGACTCATAGTGAGCCTATAGGATAGGGTAGAACTGTTTGGGCAGCTTTCTGAGACACTAACTCTTTATGGGCCTAGAAAGCCTCACCTTTCTGCCTAGGAGACCCTGGGGGTTTCAAACTGCTGACCTTGTGGCTGGCAACCCATTGCGCAACCACTATACCAGCTGGGCTTCATACACTCTAGGCGGGAACTGCCAATTGTTGCTGCTGTTCTTAGATGCCCTCAAGTCAATTTTCCACTCAAAGCAACCCCCTGTGGCTGTAGAAGTCCCCCGAATGTGTTTTCCAGCCTGTGATCCTTAAGGCTGCAGGTAGCCAGGCCTTTCTCCCAAGGAGGTGCTGGGTAGGTGTGAACTGCCAACCTTCATGTTAGCAGTCAAACACTTGACCTTTTTTTTTTTTTACCACCACCTGGGCTCCTTAGCAACCAACTGGAGGATCTCAGATAAGTAACTGTACAAAGGTAATTAAGAATGCCTGTCTTCCTGGTGGTTTCAGGAAGGTGAACATTTGAAAACATTCTCTTCCTAGAACCAATTTTACCCATTCCTATGGCACAGGACCTTGCAGTGTCTCATTCTTTGGCACACAGGGTCACTTTGGGTCAGAGCTGACTCGATGGCGCTTAATAGCAACCACTGTGACATGGTCTTTCTCCTGGAGGCCTCAGTGAACTCCTGGGAGCATAATGCACTGGGAGCTGCCTCTTCTCTACATGCTACACCATCTGGTGGGTTCAAATCTCCCAAGTTCCCGTTGATTTGTAACCCCTCAGAAATCCAGCAGAAGATGGATCTTGAATATTTGGTAATAGAATTTCTTAGGTTAATGTCTTCCATGAGACCTGGGAAACAGCATCCAGAACAAGAAGTTGTTGGTAGGTTCTGGGAAGTGTGAAGATGGGGAGAGTGGGGGCCAGGGAGAAGGAGAACCATTTCTG
>NW_022111300.1:54442738-54454496 GCF_000313985.2 Echinops telfairi
CATCCAGAACAAGAAGTTGTTGGTAGGTTCTGGGAAGTGTGAAGATGGGGAGAGTGGGGGCCAGGGAGAAGGAGAACCATTTCTGGCTTTTCATCTGCTTTTGATTGCCTAGAAGGGGATCCTGGGAAGATGCCCTGGGGCAGCTCCTGAAGAGTGCTTTGTTTGTACATGTGCCTGACAGATAGTTTTGTATCCAGAGCCCTAAGTCATCTGAGTCTCACATCCACTCAGGCGCTCTCTTCCCCCTTTCTCTAATGTGTCTCGTGGTGATTTGTACTCAGGCCGTCTGTGGATCACTGGGTTTTCTCTGCTAACATCGGAATGCTTGGGCTTCCACAGTGAGTCTTCTGGGTCCCCTTCTGCACACCTTTGATGACATGTCATCCTTTATGTCCCATCAGCCTGAAGGACAAGGGGTCTTCACAAAGTTTGCGGAGAGATGCCAAAATCATTTCGTTCCATGTTTATCATGAACTTTCGAAGGCCCCTCAATATCAGGATTATTCTTTTACATGTTGTTTTCTCTTTTTTCTCTAAAATACCACACGTGCGTGCAGAAGTCAAGAACCAATAGTTTCAAGCAACAATAAAATGGCTTAATGCTATTTCTCTTTACTCATAATTTAAAGTTGTATTTCTTGACCTTACAGCAGCACCTCTCTAGCTGGAATCTTTTAACTTTCTACTTTGATAGCGACCGCATTCTCCCTATGCATGAGGGAAGCCACTGACATATGACTAGAAGCTGAACTTGATCAAAAGGCTCTTGGCCAAAGGAAAGAGGGTTTGCTTGCGCAGGCTTGACCGAGGGAGTCACCATGGGGTCCAAGCTTCATTTCTCCTTTTATGTAAAATCATGTCCCCTTGGTGTGATTGCTACTTGTCAACCAGCCCGAGTGGGGATTGTAGCAGGAAGGAGAGGAATATATTTTGGCTAGGAGCCCTGGTAGTGTGGTGGTTACACGTGGAACTGCAATCCGCATGGTGGGAAGTTCAAAACCACCAGCAACTCCTTGGGAGAAAGACTGGGCTTTTTCTACTCTTGTAAACAGTTACAGTCTTGCAAACCCACTGGGGGCTGCTGTGACTCAGCCTTGACTTGATCAATGGTCATGTATTTGGTTTGGATCTTTCCTTGGTGGCCCAGAAGAATTGCAGGCTTTATAGAACGCATTTACTGCTCTTGAATTTTAAAACTGTAGATACAATAGGACTGTGTTCTTAATTTCTCAACTAGAAAATTGTTCTCAATGGCCATTTCTATAGGGACTGAACGTTAAATCCACATACATGTTGTTCTCCTGGGGGCAATCATCAAAGCAGAACAATTAATCATTAGATTATCTTTTGTACAAAGATACCTGGGCCCTTGAATACAAATCGTAATCGTGCAGTTACCAAACTTTCAGTTGGTGTGCTTGCTATAATTAGTGTGCTTCTGTAAATTAAGTCTACTTGGAATCTGCATCTTGTTCACTGAGGTCAGTGAATCCCCACAAAAGCACCTACCACACACCACACACCAGTCCTTCTATTCCACAGACCAACAAACATTCAATGTCAAGACCATGGTGTGAGACAGATCATAACAAGTTAATTCTGACTCATACTAACCCTATACGACATAGTTGAACTCCCCCACCCCTGCCCCCATGGGGTTTCGAAAGTTGTAAAATCTCTGTGGAAACCAACTACCACATCTTTATCCTTTGAAGTGACTGGTAGGCTTGAGCCCTTGACCCTTTGATTGGCAGCCAAGCCCTTTAACCACTGCACCACAAAGTCAAAATCCACTGCCACTGAATTGATCCTGACTCAGAGTGCTTATATAGGGTTTCTGAGACTGTAAACGTTTACAGAAGCAGACAGCCTCAACTTTCTCCCAAGATGTGGTTGGTGGCTTTGACATGAATCCCACAGGGCCATTCGAGCTCCTTAGTACAGCACCAGGGATTCCTTACTTAACCCGATAGCAGCTCCATTGAAGCACTGCTCACAAGTCACTAACTTATAAAAGTGTGTCTTCCCGCACTTCTTAAACTTTTGTTGTCGTGACGAATTGTTTGACTTTCCCCAATCACAAATCTCATACTCATCATGGCATATACATTTATTTCACTCAACCAATATGTGTGCATCCCTTACTATGAAACAAGCCTGGTATAGAAGCCAAAGGTGTTTTACAAAGCATTCTTAGTACTTCCTGGAAGTGAACCATCTAACATTGCTTTTCAAAATAGAGTACATTTAATTCATTTTATTTAAGAAGTGGTACTACAGAAGTTTGCAGTACCCGTGGAAATATAAGTTACTGTGTTAGTCTTGGTAGACTAGAGAAATGAATTCATAGACAAATGTGTATGAAAGAGTTTTATATACAAGAGCAATGGAATCTTGTGCAAATTCCCCAGCCCAGCTCAGATCAAGTCCATAAGTCCAATATGAGCCCATATGCCCAATACCAATCTGTAAATTCCACTTCAGACTCACAAAGCACACGCAAAGTCACCTAATGCAGGAAGATCACAGGCCAGTAGGTGCAAAGTCATGTGGATCCAGTGGTGGTAGAAGCATCTCAGTGCTGGCAGGTTCTCCACGTGGCTGCTCCAGTTCTGGGCTCTGGCTGCATCAGTGTCGCCATCAGGTTCTTAGTCAATAATGTCTTGCAGAGTGAATCTATGTGTCCCGCTTCCAGTGAACTATTTATCTCTTTAGAGCCTCCAAATGAGGTCATCAAGCTGCAACCTGATTGACAAGCTAAACTCAACCCCTTCACTCTTGTTTTGTTTGTTTTTTGGGGGGGGGTATTAAAAATCATTTTATTGGTGGGCTCGTACAGCTCTTATCATCTATACATCCATCCATTGTGTCAAGCAGATTTGTACATTTGTTGCCACCATCATTTTCAAAACATTTTCTTTCTTCTTGAGCCATTAGTATCAGCTCCTCATACCCTCCCCACACCTCCCTCATCAACTCCTCATCCCCTGCTGCCCTCCCTCCCTCATGAATGCTTGATAATTTTTTTTTTATGTCTTACACTGACTGATGTTTCCCTTCACCCAGTTGTCCATCCCCCTGGGAGAGGATTATATGTAGATCATTGTGATTGGTTACCCCTTTCTCGTCCCACCTTCCCTTTACCCTCCTGGTTTTGCTATTCTCATTATTGATACTAAGGAGTTTATCTGTTTTGGATTCCCTGTGTTTCCAGCTCTTATCTGTACCCATGTACATGCTCTGGTCAAGCGGGATTTGTAAGGTAGAATTGGGGTCATGATAGTGTAGGGGAGGAAACATAAAAGAACCAGAGGAAAGTTATATGTTTCATCAGTGCTATACTGCACCCTGACTGGCTTATCTCTTTCTTGTGACCCTTCTATAAGGGCATGCCCAGTTGTCTACAGATGGGCTTTGGGTCTCCACTCCGCACTTCCCCTCATTCACATTGATATGACTTTTTGTTCTGTGCCTTTGATGCCTGGTACCTGATCCCATCAACACCTCAGGCTGGTTTGCTTCTTCCATGTGGACTTTGTTGCTTCTCAACTAGATGGCCCCTTGATTATCTTCAAGGCTTTAAGACCCCAGACAGAATCTCTTTTGATAGCCAGGCACCATCAGCTTTCTTCACCATATTTACTTATGCACCCATTTTGACTTCAGTGATTGTGTTGGGAAGGTGAGCATCACAGAATGCCAAGTTATTAGAACAAAGTGTTCTTGCATTGAGGGAGTAATTGAGTAGAGGCCTGATGGGGTGTCATGCCCTGGCCCCAAAGTCTATTTTTGGTATACCTCAGGGACTTCATTGCTTTGTTCCTCTTACTGCTTTGTTGCATGCCCTTAGCATTTCACCCTGGTTTCTACCCCTTCACTCTTAAGTCTCAAGTGTACAACAGATTATGTAACTACCACAGTTACCAATCAAGATTTGGAATCATTGCCTCATAATCAGATTTTCAACCAAACATATCTAGGACAGAAAGATAAAAGCCTGTCTCAATTTGCATATCAAAACAATGTCTTTAACTCTGCAGAAGGGAGTCATGATCATCTGCAATTATCATATGCTGAATGTCACCTGGAATAAAATTTGTGTTGAGATATAATCTGAATTATTTGTTCAGTAAGTAGGGAATTATTCTGGGGTTTATTTGATTACTTTAAGTCTCAAAGGTGAATTCTCCCTACCATGGAGAATGCATGCAATAAAAAAACTGGAATGGGAATGGAATGGGAAGATTTTAACAGTAAACCCATTCCTCATTCAAGGAATTTCCGTAGTGCAGTGTTTCAAGTGCTCGTCTGCCAACTAAAAGGGCAAGAGTACCAGTGCACCATCCACTCCACGGCAGAGGGCTGTGCAGGGTGCTTCCATAAGGATGCTCCGCCTCAGAAATCCTCTGGGGCAGTTCCACTGGTCTGACACGAGGGCTGTGTCATCATTGGCTCGTCCTCAGTGGTTTGGGTTTTGAGTTCCTCACACAAAAAGTTGTGATGGAAGGAGGTTTGAGGGCTGCAAGTCACCCATGAGTCACACTCATTCACACTCAATGCCCTCAACTCTTTGTTTCCTACAGAACGGTTCAACGTGTACCTCATGCCTACACCCAATCTGGATATTTATGGCGAATGTACCATGCAGATCACTCATGAGAATATTTATCTCTGGGATATCCACAATGCCAAGGTCAAGCTGGTGATGTGGCCTCTCAGCTCATTGAGGAGATACGGTCGGGACTCCACGTGGTTCACATTTGAGTCGGGAAGGTGAGTGCTCTGGCGATCGAGTGTGAGAAGTGGGAACAGGCCCTCTTACAAGGAAGGTTGTGACCATTGCTGCGCTGGCTTTGTTTGAAGGGGTAGAAATAACCAGAGGGGCCATATCTTTAGATTTGTGGTGATAACCTGAGTCAGGTTGGGTTCATGGTTGGTATGAGAATGGCCTCGTTCACAATAACTTTGTTCTGTTTCACTGACACCAAACTAGTTTCATAATTATCTCAATTTACCATTTGGGGCAAAGCATCGCAATACTTTCTTTTGGTGTGTCCTTATGTGATTGTATTCTTAGGAAATTCAATGTGTCCTTTCTTTGTGTGAAGTTATTTTTACTACACCTGACTGCTTGTTGGAAGTTTATGCTGCAAATTGGGGTTTTACTTAAAAATTGTTGCACATATCTGGTTACATTTTCATTTCTGATCTGATTGTCCCATCTCATTATGGGACCCTGCTTTCCTGCCCCCAGAGACCTTGTTATCTTTGGGTTGTAGCAAATGCTGACCACTGATCTCAGAGAGATGATATATGTATATGAGGAGACTTCAGAGGTTTGTGGAAAAGCTCCACTTTTTCCTTCCAACTTCCCATAAGCTTTGGAAGTCTCATCCTCCATCTGTTCCTCCCTTATCAACCCTACCCTAATCCAGCATTGCTCCTTTATGCTAACAGTAACATATTGACTGTTGTGCAGTAAGGAAAGCTGAGGTTTGAAAGTAAAACTGCAATGATTATGGGTTACCTTGACTGAGTGGGCAATTATGTAATGAAGTAATTTGACAGATAGGTAACGATGCTGCTGTCTTTTGTTTTGTGATCTGATGTGGTCATCCACCATGTTCTCTGACTGTGCATAACGACTGGTCTTTGGCACTTAACCATGTGATGCGGGGTGGGTGTGTGTGTGTGTGTGTGTAAAATTGCTGTTTTCATGATCCAATCAATTTGGCGGTTGCAGGTAAAGGTGGCCTCCAGGATTCCTCTCAGTTCAAAATGTAAAGTGCGTTTGTCAGAGAGGCTCCTCAGGTCTTTGTGCATCTAGTAATGCTTGTCCATTTTCTTTAAAATGTTCAATTCTATCTTATTTTCTCCCGTTCTATCCAGGACCATACATTTTGGCCCTGGTCAGAAGCATCTGTAATTACAGCTGCGTACCATCTAGTTCTGGTCTCCGAATGGGTGGAGCTATGGTTTGTGTATCAGGGGTCCTCAAACTACAGCCCGTGGGCCACGTGTGGCCCATTGAGGACATTTATCCGGCCCACCAGGTGTTTTTCCCCCTTGCGTTTTTTTCACTTCAAAATAAGATATGTGCCGTCTGCACAGGAATTTATTCATAGTTGTTTTTTTTAACTATAGTCCAGCCCTCCAATGGGTCTGAGGGACAGTGAACTGGCCCCGTTGAAAAAGTTTGAGGACCCCAGAGAGTTGGTGCTGTAGACCGTTTTCTTCTTTCTTTTGCTCCAGATGAGTACAGACCAGTGATTGTGCTCACATACTTTTAAGACCCCAAATGTTGCTTACCAAATGAAGAGATGAGAACCCAAGCTCTGTGGACTTTGCTCTGCCATTAAATGGAGCTTTCCTACAGGACTGTGGTCCACAGACTTCACGGGCAGCTAACCAATGCTGTGAGGTGTGTGATTATGCCTGGGAGTTGATGCCATGCTCCTATGTGCGTTATTACATGTATAAGTAGATATGCATCACTTATAAGCATCTATGTAGATATGACTTTAGATAGTTGTATGTATGCTCACATAAATACTTTATAACATGCATGCATGCATGTGTCGGTCTAACCACTCACCTAGATTGTTTGGGTTGTTACATTGAATCTGTCACAGCATCGACCAGTAATGTCGGTCTAGTTCTTGGTGTCATCATTACTTTAAGGTGAGCTCAGTTCGCAAGCATTCAGTGGTGCCTTTGTGGCCACCTGAAGTCAGAGTGTATTATCCAGAGTGTGATTCTCCACTCCCCGGGAGCTGGTCCCCAGCAAGTAAGGTTGGTTTCTGTGAATGCATATACTTGGTTTTGCCTTTTTATAAAAGTGGAACCACACAGTATTCGTCCGTTGGGTTAACTTATTTCACGGAGCACAATACCCTCTGGGTTCATCCATGTTGAAAGATGTTTACCAGGTGTGTCACTGTGTTTTATAGCTGTATGGTACTTCGTCATGTGAATAGATCACGTTTGTTATCTTCTCCATTGATGGGCACTTAGGTTGTTTCTGTATTTTCCCACCATTGTGAATAACGCTGCACTGCACACTGGTGTCTATGTCTCTCCAAGCCACTGCCATTAGGTCTCTTAGGGCGTCGACCTAGGAGTGGGGCTTCTGAAACATTGTCTCTTTACCTGGCCAAAGGCCAGGTCATTGTTACATTGTAGTCATAGCATTTTCTTTCCCCAGCAGCAATAGATAAAGACGTTCAGTCTCCCCCAATCCTTGCCAACCTGTGTGTTTTTATAAGATAATTTCTAAAGGAGTTTTATATAAAATTATTTAAATAGTAATTATGATATTCATTTGCAATGATCACAGAAGTATTGGTAAACCCATAATTTACAAAGTGTGTAACTCACTTTTAAAAAAAATCATTTTATTGGGGACTCATACAATGCTTCTCACAATCCATCCATCCATCCATTGTAACTCAGACTAAGCTTGATGTGTGGTGGCAAATTTATGGGTTTCTTGATTTTATAATATGGTTGAAAGCCTTAAATTTAAAAATGAGTGCTTGTTTCACAATCTTCACTCACCGACACCAGGTTAGACAATTGCAATCGCTGCTGTTGGGTGCCACAGAGCTGGCTCTGTCCTCGGTGACCCCATGTACAACAGACGGAGACACTGTCTGGTCCTGCACGATTCTCGCAACAGTGTCCCAGCCCATTGCTCCAGTCACTGGGTCAACCCATCTTATAAAGGGCACATGTAAGGCACTTTAGAGTGTATTAGCATCGTTGCTTCTAAGGAGCATTTTATCTAGACTGCTTCTATGCGTGACTTATTCATTCTTTTGACAGTCCATGGTACTTTCAATAGTCACCCACACCACAATTCAAATGGATCAGTTATTCAATGTCCAACATTCATATGCATGTGAGATAATTGAAAATACCATGGCGTGGGTCAGGTACACTTTAGTCTTCAAAGTGACACCCTTGCTCTTGAGCACTTTAAAGAGGTCATGTGTAGCAGATTTCCCCAATGCAGTGTGTCCTCCGATAGCTCGACTGCTGCTTCCATGCGCATTGATGGTGGATCCCAAAAGAAACCAAACTCACTGCCCTTGAGTCCACTCTGACTCCCGGCAACCCTGCAGGACCCGGTAGACCCGCCCCTCTGGGTTTCTGAGACTGCCACTCTTGATAGGAATAGAAAACCTCATCTTTCTCCCTTGGCATTACTTGTGGTTTTGAACCACTACCTTTCCAGATAGCTCAACGTGTAACCACTATGCCAACAGGACTCAAGCAAGATGGAAGACTTGACTTCAGTCTTTTCTCCATTCTTCGTGAATTGTAATCCATACAGAAGTCTGTAGTCTTTAATCTTCATCAGCAAGGACTTCAAAAATCCTCCTCCCATTGAGCAAGCAAGTCTGGGTCATCTGCATGGCCCAGATTGTTAGTAAGCCTTCCTCTAATTCTGCATCAGTGTTTCTATACTCCAGTTTTTTTGATTATTTGCTCAGCATACATATTGAAAAAGTATGGTGAAAAGATACAACCTGAGTGCACATCTTTCCTGATTTTTAAACATTATAGCAATAAGCAAGCCACCACTATGTCACAAACTGACAGACCTGAGGGGAAGACTAGAGCCGCCACTAACCAATTACCCTATGACCAGTTGTCAGACCCACAAGATATGACTGAACTTTGGCGGGGGTGGGAGTGGGGTGTCTCTAGAAGAGTGTGCAATGCATTACTCATCACACAAGGGCCATGATGATCACATTTTGGAAATGGATCTGTTGTCTTCGCATGCCATTTCAGTCAGCTTTCGTTGTATTTGATGCAGCAATGAAAAGCCCAAAGCTGGCAACTTATTTCTTACAGAGCTGCCTGAAAACCAGTTGCCGTTGAATGGGCACGAATGGGTGTGGGAGGAGAAACGTGCCCCAGGGCTCATCCACGGCTGGCTCTTTGGAAGGTGATTAGGGCTTTCTTTTGAAATGCTGCTGGCTATACTCCCACCTTTAGGTCAGCAGCAACTGCCCCCTCACGCACACTCTATTCAAGTTTAGATTTTAATAAAGCATATCCATTTAGGACCTTTGAGTGGGTGATAATGTTTTTAAATGTTTCAGGTGCAGAAAAACGAGACAAAGCACCCAGGGCTGGAGTGGGTTCCAGTCTGTCTGCACGGTGGTGGGTGGACAGCTTACACACTGCTTGTGCTCCCTCCCTCTCCTTTAGCTCCTGACCAAACCCATTGCCATCAAGTCTCCTCACCGCCTGGCGATGGCTCTACAGGATGCAACAGACCTGTTCCTTCACTTTCCCACTGCTGTCGGTCTTTATGGGATCATGCAGCAGCTTTTTTTTTCCACTGGGAAGGTGGTGGGCTTGAACCACTTACCTTGCGGTTAACAGCTCAATGCTCACCTGACAGCACCACAAGAGTTCCTAATTCCTGATAGGCAGGGTTATTGCTTGTCTTCGGGGCAACCCACCTGGATCCTTTACTGTCTCAGAGACCCCATGTATGACGATCATGAGTCAGAAGCAACTAGGTATCAGGAAGCTTGGTTTTTGGTGGCTCTGTGTTTAAAACTCTCAGCTTTTAAAAAAAGTTGATTTGGGACATGTAAAGATCAACGAAAGCTTCCAGATACGAGCGTGTAAAATCCATGCTGCATGTTTTATTGAACTTCTAACATGGCATCTATAGAAATGAGCTGGACGATGTGTTCCTATCACTTAGCTGTGCCCCCTGTGAGCTCTTCCACTCCCCTTTGAATGCCCAGCAACTGAAGTAGCTGCCTGCTCCCCCTTTTCATTTGGCATGTATGTATGCATCTGTACATACTGTAAAGACAGCACTGTAAAATTGTAAATAACAAGAAGTGTTCTTTTTTTCCTGGATAGTGTTTATCCGGAATATTTCCTCACTTTGGCCTGGTAGTGCAGTAGTCAAGTTAACAGGTGAGCAGTTTGCTCCCCAAGGCATTTCTTCTGGGAATGAGATGAGGCAGCTTGTTTCTGTAACAATAATGGCTTTGGATGGTGCTCTGTATGATAGGGTCACACTGAGTCAGAATTGACTCAATGACTATTGATTTCTGTGTTTATTTTTCAAAGCCTTTAGAAGGGGCATGTGGAACTGTGTTAGTCCGGGCGGACTAGAGAAACAAAATCATAGACACTGAACTGTGTATAAGAAAGAACTTTATATCAAAGAGCAATTGTAAATTGAGAAAACATCCCAGCCCAGATCAAGTCCATATGTCTGATATTAGCCCATATGTCCGATACCCATCTATAAATTTATCTTCAGACTCACGCAACATATGCAAGGATGCCGAATGCAGGAAGATCACAGGCCAGTGGGTGGAAAGTCTTGTGGATCCAGTAATGATGGAAGCATCTCAGCACTGGCGTGGGTTTCCACATGGCTCCTGCAGCTCCAGTGGTCTGGCTCCATCAGCATAGCTTCATGTGGCTTCTCAACAGGAATCTCATGCAGAGAGAGCTGTTTATGTCCATTGTGCCTCCAAATGAGGTCATCAAGCTCTGACCTGATTGACAGGCTAGACTGCACCCCTTGACAAGTTGACAGTTTATGTTACTGCCACAGGGACCCCTAGAGGCCTAGTGGATTATGCTTTGGGCTGCTATAACCACACGGTCAGCAGGATGCTCCCATACAGAGTTATAGTTTCCGATGGCCACAGGGGCAGTTCTGTCCTACAGGGCTGCTATGAGTCAGAATTGACTCCAGGGCTGTGCGTTTGGTTTGTAAGGTCAGGTACTACTTATTTAACACTGTTTTATTTCTAAAGACCAAGATTTCTCAATAATCATGATTTTTAATAATTTTGGTATCTAGCAGAGAGAAAATAGAAAAGGTAAAAAATCTTCATGATGTTTCATTATTTTAGGAAGGGCTTTTTTCCCTCTGTGACAGAATAATTTCTTAGAATCTTGGCCCAACCCTCCATCCCTTCAGATCTCGGCTCTGTGTTAATTAGATGGCCTGGGAAACTGGAGTTCTCGGACTCTCTGTGTTAGGTGTCCCGGTGGCTCGGGTTTAGGCATGGGACTACAAAGGCAAGGTGAGCAGTTCAAATCCACCTGCTCAGTGGGAAGAAACTATGGCTGCTGACTGTTCCTATGAAGACTTACTGCCTGGAAACCCTATACATGGTTACTGAGTCAGAATTTACTCCAGGGATGTAGGCTTGGTTTTTGGTAGGTAGAGGTGGGCAATTTGAGCCCACCATCCACTGCTGCTCCATAATGCACCTCAGTGAGGGGCTAGGGTTGTTGTGACTCAGAATTGACTCAGTGGCGGCGAGTTTGGTTGAGTTTATTGTAAGTGCACCTTATAGCATGTCCTTAAGCAGGCAGTGAGAGTCGAGCCTCCATAGCTGTGAATCTTATGCTGGCACTGTTTGATGTGCTCTTTAGTTGTACTGTTTCAAGGATCAAGGAATGTTCCTGGCCCCTTTGCTGCACAGCATGGCAATGTCGAGGTGGGACACTCTCGGTAAACTCAGGTTGTCCTCTGCTACCTAAAAATCTTCCATGCCTGTCTCACGCAAACTCTTAGGAGAGACGAGAACTGCCCCTGTGGGATTTTGAGACTACAAGAGTAGAGAGCCTCATCTAGTGGCGGTTCTGAACCGCTACCTAATGGAGTAAGCCAGTACACCAGCAGGGCACAATAGAGTGAGCCTCCTAATGTACCATGTGGGATTCTTTAGGTACAAGTTCCCTGGGAAAATCAGAG
>NW_022111300.1:54455915-54457158 GCF_000313985.2 Echinops telfairi
AATCGAGTATATATGGTAATCACAAAGTGCATCAGTAGTTGCTGGAGCCAGAAATGGACTGGGTGGGAAGTTCAAAGGTGGAACTTTCAGGATGATGACAACATCCTGGATCCTGACTATAGTAGCAGTTACTAATTTTGACATTAGTTGAGTTTTCTTTATTTGGGGAACATCAAAAGTTCAAGGAAAATGAATTACTCTCATAAAATACTTCCTCTGGGAAAATGTGGGCCCAAGTATTCTCAGATATATTCTTCCTAAGCTGGACTGGTTTTGTACTCTTACTTAAACTCCTAGAGAGTCCTGAAGATAACACCTTTAGCTATACTTCCGCCCAATGTATTAAAAAATGTTGCTGGATGTGATACCCTAAGCAGCAAGTGTTTATGAAAGCAGAGTGCTTCATCTTTCTCTGATACAGCACCTAGTAAGTTAAGACCTTAGCAGCAGAGCACTTAATCCCAGCCTCTACGACAGTCTCAATGGCCTGATCACACCTGTGAAGTGCAGATGTCCAGAGATGGAGAAAGATGAGGCTGGCTGTTCTTGTAGAGTCTCAGAACTGCTACATAAGGTCACTATGAGTTGGAATCAACACACTGGGTTTTTAGACCAGAATGAGGAACAAATGTTTTGAGAAAAACACAGCCCAGATGGTCTTTAAAATCGCATATGGTAAGATTCCATCTCACATGCTTTTTCTTAATAACATATTTTGCCTTCTTCCTAGTCAAGAAATACCCTACTCTTCCAGTAACAAATAGGTTGGGTCGTCTCATTACCATGAAGTAGAGTCTGACCCATAGTGTCCCCCTAACACAGGGTGGAACTGCCCCCCGTGAATTTTGGAGACAGTACATCGTGGTAGGAGTAGAAAATTCTCCTTTCTCCTGTGGCGTGGCTGGTGGTTAACCACACAGTACACAACCCACTATACCACCAAGGTTCCTTTAGAGATATATGGATCCTGGAGTTTCAAAAATGTTCCACAACAGTGGAATTGAAAGATATACAATTTTCCCTTGAATTTATAAACCTACTTTGTATATAAAAATGCATCTATAGAGATTCCTTTCAGGGATATACAGTTGTGGAGTTGGGTGGCAGTAGGTAAGATGGTAAATTGTTGGCTCACAAGGGTGGCAAATCCCAAAATTTGTGGGTGAGAGGATACAAAGGTCAAATACAGGACCCAGAGTGAGCCTTCCCAGAACACTTACCGGATATATGGTGGACTCAGCCC
>NW_022111300.1:54457934-54460019 GCF_000313985.2 Echinops telfairi
TGTGTGTGCGCTTAACTGCTGATGTGGCATTTTCGCTTCTCTTAGAACTTCATAAATATTGCGAGCACAAACCAGGATGAGTTGAAATACCTGCATAAAAACATTCGACTGATCACCAAAACCCTTTTTTGGCACAGTATTATTCCAAAATGTATGATTTCACAATGCTCAGTATAACAAAATTGAGGCTTGAAATATATGGTATAATTAAGGATTCTATGATCATACCCCCAGAGAAATAGGGAGATGGAAGGCCAAAGCAGAACTGAAAGATATGATGGAAAGATTGAACTATTCAATTGGATGGTATATAAATTGTGTGCCAATAAAACTGTTGAAAAAAGATATGGTACTCATGCCACTGAGAGGAAACATTATAGACCCACAGAGGTAGGCGTGTGATAATCATCCTGGAAGTCATGGGTCCCATGAGAGTAGCTTTGGTTGAATTCATTCAATTGGAGGCCTTGAGAACTTGACCTTTTTTTTTTTACAATTATAACATTTTGCCATAAATCTTCTAGTCTCATGCTCATGACCAGCAAGGCACCTTACTTATTCTGACCAGTTTCCACCACCACCCCCCAACCAACACTTATTTGCCATCCTCCAGCCATGCTGTCTATCCCTCAGATATGCTACAGCAGAGTTCTCTGTTTAGAATACCTTTGCCAAATAACCATGCCTGTAACAATACTCATCGTCTGCTGTACCAGATCTTCAAAACTTATGCATAGGTTCATTTGTTTTCCTGCAAAAAGAACTAAGAAAAATATAGGAGCAGAGGAATGCTTATTAACTTACCATGTATGCTTCAAGAGGTAACATATAAGCAAGAAGCAAGGGTATGGAAGGAAGAAGTCCAAGCTGTGCTAAAAGCATTTTCCAAACACAAGGCTCCAGGAAGTAATGGAAGACCAAATGAAATGTTGCAACAAGCTAAGGAAGCACCAGAAGCACTTATTCATCAATGCCAGGAAATATGTGGAAGAGCCCCATATTGGTACTCATTAGAATGAGCATATTGTAGAACAATATCACTGTTATCACAGGCAAGTAAAACTTTACTGAAGATTGTTCTAGTGCAGCAGTACCTGGACAAGGAGCTTCCAGAGGTTCAAGACGCATTCAGAAGAGGAACAAAAGGTATCACTGTCAAACTGAAAGCCGGGAATATCAGAAAGATTCCTGAATCGTACTGACTATGTGATGGCATCCCATTATGTGGATCATAAACTGTGGCTGGCCTGAGAAGAATGGGAATTCCATAACACTTCACTGTGCTCACGAGACAGTTGTGCAGAAAGAACCAGGAAATTCTGCCTGGTGTAAAATCAGGAAAAACGTGCTTCGAGGTTGTATCCTCTCACCATACTTCTTCAGTCTGTATGTTGAGCAAATCATCAGAAAAGCTGGATTATATGAAGAAGGGGAGATTACAGGAAAGCTTAGCAACAACCAGGCAATATGCAGATGGCCTGAAAGGGAGGAGGCCTGCAAGCACTTTGCTAAGGAAAACCAAAGATAATGGATTATAACACAATGTAAAGAAAACCAAAGTCCTCCTAACTGGACTGTGAGAAATGGAGAAAAGACTGAAGTCATGGAGGATTTTGTCGTGTGTGGATCCACAATCACTGCTCAGTCAATGGTATAGCAGATGAAATGACACATTCTAAGGAGGGCTTGTGTACCAGACGCGCCCTTTAACAAACAAAATCAAGGATGTCCCTTTGAAGAATCAAGTGTGCTGACCCATGGTATCTTCAATTGCCTCGTGTACAATTGGACATTGAATAAGGAAGAATGGATAGATTTGAATTATGGTGCTGGTATAACAATCCTGAGGGTGATGGGCACTGGGTGGTGGTTGATTCTGTTATCTATGGGGCAGGTCACTTGAGTGGGAGTTGACACCGGACAACAATTTGTTCTAACATGTTTAAAGATTTAGCTTAAGCCACTAAGTCTGAAGAGAGCCTCCTTCGGTGCAACCTGACATCTGCTACAATCAAAACAAGCACAACCATCTAATGTCCGGAGCAACTTGGGTTTAAGAATGGTGAACTCATCGATGCTTTATGA
>NW_022111300.1:54460694-54464729 GCF_000313985.2 Echinops telfairi
TTTGAAGACCTCCCTTGTATTAGATGTTTATACTGATTGATCCTTCTGTTTGCCCCCATTTAGCTTAGATACATCGTAATGACAAAGCACTGTGTTTTATCCTAAAAAGCAAAAGTACTAAGTTGTGAGGGGACTTAACCATTAAAATAAAAAAATCCCTTGTATTATAGTAGCAAGCTCATTGCTATCTATCCAGTCAATTCTGACTTTAGACCTCCAAATCAGGTGTCTGGGGTGATTGTGACAGAAATCAACTGGTAAGTTTGCAACTCCAACACAAAGCACTTTAACCACTTTATCATCCACGCTCCTTTATCATATTTTTAAATGCAATGTGCAAAACTGGGCAGAATAGGCTCAAGTATACTATTTTCCAATTGCTTCCATTTTTCCCATTTTATATGCTTTGAGACCCTCACTTGCCACAGATTGCTCCTGTACATGCATAAAAAGTTGGGACAGGCTTCTTCTGAATCGACTGAGTTCTCAATGCCCTAGGTCTGTCTTAAAAATATTCTCTTCTGAAAAAAAAATATGTTTTCAGTACAATCAAGAGTGTTACATCTATTCACTCATAAAATGTGCTGTTCTTGACACGAGGAACAACTGCCAAGCCATTGGCACTAATTTTGTAAGTTTTAGGCTGCTCCCTACCTTATCTACTAGAACAGCGGTTCTCAACCTGTGGGTTGCGACCCCTTTGGGGGTAGAACTACCCTTTCACAGGGGTCACCGAAGACCATCGGAAAACATATTTCTGATGTTCTTAGGAATCGAGACACGGCTCCTCTGTCTGCCTCCAGGCAGATATGCTGATCTGGTGAGAAAGAAGCTATCTGATGTTGGTTTTTTACACATACTGTCACAAAATGTAGCAATAGAGTCTACTGTTGTTATATTAAGACTTTTACCCATGCTACACATGCTTCAAGACAAAGTTTCATTTATATGTCACTAGAAATAAATATTTCACAATATATCATTGCACAGATTTTGTGATGAGTCACTATGCTTTAATGATGTTCAATTTGTAACAATGAAAGTGCATCCTGCATATCATTATGATTCATAACAGTAGCAAAATTATGTTATAAAGTAGCAACGAAAATAATTTCATGGTTGGAGGGTCACCTCAACATGAGGAACTGTATTAAAGGAGCATGACATTAGGAAGGTTGAGAATCACTGTACTAGAAGGTGCCCAGCATAGTTTTAGACCACAACTCATCTTCCCTTATCAAAGGTCCAAAGGGATTCTTTGACTGAAACATAACTCAGAAAATTCCCACACCACATATACCCTGAGTAGAAGTGCGGGCAGCAGGGGCATTGCTGACCTAGGCTGTGGATGAGTAATAACAGCCTCTATCAACTGGCTGGACCACTGTGGGCTCTCCGTGACCGAAGCCCACCCAAACCCATAGCCGTCAAGCATTCCCAAGGCACGGTGAACCCCAGGTGTCACAGAAGCTGATCACCAGCTTCTCCTCTGCAGCACTGCCGAGTGGGTTTGAACTGCCTGTCTACAGATTAGCACTGCCTGGAGGCCATTGGATATACCCATTGCCACTTAGTCAACAGGGACCCCATAGGACTGAAGAGAACTGTCTCTATAGTTTCCAAGGCTGTGGGTGTTTATGGGAGCAGATTGTACTGCCAACCTTTCCATTAACAATCAGGCCCTTAGCCACTAGGGTTCCTTATCAAACACAAGGCATTTCAGTTAAACTGAAAATGAATAAAAACTTGGTCTAGCTGCTGCAGTACAGCAAGCGGGAATCATCTCTCTGGAATGGCCAGTAGACAAGAGCACAGAACATGTCATCCTTCTCCCTGGATTCCAGTCACCCTTTCTTGACCTAATGACTATTAATAAAGTTTAGGAACTCTTTGAAGGAAAAACTGTCATTGTGGTCCCCGCAGACCAATTAGTGAAAAGCAATTCACATTAAAGTATGTGTGGGTTCAATAAAAATGTATTGAACTTGAAAGTTAATGGAGCACAAACTAAGAATGGAGCTTCTATTTCTTGATAAGAGTGGTTTTCCAAGTCATTTTAATTAATGCTTTATCCTAGGGGGGTAAAAATCAGTCCTAGTATTAGAGTAGCAGGAGATTTACCAAATTAGATGCAAGAAAAAATAAAGACTTCAAAGTTCAAGCTCAACTTAGCATCACTGCAGTTTGTGAGGACAAAGGGATTCTTCACATTCCACCCCTGACGCAAGCCTTGTCCCTGCTCTCTGCCAGGTGACTAAAATTCAGTGGACATAGTGATTTAAATATCGTATGGCATCATTCACCCCCTTTGGGCAGCTTTTGTTCCTTGTACAAAGAAGGAAAAATGGCTAAAAGAGTCTTTGCTCTAAATAGGAAGCTAGGCGAGACAGATGGATCAGACAATAATCACAATGTAATGTAGGAGTTATAATAGAAATCATTTGGAGAATAGCTTTTGAAATGACAGACAGGTTATGTTGTGATCGTTTAAATGTAATAACAGTAACCCCGACTCTTAGAAGCTTAACATAACAAAGGGTTCTTATGTTAGCTATCTGATAGAGAGCTGGGCAAGTTTCCAGGTCAGTTGGATTGGCACACTGGAAGTGAGAGTGGGAAACCTCAAGAGGCACCAAAATGCTTCATTAGCAACCCAGGTCTAGACCTTGTGACCCATGATCCTGCTGCCACTACTACAAGCTCCTTTTTGAGAGAGCCCAATAGATCCCTTTGCTCTGTGTGTATAGAATGCATTCAAGCTTCCCTGAAGGGAGAAAATCAAAAAGCAATCTGTTCAGCCACAGCATCCTAGTATCTGATGGTATGCGACAGTGTTTTCAGCAGTTGCAGATAGAACTTTTTAGTTCATTCATTTGAAACAGGAGAAGAACGTTTTCTGCCCCGATAGAATCCCACCCATTGATCAGTGGTTTAGGAAGAACAGGAAGTCGTCTACCACAAACACTTCCAATCAAGGAGTGCAAGGCACAGCAGGGAGGCCCCGGTTCTGGTCCTTCTCAAATAAGATATCAGACATGGCAACATTCTCACGGTCATGGTCCAGAAGGACCTTGACCACCTGCCTTCATCCTGCTGTTTGGAAGCTTTCCATGGGCACTGCGCCCCTGTGTGGGGTGGGGGTGGGGTTGGGCTTGTTTCTTTAACCTCCTTGACCAGATCTGAACCAGGCATTGTGATGATACTCTTTGGGGCTCAGCAACATTTAGACAGTCAAAAATTTCGGTTTAATACTAGCCAAAAGTTTGGCAATTCTAGCCCAGCGGTAACTAGTAAGACAAGCCTGGGGATATGCTTCGAAGGAAGGGGTCATCGCCCCGAGCGCCCTGGAGGGAGAGCAGTTCTGCTCATACAGGGTCATCTCGGGCCAAAATCAACACTTGGGCTTTTTTCTTTGGTGGGTGTGTATGCAAACAGTGTTTTTCATTTCAAAATTCAATTGTTCATTACAATCAAGAAAGTAATCGACTTTTATACATTAACCTTGTACCCTACAATTCTGCAATAATCAATTTTAGGGCTTTCTTTATTCTTGGAGATTTTCTACCTAGATGGTCCAAGTTGTACTAATTCCTTTCCAGATTGGTATTCTTTTATGGCCTGCTCTTAACTTATCACACGTCATTCACTTAAAATGGATCATGGACTCAAATGTAAGATACAAAACAATATAGCTCAACTGGCTGGACCACTGTGGGCTCTCGTTAACACAGGCGCCAAATCTAGGTGACACTGGGTGTGATAAAATAACCAACTGTGGTATGAAATGCACTTGTGAAATGAAGAGACAACACCCTGACCTTCCAAAAGACGCCATCATTAGGAGACTGAAGCAAGGCGGTACAACGAGGTGCCCAATAGCATGGCTAAAATGGAAAGCATTGGCGTCATCAAGTGCTAACGAGGATTTGGAGCAGCAAGCACTCTCATCTTGTCAGCTATTGTCTCACTGGTCTCCCTGCCCTTCTCTCCCCCCAGCCCCCCACCCCAAGAGCCCAAACACCATGTCAGAGCCTC
>NW_022111300.1:54466351-54468271 GCF_000313985.2 Echinops telfairi
CTCTGGAAGAAGCTACATCCCCAAAGCATAATCCCATAGGCTCATGAGTGTAAACAGACAAGGGAGTTCTGAACTTTGTCCCAGCTGGTTTGAAGAGCCATTACAAAGAAGGCCTGGGTAGCAATCAAAGACTCTAAAGATCTACATGTGCAATTTAAAACCATACAATTCTTTGGAGCAACAGCATTAGGCTGAGTTTTCAACAATGTACCATCTACTGTGATACCAAAAGGTGCAATAACAAAAATAGAAATAAATGAATAAGGAGCTAAAAAAATATATGCTCGGCATCATTAGGCACCAGAGAGATGTAAATCAGAACTACAGTGAGGTACCATCTCATTCATCCTAGGATGGTTAAAGGATCCCTCCTGGCATCATGGTTTCAGGTTGGGCTGGGAACCACACAGTCAGCTGCCTGCAGAGAGAAAGATGAGCCTGCTACTCCCAGAAAGAGTCAGTGATGTTTGAAGGGAAGATGGTCAAGACAATCATTAGAATCACATGTGTTAGTGAGGATGTGAATGTTACAAACTTTGTGAGTGACATTTCCTCAGAAAATTAAAAATAGATTTAGAAAGAAACCCCCAAAGAGACTTGCACACTAATGTTCATCACAGCTCTGTTCCCAATAGTCGAAAGCAACCTAAATGCTTGATGGATTGAGTAAATGTGGTATATGAAATAGCACTCCCTTCTCTTAAATCTGAGTATGCTACATGCTACAGTATGGATGAAGGATGAAGGAATTATGCTGACCGAAAAAGTCAACTCCGAAAGGACAAAAACCGCATGGCCTTATACAAACTAACATCTATTACACTTACTCCCCTCTGATTCAAACAGTTAGGTTCCAAAGACCAGGTTCTGTGAAAATGCACATTGACCACATCATTACATAACTGCCGCCACCCCCCTAACACATACCCGACAACATCCATTGCCACCAGACAGATGCAAAATAATTTAATAGAGTTTTCACTATCGTTGCAAATGTGAAACTTCAGATCACTGCCGGTAAGTGAGGAGCAGATGTAGTGGTTATTAGAAACAGAAGGAGGGAATAAAGGAAAGTTAACAACGATGACAGAATCGTGGAGAGCAGGGCTCTACTCCCTGCCCCAAAGTTGAACCGAAAGCGTTGAGTAGCTTCTGAGGCTGCTTATGCATAACCTAATAGCTCATGGGAATTACTTCCTGGGACTTCAATGGCCTAGCCACATGTTGAGTGTTTCTGGTCTACCCCTGGTTCACTATGGAACACCTGGGTCCTAAAACTTTTAAGCCAGTTGGTCTCTATCCACCTGGCACAGCCATGGAAGAAGGAAAGCTGGGAACAGAATGGGTGGCAATGCTTCTGTGAACAACTGCCTCCCGTGCTACAGGATATCTTATACCAGGGGAGTCCAACTGGCGGCCCGTGGGCCACTTGCGGCCCCCCGAGGTAATTTTTTGTGGCCTGCGATGCTCTGAAATAAAATGAAAATTGAAATTTTGTTATGAAGAAAATAACACTTAAGAGTTGATCGAGGCAATACCGCACACACAATTCCCTCGTTAACCCTTTAACTACTGAAGACAAGTATGCCAGTAGCCCAGTGCCTTTCCTGGGGGACCGTGGACATGTATAAATGCATTGACTCAGTTCCGGTGACATTTGGAAGCCAGATGTCTGCCACTCTCAGTGTCACGTAATGTAAACAACGCTAGTTAACAGTTTTAGAGGGAAGCCATTATGATTGTGCACCACGTTTCTCAGCTGTCCAACATTTTGTGTTTTTTATTAGTTACTTTGTTGTATTTTCTGGTCACAACATAAGCAGTAAGTGAAAACTAGTAGGAGGAAAGCGCTGAGAAGTTTCAGGTAAAAAAGAATAATTTTATCTACCTTACAAATCTGGCTAGACCAGAGGATGTACA
>NW_022111300.1:54470115-54471276 GCF_000313985.2 Echinops telfairi
GAATCCCATAAAACAGCACGTGCCATTAGGGTTCAGTTGAATTTCACTGTGAAATAAACTCATTGAATGTGACATTTTTGTGAGACATACTTGGTATGCGGAATCCATGTCCGCACAGAGCTTACCAGCAGCTCAAAAAACTACCTGGTTTGGATGAAACCTATTGGAACCTGCTCCACTTGCTCTTGGCATGGCTTTACAAAGCTCATGGCTTGGCACAGCACCACTGTTTTGAGCTTTCTGTTGTTATGCTTCAGGCAAGATTGAGGAGGATTAGGGTCAAATAACCCTTCAAGTGGGGGTCAGAAAATGCCCCAAGTTTAGTCCCCAAGTTGATGTCACTTCCTTTAAGAGGATCAAAGAAAACGAAACCTTGCTATTCTGCCCTTCCAGCCTACTTCCAGGTAAAGAGGTTTAGTTTGTAAGTAGGAGACAATGAGCACATCTTGAATGCCTAATATTTGGAAATATAATTCTGACAACAGTAACAGTGGAATCATGGAATAAGGTTAACGAATACTCTACTCAAATCAAGTTTGCAGTGATAAAAACCGTATATCCATGGCATAGCTTCTTTTCAAAAATATACACTTGGGTTACAATAGTTAGTTAGATATCTAATATTGTTCAACTTGTCTGGCGTGCTGTAATTGCTGCTCCTTGAAACTTTGAACAATTTTCATGTAATGTTGCTTATGCGCTTTTTACAATATCACCACATTTCCACTTCAACACCCATCACTTGAAGTGTTTTAGTCATCCATCAATATTGCTGAGTATCAATTCATTGTGTTCTATTTTGTTAAAGGTTAATGTCAAGGCAAGTCGAAATGATAGGCTAATTGTCAGAAGTGCTAGAAAACACACAAATACTACAGACTATTCATGGCACTTGTAGAAATTTGTTTTCTATTATATTTGAATAACTGTTAGTCTTTGGAGTTTCAGGGTAATTTAAAAAACCAAGCAGTTGAATATGAAGTATTCTTTTTGTTGGTATCAAAACATGTCTGCATTTTCTGGACCAGTTTTTAAGGGGGGAAGAAAGCACAGTAAGAAACTAAAAAAGTAAACCCACTGCGAGTGAGTTGCTTCTGACTCATTCTGACCCTGAAAGGACAGAAGCAGTCCATTGTCGCCCAGGCTGTAATCCTTCTCCAG
>NW_022111300.1:54472217-54487723 GCF_000313985.2 Echinops telfairi
TGATTTATAAAAGATCTAATATCCAAATGGCTAACAAGCACATGAGAAGACATACAATGTCACTACTCATTAATGTTCACTTCAACCCAGAGCAACCCTATGGGACAGAATAGAATTTCCCCTGTGAGTTCCAGAACCTATTATAATGACAGAAACAGGCTGCCACACCTTTCTGCCGCAGGATGGCTGCTGGTGGTTTCAGAACATCCACCTTTAGTTAGCAGTTGGGTTGCTTCGCTGGCCATTAGGGAGATCAAAATCACAATGGGATACTACCTCATCCTCCCACAAGGGTGGCAATGACCAAAAGAATGCAAAACACTGTTGGTGAGCTTATGGAGAAAAAGAACTCTCATGGGGCTTGTGGAAATGTCAAGTGGCATAACCACGGGGAGAAACAGTTTGAGAGTCCCTCAGAAAGCTGAACAGAGCCCTAACCTTATAACCCCGAAGCCCAATCCTAGGTGTATGCTCAGAAGAGAAACCAAGATTGCAAACAGAAACCTGGGTGCTGGTGTTCGTCACAACCCCGTGTAACAATAGTCAAACCCTGAAAACAACTAGTGTCCAGCAGATGAGTGGAGTAGTGACATATGGCGTGTACATGCAATAGAATATGCAGCCATAAGGTGAAATGATGCTTCCTGGAATGCGGGTTAACCTTGAAAATGCCATGCTGAGCACAATCAGACGGGCACAAGAGTATAAATAGAGTGTAACCTCACGTATATTAAATAAGCAAATGTCTATTACGTATAGACGGATGTCAGAGCTTTCAGGTTTGGTTTCAGACCACCACAATAAGGTTAATATCCCAATAAAGCCGTCCCCTTGTAAGAAGGTGGGGAGGGTAGTGACATCAGGAAGGAAGGAGAGTCAATGGCAGCCCCCACCAGTTCCATGAGCTGGTCAGATCTGCCTCCAGCCTTCTTGACCAGTTCTGACAGCAGCCACTCTTCCCAAGGTGTTTTCTACTCTCTGCTGGGCTTGATAATTCATTGTATTCTCCACCCACAACTCACAGATAATACCCACAATGCTGGTGTTTGTTAGGGTTAACTAATAAGGTACAATTCAGGATTAGAAAGCTCAGGATAGTTCTTCAGGCCAGCAGCACCTGTTTTCAGCTGTGCCTGCAGGCTGGTCTCTCTTGCTCAGGCAAGGTTCCAAAGTATTTTAGTGCTGCTGATCAATGCCCAAAGGTGTCCCACTATAGTTCCTTGAGCCAGTAGACCTACTCCCCATAAGTGCCTTGAGAAAGTCCACACTGCAAGTGAGTCGACCTGAGGGCACTCAGCTTTCTTGCTCCATGGGCTGCAGCGTCCCCTACTGCCTTTTGTTCTAGTGTGGCAGCTGTCCCTGCTTCTCTGTCCTCTGGTCCAAGAATCTCAGGATCCAGAGGATACGTTCCTTGTCTAGCTTTCTCCAAGGTAGTGAAATCCTGCTTCCAAGATGTCTCATTTTATACCCAGTTCTCAGAGTACCAAATTTTTATATCACAATTAGTCCTGTTAATCACTCCGAAGAATGCCATCTTCCCCAAATCTATCAAAGATAGAGGAAAGACACCCAATCTGTATGGTTTCACCCACTCATTTAATGACAGTTACAAAGGCTATGACCAGAAGAGCTATATTAGGTCACTCGCCACTCCCAGGACACATTAAAGAGAGGCTTGACTGTAGTCTTATAAGTGTCTAATAATTAAAATTCTTAAATTCGCCCAGTATGGAACAGAGACAAAGTGAACCTGTGCTGAGGTGAACCAACAACCTATAGACTTGCTTCACCACAGGCTTGCCAACAAGCTTCAATATTTGAAAACCTGTCTCTGCGGTGCACAAGCAAATGAGCGGTCCACATGGCAACAAGGATTAGCCATGTTGCCAGGGATGAGGAAGTTGGGAGAGAAGAATAGTATCAGTGACATTGAATTCTTCGTGTAGAAATGGAAATGGCATGGATCCTGCTAGGTATCTTTTCGCCGTAATTTAAAATGAAATGTACAATTTACGACTCCCTGCAGAGTAGTAGGAGTTAAGGAGCCTGAAGTGTGACCTACTACTTCTCTCCTGCATTGTCTCCAAGGGGCCAGGCGGGTCGGGGGTGCCCAAAGAACACATGTAAGCTGGTCTAATCTCCTAGTAGATGTGCCTGGGCAAGAGACAACTCATGTTTGCCAGGCAGCCATTCCCTACTCTGGAGTCTTCTGAACACAATGTCCTTGGTTTAGGATGCCCTTGAGTCACAGAGTGAGTGAGCACTGAGCTGTTCATGCAGGAAGTGTCAGGAGTGGGAACCCACCGGATGCTCTGTGGCAAACCTATATGGCCTTAGACATCGTGAGGGGTGGTTCCACTCTGTCCTCCATTGTCACTGTTGCTCGGCATTGACTCAATGGTGTTTGGGGTTTATGGTAAACAACCGTAGCATCCATAACAGAGATCCTTGGAGAATGCCACGGAAATGAAACAACTATTTGGGCCATAAAATACAGACAGTTCCAGACCCTCGAACTCGTTGCCAGTGCACTAGCCAGGTGCTGCGTGTTGGAACCACTGAGTAGCCCACCTGGTGTCTGACGCCAGGACACTGTCTTGGATGCCTCCTACCTGTGTTGTCTGTGGCTCTTACTTGCTTCCACCAGTGGTCAATCTTATACTGCGAACAGTCTGGTTCATGACATTCTGATTTGGCCCTCTGGTCTTTGGCTTGGCTCACACCGTTATAAGGTTCCCAAATGATTGACAGCAGATAAGAAGCGTCATTTTACAACTGAAAGTATGGTACATTACTATTTTTTGTAAATGATGTCGGATCCCTGGTGACATAGGAGTTACACTGGGACCCACAAACTCAGCAGTTAGAAACCACCAGATACACCAGCGGGGAAAGACAGGGTGTTCTACTCCCACAAAGAGTTACCGTCTCAGAAACGCACAGAGGCAGCGCTTCCCCATCCTATGACTTCTACCCAATACCCTATGAGTTGGCATTGACTCAATCCCAGTGAGTTTTTAATATCAGATGGATTGGGGCCCAAAGCAGAGACTACTGGAGAGATGTTTATCTGTATGTGGATATTAATTTATTGGTAACATTGGGAAGAATAGGAATTCAAAACACTTCATGGTGCTCATGCAGAGCCTGTACATAGATGAAGCGGCAGTTGTTCAAATACAACAAAAGGATGCTCTACTACTCTGTTTATCATGATACTGCTGATCTAATCAAGCTGCGAGGATTTTTGTTATCTTTACATTGAGATGCAATCCCTACAGCAGGCTGTAGTCCTGAATCTTCAGTCATTGCTTCAAGTTATGTTTCACTTCAGTCAGGGATTACAAAATTATGATAAACGGAGGAAAACAAGTTGGCAAGGATTTTATTTTGCCTGCTTCCACAATCAATGGCCATGGACGCGCTAGTCAGGAAATTGGATGACATAATGTACCAGGTAAATCTGTAGCAAAAGTTTTCCAGTTGCACCTGACCCACCTGGAAGTCAGGCAGGGAGTAAGGATGGATACCTTTGCATTGTGGTGTTGGCCAAAAGACTATTGCATGGACTGTGGACTGTCAGAAGAACAAACGAAACTGTGCTGAAATAAAGTATTACCAGAATGCTACTTGGAAAGATAACGAGAATTAATCTTACCGAAGAGACCAGCCCCTGGAGAAGGTTATCTACCCTAAGGATCCACACAGCTGGATTGGATCCACACAGCTGCTGCCACAAGAGACTCAGCAGTAATCATGGTGAGGGTGGGACAGAGCCAGCAGCTCTCTCTTTCGTTGTCCCCACGGCCCCTCAAGTCCAAACCAGCAGGATGGCAAGTAGCAGCATCAATGAGCACGCTCTAAAAATGCACTGTAGCAGCATAGCTGAGTCATCCGTAGAAAAAATGGGACATACATTACTGTTTCAAGTCGCTGATTACAAACCCCAATATACCACCTTAGCTGAATCAAAAGAGCTGACAAAGCAATTTTGCAGGACAATCTGCCTTAAATATTTAGCGATATTTGTATAGATCATTAAATATTTAGCCACATTTCGTGTGATAAATATTTTATTTATGCAGTCTCATTCCCCAGAATATTATAGATGTATTTGTCCACAGCAAAAGAATTTGGATAAAGTGAAGCACTTTTTCATATACTCCAACCTTACCCCAAAAGCAGGTGAATAGAGATTATGGTGAGAAGTACATATGTGCCTGGGTCTAATCTTGCCACAGAACCTGATCTGGTGTCAGTGTTTGCGTTTTTGTTGCCATGTATTACAAATCCACTGGCATACTGGACCCTTGACTGATAATGACTTCATGCTGCCTTTCTGAGACTGTTAGTCTTAGTGGGTGGAGGAGCAGACCTTGCCTGGCTCCTGTGCACCTTCAACTTCTCAGTTATCAACCTAACGCAAGGTGGAATGAGGAAAAAGACACCCATTTTGTAGAAAATCAGACTCACAGGCTTATTAGGAGGATGAACTAAGGTGTCTACCATGCTTATTTTTTGTAATCTGGTAAGTTAATAAAACAATAACTGCTTTCCCATTGAAAAAGAATTCAGGCAGTGAAAAACTCCATTAGCACGTTCTACTGAGACACATGTGGTCAGCTGGCCAGCGGTTGGGTTTTGCCCTTGTGTATGTGGTGTGCACTCCTCTCTAGCTTCCGAAGTTCCTTCCTATCCTGTTGTCAGGAAATCAGCAACCATTGCAGACCCTACCACCTCAGGTCCTGCTCTGAGGTGCTCGTCTCCAGGATAATTGCTTAATTATTCCAAATGCTTGTAGCCTACGAGTGTTTCTACGTGAGTGTGTTTGCCTGCCTGATGGCTTACTTCAGCCTCCAGTGACAGGAGGAGCTTCCAGGATAACCATGACTGACCAAACGTGAAAATGAAAATCAACCCAGGATTTTCCACGAAAGTAAGACTTGGAGAAGTGATGATGCCTGGGTTCTGGGAAGCCCAACTAGTGGGCTTGCTTCCCCTTTGTTTGACCTCACTGAGCTGCAGTGGCCGTGGACCACACCCAGCTGTGTCCTTTAAGGACACTGAGCCTTCCATCAAAAGATGCTCAGTATTTTATCTCCTTCCTGAACTGCCTTCTTGGGAGGAATGGTTAAGGAGCAGTAGAGGCATAATGCGCGGTGACGTAGACGATGGCCACTGAAGAATGACTTCCCTCCTGTGGGAAAAGGCAACCTAGAAAGACCTGAATAATGAACACACTGGTGACTTGTTCCATAAAATGAAACTGAAGGTTCACCGGAAAGTTTCTTTCCTGCTCTGAGCACTGTGAGAATGTTGGGTTAAACCTATTTCATCATCTTTAAGCAAAAGGGTTTCCTTTATGCGAGCATTTCAGGTGCATACAGATTTAAACTATCATGTAAACTCCCTTAAAGAAGATAGGCTGCTTTATGATTGGTTTTTGTGATTCACATTTACTCCCGCATGTCTTTGGGTTGTGTCCGAGTTCTTCTTATGGTCTTCTAATAGGTGCCTTCAACCCATCTAGAGCCTCATTAATGCAGGTGATACCAGTGTGGAATCTCTCTGAGCAGGACGTGAGTGACCAAGCTGTAGGCCCAACTATGTCCTCTTCTTCAGTGGATCCACCATTCCCTCTGTCAGAGTCTTAAGAATAGACTGGACATGCTCTCTATCTCAACCAGCTCCCTAATTCTTCGGTGTCAGGTACCCTGTGAAAACAAAGCTCTTGATTTCTTAGCCCACTCATCACAATTGCCTGGCAAGTCCTTTCGGGCTGTGTCCTGTATGAGTCATGTCCCCAGGTCACCCTGGAGGTTACCTGTGGGGCTAACTGCAAGGGTGGCACCTTGAACCCACCAGGTATTCTGTAGGAGAAATGGGAGGCTTTGTGCTCCCTCAGCATTTTTGGTAAACCACAGAGCAACAGTTCAAGCCCACCAGCTGCTACTTGGAACACAGATGAGGCTGTCTGCTCCCACAATGATGATTTAGTGTGTCTCTGTGACTTGTAATTAACTCAGGTTTTTTTAGCGGCCATTCCATAAAGATTCCAATCTGCAGTCCCTCCCTTCCTCTGGTCCTGGTCTCTTCTCTCCAAGGGCATAGCTAGCTCGAAGTTGGAATGAGTGTTTATTTATTAATTGTTTATTTTCCACTTAAATACACTCATGCTTTCAGTGTCCTAAGACTATCCCACAGGTCTTACTTCCCTTTTGATAAATTTTCTTTTGCTTAAAATAATTTAAAAATTCTTAGTTTGGCTGGAATTTTGTTTACTGATTCATTCCCTGACACCAGTGTCAGCAGGCACCTCTCCCTAGCCCCTAAGGTGGCAGGGACTCTAGAACGCAGGTCCCCAGAGCATGTGGTCACTGTCACCATGGCATGTTGCTCGTGATGTTAGGCAGCAACCGCTCCCTTGTCCACACTTTAGCTTTCCACAGCCGAGAGATTTAAGTTGCATGCAGAGCAGCATGATGAAATCGTCTCCCAGACTCCTCCTCCTCCCAAGAGCAGAAGCATGAACACACAGTTGGGCAAGTAGCTAGGCTTCCAGTGTCCCACGGATGCAAACTGTTCTCTGCGAGACGCTGTGTACAGATCCTTTGTAGGAAGGGGGAAAACATACTACAGGTAGCAGTTGATTCTTTCCTTGGTGACTGGCATCCCCTCGGGGCTTTGGAACATATGCCACATGGATAATGGGGGGTTCCTGTTTATCTTACTGGTGAAGAATGATTGATTCTTCAGCCATCAATTTATGGATCACAACAACCCACTCCGAAGCTCAGAATCTTAAGCGACAGCCATGTCTGTTCTTTATGTTCAACAGAGCCAGTCTAAACTAGACCACACCTCAACTGATCCGGTCCGGGCCTGGGCAAGCTCAAAGGCTGGCTTGTCTGGAGGCTGGCTGATGATTAGATGAGTACCCCGAGATGCGGATTACTCATCAGCCAGGAGTTTCTCACATGGTGTCTGGAATTCCAGAGTAACCATCAGGAAAGTCTGGAAGGCACAGACCTTTTGCAAGTTACAAGCCACATGGCAGGGACCAAGTGAAAAGATGGAGGAAATGGCCACAGCAATGGCATGCAGAGTGCCACTTTGTCCCTATTACACCAATGGTTGCCTAAGTCAAAGCCAACCGGAACTGCCACCCCACCCCCACAACTTGGGCTTGAAGGACTGAGAAAACTGATATCTTACACACAATGGGGATAGGGAGTGAGGTGTGGCAATTCTCCAACAGCTCCCTCCTGTTTCCTTGTCCCCTGCTGATCCCCTCCTCCCCACACATTGGCAAAATTAAATACCAAACAAGCTGGGGCCTCTAGAAATCAGGTCCCAGGTTTCTGTGCATGACAAATAGGATAGAGAATGGAGAGGATTAGACATTAGGACCGAGAGAGAGCAGCCAACACACAGGAGCACACATCAGTCACTATTAGCCCAGCCCCATCTAGAAACCCTGGGCCATATATCCAGCCTGTTGCAACTCATCTGGAATTATGAAATATCGCTTTATCTCCTTTGATGTATGCTAACATTAACAGCATATCATGTAACTCTAAATTCCCCCACATACATGATCACTTAGATTAATGATGCCCAACACCAAAATCTAAAATGGCAGCACAATGTTTGGAGGAAATACAAAAGCCTTCCAAAAAATCCATGGAAAAGTGGAATTAGAAAACAAAAATAATTTCCAGTAACTTTTCGAAGCCCTCCCCACCCCATATTGCTGTATTTACTAGTTAAAATGGACCCAAAAGAGTTCTAAAGCAGAGTGGCCAAGAGAGCATTTTCTCACTGCATGCAGACGCCGATTGCTGTTTTCAATAGAACCCCAGAGAAAAATACATCCAGTCACCCAAACCCAAAAAGCAAGGAACTCAACCCTTTTCATTTCTTCAAGTCAAGACCAAGTCTAAATAGATTTTGCATCCTGCATGTGCATGAGATATAAACAAAGCTGACAATAGGCATGGTAATGGATTATTGTGCTAACAATTTTCACTGCCTCCTAGACTTGCTCTGCTGCGCTCTGCAGAATGAAACATGCCCTGGGGAAAGGGTAGCCTACCCCCCCCTCCCCCACCCCCAGAGTGAGACAGGTTTTTCAAAAAAGCAGCATTGCCTGAGCTGTGCAATTAACCTTCCACTGCAGGAGAAGCCGCTTGAAAAATGCCTTTCACACGCACGGGTGAAACAGCTCAGTGGTTTGTGTTCCCCTCTCAAATATTGTCTGTGTTGGTAGACGCAGAAGGAAGATTTCCCCGCAGGCTCGTTCACAGGAAAATTCCGACAGAGTCCGAGCACAAGGAGGGTGTGATGGGCCTATCGGGGTGCTGTGGCGGCAGTCTACAAACACTGACCTTGGGCCTCTTGGAGGGAAAGGAGCAGAGGCCACAACCGGGGAGCACTTGTGATAGAGACTCAGGTGTGCCCCCAGCACCAGCTCCTACATGTCTTTCCCCTCAGTCTGCAAGGTGCCTGCCTCCTGGCTGCAACCCTGGTCAAACAAGCTCCTCAAATGCGGCCTCAAGGTTAGCCGAAGGCACCGGTGCTGGTTTTCCAGGGCAGTGTCATTCCCATAGATGGTCATCCAAGCTGGTTGGCCTTTGAGAATATGGAGTCTCAGTTGTCTTTTCTACTGCAAGTGTAATCCTATGCAGCTAACCTTTTCACTTCCTCTGATGTAATACAGCGAAACCTGTAAATGCTGGAATTTGGCAGCATTGCTTTGTTATCCAGGTCTCCCAAGTTGGCTGAGCCATCTGCTCTTCCTTCAGGGGAAGTAGTTGGATTTTCCTTCTCTGACAGGTTTCCATCTTTCACAGTTTTTACTGTACTAATGGAAACAAGATATCAGATGTACTTTTCTTGTGTTCTGCCTCCATAAATTCCTCTCTCCTCTTTCATTCTTAGGGAAAAAATTAAGAATAGCCAAAGATAACATGTTTCGAGCATTGAACTAAGGAATCAACTCCTGGGAGGAAGGGGGGGAAAGTTACTATGCATTATCCGAGTCTAACTTTGCAGCCCAAGCATTCAAAATCTCAGATACCAAAGCTAGACAAACCTGCATCTAACTGAGATTCTTTCATTGATCTTACATGCAATACAAAGAATGAAATTACACATATTGTGGAGGAAGCAAATGAGCTTTTGTGTGGGAGATAAAAAAAACACTCTTCAGTGAAAAACGTTTCAAGTAAGTTCAATGAGGAGCAGAGCTAGATAGAATATTTTTTTGTTTTGTTTTTTTCCCACTGAGATGACTTTGATCCGTGATGGTTATTTGTAACATGCAGCCAAGGCTGTGGCCGTTTAGAAGAGTAAAATGAATTTATACTGGTGGCCACCAGAAGCCAACAGATGGGCATGGGCCGGTTCCACGCTCAACACGGTCAGAAGGAATCAACCTGGCCCAAGCCTGAGCTGGACTCCCGACCTCCAGACTGAAGACCAGAAGCACCTGCTCTGTGGTCATCTGTATGGAAGCCCCAGGAAACAAGCAAGTGAGCGTTTGCAGGAACAAGACAGAACTTCTTGTCAGAAACCTTATGGAATGCAAACCCTCAAAACATGAGAATGGATCTGGAAACTCGGAGAGCGGCAGCACATCCCCTCCAGCCTTAGAGCTTTAGTTCTTGGGCAGGGAGAAAGTATTGGTCTCCTCCGCCTCCAGGTGGCGTCATTTGGACGACGATGCAGTCAGCAGAGTCAGCCTGGGCTGGGGCAGCATGAGCAATGAGCGAGGTGCCCAGCTTAGTCTCCAAGGGCGGGACTCTGACCAGGACTTTTCAATTCTGCATGTTGACTCCATTTCCCCTGCTCGTTCCGATACGCATTCCCTCCCTCCCTTCTGGATCCTCTGACCTTTCCTGTCCCCTGGACACTGCCAACTCCTTTACTGAGAAACGCTTTGGCTAGAGCAGGCGTGCTCAGGACTCCTTGTCCATTTTATCACCATTGGACTCGCTGACCTTTCGATGCCTCCCTTTTTCCTGTGTTCCTTGGCTGTGGCTCTTTCCTGCCCTGTTCACTTACCACACACCAAGCACATCCCAGAGAGTGCTCTGACCCTACTACTAATCAGGACTCTCTCAATTCCAGGGCTGAGTTATAGCAGAAAAGACTGGCAATCAAATGTGTCCTGCGCCCTCACAACCTTTTCTTCAAGGTGCAGTCTCTGCAGTGGTTGAAACCTGGGTCAGCAGATCCCCTCCTAGCTGCTCTCCACCTAAATATCGACCAGCTAAGAAACGTTGACTGGGGTGAGCGACTTTAGGGAATTGTTTTGCCAGTGATAAAGTCTTAATTCGTAATACCTTCTCTCAAGTGATTATGGGGGAGACTAGAAAGTAGTGTTGGCAGAAAGTGAAGGAGAAATATCTTCCTACAAATTCCTGGAGAGACTACAGAGGCCTCTAGTATTGTATAAGTGTAAGATCACAGAAAATGAAGGCATTGTCCATTAAGTCTCATAGACCGGGGCATGAGCAGGTCAGCAATAGAAATTTGCAAATGGTTGACACGTGTAGTCAAGAAATGAACCCACAACACAGTGACAATTGCAGCCAATGTCATTGAGTTATATATGTGGATTTGAGCAGTTACACATTTTCACATATTTACCAAAATATTTTTAAAATTTAGTGTAACTCCATTGAATAGTTATTTTTTCTTTCAAATATTTATTATGAACTCTCAATAAAGAAGAAATTGCCCTTTTTCTGATGCCTCATCATGGTTCCTCTTTTTAGGCAAGTTCTCTGTAGCGGGGTGTTTGTCCACACAGGCCGTTCAACATGGCCTCATGTAGGAGAGGAAGCCTAGGTGCTGACCCCATCGAGGTCTGCTGAAGTGTGGCTGTGCTCGTGGATCTGTTTTCTGGAATGTGCTGTACTCTCCACTAGAACTCCTCATCCTTACTGTCTCCCTCAGCCTGAGAGTGCCCGCACCCTCTTCTCCAGCTCCATTCTTCTACAGAGAAACTGCTGCAGCTGCCTTCTTCAGAATCCAGACTCAGCTAAAGGACCTTAGAACAGAGGTGACCCAATGTTTACCTCTTTCCCTCAATAACCCGAATGCAGGAGGAACTCTGAAATTATGTCTCAAGTTCTCACTACTCATGATCAACTCTGCTTCAATCATGTAGATATAACCTTAGACAATTCTTAAAAGCTTGATTCAAATATTCAGAAACAGTATACCAACTCCACATTTCATTTGTCGCCATATTGCAAAGCAAATCAACACCCCTTGGCATATTTGGGAGAAAGTCTCTGTTTTCTCGGTAGAGAAACCAACCCTGCTGTCATTGAGTCAACTCCAACTCATAGTGACCCTTTATAAGGTTTCCAAGACCTTAAATCTTCACAGTAAAAGCCAGCCTCACTTTACTCCAGCAGAGTGGCTGATAGGTTTGAACCACTGACCTGTAGTCAGCAACCCAGTGCTTATCCCATACCACCACCAGTAGACAAAAGTACCTAATAACCTGGGGTGAGGGATGGTGAATATTTTGCCAGGATAACTCAAAACCAAACTCACTATCACTGAGTTGATTCCAACTCATAGCAAGCTTATAAGACAGTATAGAACTGCCCTTTTGGATTTCTGATACTTTATGGATATAGACAGTCTCATCTTTTTCACGCAGAGCAACTGGTGGGTTTGAACTACTAAAGTTGCAGAGAGCAGCTCTATGTGTAACAAAGAGAATGGCTCCTTGAATCTTGTGGGCAGCATGTTTTCTCACGATGAGCTGACTTGGAGAAAGTCCAAGTAGGTTTCAGTAGAAAGAGAGCCTTCCAAACAATAGCTAGAGTCAAGGAAGCATGAGAATATAGAACTTCCTCCCCAAAGTCCATCTCTCTCGAGCATCACCCTGATCTCTGCGACAGCAACCACAGGGGATCCCATGGCTCACTCTCAAACTAGCCAGAGTCAGGATAGCAGAGGTCCAGATGGGTAGAGGTGGCTTCAGGAGACACACGGCAGGCCAGTAGAGTAGCTAGTGACTCCAGAGGTGACTTCCGGAGAGAGGCAGGAATATGAGTGTGAATACCCAAGAGCAGCCGTGTGAAGACTGAAACTCCATACATGAGAAATGGAATGGACAGGAGACATCGGAGACTGAGCCCTGCTATGACATGCATGCTGATGGGGGACCCTGTCCATTACCATCTCACGAACTCCTGAATGTCTCCAAGTATCTCTACTCTTCCTTACCTTACACAGAGGTGCCTAAGCAAGAAACATTCCTGGGGAAAGACTGAAGCAACATGCCATGGAAGCTCATGTCTTATAGATTGTGTTACATCTAAGGTTAGTTTAATGACATTGAAGTTTAGTTATGAACTTCTATATGTAGGACCCTGACCACGTGGCCAAACCCAATTTTTTTAAACCCAAATTTTAAAACAAGAAACAGACTCAGCAATGTCTTAGATTAGAATATGTCAGAACCTTCTCAGGTATAAAACTTCCATTTTGGGGCATTTTTCTTTGTTTTATGCTCTCTCACATGACTTGACCTGGCGTGGGCATGTAGGTGCTGTTGGAGGGGGAGGAGGTGAAGCTGGGTCAGAAATAGTGATGGAAGAGCTATTCAAACACAAGGAATTACTTTCCCAAGAGTCAGCTACCCTATGAGATGCTAAATTGCCTCTGTTTTTCCTCTAGACCTTTAAGGAGGCACTTCAGTCACTATACATTTTCTTTTCCTTCTCTGGTTTTAATATCAGCAAATGTAGAAATAGCCTTGCCTTTATTGAAAAGCAGAACCAGAATCAGTATAAAGCTCATCGGATTATTGATTTTCCTTTCCTCCCTATTAGAAAGGTAGAGCATCTATTTCCCACAAAGATGGTTACTCCTGCAGTTTCTCTCGTCAGAGAGACACCCTAAGTTGGAGTCCCAGGTTCATGGAGGAGCTCCGGTAGAGCTGAAGCAGCAGTCAGCTATCACTACCAAAACAGCCTGTTCAGATCCTTAAACCCTAGAGTGCTGCAAATTCCTAAAAAAAAAAAAAACATTTTAAAAGGTCATTTGCCATTGCATCAATCCCAAAGTGCAGATGCCCTCTAGGATGGAGTGGTGAAACCCCGTAGGGTACCCATTTCTGTAAATCTTTCCAGAAGCAGGCATCCCCTTCTTTTCCCAGTTGAAGTCATCGGTGTGTTCCAACTGTAGAACTTTGCAATGGCAGTCTAGATTTAAACACTGCACCCCCGACGCTCCTTAAATACTTACAACATGCCCTGAACTACTCTAGCTGTCCCCGCATCTCACAACCTTGTACAGAGACATGCATGCACACAGGCAGGTGAGCGTGGGTGACACGATCTTGTAGGGGCAGCACAAGAAAGGTCAGACTTTCCTCAGCAACCAGACTGGTTTCCAAAACAGCTGCTGTCACACAAATACCACAGGGAGGTGGCTTTAAAGATGAGGCAGTCATGTTCTCACAGTTTAAAAGGCAGCGGTCAGGGTTCAGGGCACCGGCTCTAGGGAACCTCTGTGCCTTGTCTCTCTTCAACTTCTGTTCCTGGACCCTTGACAACTTTCTTATGGCATGGACACTGCCTTCCCCACTCTGCCTGCTGGCTTTTGAGCAATTGATTTTAAACACCCTGCACCAATACTGCTTCATCAATATAATAAACAAACCCCAACCCACTGCCATTGGGTGGATCCTACCTCAGAGGCACCCTACAGGGCCAAGTCAAACTGCTCCATGGAGGTTGAGATAATAAGGTTGCCTCATCTTTCTATCTCAGAGCAGCTGGTGGGTTTGAACCACACCAGCCTTGTGGTTAGCAGCCCAATGCCTAATCCATCGTACCAACAGGGCTCCTTCAACCATTGGCATTAGGATTTAGAACTCACATTGTCGGGACACAATTCAGTCCATAACAAATGGCTTTTGGGTCTGAGGGGATTGCCTCTAAGTCAGAAAGGAGCTAGAGCCGATTCCTGACAGAGCATGATGCGATGCAAGGAGATACCTGGGATGATGGTTCAGTCAGAGAAAACCAGGTGGCTGCGGAAGGCCAGAGGAGGCGAGTGTGTGTGGAGTGAACAGGAGCTGTGACTGGAAGAGAAGGAAACAGTTCCATTGCTCCATGGGTTGGTTTATGAAACAGAGGAAACGAGCAGCCATGCTAGAAAGTGAATTCTCCCTGCTTAGACACTGCTGCCTCACTGACACTGGGAAGGGATGCCAAGCAACCAAAAAGAAGAAGGGAACTCATAGCAACCCTACAAACAAAGGATCCCACAATGGTAACCATTACAGGAGATCACCAGGTCGTTTCTGCCCAAGCCACTAGGTGGGTTTGCATCACCACTAGTTTGACCAGGACCTGAGCTGGTAACCATTGCATTTCCAAATCAAGAAATCCGACTAACCTCAGTGCCATCGATTGAGACCATGCTGACTCCTTGTGACGCTGTAGGACAGCATCGAACTGCCCCTGGCTGTCTGAGGCTGTGCCTCTTGACAGGAACAATCAGCCTCGTCTTTGTCCCAGAGAAATGAGTGGGTCTGAACTGCTGACCTTGCAGTTAGCAATCCAATGCCTAACCCACTGTGCCACCAAGGGTCTTTAACACATACTCAAAAGCCAAAGCCACTGTGATTCATCCATTCAATTCTGACTCATAGCAACCCTCCAGGAGAGATCAGCACAGCCCCTGTGGGTTTCCAAAGCCGTGAATCTTTTTAGAAACAGATCTCCAGCCTTTCGTATTACCCGCCGCCACCCATGGCTCCTTCTTTAACACCTAATGGAAGCCAAACTCTCAGGAAATACAGTATGCATAGAGAGAGGAGCAGTTGACCCCTGGTGGAAACTCTAGGGCAAGATGCAATTCAGTAAGTTAACACAATCGCAGAGCCACTGGGTTGTAACATACGGGATGTACCGCCTCCCGACGCCTTGTTTTCCTCCTCATGGTCTCCACCTGGAGCTCACTGGAGTTTTGTTTTTTTTTCTTCTTTTCCGGTGCCATTTATAAGTGATTCACTGCCTCCTCCTTCTCCCACTACCCCGACTACTGCCCCCTACTCTCTACCCCATCTTGCTCCAGAGTTTTTCTTACTGTATCAAGGACTCAGACTTGGTGCACCACTTTGTTTTCACAATCATAAGAAGCAATGTCAGTAAGAAGCCCCCCACCCCCTGGGATGTTGTCCCAGTTCTCGTCCACCCACGTGTGTCTTTTCAGGAAGAAGCATGGTAAGTGTGGTTTCCGTGCCAGAAGAGTAGCCGAGACTGGCTGGACCGGACTCAACACCATGTTTGCTTTTCTCCTTTCACCACCTGACCCATGAAGTCCACGAGGAGGGAGACACTGTCTGCACTCCTTTCACCACCCAGGGTGGCTGTGGACCAGTGAAAAGCCAGACCAGGACTGGCCACCACCCGACATGGCCGCAGTCTGTCAATGAGTTTACTGTGCCTTGTTGCTGAGGTCAATTC
>NW_022111300.1:54487863-54489871 GCF_000313985.2 Echinops telfairi
ATCCAACTCACCAGAGCTCGTAAGTGAAATGCTAGCCTTCTCCGGGAGCTGCTGAAATATGTAACACCCTGGCATTGTTAAATGACAATGAAGATTAAGCTGTTAACTGGATAAAGTTGCTAATTGGCTTGAAGTGCTCAGCAGAAAAACTGTGCTTTTTGGAATTTCATTACTTTCTAAAATTAAACATTACACTTTAAATACTGAATAGAAACGCCGCTGAGTTCTTTGACAAGAGTGCTCACTCCACAGTAAGTGCTCCGTTCTCCCAGAGCCTGTAAACCAGGGGGCTCCTACAAGTTCAGGGGAAACTCCATGACATTTTTGAAGTGCCCTCACATTTGGTTGTCACATGCATGCATAATCAGAACTGACAGTAGGAGTGGAATGACACAGCTATGAAGTCAGACGACATTCCCAAAGAAGAACTTATCTGCAGAAAGCAAAGCCTCCAAATAGCCCTGGAACAGACAGCGTTCCACTCCTGCACAGTAAAATGTCTCTATAGGTTTGACTTAGTAAAGTTTTCCTACTTGTCATTTGGAGGGAAGATTGCATTTTGAAATCGCCTTTTGGATTAGCCAAGTTTGAGAATTGGAGACTGGTGTCGGACAGTTATAGGCACAGGCCTTCTTTCCAGTGAAATTGCTGCCACACGGCAGGATTCAAAGCTTCCTCTCTCCTGCAAGGTTACGGGCAAAGGAACCCCTTCATTTTGAATTCTGCCTCCTGTAAACACATAAATCACACACACTCATTCTTCCCAATGCATCACCACCCAGTCATCTTTGATTCAAGACAGTTCCCTGTCCAACAGGACAAAATGTGGCCTGGTCTTGCATCTCCCCCGCCACTGGCCGGCTCAAGTCCATTGTCAGGGTCACTGTGCATTTGGAGTGCACTGCATCAGACAGTAGTTTTGTTGGGATCTATGGGGTTTTCTTTGGGTAATTTCAGAAATAGGTCCCATGCCTTTGTTCTTCATCTAGGAGCTGCGCTGAAACCTGCCCACCATGCGTGACCCTGCTGTTTGAAACGCGAGTAGCATAGCCACACACAAGCCAGCGTCCCAAAGTACTACCAGTTCAGTTCGGAGGCAGTCCTTGTGTACTCGGAGTACATATGAACATGCATATTACTTATTAGAACACAATAGAGATAATTACACCATTGGTACTTGGAGCATTTCTGGGCTTAAGGGGGAAAGCGGGGTAGAAGAAGAAAGAATGTTTCCATGGATGCGAAGAGAAACCGAATTTGAAAAATTGTAAGGAGAGCATCGGAGTCAGGAGGACGGGGTAAGGACTGCATTTGAATTAAGGTGCTGGGAGAACTTGGAAACGTCCGAAAGAACAAGCAGATGTGTCTTGGAAGGAGTATCACCAGAATGTTCCTTCCTCAGTGGTGCACTTTGGACCTGTTGTCAGGAGATATCAGGCCCTGGCAAGGGGCATAGTGCTTGGTAGAGGAAGACCCTCAAAGAGCTGTATTGATAGTGGCCGCCAGACTGGGCTGAAATCTCGCAATTGTGAAGATGCCCCGGGACCAGGCAGGGTTCGTTCTGTCCCAATGAGGTCTCTATGGGTAGGTTGACTCGATGGCCCCTAACTGTAGTGACTCTCTTATTACTACCACCTATGGACCACCTACTGAAGAGTACAAAACGAGAATCAGTGCATTTGAAGTGCGGTCCTGGAGAACACTATTGAAAGCACCACAGACTGATAACAGGAGAAACCTATCTGTCTTGGAAGAAGTACAGCCAGAGTGCTCCTTAGAGGCAAGGATAGTGAGACGTGGTCTTACGCACTGTGGACATGTTGTCAGGGAGACTAGTCCCTGGAGAAGGAGGGCACCAGGCTCGGGAAAGCAGACGGGCAGTGAGAAAGCGGAAGACCCTCAGCGAGATGGAGTGACGACACTGTGGCTGGAACAATTGCTCGCGCATAGAGCAATTGAGGATGGTGCAGGACGGGGTAGGGTTTCGTTCTGTTGTGCGTTAGGTCAC
>NW_022111300.1:54490795-54494387 GCF_000313985.2 Echinops telfairi
CTTGCCACGTTGGTGAAGAAGAGGTTCCAGCAGAAGGAGCACTGGGACACAAAAGGCAATCCGTGAAGCCCAGCTGCACCAGCTACGCCCACCTGTGTGACAAGTGACAGCCAATGGGCCTGCCTCTTCTAACACAGACCTACACGCTCGCCTCTTCCCCCTGGTGCTCCACGTGAAGACGAGGAGGAGAAACGTCTTAATCCCCTTTCCCACTCATAGTTGGGGGAGTCAATGGTGAGGCACGGATGTCAATTGAGAGGCTGGTGTCCCCACCTGCCCTTGTCACCCTTGTCCCGCTCTCTTCCTGGAGATGATGGGAACGTCCTTTTCGGACAGGCCTCTGCCAGATGCTATTTTGGCCTCTCTCGCTGTCATGGTGCGTGAGTTCAGTAGAGCAGGGTACAAAAGCCCACTTTTCTGCTCATGTCAACAGAATGTCTGTCTGGGGCCAGGGGAAAGCTACGTCCTTCCTCACAAATCAAAAGCATCTTCAGGGAGTACGTGTGAGTGGCAGGCAGATTCCAAGTCCCATGTCACGGGCACCTCTGTTTCAGTTCTGCCCAAGGTAAGGGCTCTGCTGGGGTCATTTGCTCTTACTCCATATTACTTTCCCTCCGGTCTTCAGTTTCATACATCACAGGCTAGAATAAGCAGTCTGAATGAGGATTCACACTGGAGCCCCATGTCATCTCCCATCCCTTCTCAGTGCTGTGGCTACGGGTATGCCTTTGGAATGACCTCATAGTAATTCCCCTGGGTGAATCACCTGGCGTCCTCATTAAAATGATGTGGGACCGGTGGTCTGGGTGGGACTTGAGTTTGGGCATTCCTAAGAGACCCCTGGGGACGCTTCCATTGCTGGTCTGGGGATTGTACTTGAGGAGCAAGGTTCTCTCTGGAATCACTTCTTTCCCCTCCAACTTGGTACGGACTTGTTCCCACTGAAACGGGGAGACATTCTTCAATTAGCAACCAGGTAGCCTGCTCCTCCTCATGCATAAAAACATGTTGCTGCCCAGTCAGTTTCCACTCATAGTGACTCACTCTGGAGGGTCGAGAACCACCATGCCCCCCGAGTTGCCTGTAGTCTGTACGGAAGCAGGCAACCACAGCTTTCTTCCTACCTTGCAGTTAGCAGCTGAAAGTTTCCTAACAGATACATATCTGCTACTCCTGCACGGTCTTCACAATTCTCAGTACAGCCTCAGAGCTGAGCCCCTAGTCCCCAAAGAACATGAGTTAGATCCAGATCCGGGGAGCCAACCACGTACCGGTCAGTGGCCATGCTGACACTCAGTAGGGCGTCCGTGCATGGGCGCCCATGGGAAGGGAGCGCATTCTCCAGCCCAAACGACCTTTCCTTTGCTGCCAATATTCTCCATTATTTCTTCACCAGAGCATGAGAGAATGGAGTTTAGAGTTGTTCTCATGCCATCTTGCGCTGAGCTTTCAAAGCCCCCAGTGAACAGGGCCAAGTGCCAGCAGCCAGCAAGAGGCTCAGACCTTGGCAGCACAAGGACCGAGGCTGGAGTGATGATTCCACCTTCCTCATCTGCCCTCTGATGGCTCGTCAGCGGAGCGTTCCGGACAAGGGACCAGGCACACTCCCCACCCGCTGGGCTTGGGTGCCTGTATCTCCCTGCAGCGACACAGCGAGCTCATTTGTTTCACTTTGTGAAAACACTTCATTTCCCCCCCAGACTTTCCCATTTCACGCTGTGTGGATTTTATTAAGATCTCTTTCGCAGAAGCTAACTGCTGGCTTGATGGGGCCCGGAGGGATCTCCGGTGCAGCCTCTGTAATGGCTGACACCTCCCAAGACACTTCTTCACTCCCCAAAACTCCTCGGGGAATCCTAGTGAAGATTCCAGAATCTTCTTGGTGCTTGAAGAAAGTTCGGCCTCACAGGCACCCTGTGTAAGACTTCTGATGTGAGAGCATGCAAACAGCAACACAGCACATTGAGTTAACGTCCATCCTGCGGGCGGGTCTTCCCGAAGGACCCCATTTGTAAGGCACTGAGAAGAATTCATCTGCACTTTAGAATTAGTCCTTCTCATGTTTTAAAAAACATGCACAGGGTCACTAAGAGTTGGAACCAACCCGATGGCATGTACCAACAATGTTTTTAAAATGACAGCTACATAACTGATCATCAGTATTCTGATTTCCCCGTAACATGACATCGGCATTGTCAATGTTGTGATATGCATTCATAATGACACAAAGGAATGGACAGTGTAGGATATGAAATAATAACAATATAGATATAATTAATCAAGAATTCATGAGGGGCGGAAGAGGGGCTTATATCAAGGACTCAAGTAGAGAATGTTTTGGAAATGATGATGGCAACATATACTTGATAAAATTGATGTATGGAATGTTATAAGAGCTGTAAGAGCCCCCAATAAAAAAATGACATTTTAAAAAACCAATAAAATAAATAAATGATACAAAGTATCAGCTCCATAGTAAGCTAGCCAATGAAAATACTGTTATTAATTCTAATGTTTCTCTATGGTGGGTGTTTAGATTAGTCCAGATTTGATCTTTGACAACAAAAGTAAGAGCATGTTTTGAGCACTGTACCAAGCTCTCAGGGATTACATGTTGGCCTGCTAACTGCAAGGTCAACAGTTCTAATCTACTAGCTGCTCCTTCTGGTAGAGAATGCAGAAGCTCTGAAGAGTTACAGCATCAGAAACCCTAGGGAGCATTTATACTATGCTCCATAGGGTTGCTGTAAGACACAATCAACTGCATGACAGTGGGTTGGTGGTGTCTTGGTTATGTGTTGTGCTGCTATAACCACAAAGCTGTTAGTTCAAAACCACCAGCTGCTGCAAGGCAGAAAGATGGTTTGTTTTGTTTTGTTTTAACTCCTTTGAGTATTTAGTCTCAGAAACCCACAGGTTTACTGCAACAGTAAATTTAGAGTGAGGAAATGCTTTGTGTTTCAAAGACTTGCTTCATTTCCATAAGACTCTTGTGTGATGGACCCCATTTGATTCCTGTTTTGGAGTTTTGTGAAGGAGGGGCTGGGGAGGGGAGGGCGGGGCCTCAGGGAGCAGCTTATTCCTAAGGCAGCAGAGCCAGAGCTCAAAGCAACACTGTCCTCTTCAAGAGTCTTCCGTACACCCCACCGCTCCCTTGGATCTGCGCTGCCCAAGGCTTGCTCAGTGTGAAGAAAAATCCCCCGCCTGTGTGTGCAAATCCATCAGCTCACAAACAAACTGTGTTCTCCTGGGTGCCTGTGGTGACAAGTAGAGAGTTGGAGAATGTTCTGAAGACCTTTAACATGTCACATGCTTCCAAAGTCAGGGAGAGGAATGGCATTCTACCACAGACATGAAATCGGCCAAGAAAACGGTTCCTGCTCTCAGTGGTGGTTGGGTCCCGTTGATTCTTTAAATATTGTTAAGGGAGGACAATGCATACCTGAAGTCACATTTGCCTATTTAATTATTCTGCTGGGAATACTTCCTTCACAAAATATCAAGATGTGTGTGGATAACTTTGTGCTCGGTTTGGTTCTCCTGGACCACTGGGCACGGTCTTAGCTGGAGCCTTGTTCACCGTGAAGGCCCA
>NW_022111300.1:54496227-54497781 GCF_000313985.2 Echinops telfairi
AAGAGACAAAGCTGGGACTATCCCTTCCTAGTTTCTCCTGGCCACAAAAGAAACCCACCCTGCCACAGAAATTGCTCCCTAGTCTTCTGCAGACTACAGTCTGTCCGTCTAACTCAGAAGCTGACATCCAAACTGTGCCCGTCTTCCTTGCCCTCTTTGGGCATATCCCCGTGCCTTGGCAACAAGTGCATGTGTAGTGCTGACCTGTGCGCTGTGTGCACCCCCGTGCCCTTCAGGGAGCAATAGCCATAGCGTTGAAGCCGTCCTTACAGAGCATCTGCTGTGTGGCAGCCACTGAGACCCACACTGAAAGCACATCCCAGACTGCTGCTCACTCCCGTCACTGAATGGGTCCCCAAATCATGGAAACTCTTGCACGGTGGAGCTGCAACAGTGGGTTTCCCCGTTAGAGGGCTGCTCATTGTCATCTAGAGGGTTTTCACGGCCAATGTTCCAAAGTCGACTATCAGACCTTCCTCCCTCGTCTGTCATAGATAGCCTAGAGGGTCAATTGACACTTGTTCAGCATCGTGGCAGCAGCAATGCCTCCACTCACAGATAGGCAGCGGTGTGCACGAGCAGCACTGGCCTGGAATCAAACTCGTGGAACTAGAGACCCCATCACCAAAACACCACTGCCCCCTGCTCCAAGGCAGGCTGTATTAACTCCAACTTAGAGATCAAGAAGAATTGATTTTTTTTTTTTTAATATTGAGGGATCTTGTTGAGGTCCCATGAGTGGCCCCATTGAGTTGATAGTTGCGGTCTGCCTGTGGGTGGGCTCTGGTAGCCTAGTGGGTGGCACATTGGGCAACTAATCCCAAGGTCCGCTCTCTTGCAGGAGAAAGATGAGGCTGACTGCACCCATAAAGGTTGACCATCTTGAGGAGCAATATGGCTCAGACGTGCAGGATCCCCATAATTCAGAATAGACCCAGTAGCAGTGGGTTTGGTGTACTGGTAGCCAAGCCTAACAGCCCAGTGAGTCTGCCCTGCCAGCATAATGGCAGTCTACTGCTGGGAAAAGAGGGGAGCCCTCCACATCCCTGGCCTGTGCCAGGGTGATTTCCCAACTGAGGTCATTCTCTTGTCCCCAAAGAAGAGAGATGCCTGAATTCATGTCCTCTCGGTGAGTTATGGTGAAGAGGAAGAACCTCAGGCATTCTGAACCCCTGGCTGTGTCACCCGGAGTGAATTCTATCATCTCTCTGCCCTAAACTTTTCTTGTCTGCAAACCCATCCCCATCCTCCGCCTGCCGTCATATCTGCTGTCAGTGTAGGTGCCTGTCAAATGGTGTTAACCTCTGAAGCCAGTGTGCCAGCCCTCCAGGCACAGGAGTGACTCAAGAAGTTACTATGTGTGACAATGTATAGACTTCTGTCTTGCAGGTGAACAGCACTTTCCTCCCCCAAATTTCTAGTCAATCCCTGGGGAGCTAGAGTGAAAAAGTAAAGTTACATCGACTAGATTATACATAAATGAATTTTATATAGGGGAACAGCAAATGAACATTAGCGTTTATCACAGAGAACAGTCAAGACTGAAAACATGAG
>NW_022111300.1:54498409-54499754 GCF_000313985.2 Echinops telfairi
TCAGATGTAATGTAAATACCTTGCTTCACATTGGAATGTCTAATTCCTAAATAAATAAATCAGAGTTCTGGTGGTACTAGGACTACATGATTCCATTGGCAAACAATAGGTCCACAACTCTAATCCACGGCACACTCCCCCTCCCCGCTTGGGCAAATGATAATGGCAGTCTGCGTTTATACGCAGCCTAGGAAACCTTTAGCGGCAGGTCTACTCTGCCCTGTACATTCCCTGGGAGTCAGAATCTGGAAGCCGTGGGATTGGTTTTGGTGTGACCCATGTTCATGTCTAAGATAGTACACGGAATTTCCTGGTCAAAAAGCGAGCATGAAAGTGAATCGTGATTCTAAATGCTGCCACCAGTTACGTGGCCCTAGGACAGTCCAGGGAGAGCACAAGGCCTCACCTTCCTCTCATGTTTTCATTCCCTTCCTTCAGACATGTTATGAGGAAGTCACTGGATGCATTTTCTCTGAGCCAGATGTCAGGTATGATGACAAATGGATTTCAGTACATTTAGTATGGGCAAGAGGCGTACGTTATAAACTCATTGCCGTCGAGTTGATGCCGCTGCATAGTGACCGAGAGGACAGGGTAGAATTGGCCCTGTGGGTTTCCGAGGCATCTTTCTCCTGCCGAGTGGCTCGTGGTTCTGAACTACTGAGCTCGCAGCTGAAGCCCAGCACAAGGCCCACAATTCCCCTAGGGCTCATCAAAGTATATTATAGGTATCATTAGTGCTTGAGATCCACTTAAAAGCATACAACATATTGAAAATGTCCAGGAATCCCAAGTAGGAATACAGGTTAATTAAGAAAAATAATTAAAAGAAGGTATTCCTGAATGATGAGCAACAGTACTTCTTGAAAAGGCAGCTCAAACTTGCAAAGAATAAAAGGAGAATCTTTAACCCTTTCATTTGCAGGCATGGGGGCTGAAGGAGGGAAATGCGATCAGGCCTTTGGGCAGATGGGCAGAACTTTAACACATAACCCGACCCAGGTCAACAAAAGGAGAGAGAACAGTGCAGGCTCATCGTCCAGTCAGGGAGCGTTCTGTGGGAAGTAAGCGTCCATTTTCATGAATCAGAAAGCACTTTCAATACAAGAGGGGGTGGACAGAATGTGGCCCTTAAACAATCAGAAATGAACACTTTCCTTGAGAGGCTGCTAAGTAGACTAGAAAATCCAAGAACTAGGGAAGACAATGCAGAGGCAATAAGATGCACAGGGGCTTCCAAACGTTTCTGGGAGGAGTTCTAGTAACGAAGTCCTTGTATGAGTGGATGGATCAATGAAGGACATCCACCTTGCATCATCTGACCTGCCTATAAACATTCACTAAG
>NW_022111300.1:54501293-54509728 GCF_000313985.2 Echinops telfairi
AAAGCACTGAGCTGTTACCTCAAAGGTCAGTGGTTCAACCCCAACAGCTGCTCCTTAGGGGACATATGAAGCAGTCTGCTTCCATACAGACCTGTGCCCTACTCTACCCTGTCGAATCACAATGAGTTGGAATCAGCTCAGTCACCAGGTGGACGGGAAGGCTACAACTGATTATTACTTCGTATATTGATCAATATACAAGATGATGATCAAATATAACATCTGCCTGGCTCCCTTATTAGATAATGGCTTAATACATTGTTTACCCATGTGTTCATTTCTTACCAATGCCATGGTTGCACTTCTTAAAACAAAGTTGAGTGGATATGGCTCCCACAGGTGTGTCTGACAGATTCCTTGCTGTCACCCACAGCTTTCTTTCCACGTGCCACAGGGGATACAGCAGGCTACTGTTCTAAGTGGCTCCTAAGGTGACTTTTCTTGTCCCTTGCAGCTTCAGACAAATGTGACGGAGCCCATGACGTTATCCAAGTCCATCTCCCTCCCTCGCAGCGCATACTGGCACCACATCACACGCCAGAACAGCGTCGGGGAGCTCTACAGTTTGCAAGGCAAGTACCTCAACACGCGTGCAAAGCGCCTCCCCAGCAGCACCCGGCAGACAGGCACAGGTCTTCCAGTTCCATGTCTCAGCCATCAGGGGCGCCTGTGGGAGTCCTGGCAGGGCCCACAGGGACCTTCTCAAAGCTGTCTGTGGAGATGCATGGCCAGCCATTCCTCCAGGAACCAGTCTGCCGGCCAGGGATGCCTTACGGGGTTGAAAGTGGCTGGGGCCGTCTCGTCTCTGTGCCACACAGGAAAGGCCTGTCTTGGCACGTCATTCCTTCAAGGATGGAGTATCGGTTGGAGGAGGAACCTGGTGGCACCATGGCGAAGCACTCTGCTGCTAGCCAAAAGGCTGGTAGCTTGAACCCTTCAGCCATCCCAATGGGGAGAGATGGGCAGGAGGCTTGCATCAAGTCAATTCCACCTCAGAGAGCCTGCCAGACAGCTGAGCTGCCCCCGAAGGTTTCTTTAAGAAAGGAGACTGCCCCGTCTTATCCCGAGGAGCGGCTGGTGGGTTCAAACTACTGACCTCTAGTTAGCGAGTGCTTAATTACTGCACCACCACCTTTTATCCCTAAAGAGAATAGGCTTGGAACCACTATGGGGCAATTCTACTCTGCTCTGTGGGGTCTCTGTGAGGAAAGGTTGAGTCAGTAACTCCTAACAGTAGCACCACTCTCTGTTCAAGATGCAGAACTCGGCTCTTTTATCAAATGATGAGACCTGGTGGCTTAGTAAGTTACTTGTTGGTCTGCTAATGGTTCAAACCCATGAGGCTACAATAAGGAAAAGATGAGGCTTCTCTGCTCTTGTAAAGATTTATAGCCTCCGAAATCCCAAGGTCCTACAAGGTCACTGTAGACTGTAGACTGAAATTGATTTGATGGCCATGAGAGCTTTCTGGGTCATGAAAAGCTACATAAACTTGCCCATGGAATTTCCAGATTGAGCCAGAGCTTTGGCATGGAGAGCATGTAGGAAGAGCAAAAAATGCCATATGACAATTATTTTTAAAAATACTAACATCAAATCAATTCTGACTCAAAGCAACCGTATACATCAGAATGGAGCTGCCTCATAGATTTTGAGACTATCCATCATTCTGATGGCAAATAGCTACCATCTTTCTCTAACAGAGCAATTGCTGGGTTTGAACCATCAACCTTGAAGTTAGCACACTAACACCAACCCTGAGGGATCCAGAACTACTTCTGCCCTCTATTTTCCTACAATAAATGATCAGGTAGCCGGCATGGTCCTTCTCTCCAGATGACCCAGGTATCTAGACAGCAACAACCGCAGCTCAGAGGTCTCCCTCTGCCCCTTCTCATGAAGTCATTGCTTCCCCTTCAAGTAAGCTACTCAGCTGCAGGCAGTTGAGCAGCAGCGGGCCAAGCTGGAGGAAGCTGCTAGTTAACAGGGCTTAGCAAGCAAGCAGAGCAGCAGCATTGGTGCACATGGGTGGAGTACCACGGGCTTGTACATAATAGACATTCAACAAATGTCTCAAGAGTGAATGACCTGTGAGGAGTGTTTTCTTTCCCTCCCATCCTGTCTTTGTGGTTCAAATTAACCACAATAAACCTTCTGACAAAAACATTCACTCTAACAAAAATTGCACGAGTATTTTTAAAGCAGTATTTACTGACCAAGGGATCCAACCTCAACTAAAGTCATTTGGCCCATGGGATGAATGATTAAACATCTATTCTGCCAAGCAATGCAGTTGGAACTCTTCCAGAAAGCATCGGTGTTTCATAGTGTGAGTCAGCCATGACTCGGTGGCCTTGCTTGTGGCTGAGTGATGCTGTGGTGAAGCTGGTAACACAAAGGTTGTCAGTTCAAACCCGCCCCCTGCTCTGTGGGAGCAAGATGAACAGCAGCAGTTTAGGTCATGACCTCCCTATCACCTTGTGGTGGGGGGACAGGAAGGGGGCTTTTTGATTTTGTGTAACAAAGCATCCTACGGAGTTGCATAGGTCAATGCCTGAGTCGCATACAAAATGCTGTGTCAGTGTACGTGACATCTTACTCTTCTGCGGTTTTATTTTGGGCTTAGTTCTTAGAGCAGTATCTTATTGGTTCATGACATACACACGCTGGTGACCTGCCACCCAATCTCCTAACCCAAGGCGACTCTGATACAACAGAACAGAAGGCTGTGGAGCAGCTGGTAGATTCAGACTGCTAAGTTTGTGGCTCACGGCCCTCCTCAGATCCCAGCCATGCTAGGAGGCTCAGACGTGGCTGGATCTAGATAAGTTGTTACAGATCCTGTGACCTCCATTTACACCCTCCCATCAAGTGGATCCTGACATCTAGGAGCCCTGCAGGGCAGAGAAGAACTGCCCCTGCGCGCCTCTGAGGCAGGAGCGAACAGTCTCAACTGTATCCTAAAGAGCAGTTGGTGGCTTCAAACAGCTGACCTTGTGGTTACCAGTGCAATGTATAACCAACCCTTCACACCACCAGGCTCCTTGGGATTTGTTTAAGCAGATAAGGAGCCTTTTGATACGCTCTTGTTGGGTCACCTATGTTCGTGGAGATGGGACAGAGTCAAACTGCCAGAAAGAATCAGAGCTCTTGTGGGTGAGCCACCCACCGCAGCCTTGCTACTCCGTGCCTGCACGGGAAGGTACGGTGATGTTGGACTCGCTGCTCAGCTCTGCTTCTGGAAGTAGCATCGCTGCTTCCCTACAAAGCAAAGAAGCAGCTCGCCTGCCAGCTCCGGCCCTTGATCTCTCTGAGCAAGACTCAAAGCCTCGGGCTGGAGGGTGCCAGGCCATCAAGTGACCCGCAGGGAGCAGGGAGGAACACACACGGAGCTGTAGAATGCTGCCATCCTATATATTTTTTTCATTTTCACAATCCAACTGTGAAGCTGAGATCAGTATGAATTGAACTCAGCAGGCTTTCAGTTGGAGGAAAAGAGGTGGTGAGGAGAGAGATGGTTTCATGAATCTACGGTTTAGTAGGTTGGGACTCATTAATAAGTGGTACGTGTTCTGGATCAAAGAAGCAATGTGATGTGCAAACTAGTCTGAGCTCTGCCAAGGCTTCCCCGGAGGTAAATTCTGGTTCTCTGTCCACTCTCAAAGGCCGGGCAGTGAGCTATTCCACTGTGGGCATTTCTGGCATTCATTGCGAGAGGCAAGATGCACACTGCAAGCCCGAGTCCACAGCACTGAAATCCTACCTGCCCCTTTGTGTTTCAGAACAAGTAGAGGTCCCCCAGGAAGGTGCTCTCAGAGGGTAGGTCATTGTGACTTGGCTCCTCTGCTCCAGCTTGATCACACCAAAAGGGTGAGCTAGGTTCATCTCCTAAGCAGCCTCTGTGAAAATCTCTACCCTTAATAAGCTCACGAGGAACTCTGATGGTATCAACAAGGAAGCTTTCAGCTACTAATCAAAAGGTGGGCAGTTCAAACCCACCCAGTAGCTCCACAGAACTCACGCAGCTCTCCTATGGGCCATTGGCTCCCAGCAAGATGACAACCTAGGACACCAGATGGGGCAGCTCTACTCTGTCACTTGGGTCCCTGTAGAGTTAGATCCACTCCATGGTGCCAGTGACAGACAGCATGCAAAGAAGGCACCTCTTCTTGTAGAAGGGACAGTTAAGACATTCCCTAACCTTTTGCTAGATACGAAGGGTGATGGAGGGGAATCCGTAGGTGATTTTCAATTAATGTTTGGACAGCTGCCTTCGTGTTTCCCCAAAACATTATGTTGCCCCATATGTTAATCCTAGACTTGTTAGATACGGGTCTTCAATGTAGGTTGATTCCCACTCATGGCGACTCCCCGTGTGCGGAGGAGAGCTGCTGTTGGGACTTTCCAAACTTCCCAGGCCTTTTTGGAAGCAGACTGACAGGCCTGAGTTCCGAGGGGACCTCTGGAACTGTCTAACTTTCCACCAAAGGTCACCTGCTGAACTGGTCACACCACTGTGTCAGCGCTCCAGAATTCGAAGGCAAAGAGCCAGGCTTTCGAACTCACTGCTTTTGAATAAAAAAAATCAATGCTTAAAACCTAGTATTTGGTTTTCATACTGATACAGTGGTGATCTTTATTCTAAACCCTTTAAGAGACAATTGGGAGCCTGCAGCGCACTCAAGAAAGAAAATCAAAATACCATAAAGAGGCCCAGTTTTGAAGCTCTCGGCTTAGTGCAAGGCTCTGACTTGCAGGCTGCGTTTCCTCTGCATATTTAGATGACAGGATAGGTAGTGCGGCCTGGGGAAGGGACTCCAGGGCGGTGAGTTTGGTTTTGATAAAGAAATCCTTTGCAGAAGATTTGCCCGTTTGTGGTTTGCTTTCTTGACTTCAGCGTTCACGGGGATTATGAATGCAAGAGAAATGAAATCCTGACAAGCTCAGTCTGCTTCATCGTGACGGTGTCTGCGGGTCCAGTTGGGAGGCTCTTTGTTTTCCGTCGAGTTCAACTCGGTACTGAAGGCTGTAGTCTTTGTCCATCAGCAAGTGCTTTTTGCTTTCAGCAATGAAGGTTCTTTGTCGTCTGCAGACACCAGGTGGCTAGGGAGCCTTCCTCACCCTGATCCTGCCTCCTTCCTATTGCGCAGCCTCGCAGGTGGTTGGCTCAGCATACAGACTGGCGTCTTCCCTTGAGCATAGGCGGTGTCACTTGGAGGTGCTCTTCATGCTTTGGGTCCGTCTTACTGAACACAGATACTTGCCATTCTTTGTCTTGATCACAAGGGGAGGAGCTGTGAACGGCTATAGAGTTAACCTTTAACTTGGTAACTGTTTTCTTCCCGCAGCAGCGACTGCTTCCCACCAGGGATCGGCCAAGTTCCCCTCAAGCCAGGCTGATGAGGGCAAGGGGGAGCTGAATGGGAGAGTGCTAGGGAGCAGACATGGGGCCTTTAACCTCCTGCGATGCATTTAGTCACTAGTTTTAACATTTAAGAAAGAGGGAATATACTTCGAGTTTTACACAGCTTTAACTTTTATGTCACACTTTGGAGCAAGGATGACCAAGTGTTTGTCACAAAGGTCCTGCCTTTGGAATTCAGACCCTTTCACACCCCAGCTCTCGCGGGTCTCCCTCCATTTATCCCATCATCGTCTTCATGGGGTTCCGTTCAGGCGACTCCAGATCATGGCTCTAGAGTTGAGGTGCAACAGGACAGAACACTGCCCAGGCCTGCAGCATCCTCACAATTGCGGCCAGGTAAGCTTTCGGACATCAGCCCTGCCACCTGCCTGATTACACCGAAGGCATTTTTTTTTTTTGGTACAAAGGCACCTGTGGTGCCAGGCTCTCAGGAGAGGTGCCAACAGTATGTTAAGATCAGCGACAATCACCAGAAAAATGGCTATCAAAAAGCTGTAGGGAAAATGGAAATAAAATGGAATACTCCTAATGTTCTACAAACATTGTGAGGCTGTGTGGGGACCGTCTTACCATCGATTCGGAGTTCAAGAATCTGCTCTCGCTGGCCTGGCCTTTATGCCACATCCACATCACAGGGCATGAGGGTAAGTCAAAGAGCATTGCCACACCATCCTCGAACCCTTGACCCCACAGGAGTTTTCAAATACAAAACTCGTGTTTCTTGACATCTCCTCCATCTTGGTCTCTGCATTTCTGAAGACTGCGTTTCCGTCTCTCTAACCCTTCCCTGGGGAACTCGCATTTTGCTACGCCATGTGTGGGCACCCTCAAGGGACTCAAACTGCCTTCTATTAAAGCAGTGGTTCTCAATCTGTGAGTTGTGATGCCTTTGAGGGTGGAACAACCCTTCCACAGGAGTCACCTAAGACCATTGGAAACACATATTTCTGATAAACTTGGGAACCGAGACACCGCTTCTTCATCAATCTCCAGGCAAGTCCGCCCACATGTAAATATGCTGATCTGGTGAGAAAAAGAAGCTATCTCAACCTTCGTACAGATGTTGGCTTTTTACGCATACTGTTGCAAAATGTAGCAATGTAGTTTACTGTTATATTAAGACTATTACCCATGCTACACCATGCTTCAAGACAAAATTTATTTGTCATTATAAATAAGTATTTCACAATATATATTTACATAGTGTTTTTGTGATTAATCACTATGCTTTAATTATGTTCCATTTGTAACAATAAAAATACATCCTGCATATCATATATTTACATTAAAATTCATAACATTAGCAAAATTACAGTGATGGAGTAGCAGCAAAAATAATTTTTTGGTTGAAGGTCACCACAGCATGAGGAATTGTATTGAAGGGTCGCAGCATCAGGAAGGTTGAGAACCATTGCTTTAAAGCATTCCTTGAGTTTTAGGAACAAGAAGTCTGAAAGGGGCCAGATGAGAGTGTTCTTGGGTAGCTGGGGGACGTAAGGTTTCCCAAGGACATTCTAGGGAGGATTGCCCTTGCCTCCTTCAAAAACAGAGTCAGGGTCATTCTAAGGATTGAAAAAAAAAATGCTGTGCGCCACCTTTCCTGGCCTTTTCCTTACTAATGCAGGTTTCTTAGAAGCTCGTTGTGAGCCCTGGGATCATGCTGGGCCTGCCAAGAAACCATTCTGCCCCCAGACTCCAGACCCTAACCACATGTAAATTTGCCTCCACTTCTAAATTTAATAGATGTGTTACTTTTTTTACTTTGTCTGCCAAACACACACGTACATGAACACTAGCTCATACACATCTTTTTAACCAAGCTTTATTTCCTTTAAATAAACTAATTTTGAGTCTCAGGAGGATTTTTAAGTATAGTACAATTTCTAAAATCTATCCAGAAGCCCAAGGAATAAATATATGAAACTTAATTTCAATGAAGTGTTGTAGTTGTAAAATGATTACATCCTCATCAAAACATGGTAAAGTAAAAAATGGTAAAAAAAATCACCACTAACCCTAGTACATAAACATCGTTAACCTTTTAGAATATGGATAGAAATAGATGGAGCTAAAATTCATATTTGTATTTACAAAATTCACTTTACACTTCCTATGAAAATTTGGCACACTTTCTAGTGTTGTTGTTTTCAATTGGGGCAGTCTAATGATGTCACATTTTATGACAGTATCATATTCCATTGAAAACCCTGGTTTTTGCACTTTCTCTGTTGTGGAGCGTGTACATGCTCGTTGTCATTTCAAACACTGCTGTGATACATACATGACTATCATCTTTGGCTGCAGTAACATTGGTAGAAGTGGCATCATGGTTTCTTTTGTGGGGGTAAACCTTGGGACACAACTCATTTACAGAGAACAAGAAGAGTATGCTGTCCCCAACTACGTACATGATAATCTTACAGGAACAACAGGCAGGCAGCCCTGGCAGATGCATTCATCCATCCCACCACCATCGATGGAGGGCCGTTATGTGCTAGTTCAGGGCCAAATAAAGAAAGGGAAAGTCGGAAAGAGTCAGATTGTAAGGAAGAAGGACTATATGTGGAATTAGGTTAGGAACAAAAAGCCATCAAATTTGCTGCCATTAAGTAAATTCTGACTCTTAATAAATACTGAAGGATCGGGTAGACTTGCTCCTATGGGTTTCTGAGACGAACTCTTCACTGGAACAGAAAGCCTCCTCTTTCTCCCAAGGAGCAGCCAGTGGTTTTGAACTGCTGACCTTGGTTAGCAGCCCTGTGTGTAATCCAGTATGCTACCGGGACTCCTTAGGTTAGGGGCATAGATGAAAAAGGCAAAGTGTATACTTGCATGAAAATAGATAACAATAGCCAAGTTAAGACAACAGACAGGATCCGTTCAGACTATGTTGAGGGTCTTAGTTGCCTAGAGCTACTATAACAAGCACCATAAGCAAGTGATTTTAACAAACTCCACCTGAAAGAGGTTGTACAGCAGGGATAACAGAGGTTTCTGGTGAAGATCAACC
>NW_022111300.1:54510771-54512143 GCF_000313985.2 Echinops telfairi
ATAGGAATGTTGAACTCAAAAGGAAAGTTGATGTGCAGTGTTCTGTATGTAAAGAGGGTCAATGGATTGTATTACAAAAAACAAAGAATATTATCAAGAGGATATCCATCCATTGCACACACAGAGAGAGAGAGAGAGAGAAAGCTGATTGAACCAACTGGTACTGCCTTTTTGGTAGGTATTTGTCAAAATGAAGCTGACAACTTGACAAGCCTGATGACATTTGCTTGAAGATGTATTGTTCAAAAATATGGTGGGAAAAACAAGAAAAATATGTTAACCTAGAACTTGAGTTAAAACGAATTACACAATGCTTATTTTCCCCCAATGCTCACAGAGCACTGATAAAAACTGGCTCTCCATAAAAGTCCCAGGTTGTCTCAACATTTATAAAATAATCCACATGGCCTGCTGGCTACATTGAATAAGCACTGGGCTCCTTACAACAAGGTTGGGGGTTCAATCCCACCAGCTACTCCATGGGAGATAAGCGAGACTATCTGCTACCATACAGACAGCAGTTTGCAAGAAGTTAAGACTCAACTGGATGGCAGTGTGTTTGGTTTTGGTTTGGTCTAGAACCTATGTTCATGTTTTCTAAATGTTTAGGAAATGATGATGGCAACATATGTATAAATGTACTTGAGACAATTGTTATAAGAACTGTAAGATCGCCCAACAAAATTATTAAAAGTTAAAAATTTTTAAAAGACAAGACAGAACATATGTTCATGTTTTCTGATCATAATCTAATTAAAGACTGGAAATGTAAAGACACGGTTACGTTGTCTCGGATTGTAAAATAGAAACTATTCAGACCGTAAGATAATGAAAGCAGCACATCAGAACCTAGGAGGTTTGACTCCTCGTGGGAAGGGTGGTGGAGTCTTAAATGTCATCATGAGAAGAGAACCGGGGTAAAAAGGAGGAGACCGAACTTGCTACAAGGGATCCAGCTGAATAAGCTACATAAGGATGCTACCAAATAGCATGGAGGGAGGGGAAATCAGTCAATCTTTGTTTATAAGCATCAATGTACAAAGTATCATAATCTGTTGATATTGACCCCCAGAAATAGCTTAAAAATCCAATACATGATTTAATATCAGGAAGATGAATGTAAAAAAAATCTGATCATAAGCGACACAGAAAATCATTGGGTAAAATTACCATTTCTTTATCAAAAGGTAACCCCTCTCTAGGGATGCAGTTTAACAAGGCCACGTGGTGTGGCAGGTACAACAGGGGTGGTAGGGGGAGGAATGGCTTGTTCACCCCAAACTACAAAGCAGAAGATATTTCTAAGGTGATTTAGAGGCACAGCAACAGTGGGGTTTGTAGCCGCTGAACAAAGACTATTAGTTATTAAAAA
>NW_022111300.1:54513424-54541274 GCF_000313985.2 Echinops telfairi
GCGTTTGAGAGAAGCAGACATGGAAGCCACTCCCCAGGACGTGGCTGGCTTGTGAGTAATCGCTACATCGTTGTTGGCAATAGAGTCTGGAGACGACTTTAAAGTCTAATGAACCATCTTCAGAGGGGCCACGGACGGGACATTGGCATACGGGGAACAGAACAAAAGTTTCATTGTTCAGAGGAGGAGGAGGAAAATGGACAATGTTTGAAAATGAAAAATCAACAACTGTCAGGCTTTACAAAACAAACAGCCATTTAGGAATATGGACGAAAATGTAAGGATTTGTCCAGAAGACTGACTGTCTCTTTGGGGATATAGCCTAGTGCTTTCGTGTGTGTGTGTGTGTGTGTGTGTGTGTGTGTGTGTGTGTGTGTGTGTGTACATACGTACATACATGGAACCTCAGTGTAGTGATTACACATTAGGCTGCTAGCCACATGGTCAACAGTTCAAAACCACCAGCCACTCCACAGGAGAAAGATGAGGCTTCCTACTGTGGTGGAGAGTTAGCAGTCACGGGGCAATTCTAACCTGCCCTGTGGGGCCACTGTGAGCCTGTTGGACTCCACGGCTGTGAGTCAGTGAGTGGATTAAAGAACCCTGGGGGTGTCTCGGGTTATGAGTTGGGTTTTTCACCACAAAGCCAGATATAAAGATTAGACAGAGGAGTAAGCCAGCACCAATGGCAGAGGACAGGCCATGCCACAAGAGCACCAAAGATCCTCGGGCAGAAGCTACAGGGAAGAGAATCTCTGCCCAGAGCCAACACACCCAGCGCCCTCCCTGGAGACAGTGCCCCAGATCAGACGTTAGTCCTCTTTCTTTTCTCCACCATGCTGACACTTTAGGGATCCATCCAGGGACTTCTGGATTAGCCTCTAATGGCATAGCTCTTCCAGAATCACTTACAGGACATGGGTTTAACCAAGAATTGCACCTGTCTGACATCTTCCAGACTCAGAGTATCAATACCTTACCTAAGTCCCAGTGTCTCCTAGTGTCTCCATGACTTGTCTCTCATTACATAATCCTTACAAACATAGGGATCAATCCAGGGCCATCTGGGCAATCTTAGGTTGAACTGATGGCTTTGAAAGTCTCCACACAGTGAGGTCAATGCCCACAAGATCCCGGAGTTGGCTCACTACCACTTGTGTGTAAGCGTCACCCCAGAGTCTCAGGAGTCTACTAAGCCCCCCTTTCTACTCAGCTCAGTTATCCGGCAATCATGACTGACTCCCAGGGACCCCAGTCCCAGCTCAGACCACAGCCAGGCCCCTTGTAATGCACTCATACCAGTGAACTCCGATTTGCATTAAAACAAGCCATTGGAGGGCCCAATGGACATACCCAATGATGTGCAACAAATACAAATTAAGGAGTAGGCGGAGACTCCAACACCAAAGTGGTGGTTAAGCATATGATCCATGGACACGTGGCATTTCACACAGCTGGTGGGGCCAGCTGAGGGCTCCTGGCCAATCACGTGGAACCCTGCCAAGAGTGGTTGGCGAGAAGACAGTGTGCAATAGCGCAATCAGACGTGTGCAATGTGATCCTCCCGGCTCTTGGATGTACATCCACTGGTCACAGAATTACCACCAGGTCATGAAGTCTGGCCAGAAAGAGTTCTTGTGTTCTCTCTCTCTCTCTCTTATTTGCTTAACATGCTTTCATTTTATCCACAAAACGGAATTATGTGACTCGTGATAGAATGTCAAGTGACAATACCTAAAACGTACCTTTTAACCTAGCTACTCTCCCTGTAGCAGACACATTTGATGGTGAACTATAAAACATATTTTAGTGTCATTGTGCAGTATGGGCACATATTCATTCCAAGGAGTAATGAAATACTCTTAGCCATTATAGGTTTGCTTTCTCTGCATAAACATAGGTTTGGATGAGAAATAAACCTTGGCACCAGCGGCTGTTATTTCTGGCCATGGACAAGCATCCATGATCAAGACTGATGATGAAACTGGGGCGAGTTTGTTGTGAGCCAGGGTTAATTTTGCATGTGAAAGTATCTGTCGAACAAATGGAGAATGATTGCTTAGAACCCAAGGATAAGTTTTTCAGAAGAAATTTAGGAAATATCACAGGAGAAAATAGGCTTATCAGCTATATACAATGTTATAAAAACTAGGAGATCAAATTATAGGTAGTCCTCAGAATATGAACAAGATGCGTTTCTGAGAATTGTAGGTGAGTCAAAACAGTTGCCTATCATGGGTCTTATTTACCGATTTTAGTGCAGAGCCAGTCCTGGTGGGTCAGTGGTTTCAAGCACTTGGCTGCAAGCCACAAGGTCAGGGGTTCAAACCCACTAGTTGTCCAGCTGGCTCATGTGAGAGAATGACATTGAATTTTCCACCTATGTCCTATAGGGTCACAATGAGTTGTAATATGCATGAAGGCATGGTCTGATTTTGTTTTGTTTGCAATGGTTTAAATGCTGCAATTTCAGCCTAAAGAAGGTGATTGTAATGAAGAATGTTTGTGGCCAGTAGCTCTGTGGTTACGAGTTGGGCTTCAGTCTGTAAGGTCAGCAGTTTGAAACCAGCAGCTGCTCCATGGGAGAAAGAGGGGCTTTTCTACTACTTCCAGAAAGAGTTACAGTGTTCAAAACCCACCAGTTATTTTCACAATGTTTCTACAGGGGTCACTATGAATTGGCGGTTTGATTTTTTAGGAGGAGTTGGTGCAATCCTTAAAAGGAAACCAAAACCAAGCTCCCTTCTATTGAGTGGACGCTAACTTTTAACAACTACCCCTGCGGGCTTCAGAGTCTACCTCTTTCCATGCGTAGAAAGCCCTGTGTTTCTCCCAAGGAGTGGCTAGTAGTTTTGAACTGCTAACCTTGCAGTTAGCATCCCAACACACAACCACTATGCCACCAGGGCTCCTTCAATCCTTTCAAAGTGAGGGCCAGTTTATACTACAGTAAAAGGCCCAGTGTGGGAAGTGGAGAGCCCTGCACTACTGGTGTTGAAGTATGGGAGGTTTTCTTCGGCTGTTCTCTGGACAACCTGCAGGAGCTGACTAGATGATCAACTTGAAGCATTATATCCAGAGTCTGAGAAACTGAAATTGTTGATAGGCTGTGTTTGCCTCATAATACTTGACACAGGAACTGAAAGATGACTACGGGCCTTACGAGGCCATAATCAGAGGTCCCCAAAGCCACTACACATGGCCTTACCAACAACCAGAAACCATGGAGTTGATTTTGACTCAGAGAGCACTCCCATAAGGTGTCCCGGGATGGGAATCTTCATGGGAATGGATAGCCTCATCTTTCTCTCTAGAAGCACCTGGTGAGTTTGTTCAAACCCGATCTTGTGACTTATAGAAAAATACTTTAAACCACTGACCCATCAGGATTTGCTTGCCACGAACATCAGGCTAAATAAGCCCAGCATGTGCACCTGTTATAACTGACCTACAAATTCTTTGTATCTCAAAAATTACTTAGGACACAGCTTACACTGATGGCCTTACTAACATAGTAAAGTAAACCCTACACAAATAGAATCACCTCTACAGGTGTAGCAAACCACACTCACTGTCATAGGGAGACAGAGTAGAACTGCTTCATGGAGTTTCTAAGGCTGTAAATCTTTATGCAAGTGGTTCTCAACCTTCCTCATGCCACGACCCTATCATACAGTTCCTCATGTTTTGGTGACTGCCCCCGCAACCATAAAATTATTTTCATTGCTACTTCATCACTGTCATTTTGCTACTGTTATGAATTGGGCCACCCGTATGAAAGGGTAATTTGACCCCCCAAAGGGTCACAACCTACAGGTTGAGAACCCCTGCTTTATGGGAACAAAAAGCCTCAAAACTTTCTCCTACTTTTGAAAATGATGATGGTAACACATGCATAACTGTGCATGATACAATTGATGTATGGATTGTTATAAAAGCTGTTAGAGCCCCCAGTAAAATTGTGTATAAAATAAATCTACATCCTACTGAGTGGCTGGTGGGTTCGAACTGCCCCTGTAGGTTTCAGAGACTGCAAATCTTTATGAGTAGATAGCCTCCTCTTTCTCCCAAGGTTAGAAGCCTAGTGCCTAACCCACTAGTCCTCCAGGGAACGTTTACGCCACATGTGTAGGGGGAGGGGGAGGGGGAGGATCCCAACATCTTTTATTGGCATCAGGGTCAGGGCACAAGTCCTAACATTCTCCAAGATCAACATCTCTTTCTCATAAGTGAGTATTTCACATTGTGTTTGAGAATGTGCACGAGAAAGCATCACATGTTCCATTGTCGTGGCTACGTATCACTGACCTCACAGAAAGGCAGAAAAAAGAAGGGCTTCAATGTGTTTGCAGTCTCTGAAACCCACAGGGGCAGTTCTACCATGGCCCAGAGCCACCACAAGTCACCACGAATCAGAATTGGCTCAATGACAGTGAGGGGTTTTTCTGTGTGTGAGTGTGAATGTGTGTGTGTGTGTTGTGTGTGTGTGCGCGCACATGTGGCAAAATGGGTTACAAATTGCACAGCTAATTGTAAAGCCAGCAGTTCAAACCCACAAGCCCCAAAGGGGTCATGACCCACAAGTTGAGAACCACTATTTTATGGAAACAAAAAGCCTCAAAACATAACAGTAGCAAAATGACAGTGATGAAGGAGCAAAGAAAATAATGTTATGTTGTAATGTCACAACAACATGAGGAACTGAATTAAAGGGTTGCAGCATTAGGAAAGTTGAGAACCACTGGTCTAGAACCACCCCAAGGGTCTGGGAAGCTGCTGACCCCTGACCTTTCTAAGTCCATTGTGTCTCAGGAGGGGCTGGAGACACTGCGTCAACATGTGGTGTTACTGCTTATAATTCCACTTCCCCAGGCAGCCCTAGGAGCACTAGGTAAATTGTGAAGGTAACCGCCCCACATTGCCTGGCCCTTGGACAGTGATGCCCTCATCACAGAAGTGTTCGCTCCCCCACTCCCTCTACTTTTCATCCTGCTCCCTGGCGCTTGTCCCTCCCCCATCCTATTGCCTCTCACTGTCGCTTCAATCGCCTTGAAAGGCAATATTCAGATGCAGACATTTAGTTGAGGGGGGAAAACAGCACCCCGTATGGAGTGGTGCTTTGATTTCATCTGATGCATACTTCCTGGACTGCATCTTAAAATTAAATACCAAGTTGAATGAATGGAAGACTCCATAGGCTATTGTCCGCATTTTCTTATCCAGCCCTAAGCACTGCTCCCCTTTAACCCATCAGGCAAACTGTAGCTGAAGGATCTAGGTGGCCCCAATTTAAACTTCCCGGTTAGAAAGCACTTACATCTGGACATGAGACTGGAAACACGGAGGACAGTGGTGCATGGTCACAAGCACCCTAGCCTTCGCCAACTTGCGTAGACACCAAGTCACAGATTCCCATGAGTTCCGATTTTGTTTGAGAGCAAATACCAAAATGAGTCTAATAGCTATCTACAGCATTCATGTAAAGAAAGGGGAGATGGCTTCATTTTAAAATGGTTCCATCGTGTTTGAAAGATTGAACCAGAGCATGTCATTAAGAAAAACAAACTTGCTGCCATCGAGTCAATACTGATTCTCAGCCCCCGTAGGGAAGGGCCCTTGTGGAATAGAGCATGCGCTTCATCTTTCTCCTGTGGAGCATCTGGTGGTTTTGGACTGATTTTGAAATTAGCAATCCATGCATACCCACTGTGCCACCGGGGCACCTCACAGAATGCTAGTGGTCTTCAAAGTCGTTTCCTCACTGGACTGTGAATTCTTGCGGGCAAGGCCTACTATTGATTCCTCTTGTTGTTTCCCATATTTCCTGTAGTGTCTGATACATGGGAGACAACATTTGCAAAGTAAACACATGGACACCGTTGAAGTGCTGGTTAGTTGCAAAATATTATTTCTAATATACTTAGGGACGAGAGCCTTTTCAACATCTCATAGACTACCTTTTATTCCTTGTAATGTATCTTTGGTAGCTACCTAAACATTTAGGCAGTGCAGTAACAATCGTGTTTTAAATCAGCTGAAAGCTGATGCAGTCTTAATAAAGATTCATGTGCTCTGCTGCCATACACTTTGTTTTTAGAACAAGCCACATATGAACTCGCCTTCTGCTGAAGACAGGCTAAGTAACACAGGGCTCAGCTGTAATTTCATGGCCCCGGCTCTGTCTCGGGCGTTATTTTATTTGTAAGGATCCCTTGCAAATAAACCTAAGTGCTGTGTGGAGTAGAGCCTTTGATATGAACAAGGACGCCTGACACAAAATAGACTAGAACCAGCTCTCAAGTGACACGACTCACGGTAAGCCATGGGGAGGAGTTTATTGGTGAGATCGTGCATTTCCAACGTCACCTGAACTCAAGGGACACTTCATGACCACCTGTCCTTCCTCCAAAATCATATATCATCTCCTCTGGTGTTGGATTGCTTTGTAACATTTGGATCTCAGATGGGGCTCCTTGTGGCTCCTTCTAAGTTCTTGTCCTGTAAATGGTGGGGTGGCCTGTCTACTCAGATCTCCCTCACGGGGACCAGGGAGGAGGAGTCCAGTCTTTGTATGAAGAAGGGTCAGGGGGGTCCCCACATTAGTTTTTCTTCTTTGGGGGAAGAGGCTGGGTCAGCTGCCCAGTGGCTGAAATTGAGTGTTTCCGTGACTGAGCCCAGCTTTCTTGTGGTTTGCCTGGGGAAGGTAAACACAGTCCACGTCTGGGGACTCCTGCGTAGCCCGGTGCATTGTTCAACTACCTCAAACCAAGAAGTGGCTGTAGTTGACATGGTCTCTTGCCACACTTCGGTGCTCAGGGAGCCACTCATGACCAACAAGTCAGGAGGCATGTCCTCCAGGGGTCTGGAGACAAAGCCTAATTGACCCAGCAGAAGAGTTCAATGTGTCCAAAGTCTTATCTTAAACATGTAAGAGTGATCTGCATTCCCTCTTATGTGGGCTCAACCCACATAAGTTTCAGACTAACTGCATTTACCACCGGACTCCACGTTCTGAGAGACTTCATTACCCTTAGCCCAGTTCTACTCTATGCTCCAGTTTACAGATTTCATGGATGCTTAGCAGCCAGAGAGAGTTTGCCTGAAGAAGACTCCAATCTCTAGACCCCTTCTTAGACATGCTGAAACCCTCTAATGGCATAGTTCCTTTAGACATGAGGTTCCCCAGCAGATGAGTCTGGTTTGAAAGCTTTAAGAGTAGCAACACTTTGCCTACATCCCATGGTCTCCATGCCCCAGTGCTAGCAGGCATATGGACAAATCCAGGGCCATCGGGAGTTATCCCGATTGAACTGGCTGCCCTGACAATCTCCACGCACAGGGAGGTCAACGCCCACAAGGTCTCAGAGGTAGCTCCCAACCACTTGGGTGTGAGCATCCCCCCAGTCTCAGGACCCTCCTGGAGCCTCCCAAGCCCCTTTCACTCAGCTCAGTGACCTAGTAGTCATGACTGACACCCAGAGAACACAGTCCCAGCTCAGACCACAGCCAGGCCCCTTGTAATGCACTCATACCAGTGAACTCCGGTTTGCATTACAACAAGCCATTGAAGGGCCCAATGGACATTCCCAATGATGTGCAACAAATACAAATTACGGAGTAGGCGGAGACTCTAACACCAAAGTGGTGGTTAAGCATATGATCCGTGGACACGTGGCATTTCACACAGCTGGTGGGGCCAGCTGAGGGCTCCTGGCCGATCACATGGAGCCCTGCCAAGAGTGGTTGGCGAGAAGACAGTGTGCAATAGCGCAATCAGACGTGTGCAATGTGATCCTCCCGGCTCTTGGATGTACATCCACTGGTCACAGAATTACCACCAGGTCATGAAGTCTGGCCACATGATCAGAAAGGGCTTTCTCATTTGCATCTTTAATCTGCCTTCGCTGGAAATCACAAGCCTCTACAATGGGTCCTGCTGCCCTGTGTTTGCACTTCTAGCCAGCTAGGTCTCCGGAAATCCCGGGAAAGTTTTCCTCTGGCTAACGAAGGACTGAAATAACTAGTGCAGATCATCAGAACATGAGAGTCTATCACCTCAACATTTTGCAAGGACGTGATTCCCAACAAACATGGCCCTGTAACGTGAAGCTAGTGACATGGATTGTAGCTCCTGAAAGATGATTAGTTTTATATTTAATTTTTTTCAACTTTTGAAAAAAGATTGAGTAAAATCACTGGGATCATATATTTAGTTTGCAAATAGGATCATAAAACTCGAAGGGTTAATGACAATTGTTAGATGTAATGTTCCTGCTTCTAGAGCGCTGAAGCCACTACCGCACGCATCATCTCCATGGCAACTAGCAGCAAGTCTAAAACCCCTCTAACGTGGTTAGCACTCATTTGTGGACTTCATATAAGTTCTTAGTAAAATGATGTATGATTGCACATATATATGTACACACATAGATACACACAACAAATATGCCCATACCCTTGTAAACCATCCAACTTGGCAAGTACACTCTGCCCCTCTCAATGAGTTCCCGGTTGACTTTCTCCTTGTTCCTTTTTGTGCCTTCCATCACAGAAATGCTTACCTGCCCAAGTCTAGCTCCCTCACGCTTCACAAAATACCTGCCCTCCAAATCAGAGCTTCCCTAAGTGGCTGATACCTACATGTCATCCTGGATTTTGGGCTGTAATAAAAAAAATTTAATTGTTGGGGAAGATTTTTTTTTTCTAAAAAGGGCACAGTAGGTCAAATAAGTTCTACGACTGGCACTCTCAGTGGCTGCATGTCAGCAAAGGAGACTGCACGTGGTCCGCATCCCACGCACACTCTAACGTCTCATCTCTCCCTCTCGTAGGAACTAAAAAGAAAACGGCATTTAAAATCACTGTTTTATGTCAGCAGTGTGTGCATTGGGGGTGGGGGTGGGGAGGAAGTAGAGCTGGACACATGAATTTGTTGCTGTTGCCCAATTTTTTAAATTGTTTTTTAAGAATATGCTTTAGCAACATTTCCATTTCCAAAACTGAAGTACAACTTTTGAACTTAGGTTCACAATAAACATTTCCTTTGTAACGAGTTTTTTTAACACGTGCACCGCCACCACTCGGACCTCACAGGGGGTGGAGAAGGGGGGGAGGGGTGCAACAAGAGTCGGAGACGCCCCCCGTGGAGGGGCGGAGACCCTGCTCATCCCTTAGGGGTGCACCCGCATACCTGCAAAACCACCCCTGCTGTTAGGTGCCATCAAGTGGACGGCCATTCCTGGCTCCCATATGTCTTGTAGACCATCACCAAAGGACTTCCGCCTTCAACCAAGTACTGCCAAACTGCTGCTTTACAAGGGAGGATGGCCAGGGATTGTCTCGTGCCATTTGGACTTTTCCAGCCCTGGAGAGGGACATCCTGCTCAGTAAAGGAGGGGCTCGGGAGGGAGAGGAAGCACCTCAAGGAGATGGCTTGCCAGGGCGTTTGCCAGCGATGGGTTCAAACACCAGCACAGTGGTGAGGATGGCACAGGACTTGACAGTGTGTCATCGTATTATACATAGGGTCGCTGTGAACCAGGCAGGCGCAGTGGTACCTAGCAACCACAACGACCTTTAGCACGACAGAGCACCAGGCCTTTCTACCGCAGTGCCTGAGAGGAACGGGACCACCGGCTGAGCAGCGCACAGCCGGCGCTCAATTGTGGCGCCACCAGGGCTCCAGTCCGAAGGTACAGCTGACCTTTTTGTTATGACAGCAGATTAAACAAAGATCAGTGCCTCCCAAGGGGAGTTAAAGTTCCCGGTCAGAGATGTATCACAGGGAGAAGATGTCCCCTCATGTCAACTCAAGAAGCACCAAGAAAATTGTAACTTTTAAAAAAATCCTTTTTTTTTTTCTTTTTTAACATTTTATTAGGGGCTCATACAACTATTATCCCAATCCATACACACATCAATTGTGTAAAGCGCATTTGTACATCGTTTCTCAAAACATTTTCTCTCCATTTAAACCCCCGACATTAGGTCCTCATTTTTCCCCTCCCTCCCCGCTCCCCCCTCCCGCATGAGCCCTTGATAGTTTATAAATGGGTATTTTGTCATATCTTGCCCTGTCCGACGTCTCCCAAAAAAATCCTTTTTATTGAAAATTTTAACTTTTAAAAAATCCCATCTTTGGAAGAGCCACAAAACTGTACCATCTATGAAGTGCTTCTACATAATAGTGCTATTAAGGATGTTTGGGAAATTTCCAAAATATCTGAAAATTGGATCAGAATTGGGAATACAGAACAGAATTGCAAATTCTCATGGAATGTAGACCTCGATCTACGCAGGCTGCATTGTACCTTTGAAACCATGGCTTTGAGGTCGATGTCAACCTTGACCCAACAATAGCCCCTGAAGTCTTTTTAAGGCAAAAGTTTAAGTTTCTCTATGAAACGACTCCAGCCTGGAGGACTATGTTCTTTCCAAACATAACCTGGGATTGCTCGGCAGCAGCAAGTCAGCAGGTGAGACGGAGCCTCAGAGGTGGTGGCATCCTGTTGATGCCGGGCTGATGGAGCGAAGAACCACTGAGATGAGGAGAATGAGAGCGCATGCGCAGCCCCAGATCATCGCCACTCTTCCCGGTTGTACATACAGACACTAGCCAGTTGGTGCATGTTTCGCTGTGCATATTCTCAGCAAAATGAAATCGATGCAATTCAATGAAATGAAATAAGAAATGGGAAGAAATGTATAATGCAATAGACATAGTGTCACGCAATAAAGGCGACCTCAGTGACCTGAGTTAAGCATTGGGTGCTAACCTCAAGGTTGGCGTTCAAACCCACCAGGTGCTCCACTAGACAGAGTTGGGGCTGCTCCTGTAACAATGGACAGTCTAGGAAACTTTAGACAGCGACCTTATGAGTCAGAATCCACTCAACAGCCATGGAGAGTGTTTAGTTTTATTAAGCAATGCCTGCAGTACTGAGTGTCACAGTGTGTGTCAACGGAGTCTTAACCTGGTGTCTGGCTTTTCATTAGGCCTATTCTTATTATGCTTGTCAATAGCTCTGTTGAACATGTAACACATCACAACTGGGTTTCTGCACAAGTGATCACGTTGGTGAGTTTGCGATGATTAACACTATCTCCCTAGTTTAAGTAGATTTCATTAGCCAAGGAGAAAGCACCTATATGGAAAATGAACGCCTATTTTCTAACCTAGAATTCATCTCTAAATATGGTCCCAGTACAAAAATGTTTCAAAAGACATCTCACATAAGTCACACCACCCCCCTTTTTCTCTAACACCTAGACTAAATTATCCAAACTTAGTTGTATTTCCTGATGACTGTAATTAATGTGTGCACCAAAATTAAGATTCAGCTTAACTATTCGGGTGGAAAATTATTCTGCAACATATGAAAAATGCCGCCGCTGTCTTCTTATAGTGTCTTATGGTATAGTTTGCACTTATTTAGAATAAATGGTCATTATTTTGAACATAAATTATACCCTGCTATTAAAAATATTTATAGATTTTGCATATTTGGGGGCTCCCCTTGGAGAGTTCACTTAGTTTTTGCTGCCAAAGACACTGATGCTTTAGAAGTTCCCCTTTTTGCCTCTCCTTGCAGTGTACACAAGCACCCCGACTTTCTCATTTCCTGTTTGCTGCAGTCTGCCGCAATGTGGGAAATCCAAAAGCTGAACTTATTTAAATTCCATGCGAGAATCCCTAAGGTTCATGTACAATGAGGAGTTGAAGTGTGTCACAGGGTTTAACAAGTGTAAAGTCTGCTTTGTGCATACAGTGATCTGGGTCTCGCTGCCTTTGTGGTCTGGCTTGTGTGGACAACCATGGCAGAGCAGGCATCCTTCCTTGGCTTACCCGATGGATGGACCCTGCACATCCACCTTCTGCTCCTAGAACCGCAAGCCCACCCGGCACCTTCCTCTCTAGTCACTCAGAGAACATCGAGGGTAAGCATGCTCGATGTGAGCCAGGTGCCCCACTCTAACCAACGGGCAACTGTTTCTAAGAGGTTCCGTGGCTCTGTTCCACAGCTTACGTCCTAGGAGGTGATACAGCCTTTTTTCCAGAAAAAGTGAAATAATTATAGATTTGTTTTACCTTTCTCATGCCCAAGTCCTTAAGACTCCGAGAATCTTTCATTAAGCCTTTAAATCTCCTTATAGAACTTTAGATAATACATTGCTCTATCGGATGTGGAGGTCTGATGGGCTTCACTAACTACATTACCACTCTCGTTAATTTTCACACTCTATCAAAAGGAGATTGCTAAGGACGATTTTCAAAAGCAAGGTATTTTCCAAAATTGATTCTAATACTTATCTACATTGCATTACAAGACAACAACAACTAGAGAGCTTGTTTTCATGTAACTAAAATCAAACAACCTGTACATTCATTGAATAGACATCTTGACACAGACCTTCGATGGCTAGAGAGAGATTTGATGGCGCTCAAAGCTCATCTCCCTTTCTTGTAAACAATAAGGTCTAAACCTGGAAGAGGGAACAGCACACCAGTGCCTAAATTCCCAACCCCCAGTTTACTGCGGGAAGCTATGGGAACCATTGGTAGCCCCAGTGAATCCCCACTGACCACAGACTAAGAATGGTAACAGCCCTGAAAATCAGACCAAACTTGCTGCTATCAGGTCAATGATGCCTCATAACAGACCCCACCCCAGGATTTCTCAGATGGTAACTGTTTATGAGAGTAGAAAGCACGGTCTGGTGCTTTCAAACTGCCAACCCTGAGGATGGCAGCCCAACTCACAACCACTACCCCACCAGGGCTCCTGATAGCAGACACAGGGTGAAAGCATCTTAAGTGGTCTGTTGCCGCTGTAAAGCTGGAATGTAGCAACATCTTGTTCTCTACCATCCCTCTGCACCCAAGGTGAATTTATTCTAAAATTGTAATAATCTCTTTCTCTTAGATTCTGGTGTTTCCCAGTTTTTATAGGATTACTGCTGCTGGGACCTACTTTGTTGTTTGCCCTTGTTTTGTGTGTTTATCTGTAGAGGGAAACCCGGATGGGTGGATTGATGAAGACATTAGCTGAGTTAATGGTTGCCTGGGAACATGGAAGGGGATGGGGATGGAGGAAACGGGGAGTCAACATCAACATCAATGGGACAAGAAGGAAGAAAAGGTTCCGGAGCTGGTTGTGGAGATGACTGCACAACCCTTCTTGATATGATTGAACTACTGAAGTGTATGATGTTACTTATACAAAACTCAAACTCCCTGCCCCTGATTCGATTCGTCTCATAGCACCCTCATACGACAGGGTAGAGCTGAGCTGCCCTGGGTTTCTGAGTCTCACTTTACAGGATTAGAAAGTCTCATCTCATCTGATGTTAATTATACAATAAAAATTTTTAATGCATTCTTTTATTGAATGATGTCCATATATCCATCCCCCCAACATAATATGAAAGAATTTTATTATATTTCATAATTAATATGAAAGAATTAATTTCATAATTAATATGAAAGAATACCACCTATAAATAGAGCCAGGTGCCATCAAGTCAGTTTTGACTCATAATGGCCTCTGGTACAATAAGATGAACCACTGCCCCCTCCTGCAGCAACCCTTGCAACTATTGTACTTGAGCCCGTTGTTGCCTCCACTGTGTCAGTACACACAGTGAGGCCCTTCCTGTTTTATGCAGACCTATTTTAACAAGCAACAAGCATATTGTCCTTCTCTAGGGAGTGGTCCCTGCTGATCACATGTCCAAAGTACAAGGGATCAAATCTCACCATCCTCGCTTCCAAAGAACAATCAGATTTGTCCTTTCCAGATCTGTTCATTCTTCTGGCAGGACATGGTATACTCCGTATTCTTTGCCAACACTATCTTGCAAACAAGTCAATTATGCTACTGTCTCCTGTATTCACTGTCCAACGCTCCCACGCATAGGAGGTGATTACAAATGCCCTGGCTTGGATCAGGCACACCTTAGTCCTCCAAGAGATATCTTTGCTAACCCATTGAAGAGGTCTTTTTCAGACGTGTCCCACCCATGTGCCTACATAAACACACACACACAAAGAAACATATGCTGTATAGATAGCATATAAGAGGTATCTTCAAGAATGTGAAAATTGGAAGACAATGGAATTTTCCTGTTAACTTTTTGATGACCCATCATACATGCAGATGAGCCCTAGAGGCACAACTGTAGTGTCTGCTACTAACCTAAAGGTCAGTGATTTGCCTACACAAAACAGTCTTAGTCTGACACATGAGTTGGAATAGATTCAGTGGTGCCCTGAAATAACACACACACACACACACACACACACACACACATTCCTATGTTTGGAGGGTTTTATTGACAGAGAAAGTGGAGCATCAAAGACACTGCTGTTTCTACCCCTCAAGGTCAAGAGGTGCAATAGCCTGTCCTGCTTGACAAATTTGAGGCTTAAACTCGGATTTCAGCACAGATAAGCCAAATGATCTGAGCCAGAACTGAAGCCTCACCGCTTATGTGTCACCATGCCCTGGACAGAGCAGCTCCATCCCAGGGAGAGATGGGACTCAGGATACCTGGATTCTGTGTGAACTTAGACAAGTTGATTTGCCTTTGTGAGCTGCCACATTCTTCTGTAAAACATATAGACACTATAATAGGTAAGGTCATTAAGAAAATAGGTAAGGTCATTTAAGGTCAGTCGGCCTGTTGTGTGCCCTCAAGGTGTATGGATTCACAGTGACTCTAGCACACAGAGTAGAGCTGCCTCATCATGTGCGCTAGGCCGTAATTTGGATGGTGGTGCAGTGGTTACACATAGAACGGGATCCACATGAAGGGCAGTTTGAAACCACCAGCAGGAGCAAGACTGAGCTTTCTACTCCCATCAACAGTTAGTCTTGGAAACCCACAGGGCTCTGAGTCCCCATTGACTCCATCGCAGTGAGTGAGAAGTTGGATGGAATGTTCCTTCCTGACCAAAAGCCAAACCCAATGCCGTGGAGTCCATGACAACCCATGACGACCCAATACAGGGCTTCCAGGGCTGTACATCTTTGCAAGGGAGTAGATAGCCTGCTCCTTCTGTGATGGAGGCTGGTGGGTTTAAACTACCAGTCTTGTGATTAGCAGCTCACAGGATCACAAATAACTGAGCCACACGATGTGTTTTTTGGGTGCATGTAATCAACATGATGTTGATTATCATCTATGAAGTGCACACTAGAGGAGCGTGAACAGAAAGAACCAGCTGCTCTTTGGGAGAAAGATGGGGCTCTCAGCTCCAGTGAACTGAGTCTGAGAAACTCACAAGGGCACTCTTAGCCTGTCCTGTAGGGTCACGAAGAATAACATTTGACTTGAGGGCAGTGAGTTGAGTCTACACAACACGGCCTCATTAACAACAAGCCCACACTCACAGGCAAAGGAACCAGAAGGCCAACCAAATTTTGGGAGGATGAAATAGCAGTTTTTCTCTATTTTGGGGGGTACATTTCTCTGCAGGTGAAATCCAGGATAGGTGAATCTAGAGAGACTATAACTGGATTATTAGTTTCCTAGGAACCCTGATTGCATAGTGGTTATATGTTGGGCTGTTAACCACACAAGGTTAGCAGTTCAAAACCACCAGCCGCTCCTGGAGAGAAAGATGAGGCTATCTATTCCTATAGAGTTACAGGCTCAGCAGTCCACTGAGGCAGTTCTACCCTGTGCTACAGGGTTGCCATCAGTTGGTGTCGACAAGGAGGGGCATTGGCAGGGAGGTCAAGGGGGCATGAGAGCTAGCAATGAATACAGGAGCGAATGTCCTACATTTGCTTGTGGCAGCTATTGCACAACTCTTACTATGACCGAGCGATTCAATTGTATGATCTGTGAATTCCATGCCAATAGAATTGTTTTAAGTTTATGGAAAGATTAAAGTCGTGGGGCCGCCTGTTGAAATTCCACCAACAGTGGGTATGGAAGGTGCGGGGGTCATACTACAGACTGCAGACTGAGGGGGTCAGAGGGAAAAGTCACAGCCAGAGCCTGAGAAACCGTGCCTTCCAGGGACCAGCCCAGTCTCCTGGGGATCCGTGGGGTGTGCACAGACGCCCCGAGGGGCTTGACCTGAGCAGATATGAGGCTTTGGATTAAGCCTGTCTTGAGTTAACATGACTATTTTTAGTACAATTCTTGAAAGCAACTCATCCCTGATGCCCAACTCTGTGTCAGTCTGGGAGGACTAATCCTTTAGGAAATCGCTCCTGTCAGCTCAACAGTGTCAGAAGATTAATCTATCACTTCCAAGTCTTCGTCTCTGTGTCCTGATAAACACAATTGCCTGTATTTATTAGAGGAGAATTAGAACTCAATGACTGTGTAAAAATCTACACGACAAGAGAGCACACGCCCCCGCCTAAGACAGGGATGGTGTTCAAGTCAGGTGTTCAGACGTCTGGCTCTGGCACATTCCTTCTGAGATTCTTCAAGAGTTCAGACCTTTGGTGGGGATGCCAGCCCACTAGGTCCCTGTGTTAGTCTGGGTACATTAGAGAAATCCACAGAAACTCATGTATAAGAGAGAGTTTTATATAAAGGTTAAGTGCACATCAAGAAAACATCCCCACCCAGTGCTGCCCAAGCCCATATGTCCAACACCAAGCCACAAAGTCCTCCTCCATCTCACAAAACGCACAATGATGCCAACTGCAGGAGGAAAGCCAAATCAGTGGATGTGTAAGCATCTCAGCACTGGCAGAGGTCTCCACACGGCTGCTCATGCACCCAGGACTGAATTGGGGTAGGTCCATGCAGCTTCTCGTTGAGGATGTCTTGCAGGAAGTGAGCCTTGGCAGCTGAAGCAGGGAACTGGCTAAGGCAGCTGCACCTGGTCCAACCATCACAAAGCAAGAGAGACCCGAGAATTCAAAAGGCAAAGCTGACTGAGCCATTTATCCCTCCACCCTTCAATTAAACCCACATGTATTTATCGGCCAGGTTGGCACAATAAACTAACTACCTCAGTCCCCATCGGGTCAGATCATTTGACCCATTGAAAATGTAGCTCGAACTTTAAAAATCTAAAAACAGCACTCGTTTGCTTTCATCCTGTTGTTCCCAACTTCTCCCCTTTGCCTGAAAACTATTTGCTATCCTCAAGACAAGCCCTGTCTCGTTTACCATAATTGTCTGCAAGAGCCGTTATTCGTTTTCATTCAGGAAACCTGCAAAGGTAAAAGATTGTCGCATGACAGTCGCATCTTGAAATGACCCTGAAACCTTTTGAGTATGCTCCTATGCATTAAGGCAGGATGGAAACAAAAGAGGTAGGGCATCTTATTTTGTTGGTGCTGAAAACAACAAGAAGCTTAAACTTGAAAGATGCTTTTGCAAGAAAAGAACACGCAGAATAAACTGGATATAAGAATTTAAAAATTCTGCAGATCGGAACGGTGCAGACACTACGGAAAACAGTATATGGTGCTTCCTTCAACAAATACAAATAGTGTATGACTCAGACATCTCCTTACTCGGTACCAAAGAAATACAAATGCAAATAAAGATGTAAAAAATAAAGAGGAGACCGTGAACACATCCACGCCCATGTCTCCAGCTCTCTCCACCACAGCAGGAAGAGGGAAACGAGTGAAATGCCATCCATCTGTGGAAGACTGGACACACAAACCTCCTTGGGGGCAGACACACAATGCATATCACGCATCTCTAAGAAACAGTGTGGGAACTGCCAGACACCTCATGACATGGATGAACTTGAAGACTATGCTCAGCAAAGTTCATCTCAAAGACAAAGACTGCATGCAGCCACTAAAAGAAAACAAACATCAAGAAAAATGGTTTTCCACACCAAAAGCAGCAGCCTTTGAATGCTCCAGGAAGGCCAGGGGCAGGAGGAAGGAATCAAAAAAAATTTTTTTTAATTAATTCTGCAAATGAAGTTACCAGCTCTTCCCCACCCTGAGATGTTCCTTCTCACCAAGGCCGCCAACTGCCCTGCTGGCATCACCATTATCATGTCATGGATTTCATAAACTCACCCACCACTCCCCGGGGAAAAGACGAGGGAACGTTTCCACTCTCCCAAGCCTTGTGGGGGTCGCTGTGAGTCCAGTCACCTCAAAGAAGGCGTGGGGTAGTAGCCAGGGTTGCTTTTTACTTTCTCGCAATGCCGTGACTAGGCCTGCTATTGCTTTGGCTTTGTTCATTCAGGTTCTTTGTTCTGTGAGTCTCTTGTCCTTAGCTTATGCTATCAGGAGAGACCAGTCCCCAGAAAATGACACCATGCTTGGTAGAGGGTCAGTGAAAACCCCAGTAAGATGGATTGAGAGTAACAATAGACACAAATAGAGTAATTATGAGCACAGCCTTGCTATGAGTCAGGAACCTACAATAGAACCTAACAAGCAGCACCTACGAAAGGAGAGTGATGAATGCGACAGTGTTCGTGTGTGTGTGTGTGTGTGTGTGTGTGTGTGTGTGTGTGTGTGTGTGTGTGACACATTTATTAGGCCCACTTGATCCAGAAGGTTCCATATTACCAAGTTGCAAACTTTTGCTAGAGTTTTATTGGTATATAATTCATATTTTATTTCATTAGTGAAGAGTTGTGCAGTTATCACCACAATCAATTTCAGATCAGTTTCTTCTTTATCTTTCTTGTCAGCTCCCCCCATTTTCCCCAAGGCTCCCCCTGGCCATGCTCCCAGGCAGTTATTAACCCAGTTACTGCCTCTACAGGTTGACCCATACTGGATTTCATATACAGGAAATCATACAAAACCCACAGAAAGCAAACAAGCAAAAAGAAAAAAAAAAACACGACAAAACTAAAAACCCTCAATTGAAAGAAACTATGAGAATCTGAAGCTTTAAAAAGAATCAAAAGGGAGATCAAATGATAAGGTGTTATGTTACTCTTTTATCTCAAAGATTCTCGATACAGATTTTCATACCATGTCTATATTGAAGTCCCAGATAGATTTATGTATTAGGTGAACGTCACTGAATTTTTTTCCTGTATGATTTGTTCATACAGTGATTCAGTATTCTGCTTATTGGAATATTAGCTTATGTACAGTTGCATAGATCTTAATTTCAGATCTTTTGAGTTTTGGAAGTCCACCCATGTAACCACCACCTCAAACAAGATACAGGATATTTCCATCACCCCACAGTGCTCATTGTGTCTCCTGCAGGGAAATCTCTCATTCCCCCCAAAAAACTTCTCACTTTCAGCACCATTCAGTCTGTTTGGTCTCACCTGTAGATATCTGTAAAGGGAATCAGACATTGCATATTTTCTCCGACTCCTTTCACTCAACAAGTCTGTTTAGATTTATTTCTATTGTACACTGTAGGGCATTATTTCCCTGTGTTGCTGGGTACTCAATTGCACATTACTGTAATAATTATGAATCCCTATTCTCGTTCATGTGAGTTATGAATTTTCATTATCATAAAGACTGCTACAAACCATGTCATACAAGCCTTTTAGTGCACATGTTTTGTTATTATTTAATGGGAGGGTGATCCATAATTTGAGAGGAATTAGAAGTTTTATTCTTTTATAAGGAATAGTCGGGCATCATTTCACACGTACGCAGGCTGTGTATGAAATTACCAGTTGGTCCTATCTTTCTTACCGTTTGTAACTATGTGTCTGTTCACGTTTAGCCATATAGTCCTGTTGTCCCATCGGCTGGGCAATCTTTGGCATTGTGAAACTTAGAGGGGTTTTACAATCCTCAGTTTTGACAAATGATGGTAGCCACCGTCCAGGTAAAGTGGCTGTTCAAGTCTGTTTCTTTTGTGTTACGAGGGGGCTTGGGGTTTTGTTCTATAGGAGTTCTGCATGCGTTCTGAATACAATTTGTCAGCGGGTGCGTTGCAGTTTTTCTTGCCTCTTTTCTTGACAGTGTATCAAACTTTTAATTTTGAAGTCTGTGTTCATGTTTGCTTCTTTCATGCTTTACACGCTTTAGCAAATGCTCCAAGTAAATGGTCCATGTGTGTCAGAATCCACTCGGTGACAGAAACAGCGACACACAGAGAGCGCGCGCAAGCAAAATGGCAAGGAAACTATAAAACATTGTTATGATCGTGGCAAAAGCCCATTGAAAACGATGGCTAATATTGGGCACTTTGAGTTGCAGTAAGGATAAGACGATAAAGTGAAGAGAGAGGAAAAAAACTACTACATATATCAAGAACACAGAGAAACTCTCCCCTATTGTGTACACCATCCACCGGCCTTTTACATACAGATTTCTGACTCCTTCGAATGGATGGATGTGTGTGCAGGGAAGTAGAAATATAGGCTTTTTAAAAATTTCCTCCACATGTAGTTGTCCTCGTAATCCCTTTGGACACAAATTGGCTACTTAGTGGAAAGAAGAGTATCTTACGGTGATAGGTGGGTGAGGAGAGGATTTACACAACCAAAATGATGAAAGTGCTCCCAGGACTAGTGAGTAGGCTAATGGATAGCTACAGGTTAATATATGAATGAGAGCTAATAGGGGTGTATGGGGTGGAGTGATTTCACTATGGAGAGATCGTGAAAATGTGCTGGAAACTGGTGGAAATAACCATGGCATATAAAAATATCTGTCCATTTTTCATAGCCAAAACCAGTTGTGGTAGTGTGTTATTGATTCTTAGACTTTGGGGTGTGTAATGTGGGATGATGAATAATGAAGGCATAATCTAATTCTATGATTCCCTGTGTCCTTGACAATCAAGATCCATGATGTGGAAGAGAGCAGCCAGATTGAACTGGAAGTATCCATCGGAAGTTAGAAGGGTCACCACCACCATCACAGCCCTTTATGATAGAGATAAATTTTTATATACCGTATATACTCGAGTATAAGGCTGAGTGTTTTCAGCAGCTTTTTATGCAGTTTTTGTGATAAAATTAGGTGCCTCGACCAATATTCAAATCGGCTTATACTGGAGTATATACAGTATACTGAGCTAGTCACATTATTTCAGTTGCCAGTAGAAGAAACAGAGCTAATTCCAACTACCTACAACATGAGCCTGAACATCGTGACTCAGAATGACAAGAGAGCTATAAAAATTGTTAGGATCATGGTACAGGTCTGTTGACAACAGTGGCTAATGATTGGTCACTTCGAGGTGCAATAAGGATAAGATTGTGATGGATTAAAGTTCAGATACATTTAAACCAAAGGGTTCATCATTAAAGTCATCAGACAAAATTTGGTCACTGTCCAATCGCAGTGCAAACAATTCATTATCTTGGAAAATATGTGAACAGTTCTTTTCCTGCCTTTTCTCTCTGGACTTGCCCATGAGAAACCACAGTGTAAACTGGGGAAGCATCTCCTTGGAAATGTATCCAAGGTAATGACTCTTTTGAAAGATGTTAGATTATCACCATACTCAACAATGAACTACCTGATTACACCAAAGGAGTGACATTTTGACACGCCGTGGCCCTCATGAAGAACCCAGACCTGTTATCCAAGGGATGGACCCTGAAGCCAAGCCAGTCCCTCCGCTAATATTCAGGAGCAATGGAGGGAGTCCAGTGCACTGGACTGTGCTGTGAATGGGCAGTGGGAAGTCCAGTCTGCCAACAAACCCTACATGCCACTGTAAAAGTATGGGGTCTTTCACAGAAGCAGTGTTGGGTAAAGAAAGGGGTGAATTAGGACCCTGAATACTTAAAGACTGTTTTAAAAATGGGCGGGACCCTTGCGTAGTAGAGACCAACAGCTGGGGATCACCATTTAGGGGACAAACCCCAAAATAATACAAAGATGTCCCTGTAACAGTCAGGAGTGTGGTTATGGCAGGGGGTGGGAGGACAGGGGAAGATTAGTGAGGTTCTTGGGGAGGCTAAAGTGAGGGGTTTCTGGGCAGGGCAGAGGGGAGGCCGCCTGATGACTCCCAGAATGTTCTCCTGATAATTCACTAAGATAAATATACCTCCTTTGTGGATTTCTCTGTACATTATTTTACAGTATATTTGAGTCATTTCCAAATTAACTGAATTCATTAGAAAGCATTTTTGCAGAGAATATGTTTCCAAATTTTACTGAAAATTCAACACCCAATTTTCAATAAGTGTTGATCTTACTAGATTTTAGGAGAAAAAAATGTTCGCCTTCCTTTCAGTGTACTTTTGGGAGCTCTTAAATAAAGAAGACAATGACTTGTGTTTTTGCTGCCAATATAGAAATAGCCCACTTGCCACTGTGCTAAGTTTGTCAGAGGCATTTTCACGGATCGCTCTTGCTTCAGCTCACTCGGGCTGTTAGTCTTCACAAAGTGGAAACGCACCCAAGGTTTTGTTTTTTGTTTTTTTATTAAAAGATGTTATTGGGGTCTCTTGCAGCTCTTATAACAACCCATACATCAATTGTAGCAAGCATATTTGTACATATGTTGCCATCCTTATTTTCTAAATATTTACTTTCTATTTGAGCCCTTGGTATCAGCTCCTCTTTTTTCCCTCCCCTCCCTTGACACCTTGATAAATTATAAATCATTATTTTCGTATCTTACACCATCCGCTGTCTCTCTTCCCGCAGTTTGTTTGTTCCCCTTGGGGGGGTGGGGGGTAGGGATTATGTGTCAATCATTGTGATGGTTCCCCCCCTCTTCCTCCCCTCCCCTTCCCCATCTTCTCTCCCACCTTGGCCTTAATCTTCTGATATCCATACCCCCATCCCTGCTCCTGGATTCCATGTGTCATGAGCTCTTATCTCTTATCTGTACCTGTGCACATACCCAGTCTAGCCTGCAGTGAAAGGCAGCACTGGAGTCAGGATAGTGGCAGGGGAGGGAGGGGGGCGTGAGGAAATCTCCTGGAACTAGAGGAATATTGTGTCTTCATCGGCAAGCACACAAGTTTTAAAGGGCAGAACAACCTTATCAAAAATCTCTGCCAAGTCCTCGCGATGCAATTATGGGCACAAAACCTGAAAACTAGATTGCCTTGGTTTCCTAATGTATAAAATAACTGTCATTAGCAAGTCACCAGTTAAAAATCCCAAACCAAACTCACTGGCACCGAGTCAGTGCTGATGCACAGTGACTCCCTGTGGGTTTCTGAGGCTGTTTCTGGGAGTAGAAAGCCAAGTCTGTCTCCCAAGGAGCTGCTGGTGCTTTTGAACTGCCAACCATGAGAATCACAACCTAATGCATAACCACTACACCACCAGGGTTCACTAAGTAACCAGTTGGTAAACTGACTGTAATGTCATTGAAAAGTCGTGAGCCTATGTATATTAAGTTTAGAATCTGTTAACTGTCACTATTGTGGTTATCATTACAAATTTTTACTAATACACTTTCCTGCAAGAAATTGAATTGTATTTCACCAGATCACTTAAATATTTTTTTATACTATCTCCTCACAATAGACCTGGGGGTGTGGAGGGTCACACGCTGGGTTGCTAACAGTTTGAAACCACTAGCTGCCCCTACAGAGACAGAGGTTGGCTCCTCTCAGAGTTTTAGCCTCAAAACCCCACAGAGGCCATTCTACCCTGTCCAGTAGGACCGCCAGGCCGGCAGAACTGACTCAATGACAGTGACTTTCATTGTTTTTAATAATCCACAGATGTAAAAATTAGGAATTTTTGTTTGTTTGTTTTTCTCCAGAAACTATCAACAGAAATGTGACCAGTAATTAAGATTAAATATTTAACCTTTGGGAGCAGCTAACCTCATTCTCAATAATGAACTCATTCACTCTGACTTGACTCTGGTCCAACAGCCAATGCCAGGAAGGCATGTCATTCTCAGAATCACTGAAACTGTCCATCAGAGGGGGAGACAAGAAACAAAGTGTGATGCCCTCCCCATCAATTTCTGTAAAACGGAAACCCCCAGCTTTTGAGCATCGCTCAGGTCCCTTTAGCAGTTTCCCATCAGGCATCAAAGATCCTGACCAGCCCTGAGCAAGTCAGCCAGAGCTAACAGGCTGGCCCTACGAGGGACTGAACGGGTTTCTGATACAGAATCGTCTTGAGTATTCCAACAGCTCCATTCATGTGGGGAAGAAGTGGCATCATGAATCTGGGGTGCGCTTCCATCTTGGGAAGAAATCCACCCCATGGTGCCCCTTAAGGAGCCCTGATGGTGTAGTGGTTGCCAATTGGACTATGATCCTCGTGGTCTGCAGTTTGAAACCACGAGCCGCTCCTCAGGAAAAAGATGGGGCTTTCTACTCCCATAAAGTTAGTCTCAGAAACCCACAGGAGGTCGCTATGAATCAGCATTGACTCGATGGCTGTGAGTATGGTCTATTGCAGCGGTTCTCAACCTGTGGGTCACGACCCCTTTGGGGGTGGACTGACCCTTTCATAGGGGTTGCCCAATTCATAACAGTAGCAAAATTACAGTAGCAATGAAAATAATGCTCTGGTTCAGAGTCACCACCACATGAGGAACTGTATGAAAGGGTCACGGCAGGAGGAAGGTTGAGAACCTCTGGTCGGTTAGAATGGGGCCCTTCATGGCTGCAGCGTCCAGTCACTGTCATCTCCCTCGCCAGTGCTCCCAGCCTCGGCTCTCACCAGCTGAGAGGCCCTTGCAAGCAGACACGCCATTTGACTTTACTAGAAGAGCAAGTGAAAGTAACTGTAACAGGCATCTTTGCAGGGGTAGGAGTCCCTTCCCAGCACATACAGTGTTCAGGCAACAAATTGGAAGCAGCGGGAAAGCAGCATCTGCGGTTCAGATCTTCCTTTTTTTAAGAAGAGAAGTGCCCAGAAGAATGCCATAAACGATTTTAGTTTTGCTTGAAGGACACAGGCCTGGGTGCCCCTCAGCGTGGCTTCTATTATGCAATCACAGCCGTGGAAAGTAGCCCAGCCGTCAGGGCACTTGCCCGCTTTCTGAGGACCTTCCCGGCTTCCTGTGCTGGGCTGCATGCCGAATGTGTTCTCCTTAAAGGGATGTTCAGATATGTTCCACAGTACGATTAGCTTCCGCTCTTCGCCATAATATTTTTAGATGGCTTATAATAAAGAAGGTCAATCAGGTCTACGTTTGTTTTGTCTGCTTAGGTCTTTTCAGAAATCACTTATGCTTCTGGAATTACTCGTTGTTTAAGGAAAAGATAGGTGCTATTATTACACATAACTCGGCCAGTGCACTTTATCTGCATACATGTCGAATAGATTTGGTTTAACCAAACAACTATTTTGTCGATGTAAAGGGGGCCAGTAATTTTCATGTGAATGTTTTCTCTAGACTTTTTCTCTTTTGGCACCCTTACCATTGCATAACTAAAAAGGGTCAGAAATGGTGAAGGAACGGATCAACTTATTCATGAAAATCACCCCTGGACAGCTTGGGTTGCACGTTTTGTTGAGTCAAGTACATTCTGACTCAGTCGCCCGTGTCGAACCAGGCGGCCCATCCTGCACCGTTCTAACAGCTGTTTTCTTTGAGCCCCCATTAGAGATCACTGTCAATCCATTGGTTTTCATTGATCCTTTACCAAGCAAAGCCGTGTTGGCTAGTGAAACAAATCCAGTGACACTCATCTATGTACAAGAAAAAGCTTTATGTCAACATGCCATTTCGTATCAAGAAGGCATCCCAGGCCAACGCAAGTCCATAAGTCTGATGCTAGTCAGGGCTCTCGTCAGACTCACTCCTGGCTGGTGACGCCCAGAGGTGAAGCAAGAAGCAGGGACTCACAGGCCAGTGGGTGCAGAGTGCATGGATCTAAGGTCACTGGAAACATGACAGGGCACCAGCAGCTGTCAGGGTCCAGCAGCCCACACGAGGCTGCCCCTGGAAGCATGCATGCACAGAGTCCCAGGAAGGCAAACGGCACGAGAGAGAAGTTCCCAGTTTCTCCCTTAGAAATGGCCACACCCCCAGGACAGCGTCATCAGACTGACATGATTAACATGGACGCTGCCCCTACATGTTCACACAGGGTCAAGTTGAAATCAGAATCTCACTGCTGCAAAGGTCCTTCTCCAAAAGCTAGTACCCCTCTGTAGTATTAAATAAAATTGTCTCTGGGGGGTGAGGTACCAGCCCCACCCGGTACTAGAACTCACTGGTTCAGTAATACTACTTCTGGGTTCAGTAATGCACAATTGTACGGTTGAGATATATAAGTATTATATTAAAGTCATTGAGAGCATGAGAGATAATACAATAATACAGTCAGGCATGATACATAGCAACATTGCTCACCTCAGCCCAGCTTGGTGGTCCACATGGAGAGAGGGGGAAGGGAAGGAGGGAAAGGGAACAAGGGAGAGGGGAGTGACCAGGGAGTGAGCAGCAAGGAGCTCAGGGTCAGAGAGAGAAGTTCTGCTGACTCACACCTATATACCTTTTGGGGGCAATCCAGCCCACTAATTACAGGTAAAGACATACGTCACAGGAAGGGGCTGCACTATAGGTTACACAGCAATGAGTGGGTGGTCTAGGGGGTGGTCTCTGGGTCTCCATAGGAACATTATCAGTAGGGTGTAAACCCCTCCTAAGGAGCCCTTCCATTGTCCCCAGAGGCAGGGAGCAGGCCCACCCCTGTGGAGGGATGAGACAGCAGTCTGGCAACTGATTGCCCTCAGTGGGGGAATGCCTGCACATCTAACCTCCCCCCACACCCCTCCATGTTCAAAGCACGGAGGCCAAAGTCTTGCCATTTTTGCTTCCGAGGAACATTCTAGCTATACTTCATCCAGGACCATTTTCGTGCTTACTGAAATCATTGGTGTCTTTAACATGTTTTAGTATCATTACTTAAAGCCATAATGTTCCCCTTCTTTTCAGCCATTTATCGTATATACTCATGTATAAGCTGAGTTTTTCAGCACATTTTTATGCAGCTTTTGTGGTAAAATTAGGTGCCTTGGCTGATATTAGGATCAACTTATACTCGAGTATACACAGTGTATCACATGCCTGTTTGACCAGTTCTCTCAGAATCAACATTTGACTGGTTTGGCCCATCTAATTTTTTACTAGCATACCTTGATGACGTTTACTGTTCAAGAAGTATGATTTTTTCCCTCCTGCCTTACACTTTTCCCAAAGATCAAAATAAATGACTTAAAAATTTTTGACTTTAATGATTTTGTTGACTCAACAAATATGCAATTGGATGTTTCCTACCAGGAAAACTATACTTACATACTTTGGGAAAGATCCTATATATTAAGACTCAAAAGAAACAGAGAGAGCATTTAACTCTACTTCCTCCCAGCACCCATGAAACTGGACCCCAAAGACCAAGAACGAGTGTGACCTAAAGACAGAGTAAGGGCTTCTTCTTAGGCTTACATCCCGCTCTCTTGTTATGTTCAAATATTAGGATCTCAGGTAAATTTCTTAACTTCTCTAGGGCTCGGCACCTATCTGTCAAATGAGAATAATTGTACTTATGAGTATTAAATAGATTTATATTCATCCTTTAAAATAGTTTCTATTTTTCTGATCTTTGAGTTCTTACCAATGCGTAGAATGCAATAAGGATTAAGTATCACCATTGGTTTACGTAATTGCCTACGGTAATTATATTTCCAATCTTATTTTTAATCATTTTAATATGCATGTGAAAAATAAGAAAAGGCAAGTCATGTTACCCTTGAATTTTGCTGCTGGGGACTATTATTAATATACTTCAGACTGAATGGAAACTTAGCAAGCTTGGTTTATAATACAACCAGAACGTTTCTTAAACATGAAGATGATGAGACTTTGTCTCTTGTACTTTGGACATGCTATCAGGAGGGACCAATCCCGAAGAAAGACATCATGTTCAGTACTGGGGCAGCAAGAAAAAGATGACCCTCAAAGAGCTGATTTGACCCAGGGGCTGGAACAGCCGCCAATGTTGTGACGCACAGTTATCTTGAGGAGAGGG
>NW_022111300.1:54541555-54544228 GCF_000313985.2 Echinops telfairi
GGTGCCGGGGCAGCAAAAGGGCAGCTAACCACCACAACCAGGTGAGATGAATCATCATTCCAAAGCGATTCAGCTCCCAATCCTGCCACCCATGAAGGGATCCACCTCCCAATCTTACAACCTGTGAATTGTACCTTGTGGAAAAAGGGGGTTTTGTAGCTATGATCCCGAGTTAAGGGTCTCAGGACAAAGACACCCCCGTCATGTGGGTGCGGGCCCCAACGACAGTACAAGTGCCCTTCTAAGAGGGAGGCAGAACAGAAGTTTGGCTATGGGAGAGAAAGATTATGGAATGCAAGTGATGTCACTATTCAAGCAGGGAGGTGACCTGAGACCATGACCCAAACCAGGGGACCAGCCTCCATAAGCGGAAACCAGGGAGGACCCTGGAGAGCATGCGCTCCTTACACTTCAACTCCATTCAGGGAAATCCACTCTGCTTCTGGCCTCCTGAACATGGCGACCACTACCTTTAGGTTACTTGGCATCACTGAGTTCACAATACTTTGTTGCAGCAGCGATAGGGAACTAGTACAACCATCCTGGTAGCTACTGAGGTTTCCAGAATTCTCACTTCATCTCTGGCTCTCCGGTGACTAGTTTCCCCTGTTGCATTTTGGGCTTATCCTTAGAGTGGAGAGTGTATCTGGACTGGAGTCTGTGCTCTAGAATACTTGGGTCCTTGACAATTAGTTGTGTAGCTGCCCTTGGTTAACCATCAAGAAACTATCAAAGAACAGACTGTATTCATAGTTCGAGAAAGACCTTGTAAGTTTTCTTTATTTGGTCAAAGATCTATGGTGCAGGTGCTGGGACTGAAGCTGGGGCAGCGGGCAGCACTGAGCGGGACGCAGGCAGAGTGCCCGGTGATCAGAGAATGTGGGGATGAGCCAGGTTACTGTCCACTGAGAGCCACTGGCTGCACGGATTCAGCTTCTCCCATCACAATGAACTCCAGACAGCTAGAAGCTACCTCCTGCCCTTTGACCTGTTGCAAAGATAGGGTCTCACTGGGGACCCTGGTGGTGCAGTGGCTATGTGTTGGGTGCTAACCACAAGGGTCAGTAGTTCTAAAACCACCAGTTGCTCCACAGGAGAAAGATAAGGCTTTCTACTTTAAGAAAACCACCAAAATGTTAAAATGTCATCTTTCATGATAATGTTCAAGGCCACCACATATCTGTGGATGACAGGCTATGAAAGCAACTCACAATTCATCTTCCGAACACATTCCTCTTGCGGTCTCTCCTTCCTGGGTAATCTTAGTAAGTGGTGTGGCTCCCCCATTTCAGATACACCCCAGGGGTGCCGGGACACCCCTGGGTCACAGTTTGAGTCACCAGTCCCCCTCAAAGGTGGTTCCATTTAGACTGCGTTTCCGCCTCCATATCTTTTTGGCTTATCCCCTTGTGCTGTGGCACCAGTCATGAGATGTTCATTTATTCACTGAAGGCTCCTATTCTCACTGCCGTCCAGTTAACACTGACCCCTAGGACACCCCCTACAGGTCCCTGACACTGTAGCTGTTCATGGGAGTAGAAAGCCCAGTCTTTCTCCCTCTGAGCTGCTGGTGGTTTTGAACTGCCAACCGTGCAGATCGCAGCCCAACGCATAACCTGTACACCATCAGGGCTCCTGAACGTTTCTATGCTCAGTAAATTCAAGTTGTATGTTGTTCCCCTCGCCTGGACAGCTTCATCTGTGCTGCTTCCTATTTCTGGCTAAAAATCAGGCTTTTTAATAGAATCAGGTCAGAGAAGGTAGGACTTACATAGAACCTTTACCTTTAGCCCATGTAAACACAAGAAATATAAATGCATCTTTTAAAAAAAAAAATAGCCCTTTCTGTAGATGCTCTGTAGGATGTACTACTCCTGAGCACCGTTCTCCTCCACCCCGTGTCCCAGAGGGCCCCCTGCTGTCATCTGGAATGTGTACAGGTACATTACCCAGCACAGAGCTAGCTGTACACTGAATTGTGTAACGGTCTCTGTCAACAACAGCTCTGCCGTTCCGAAAGAGCAGGGAGTGTTCCTTTCCTCCTGTGCAGAATGCCTACCACAAAGCAGTGTGTCACATTTTTAGAGGGATGTACATTTAATAATCCAAATATTTTTCTATGAGAATCCAAGCAAATGGAAGTACAAATTTCTAAAAAAAAAAACCAAAAAACCTCTAAGCATGTAAAATCTCTGCTATTCTTAGAAACATTGAAGAAGGAAGTGATAATTAGTAGCTATCAAAACTTGTCATATTGTAGCATTATCCCAAAGATGGAAATATACCTACTGTCCATTAACAGATGAATGGAAAAAATAATTTTACAGAGATACAATGGATTGCTATTCCGCTATAAAGTACCATGGACTTCCAAAATAACCCCAAAAGGGGGGCTTGGCAGTACAACCAGATGCTCCTGACAGCCAAGGGTCATAAGACCCCCATTTCACATACTTTGGTATATGTTATCAGAGAGACCACGCCTTGGAAGAAAATAGAGTCAATAAACCGGAGGAAGAGCCTCCAGGGTACAGTGTGGCACTGTGACTGCAGCAATGGCTCAAACGTCACAGCTGTGAGCACAGCGCAGGAGCAGACATATGCTGTTGTCCACGGGGGTGTGAGTTGGAATCGACCGGGCAGAACCCAACAACACAGAGAAAGGAAACCCTG
>NW_022111300.1:54545180-54556329 GCF_000313985.2 Echinops telfairi
AGAAACTGAAGAGAAACAGAAAAAGAAGGCATGTGGAACAGGGAACAGACCACCAATAGAGGGTGCCATGTTGAATGATCGCAGCCATATTCCAATTGGAACAGACTGCTTGCCAGGATCACACCAGCAAGCACATTGGTGATAGACATTCAGAAGTCTTCCTTCTCCATTCTTGCTCCCCTGTATCCCACTTTCATTTTTCTCAGCGGTCAGAATAGCTCGGCTACCTCTCGGACCATAGCCACCTGCCACCCGACCCACTGAGCAAGTGCCACCATGCTGGTACCCAGTGGCGACACTGGTCCAGCCTGCTCTAAGGTCCTCAGCAGTCAGAAGTCGGAGACTCCTAGCCCACTGCTGCCAGATCTGCAAAAAGACAGGTGGTAGGTACCGCAGAACTGCAAGACAGGTGACCGATCCTGCTGCCCAAGTATAATGAAACACACACACGATCCACAAATCATGCAGTAACACTGCGATGTCTCACACACCAGACAACCACACACACGCACACACACACACATGCACATGAGTGCACGACCAAGACAAGACAGCTCCAAAAAAGTGAACAAAACACAGATATGGAATCTTCCCGAGGACACCACACTCCTGGCATGAGCTGCTCAGGAGTTGAAGAGGCTTCTACTAGATGATTCTTTCAGGAAGACTCCTAACACAGAGGAACTTGGAAGGCTTTATGCCGAGTGACATTTGTCACACACCAAGAATAGAGATGAGAAAACTGTAAAAAGTGAAGAAGAGTTTTACACACAGAAAGAAACATCTTTTGACATGTGTCCCCACCAGAGGTGGGAGAGGAAGCGAGGGTACACCACGCACTAGAGGGTAGATACTATGTGTTAATATAGTTGGAGGACGTTCAAAACGTTCATGGGAAAAATGGAATTACAAGATACTGGCATTTTCCCACAAAATCTTTGAAGCCCCCTTTGCATATAAGAAGGCGGGAGAAGTCAGCCCTGGAGAGTCAAACACAGGAAGACCTAAGAAAACCACCAGTACCACCAAGGTCAAAATTATTAGCTGTCCAGTCCCACAACAGCGAAAACATCAGCCATGGCCAGATCCACTGGCTCAGGAAATACATGCACACGCTTCACAAAGTTCGTGGGGGGAAGAATGGAATTTAGAAAACAGAATTTTTCCACCATATTTTTAAAACCTCTTCATTTAAGTTTGACACAGGATATTTCTGCATATTTATTTGCTACAAAGACATTACTGAACATAGAACACCAAGGAGTCAAAGGCATGCGACGTTATGACCCAGAGTTGCTCTTTCTAGAAGCCCAGGGCCCTAGACTCATGGGACTCCATGGTCCATCAGCCTCGTCCCCAAAGACAGTGCTCTACATCCAACTTTGGTAATCAGCAGTTATTCAGGTCTCTTCTCCGGTGCACTGTTGGTTTCCCTGTCCAGGAGAAGAGTGAAGAACATGAGAGAAATGGAGATGGTGATCCCGATAAACCCGCAAACAGCAGCCTCGGTGGATGAGCCCACAAGAACCAGGGGGTGCCAGTCCCCAATAGCAACCACTCTGAGGGAGAGCACATGGAACGCCAATGAAACGTGCTTTGCTAAGCCAGGGTGTTGGTCGGAGAGACTGAGGCATGGAACCATTCGTCCCCTTTCAAGCTGGAGCTGAACTCTCTCTTACGGCTCAACTTTCAGCCCAACAATAGACAGGCCTAAGGGAACAATAGCAACATGTGAGAGACGAGTGCCCACTAACAGTTCACCTCAGGCGATCAGGAGGGCAGCATTTGCCCAGAGACGGAGCTTAGAAGGGAGAGAGGACAGGATGGAAATGGTGGACATAGGGAGGAAGTGAGCAGAATGAAGTTACACTGGCCATCACCAGCAATTTCACCAAGCAAAACCTGGGCACTGTTGAGTGGGACACCTGTTTTTCTGTAAGCTTCCACCCAAATCACGATACAGAGTTTACACAAAGGATTGTACCCATGAGATTTCATGAAATTGGAATACGAGAGGACATAGCCGTTCCCCAGAGGTATTGTAGACTCATTCCGAGCCCCGTAACAAAAGAGATTATCACACTGAAGGAAGGCTCGTGGACTTCTGGCTTCACAGTATACATAAGAGTTACACAAACGCTCTTCAGACTACTAACTCTGCAATAAACGCTGGGCTGCTTCACAATGTGAGAATTGCCAAAATGACTTCTCTATCATTCCTAGCAAAACTTCGTACACGTCCAATCTTACCTTAACAATTATACAGCAAAGCTAGATGAAAATGTGCTTCATACAGCATTGAGAAAATGTTCCGGGGAATAAGAAGCCATGATGGGAATCATCGGCCCACAGGAAGGGGATCGGGGGGAGGGGATGCGGGGACAGCAAAAGGCACTAGGCAGAATACCAGCCTGACTCACACCTGCAGCAGCCTGTCCACTCTGGACCAGCTCAGGAAGGAAATGCCAACAGGAGGACTTGGAAGCAGCAAGACCTAGCAAAGGCTGGGAACCACACCCGAGAAGAACCGCGAAGCAGAGAAGATTGAGGCTATTTCATGGCTGAGAGCCCCCCAGCTAGTTCCTCCCCATAGCTACTCTGTGTACAAGGGAACAAGAAACAGCCTGGTCTTACGCCACCCTCGCCCTATGTTGCATTTGAGCCATTTGTTGCAGCCACTGTGTGCTCTATCTCATCCAGGGTCTCTCTCTGTTTGTTTCCCTGGCGTTAACTTTAGCAAGCAAGATGTCCTTCTCCAGGGATTGCTTCTCCTGATAATGTAGATCTTATGAGACAACCCCTTCTCCACTTCATATGTATTGGGGGTTGACCCTTGAACATGGGGGGTGGGGTTCTGGCCGCTTATGCAGTCAAAAGTCCAAATATAATTAACAGTTGTCCCTTTAATACCTTGGGTGTGAGCTGTGCCAGCCCCCTATGCCTGGATTCTTTTTCCTGTTACCATTAGGGTGAGTTCAAGGGTGAGGAGAAGCCCATGGAAGCCCCATGTGGTATGAATTGCCTTCCAATACAAGGTCCCTGGGTTCACAACATGGTAGCGGATTGAACTTCAGTCTTCTAACCTCAAGGTCAGCAGTTCAAAGCCACCAGTCACTCTTTTAAAGCCCCTAACTTTACAGAGCAGTTCTACTGTCCTGTAGAACCACTGTGAGTTGGCAGTGAGGAGAGAGGACCTGGCTGTAGATCTTTATGGGAGCGGACAGCCTCAGCTTTCTCCTATGGGGTGCTGGATAGGTTTGAACAATCAGCCTTGTAGTTAGCGGTCCAATGGTTACCTGACAGCATCATCTAGTCTCCTTGTTCTGTGTGCATAAGTGTGCACATATGATGACTTCAAGGAGAAAAGTGGGTTTGTTTTTACAGTCTTTCTTCCAGCTACCTTATGCGCATTTCCGAGTTTTACAGGCTATTTTTTCCTGTAAATATTGGAACATCTTTCTTCTCTGGACTGTTTCTAGTCCTCTCTCCGTACAGAGCCCAGCCAGAGGGAGTGCCCGTCCTGTTCCAATTAGTCCAATAAGTGAGGTTCATAAGCTGCTCGTCCAATTCATTTCATTCATGCTTTCTTGGATGGTGTTGCAGCCTGTAAAACCTTATGGGGAGGCAGCTGAATACAAGAATTTGAGCGCACACTCATTCTATTTCAGGACTGTGCTGCATGTTAAAATGTTATTCCAACTTTTAATAATGTAAAAGGTCAAAAACTGTATGCATTTAGTGCCTACCCTAAATGCCACATTAATCTCAGAGTAATCAATGAGCTTACCCTGTCTTTATGAAGCTTGGAAATAGGGTTATTTCCCTCAGAGCTCATGGACCTAATGCTCAGATAAACATCCGGGTGGCAGCTGCTGCCCCGGGTAGAACGCACTGCACAGCTCAAGTGTAAATGGATTTTGATCTAATTTCTTGAGACCCAGGTTTGCAGCACAAATCCCATGTTATCAACCACTGCAGCCGCACTGCCATCAGCCTGAAGGATGGGGATTTTACCAGGCTGGCTAGGCAGTTAGGGACTCATCACTGGACAGAAGATTGAATCATATCATTGGGTTAAAGGGCTAGCTCCTGCTCAAGTGGACCACACACAAGTTAACTCTTATCCCTACAAGTTTTCAGAACAAACCCATCCACCAAGCCCGTCATGTTTTCCAATGGAACCAATATTGGAGCCAGATGGAGCTTTCTGCCAGCCTGGTGGATCTGGGAGGGGGCTTCAAAAGGTTCGTGGAGAAGCAGAATCAAAAGCTAATGGGATCCCCCCCAAACTTTGTGGGCCCCCCTTTGACCAAAAGGACATTGTCTTGCATGTTCATCTTTGAATGGTCCAGGTGCCGTGGTCTGCTTGGCTCAGCTACCACGCCTCAACACTCCAGTTGTAAAATATTAAAGCTTTAAGGAAGCTAGAGATTCTTTTTAGACTAGTAATTCTTTGTGTGTGGTCCCCACTTTAGCAGCATCAGTATCCCCTGAGACATTGTTAGGAATGCAAATTCTCAGGCTCCTCGTCAGACCTGCATGGCCAGAAATCTAGGTGTGAAGGAAAGCAGAGCCAAGGAGCCCAATTAAGCAAACCTTGTGCACAATTCTGCAGCTGGCATGGATGCCAGGCACTGTCACCTCATGTCTGTCCAGTTCTAGGCGATACAGGGAGGCCACGCCATCACAGTGATCCTCAGTTCTCCCGACTCCCCAGGAACACCCTGCTGCCATGGGAGGGACTGCTCTATGCAAAAGCATTCAACTGTGTGGTCCTAAACTAGATCAACTTCAGAACAGGAATTCCAGAACACTTCATTGTGTTCATGCACAACCTGTAAGTGGAGCAAGAGGCAGTTGCGCACAGAAACCAAGGGAGCACTGTGTGGTTTAAATCAGGAGAGATGTATGTGAGTGTTTGGGGGTTTCTCCTAAATTTCACAATCCGCTAGGAGGAGCCCAGGCAGCATCAAAATTCCTCCTTGGGCTGCTATCCACAAGGTCAGCAGCCCTCCAACACCAGCTGCTCCACAGGAGAAAGACAGGGCGTTCAAACCCACGGGGGAAGGTTTATCCTATGGGGTAGCTAGGAGCCAGACTCAACCAATGGCAGCAAGCTTGAATATTTATGGGGAAAAAAGACAGCACGTATGGATAGGTTCGCTTTCCAATCCAATCTTATACATGGATGCTATTTTTTTCCATAAACCTGAGGGCCCGTGAAATGTAAGATATAAACCCAAAACATTAACAACTAAGAGTCTATTCCAAGTCACTGTGACCCCTACAGAGAACAGAAGAAAACTGCCCCTGTGGAGTCCGGACCATCCAGAGTCCATGCCCATGGAAGCAGCAGTGGGAGAGCCAACGGCACCCTGCACCGGGCACATCTACTGCACAACACTCCTGAAAGTGCTGCAGAGCAAGGGTGTTACTTCGAAGGCTAAGGTGTGCTGACCCAAGTCACGGAATGTTCACTCGCCTCGTGTTCGTGTGAAAGTTGGACGCCGAATCAGGATGACCAAAGAAGACTGGGTGCATTGGACTGGTGGTGCTGGCTGACGTATTGAAAGTGCCAGGGACTGCCAAAACAACCAGCGAGTCTAGCTTGGGAGAAGGCGTCTTCAAGGCAAGCATAACGAGACTTGGTCTCACGTGATTGGGACACTGTCAGGAAAGACAAGTCCCTGGAAAAGGACAGCGCTTGGTAAAGTACAAGGGCAGCCAAAATGAGCAAGACCCTTGATGAGACCCATCAGCACAATGGCTGCAACAGTGGGCTCAAGCATCACCGTGGTGACGGTGGCGGAGGACCAAGCGGTGTTTTCAGATGTGAAGAGCATCACTATGAGTCAATGGCATCTAACAGTAACACAGCTAGGATGTTGTCCAAAAATAAAGCACTATGCATGTGCCAGAGGGCAAAAGGAATACATGCAAATATGTTGGCATGAATGGCAGCCCAAGAAAGATCAAAGATCTGAACTCAGAACAAAAAAGCAGGTTTGTGAATCCATTGTGAGACTGTGCCCATTCCCAAGGCTCCTAATTGGAATTACTGAAGAGTAAAATTCCTGACTTTAAAGGACTTGGCATTGCCAGCTCCCTTTTCCAAATCTCCCCATCCCCTGGCTACCGACATGAGAGCAGCTGTTCCCATATTGTTTTCTGCCAATAGCACTCACCCTTTTCTCTCTCGTGCAATGTTCTTTGCTTCCAAAGAACAGGAAGTGTGCTTAATGGAAGCTGTGACCACACATATCATTAGAAACATTGTTCCTAATAAGCAAATGAGGGAATTAATGACATAGCCCAGAGCAGGTTCGCAGTATGGGATTGCATTCGGCGAAATGTCACAGCATGGTCACTTTGGAGTGTCTTCCTCCGTGGCAGTACACATGAGCAACTGGTGTTTATGAAACGTGTGTGCAGGCAAGTGCTGTGGGAAGGGATGCCCATGCATGGTCCCGATTTAAACATTTTATGTAGCCTTATTCATGAAGTGTCATCCTGTTTTAAAAGCAAAGAGACCTGCTGGCCCCATGGTTCAAGGTTTGGCCACTAACAAGCAGGAAGGCTGGCAGCTGGAACGCAGCAGCTGCTGTTGGGGGAGACAGACCGGCGAGCTCCTTGCCGACAGACCTGGGAACCATGTGGGGCAGCATTCCCTCTGTCCTACTGGCTCGAAGGTCAAAATATCAACTCAAAGGCATCAGAGGCTGGGCTTTCGAGGGGTTCAGTTTTGAAAGATGAATGACCTAGGGTCTGGAAGGAATTTCCCATGAAAAAGGCAGATAGGATTTCAGTCCAGCTCAGCCTGCAGCCAAACACCTGTCCTGTGTCTTGGAGGTCAATTTTTGAACTACTGGTTTTCCAACAAATTGGAACTGACCCAGGGCAAATGAGACCGAGAGAAGAGAAAGACAGGGCCAAATCAAGGTCTTACAGCAGGGGTCCTCAAACTTTTTAAACAGGAGGCCGGTTCACTGTCCCTCAGACCCGTTGGAGGACTGAACTATAGTTTAAAAAAAAAAAAAACTATGAACAAATTCCTATTCACACTGCACATATCTTATTTTGAAGTAAAAAACAAACAAACAGGGCACAAACACCCATCGGGCTGAAAAAAATGTCCTCAGCGTGCCGCATGTGGCCAGCAGGCCATAGTTTGAGGATGCCTGCCTCTTACTGCAACATCTTAAATCCCATCAGGAATCACTTCAGCCAGCTGGGACCCTGAAGGAAACAAGTTCTGCATCTGCACTCGATTTGCAGAAAGCAGAGCGCTTCACACCTTCCTGTCTGCCCTTGTAAACCATAACTAGAAACTTCCCTTCCGTAGACCCCAAAGGGTGTGCAAATCAACAATTCAATTGAAATGAGTTCTCTTTTCACCATTCTTTGAAAGTAGGCTTCCGTTTTTCGAGATTAGAGTCTAGGGCTTCTATTCCCCCTTCTGTTTCAATGGGACACTTTAGACCATTTCAGAGCCTAGCCAACAGATGCTGAGTTTGAACTGCCAGTGCATCAGTATGATCAGTACCAGAGATGAGGTCAGATGTGCTTCCATGCTAGTGAATAATTTTCTTAAGAAAAAAAGGGCAGTGATGAAGAGGCTTCTGCAAAAGATCATCAGCTTTAGAACTTATCTATGTGACCGTGTGTGCATTGCAGGATCCCAGGAACCATAAGCTGTGGTTGGTAGGCACTATCGAGTCAGTTCGGATTCACAGCCGCCCTGTATGTGATGGAATGAAACGTTTCCCTGCCCTGCGCCATCCTCCCAAGCTAGACGTCCTATTGGCATCACCTTTAGTATCACAGAAAAGCCCACCAGGATTTAAAGTTTCAGTAAGCTTTAAATCCAAACAACAACAAAGGTGTGCTTAAGCATGTGCATGGAGAGAGAGAGGGAGGGAGGGGGGCGGGGGAGAGAGAGAGAGAGAGAGATCACATGCTTCCCCCATGAGGCACTTGGGTGCCTGGAAACCATTCAACTCTGAGACTTTAGTAGGACCAGTAGTGCCTCTGGTCTTTGACCAGGAGCTATATTTTGATAGCTTGTAGGAGCACCCTAGTTGGCAATTATGATTATATGTTCAACTACCAGGTTAAAGGTTGCTGGGTTCAATCTCATCCAAGGCACCTGCGCCAACAGACCTGACCGGTTTATTTCAGAAAGGCTGTAGCTTTGAAAACCCCGGGAAGCCATTCTAGTCTGCCACCTGAGGCTCATGAGGAGTCAGTGGCATCAAACACAGTGCCCCTGGTGGAAGAATGGGGCAGGATGGGTGCTGAGCATGAGACGAGTTAGCAGTGGACACCCTTGGGTGTCTATCAGTCAGGGTCCAACCAGAGGAGCAGGACCAGTTGGAGGTACATCTTAAAGAGACTTAGTGCTAACGATTGGCTTATACAACTGTGAAAGCCACCAGGCAGGTCTTCTATCTATGGGTGGGCTGTCAGGAAGGGAAAGGTAAGGCTGGCACTCCAGGCTTAAACTGTATCCATAGAACTTTCATTTTAACCAAAGACCACAGGGGCTGCTCAAAAAGCCTGCCACCTGATTGTATCAGGCCCACCCAGGTTATCTAAGGATAACCTCCCCAATTATAGAATGCAACCACAACTGCAAAATACCTGCAGGGCACCTCGTGGATTACTGGTAGACCCAAACTGGGTGATAGCCTCACGCAGTTGACAGAACAGAAGCTGTCACAGCACAGAAGCATTCCATCACTCGCAGAAGGCAGCCAGGAGCTGCTGTTGGCCAGACATTACAGCGACCCGATTACCTCCCACACAGCAAGTCACAGCCCTAGGACCTGGGACCACCACAAGTGACCGCTAAAGCTCCAATACGGTGCCTTAAACTCGGAGCTGTCATTCTCATTGGACCAGCCTTTACAAGCTGTTAGAAACTGTGAAAATGCCTTTCTACCCAAGTGTTGCCCACAGACACTGGGGTTTGGGGTTACTTTTTCCTTTTTTAAACCATGTTGTGTTGCTTTCATAGAAGGTCCACATTTTATTATACAACCTGCAGATATTCTGGGTTTTTTTAAGTTTTACTGACTTGTAGTTCACATTATCATTCCATTCAATTGTCCAATCACACTGAATTGTACAGTCATCATCACCACAGGCAGTCATCTTTCTTGTACTTGTAATTAGCTCCCATCCCAATCTCCCTGCCACACCCAAGAAACCATCAATCCAGTTACTGTCGATAGATTTACCTATCCTGAATTTCAAGTACAGAGAAATACACAAAAATAAAAATTGAAAAACCTCAGACAAAATATTAAAAACTAGAATTTAGAATGTATCAGAAGGGAGATCAAATAAAGTGTCAAATTTTACCCTAACTGGATGTTCTGACAAGTGGGCCAGGGTGTCGAGCGGGATCATATCTGTAAGAGCACACTCCACTCTCGGCTACTTTTCCTGGGTTTCATCTACTTCTTTACTGTAATCCAATCTGCTCCATACCACAAGCTCCGTCTCAGAATGCCAGCCATCACTCAGGAGATTCTTAACCACAGGAGGGAAAACAACACAGCCTATCAAGAAAATTGGCCACACCAAAAGCTCTCTCCTTGATGCAGCTTCTCAACACATCTGCAGCCCATGGTCCCTGACAAGCTGGTAAACAAAAAACAAATTCCGGATTCACAGCAACCCTATCAGGCAGGGTAGAACTGCCCCTTCGGCTTCCCAAGACTAACTCTTTGCTGGAGTAGAAAGCCTCATCTTTCTCTGTGGAGCCGCTGCTAGTTTTGAACTGCTGACCTTGCAGTTAGCAGCCCACCTGTGAACTATCCCTCCCCCAGGACTTCCTGGTAACAGATTTAAGATCCATTTTCACCCCAGAGGGCTGCCTGGAAGCCCCCTCAGTGGTCTTGAGCACCAGACCCAGAACACAAAGCACAAGGACCTAGCAGCAAAAAAGTATCTCTGTTCTGTAGCTTTTAAAATATGCAAACTAATTTTCAGAGGAAACCAAAGAGCAGAACTCCATGCTTAATTATGCAGGTAATTAATTCTTCCCCACTCTCACACACTTGGGTACGCTCCAAGCAAAAATTCTGGGGACTCCAGGCCTGGCTCGGCCCCACAGCATGCTTGTGGGGTTAGAACACAGGGTGCAGGGGAGGGGCACAGCCTCAAGTTCACGGTTCTTAGATCCTGCACCCCCCCTTGGAGATTTAAAGTTGTATCCAGCAAACAGGAAAGTTACACGAGCGGCATACAAGTCATCACCCATCTCTATCTACTCTTATTAACAAAGTCCAATCGCCAACCATTTCTGAATGCCAGAGCCTTATCCCTGATACATTGAACAGTATCACTTTGCCACTTATTTTGTCCAGGGTGTCAACTATCTTGTGAAAACCATGATTTTCTTTTTAATGTAGCAGTTAATATGGGCTGGAATCCCAAAGTGAGTCAAATATTAAAAAACAGCCCACTGTCCATGTTTGCTGTGTCACCGATCTTAACTCATGGCTGGCCTCACAGAGCAGAGGCGGACTTCCTCCCCACAGGGTTTCCAAAGCTGGGATCCGCACAGGAGAAGGCCACCAGGTCGTTTCTCCCACTGAGCTGCCAACCTGCTGGGGAGCAGCTGAAGGCTTCGAGGCTTAACCCTTGTGCCCCGAGTGCATAACAGGCCTGGGACTTGCACAATTTTTGCTCGCAACCCCTGCACCGCACTCGCTATTTGAGCCACAGCTCTGCGCCCCATCAGGCGTGCCAGCAGACAGCCGCAGGCTGCTCTCCCACACTGCAGCCTGTCCCGGGTCAACTCAGTTCATCCATCAAGGAGAACAAGGACACTACCTTAGGGCAGTGGAAGCCCGGACCTCCATGCAAATCCATTCTAGAAGGAGCATTGAGATGTGACGCAGCCAAGTTCTGGATCAATTTTTCCCATAAGAAATAACTGAAAACGGGTTAATCCATTCTTGACCACCAAGTTTTTACCCTAATCTTGCCTTTTTAAACAAAACATTACACAGAAATTTCAAACTAAATAAGTTCAGAGTTGAATAATTTAAATAAGAAACAACATTTTTAACATTTCTAACAATTGCAGGATGGCCCATACCTTGAGACTGATGAGGATCTGGATCTGTGGACACGGATG
>NW_022111300.1:54556683-54558585 GCF_000313985.2 Echinops telfairi
GCCAAGTGTCCCAAACACAAGCTCCTTTCATTTATAAAAATCACATGTGTTGGGCCAGATTCCGATGTTTTGTTCAAGCTCCGACATTTCGCATCGAAATCCAAGGATATCAAGCACCGAGGCAACCGAGTCCCGGGTTCTACTGGACCCCGTCTGCACCAGAGGTTCGTTCCCAGCTTCCTCATACAGGAGCTGGTCTACCAAAACCTGATTTTGCCTTCCATGTTCACAAGCCAAAATTGTTAAAAAAAAAAAATCAAGTCAAACTCAAACCAACCTCACCCCCATCAAGCATATCCAACTCTGAGAGACTGACAGCTGAGCAGGGCAGCCTTTTCCCTGCCAACAGCCATTGGGATGTTCATAGCATCAGTTGAGTGCCATACAAAACTATTAACGTCACACTTAGCTTGTGCTGTTTGGTCATCTCATTAACTCACCCCTGTTAGGATGGCTGGAATACTTCTCTTCGGTGAAGTGTGTATTGTCAGCAGGTATTGATGACTTTGAGAGCCAGAAGTTGCCCACCCTTGGCCTAAAGGGTCACATAGAACTACCCCTTCACCATTGCTGAGACTTTACATCTTTACGGGAACAGACGGCATCATCTTTCTCACAAGGAGCAGCTGGTGGGTACCAACCACTGACCTTTCAGTTAGAAGTGCAATGCATAATTAGTCATTAGATGATAATGCTGCCACCTGAATAGCTCACTGTCTCCCGCCCCCACCAAACCCACCTGCCACCAACCACCCTCATGACCCCTCACCCTCAGTGCTCCAAGGCTCAAGTACGAATACCTAATGAGAGTGAATAAGGAATTCCACCACCCTTTCCTGGGAAATCCTCATTCAAAGCAAGGCTCCCAAGGATGAGATGCCATTAGGATCCAGAGAAGGTAGATACAGGATTTGACTTTCAGACTTGGTGTCCTAAACAGGCGTGAATGACCTGGTTTTATACTCCAGCTTCTTTCATATGTAGGGTTAAACAAGAACAACAATTTGAAATATCTTGTGAACATTTTGTGTGGTGCTCAGACCTGAGGACTCGGGCAAATAAATAAACAGAATACAGGTGAGGCCCAACCTCAGTGCTCATCACCTGTGGACTGTCCTCTCCAGAACCAGGCCTGGCCATGCAATCGGTTACCTACTGGGTAGCTAATCACAGGGTCAGGAGTTCAGATCTCCCAGTTGAAGTTTTCTGCTCCTGTACAGATTTACAGCCTCCAGAACCCTAAGTTTAAGGTGAATATGGAGCCCAGATAGAAGGAGGGTGAAAGGCAATAGAGGAAAGAAATAGGAGGCAAAAGCTATTTATAGAGGTATAGCTAAAGACACGTATATATGTAAATATGCTCATTTATAATGAAAGGAATAGAGACCAATGTACATATATTTATATGTTAAGTATTAAGATAACCAGACAGGCTTTGGACCTCTACTCCATGCCTCCCTTAACACAAGAACACTTTGTTCTAATAACCTGGAACTCTTTGATACTCACTTTCCCAATACTATTGCTAAAGACAAAATGGGTGCATAAGCGAATGTGGTGAAGAGAGTGGATGGTGCCCAGCTACCAAAAGATATAATGTCTGGGGTCTTAAAGGCTTGAAGATAACCAAGCAGCCGTCCAGGAGGGAAGCAAGTAAGTCCACATGGAAAAAGCACACCAGCCTGTGTGATCAGGAGGTGTCCATGGGATCAGGCATCAGGTATCTAAAGAACCAAAACAAACAACTATATTGATGCAAATAAGGGGGGTTGAGGTGGAGACCCAAAGCCCATCTGTAGACAATTGGATATCCCCCCACAGAAGGGTTATAAGGAAGGGATGATTCAACCAAGGTGCAGTATAGTACCGATGCAACACACATCATGCCTCTAGTTCTTGAAT
>NW_022111300.1:54559113-54562786 GCF_000313985.2 Echinops telfairi
AAAAAAAAAAAAAAAAGGCGCCCCGGTGGCATAGTGAGTTACAAGTTGAGATGCTAACCACAGGTCAACAATTCAAAGCCATCATCCCCTCTAAGGGAGAAAGATGAGGTTTTCTGCTCCTGTAAATGCTTAAATCCTAGGAAACCCAAGGGGATAGTTATACAGTACCAAATAGGGCCAGTAAGAGTTGGAATCAGCTTGATTGTATTGGGGTTTTATTGCTTTTAGTTGTTTTCTGTTTTGTTTTGTTTCGTTTTGTGGGTAGCCTTCTGAGCCAAGTACTGTGCTTGTTAACATCTGAGGACATCGGACCAGGGTCTCAAGGTGAAGGCCAGGACTGGCCCCATCATCTACTCTCTCAGCACTTCCCCATCCTGCGTGGACACCAACCCAAGCAACATGTGCTGTAAATTGGACAGTGGCCCTAAAGATCCCTTTTTAACCTTGTAACATTCACTTCCTTAACCTGGAAAATAATTTATAAAATAAATAGTTACCAAGTAACACTCCCCATCCAGTGAGTCCAATAAAAATCATTAATTGACAATCCAGAGCTATGATGATGGCAACATACGTACGAATGTGCTTACTACCGTTGATGGGTGGATTATTATAAGAGCTGTAAAAGCCCTAATAAAATGATTCGTTAAAATTTTTTAAAAAATTAGAAAATGAATCAAGAGCTAGTTGTTTTTGCCTTCGAGTCAGGTCAGACTCAGAGCAACCTGATGTACAACCTGATGTAAAACACTGCCCAGTCCTGCACCAGCCTCACCATGGTGTTTCTGTTTGAGCTCATTGTTGTTTGTAGCCCCTGTGTCAATCCATCACATTGAGAGCCTTTTGCTTTTTCGCTGCCCTTCCACTTTACCAAGCATGATGTCCTTCTCCAGAGACTGGTCTCTCTTGACAACATGTCCAAAGTACATGAGATGATGTCTTACCATCCTTGCCTCTAAGGAGCCAGGAAGACTTGAAGCACTTGCTGATGAAGATCAAGGGTTACAACTCAATGTAAAGAAAACCAAAGCCCTCAGAATTTCACCCAAAGTCCAGTTGATGGAGAAAGGGATAAAAGATTTGGATAAAATGGATAAATGATAACTGGTGAAAAGATTGAAGTTGTCGAGGGTTTCATCCACATAGGCTGCATGCGACTTCTGAAAGGATTGAGAAGCAAGGGGGCTGCATTGAAGAGTACGGTACCCCGGAATCCAGCCAGGGTAATTCCAATCGCCTCAGATGCATGAGAGAAAGCGCGAGGAAACCTCCTGAGAGCGGCAGCACAGAAGACCCACGTTCATAGCAGCGCTCTGGGTAACACCCAAAAGGTGGGACCCCCTAGAAGCCAGCAGCGGAGGAAGCGATACACAAACTGTGGTCCATCCTTCATGATTAAGCATGCCCAAAGTACTTGAGATCAATCTCAGTTCTAGGAAAGCAGCAGTCAAGCTGTACTTCTTCCAGAACAAAATGCTTTGTTTCTTCCCACAGTCCACAGTACTGTCCATGTTTTTTTGCCAACACCATAAAATGCACGAATTCCTTTTTTCATCTTTCTTATTCCTTGTCCAGCCTTCCCATGTGCAGAAAACTGTCAGCCATTCCTGGCCTGATTCCGGCAAACTTTAATCCTCAGACAGACGTCTTCACTCCTCACAGATCGAAAGAAGCTTTTCGTAGCCGATTGGCCCAATGCCAACACCCATTTTGATTTCTTGGCAGCTGTTTCGATGAGCGATGATTATGAACCCAAGTCAGATGCAGTCCTCGACAACGTCCACCTTTTCTCCTTCACTTAGCATGGGTGCAGTTGTGAGGATGTGTTTTCCCCTTCGTTTTCAGGTAGGATCCACGCTGACATCTGTAACAGTCCTTCTTCATCAGCACGTGCTCCAGGTCCTCTTTCCTCTCAGTCACACGTCATTCGCCAGCCTTCCTCAAGGCTGATGCCATTTCTTTTTTTTTTTTTTTTAACATTTTATTAGGGGATCATACAACTGTTATCCCAATCCATACACACATCAATTGTGTAAAGCGCATTTGTACATCGTTTGCATTTCTTCTTCATCTCGTCCAGCTTCTGGAGTTTCTTGCTCAGCATACAGAGTGCATGTTTAGTGTTAGGATACAATGCTTTTGCACACTTTTCCCGGTTTTAAACGATTCAGTATTCCTCCAGTCTGGGTGAACAACAAAGTAGTCTGTGGATGGGGTCTGTGTGAATACAATCAAGTGTTTTGAGATTCCCATTCCTCGCCAGGTTAGCTAGAGCTTGTTAGGACTCACACAGTTGAACGTCCTTGCATCTTTCTAGCGCTCTGGGCTTTAATACCCCGTGTGGCACTTCCTCTTCTGCATCTGGCGTGGATTTCTGGCAGTTCTCCCTTTATGACTGTTGCAGCATTAAAGAATAAATTTCAGCAAAATTTTACTTGCCTGTGATATTGTTGATATTGTTCAGTAATTTCTACATCCATTGGGTCACCTTTATCTGGAGTGAACCCAAAGCGGAGTTTCTTCCAGTCAATTGTCCCAATTGGCAAATGTCTTGGCATCATGAGTGAGGGCTTCCAGTGCATGAGCAGCTTGTGTGAACTCATCAATCGGTATTTCATCTATTCCTGAGTCTTGTTTTGCTAATGCCTTCTGTGCAGCTTGGACTTCGTCCTTCAGCATCATTGGTTCCCGTCATATGCTACCTCCTGAAAGGGTTGAAGGTGGAAGATTCTTTTGACACCATGACTTTGTGTGTCCCTTTGATTTCCCAGTCTGGAGCACAGATTCCCTGACAGGGAGACAGGGCAGGTGGGTGGGAAGTGCTATTGCAAAAGGTTCTTGAAACCACCAGACAAATATGATAGGTTCCCTCCTGCACATGATCAGTTTTGCCTGAATATCACTTCCTGTTAAAACAAACAAGCGTTTACAATACACTGGTCATCAAAATTCAAGATAGCTTTCAAGATAGACTAGCAGGCACTAACTGAATGTGTTGTTGTTCATGACACCACATGACGCAGATACCCAGGGTGTAAAGTTACTCTAAAAGATCCCTGGAACTGAGCCCTGCTAGCATAGCAGTTATGCTGGGGCTGCTCACCACATGCGTGGTCAGCAGTTCAAATTCACCAGCTACTCCTTGGGAAAAAAGCAAGGTTTTCTACTCTCACAAAGAGTTATAGCCTCAGAAACTGCTCACAGAAGCAGTTCTACCCTGTCCTGCTGGGTCACCATGAATCATCATGGAATTGATGGCGGTGAGTGTAGTTTTTTGTAAGAGCCCTGGTGGAATTACACCTTGAGCTGCTAGCCACAAGGTGAACTGTTTGAAACCCAGCAGGTGTTCTGAGAGAGAAAGACGAGGCTGTCAGTCCCCATGAAGGTTTGCAGTTTCAGAAATCCAAAGGGGCAATTCTACCCTGTCCCGTAGGGTTGCTATGAGCTGGCACCAGCTCAGTGGCAGAGGGCTTAGTTTGGGTTTGACTCTGATCCACTATAAGGGTGCTATGGAAGAAAGGTGAAGAACATTGCAACAGAGCACCTGGTTGTATAAATCACATCACATTAGTACACATCACAACAATGGTTGGAAGTTCTAATCCACCCAGGCACCTTGTAAGCAATGCCTGGTGAACCCATTTATGAAAAACCAACCCTTGAAAGCCCTCCG
>NW_022111300.1:54563352-54565340 GCF_000313985.2 Echinops telfairi
AGATCATGGACCCACGCAGAGGGGAAAGGGGAAAGGAAATAACATTAACTGGGCACCCACTGTGCCAGGAAATGAGGCCCGGTGGCACTGTGCTTGTAGTGCTCAACCACTTGACAAGGTAAGGAAGAAGTGGCAGACTGTGTAGCATGAAAGGGCCTACTGTCCCCATGTCCTCAGATGTCTCCTCTGGACCCCTCTCCATGGAGCTCAGCCCAAGCTTTTAAATCAAATCAAACTCAGTGCATCTCTAGCCAAGAGTCTCTAGTTTTTGCCTTTCCCTGCTAAGCTCGGCTCATGCTGCATTAGATACCAGTCATCCTCAAGCATGGCTAACATGCCTAGCCTTCACGTAGCGACTATCGCCGTCTCTAGAATTTCACATTTCCATAGTCAATAAATATCAGACTATTTTGTACACTGTAGACATCTATCTGGCAATAACCAATGCCCAGATGGGAAGCAAGAGTCACTTTGGTTGTAATGGTTAAGGGGATGTGTCGACCTGGCCAGGCCGTGATTCTCAGCAGTGTGCCCATGGAGTAATGATGTAATCTGGCAGTTATATAAGGATGTCATCTAGCAGTTATGTCATGATGAAACACGGCCCTTAGATCACGGCGTAACTTAGCAGTGGAGTGCTGGGGTCCAGCTCCTTTCTGGGAACTGATGTTGTCATCCTCCATTTTTGCCACACTGGTCTTTGCGAAGCAGCCTTTGAGAAGGGTGGGGAAGGATGAAGAACTGGCTTTGAGGTCCAACGAAAGACTTAGGATAGGCACGTCTCTCCAATCCAGGGGCAAGGATACTTTTTTTTATGCCAAAGGCCATTTGAATATCGCATCACTCACAGGCCATATTGGTCGAACATTTAATTGACTCAGCCCTACTGCAGTGGTGAAACCCGCAGCCACTCTGTGGGAAAGAAGAAGGAGACTCTACTTCTGTGAAGCGGTACAGTCTCAGAAACGTGCAGGGGCAGTTCTACCCGTCTTACAGAGGCCTTGTGGGGCAGTTGACCCGATTGATGGCAGGGCCTTTGTTTTTGGTGAAGGTGATGGTAGGAACCTCTTCCCTTGGTGAGAAGTGTGCAATTAGCCAGCAGTGAGGATTTCCAAGGCCTATTTCACCCATAGGCCGGGGTCCCCCACCTTGGCTCTACACATTCTTAGCATCCTGACCCATTTTTCAACCACATCTTTGTTTTTGTTTATGGGAAGGCAAAGTTCCTCCTCACAGGGGTGCATGCAGACTGCCACAATCATAGATAGCATTTTCTTTAGGTGCAGTTTAAACCATTTTAATAACAATTTTTGGCAAAGAATATTCCTATGTAAATAACATGCCCGCAGATGTTATGTGGAAATTGGCATAGCACACATATGGAAATTATATGCAGGGGAGGGGGTTGCTAGTTTGGCAAAAGCCTGTAATGCACTTGTTAGTTGCTTTGACCTACAATTAAAGTTTATGGGTTTAGCTAACATGAAGAGGCTTTAAGCACAGGGACTCACCAATCCGCCCAGTATAGAACCAAGGCCACGAACTGAGTTCTGATAAAAACTTTCTGCTAAGTGATGGTCCCTGGTTATGAGAAAGGGGTCCTGATGAGACTGTGGGTCAGATGCTGAGCTACACACCATAAGGTCAGTGGTTCAAACCCACCAGTCACTCGGTGGAGAAAAATGCGCTCTCCTGCTCCCACAAGGAGCGGCAGTCTCGAGAAGGCTAGAGGGTCGCTGCGGGTCAGAACCAACCAGATCGTACAGGCTGGGTTTTCTTGCGAATAAAAGGTACTTTGCCTGTCCACACGTGTTGGACAATGTGCATGATTTGCTCTCAGACGCTGACAGGGAGCAAAAAAAGAAAGCAATTTGCAGCCTCTTTGTCCAAAATAGCTTTTTCCCCCCACCCAATGTTGAGGGTAGTAGTGGCTTGAGAGCCCTTGAAAATCCACCTAGCTCTGTGGCAATCTTTTGACAAGATGGACC
>NW_022111300.1:54566181-54574643 GCF_000313985.2 Echinops telfairi
GTATCAACAGGGACAAAAGGGACAAACCCAGCAAACCAATAAGCTCCCCCAGTGGCATCATCATCTTCTGTATAGATACGCCTAACAATGACGGGAACACAAAACATAGAACACAATATCATTTATGCAGGTCCCTGTAGCTGTGTTGTGTGTGTGCACACGCACACATGCACACATGCACATGTGCGTGCTTGTGGGTAGCAAAATAGAGAAATGGATATTACGATATCCCTCTATATATAACAAACATATATCAAATGTGTGCTCAGGGTGACAGGATACGTCCACTTCAATTGGTGACAATTGTTTATTTGGTGCATTAAAATTAAGATTGTTATGTTGAGTAGCTATTTTTAAAATAGTGCTATTTAAAAAAAAAAAAAAAAGCTTCTTCTTAGCAAAAGTATTTATGTTGTCAAGGCGATTCTAGCCCAGGCATAGATGGCAATGCGAGCAGAGGGCGTGCTTGGGAAGCAAAGCACCAAGGCTAGCTGGTCTTCCTCATCACAAGATCCCTCCAGTGGCATTCCCAGTGAGGCATTTTAGCCTTTTTGTCCCTTTGGCCACCATCCCATGAAAAGATGGGGTGTGCCCTGATCAGGTCACGTGGAGACACAGAGGGCTGCCGTTGAGAAGTCTGCAAGCAAGAAGTGAGGAGAACCCAGGGAAGAGCGCCGCTCGCTTGCCAGCCGTTGGAGACCAAGAGGTGCAGGATTGTAGACTGAGAGCTCTGGAAGTTCATGGCCCATCTCACAGTGCCCTCGGAGCTGGAGATGGGATGCACATCCCAGTTCAGTTGGGCTTCCTGTTTGGCTGAATCTAGAAGCCAAAATGTCCTATTTTTATCCCTGACACTTGCCAAGTCACTAAGAGGAAGGGTGGTTTTTCCATGAATGGGGAATGCTTGGCAAACTGCTTGTCTTTCCCATTGGTGTCTGCTCTTTCCAAGTCACCTGACGCCACGGTGCTCAGCTGGTGGGCACTCACACAGCCCAGGGCAGACTGAAAGCCAATGCAGTCAGATCCTAGTTCATGGAAGAGGAGCGCCCTGGGCATTTCGATACTCAACAGTCTGGGGGGAGGGGTTCACCTTGTTGATCGGTGGTAAGATGTTTCTATCTTTCCCTCACCCCTCCCCAGCCCTACCCAGAGCTGGAGTGAAAGTTGACAATTCATTTCTGTGAATAACTACTGAATCAAAAGGGTTCCGGGACCCCTGGATCAATGTGCACGTTGACCTAGTGTCTCTGAGTCTCTCACAGAAGTATGAAAACTCAATCAAGATGCTAATCAGAAGTGTCATATGAGGAAAATTAAAATGATCCTAAGCTTTCAGGGCTCAAAGGGAAAAGCCCCAAACCCTCAGTGCTATGAATTCTGCTGCCATGGCCACATGGAAGTGACAGGTCTGCTGGGACACGGGCTCCATGAGGTCCCGGGTGTCAGGGGTACACACTCGGAATTACTGTCGCACACGGCACCTGCTGCTGAAAGGCTGCGTGTAGAACACACATGAGCAGCAGCCCCCCTGAGACCAGTCAGCACAGCTCCTAGTGGCGCCTCATTCCGAGAGAGCCTCCGGCCCGCTCACTCAGTCGAGCTGCTGCTGCTCAGAGACCAGGCGTTTCTCTGGGGTCCTGGTTCACATCTCAGCTTCATGACCTGCTCTGTGAGCCCAGGCGAGGTGCCCATTAGATGGGTCTGCTCTGGATGCGATCCCATCAGCGAGTCTCACTCAGGGACACGGAGGAGCAGTCTTCACAGTGGGCCAGGCCATTCAGAAAACGCTAAGTCAATGAGAGACTGTGAGAGACAAGGAAACGGGAGTCTTCGACCCATTCAAATTGTACTTAGAATAAACTGGGCAGTGGCTCATGGTACGTTTGTGGAGATGGATCCCAGCATCTTCCTCCAGGTGATCCTGTTGCCACTAGGTCAGAATGGCTAAGTGAAGAGATAAGAGAATTTACCTAGCCAAATGCCTTGGACGTCAGGCATCATGCGCTATCATAAAAACGGCGAGCACATAAGCCTGCCACAGAAATCAAAGATGAAGAGCGATGGTGTGTGCCTCCTGGAAGCTCCTCAACATCTGCTGGAGCAGCCAGGTGGAACAGAGACTCGGACTGCACGCACTGGCGCTCCTAGGCCTTGGCCTGGAGATGTTCTCACACTTGCCCTTGATCCCCTCTGTTCAGAGGGGTTGCGTTATTCCTTGACTATGCATGTGGTTCTCCATTCTGAGGCAGGGACTGAGAGGAACCAGTGATGTAGCCTGAGCTCCTTGTGTGGCTGATACAGTGGAGTTCTGTCTGAGCTTGTAGAGATGAACGGAGATGGTTGCAGTTTCCAAACCAGGGAGGAAGCGAGTGAGGAGGAAGGAGCGCAGTGAGTGATAAAACCACTTATCAGAGCAGAGAGAACCTGGGATCCACCAGCTGGTCTCAGGAGAGTGAAGAGAGTGCTTTTAATGTCCCCTGCTTTCCTCCTCTGACAATGCCTATTTCTGGGACACCTGGCCAACCCAGAACTTTAGATTCAAAATACAGAGAAGTATAAACTCACCTTGGTCCAATCGCCTATGACTGGTGGGCAAAAAGAAACCACAGTAGCTACTTGCTGGCTGAACTAGTTCTAGGCATTCAGAGCTAATTGCTTTACGCCAGTGTCAACGTCACTTAGGATTCAATAGGTTCTGGCCACTGCCACATCTGAACTTGAAAGAATTGAAAAATAGGTATAATTTGCTGCTAATTTAGGAAAGATGCCATTTTGGCAGGGCATGTAAAATAAAACGAAACCTATTTATTCCCAATAACCCTCACCCTTTTCTAGCTGCTTGTAACTAGAGTACTGGTCCTAGGGTCTTGTAAAGTTCTCTTCTGTCTTCACTGGGCAATTGTGTTTGAAAGTCACTTCTGTCCTATGAAATGCTCAACCACTTCTACCTGCTGTCCAATATAGAAACCAGTGGGCTTCATAAGTAACTGTACACTGGTAGTAGGAGCTTCTACGGATCCCACTTAATTGCATGCAGTTATCTTTCTCATAATGATGGGAAACACGTGATAAAAACTGATGTTTCCCGCTATCCTTCAGCCAATCATTCCGAAGCCTTGGCAACAAAAGCATGAGTCCCCAAACCCCTAAATTATCTGAGCCCTTTACTAAAGTCAACTGTCCAGGTTACAATGAAAAAGAAGCTAAAACCACTATACTTGTGAAACCTTTTAGGCCAGTTTGGACTATCCCAGCATAGCACAAAAAGTGGGCAAGAAATATGGGGGTGGAGGCTGAGCATTGGACCTTTACTCATTCACGTGTTGCAACCAAAATAAATTCTGTAACTACTCAGAGTTGACATAGTTCTCCAATTCTGTTCCTATGAGATATTGAGAGCTATGTTGCCATCTCAGATGACTTACTCACCACACTTTGTAAACCCCCAGTCTTGACTTCCTCAACAAGAACTTGCCATTTGATGTCCATTTATAATTATCAAAATAAGTGATATGCCACACAAATGGATTTCTAGCCAAAGAAATTGATAGAGTGAATATTTGTAGGCTGGACCATTTATATAGTGCAATTTCCCAGGCTGGCACAGAGAGTTGAGGATGGGACCTGATGAGGAGGGCAAGGATTTAGACAAGATGATGAAGACCACACCACCTTCCTAATGTCACCATGACCCTTGGTCTTCCTGCCAGCTTAAGCTTGTACTGAGTGTGTCATGGGAGGTGTACTTCAGTAAGCTGGTGTCTTAAAGTAACCACAGGAACAAATACATCACCAATAAGTATACTGCTTTCCATCTATGAAAATTATTTAACAAAAATAAATACATACAAATTCTGATTGGCACCTCTCTTGGGTACTCTCTTGGGAATCACTGCTGTGTGGCCAGCCACACTGGAGTTTCATCATGAAGGTGTGTTATTACTGAGGCTGGCTGGGCTCCCATATCTGAGAAAAGATGAGCAAACCCATGCCTGTATTTTCTGTAAGTATCCTTGCGAAGATCCATGCCTCTTTTTCTCCATGAAACTACCACAAATCCACACATTCCTACTCAAGACTGGGCATCTCATTTGTGTACACGCTACCATGATGATGCCTGAAGGAGGCATTAGTGGATTTGCAGACTCATGGAAGTATCACAGGGTGTTGGGCACACTGTCCAAACAAAGAAGAAGAATACTAGCTCTGGAAGCAAGATCATGTAGAAAACCAAACCCATAGATGCTGCGATTTGACCAAAGGCACGGAAATGACCAAAGGGTGGCCTTCTCTCAAGATCCTGATCCAGGACTGTTGCCTGGACACCATCTTGCCATAATAAGAGTTGACAAGCAGCGCAGGGCCTCTAGAGAAATAAGCTTTTGGCATTCAAGTTTTTCCTGTGATTTTCAGATGTCCCAACTCTTGCTAGACTCTGGCCAACAATATTACTGGGAAAGGATTTCTGGGACCATTTAATCTATTTGACTCACATCACCCTGCTGTCATGGCCTTTGAAAGAATGTTGTAAGCTTTATTAGCTCTCAGATTATCATCCTGTTTTTTGTTTGAATTCCTTTTTTTTTAAATCTTAAGTGATTGCGAATTTTGTTTTAAAATTAAGTAGGAGTGCTTTGCATTCTTACTAACTCATATTTTGTTTGTGATTATCATTTGGGGGATCTCTCCCACTTTGTGACACTTTATGGTGTCATGATTTAGTGCATTTGTCAAATTTTTGTAAGATGAATGGGCCACAGTTGCCACATTAAAAAAAAAAAACAAAAACATGTAACTTCTGAACAGATTTCATTTTCAAAGGATTAGGAGAGATTTATTTCTCACACTCAAATGCCTGACACGTTGAGTTTTTCCTTAGAATTTCCAGTAGGCAATTATTTAAATGAAATGAGTTTTCAGTAAATACAGAGTAAGCTAAATGTATTACATTTTGTTAAAATGGCCTGATTCAGGGGCAATTTCCTACATTTTTTTTAATCTTAGTACCCTGAAACCATGTAATGGAGAGGAAAAATGATTTGTAATAAGAATATCCCATTTCCTCCTAATAATTCTATTTGACTAATAATAAGTTTGTGTTTCATTAATCCTATCCCTTTCTCTGTTTCCTGGTCCACATTCCAATTGTCAGAAGAATGAATGAATTTAAATGTTCCAATATACCAGGAGCTCCTGAGGTTTCTAGGATACTCATTGGGCTGCTAACTAAAAGGTCAGCAGTTTGATGCCACAAGCCGCCCCAAGGTAGAAAGATGGGGCTTTCTACTCTCGTAATGATTTCCAAGTCTCAGAAACTCACAGGGACATCTTTACTCTGTCTGGTAGGGTGGTCATAAGTCAGAATCAACTAGTGGGTAGGGAGACGTTTGAGGGTGCTGGTTGTTTTTGGAATAGTTATTTGGGGCCAATTTTAGAAATTGACACAATGGGCCTTCTCAAACTTTCCCATGCCTGTAAGCAGAATCTCTGACGTACAGCGAACAGGAAGTTGGCCCAGCATTGCCCATTCAGTGGCACAGATCCACACCCTTCCCCAGTAGTTGGGCAAGTACAGGGATTTGCTTGGTCCTCATTGTTGCAAGTGACCCATGGCCTCAGGTTTTACTGTGGACTAAAATGCTAAGTGTATTTCAATAATCAATACCAATCTCACAGTGGCATGAGCTACAGATCAATATGAAATAATGCAATGGATCAATTTATAAATCTGCTGTCTAGTTTAAGGAGCCATCTTTACCCTTGTCCAAAAGAAAAAGGTGGCAGTGAGTAGGAAGGATGCCTGAAGCTTTGAACCTTGTACCGACCTGAACTCACATAAGATTCTCCCTAATTGCAAGAAGCTTGGTTTTCTTTCACTTCAAGCAGGTGGTATAGAAATCATGTCAACAAACCTGTCTGCTCCCTGGGAAGCTGTGGGCACAGAGGCAGGTTCATCAGTACCCCAGGTGACCACCAGGGCTCAGAGAAGGCCCTGTCATACTCCTACACACACACACACACACACACACACACACACACACACCCCTTGTGACTAACTGTCCCCCGTTTTACCTTTTCTCCTTTTCAGATCCACACAAGATCCACATCTTGTAAAGCCCCAATCCCTGTGACTCTTTAAAGTATATGAAATCCTTATCATTCGATTTCTGTAACTCCTTATTTAATTAATTTATATATACACTTTGTGAAGTCTTATATTGTATAGTATGAAGAAGGGATGTCATTTGTAGCTTATTAAATATAATGTTTATGGTGATATTGAGCAAATTGAAATTGGACATTTAGACCTGTGATAAAAAATAAAAAGCCCTTGATAAATTTGCTTCTTTTGCAAAATATGTGTATGTGATTTGACATCATTTTCCTAATTGACTGGAATCTATTCCAGATCACTTTTCTTTGGGGTACAACTGTGCTTACACCCTACTTGAAAGACCTTTTGGAATGGAACGCAAAAGAGTATCTGTCCCTGGAACCAAAATGTGAACTTTGGCAAAGCAGAAAAATATTCTCATGAGGCAATAATAAAACTAGGAAATTCAATTCTTTAAAATCTGTGTGTGTGATTTTTCTCCTAGTGAAAACACATGAAACATTTAGTTGAAGACTTAATTACTGGGTCTGTAGTTTCTACAACTCAATACTTAAGGTAAAAGCCAAGTTCATTGTTGTCAATTTCTTACGTCTAGTTGTAAGCAACCAATGTGATGGCCAGAGGATCGTTTGTGGCCACGCAGTATTAAACTTTGCTCCATCACTTGAAAGATGGTGACGCAGTTCAAAAGTACCACTCTCCACCATAACCTCGCACGATGGAGATTTTGAACGACTAAAGTGATCATTTTTGCCCAGGAGTAACTTCATAATGTCAACACTGCAATCCAATATGGTTTCCGTTATCATGTGATGAAACTGCTATGATGTAATTAAGCAGAATTCTGACAATCCTATGCTGCTAACTTTGAAAATGTCACTTAATCCTTCACGTTACGAGCTGGCTGTTTTCAAAATAAAGCAAAAGAGGGCCATTTATGAAATGTACGGTTCTTGAGACTTTATTACTACTGCCAGTGTTTTTGCAACCCTGCGTTACACTCGACGATGCTTTTTGTTAGGATGACTCTGCCTTGATATGATCTAGAAGAAGATCCATACTGAAGATGGCCTGAGAAATGCTGAAGGAAGCAGCACTGTCGGAGTTTCCCACAGTGCTGCCGGTGCTGTGACATCACAAGCATGATGGCTGATGGGAAGAGAAGCGTCTTGTCCTAGGGTTCTGGAGGCGAGGAGGCTGAAGCCCAGATGGTGGTCGTTTTGATTATTTCTGAGAGCTCTGAGAAGGAGGAGTTGCAGGCCGCTTTATTAGATTCTGCTGAGGGACAGGGACCCTTGGAGTTGGTTGACTTCTAAATGCATCTGCACTTGGCCATGGTCTGTCTCCATCTCTTCTGCTCTTCAGTGAGGACACTACTCAAGTTGGGTGAGAAAGAATGTGCCTTGGCAGCAAGGATGATGAGACTTTGTTTTGCTGTCTTTGAACATGTCATGGGGGTTCAGGAAGAGGACCAATCCCTGCAGAAGGACAGTACATCATTCTTGGCAAAATAGATGATCGGTGAACATGAGGAAGCCCCTCAACAAGCTAGACTGACAAAGCAGCTCCGAAAGTGGGCTCAAATGTATGGACTGTCGTGGGGATACCACAAGCCTGGGCACTGTTGTGTTCTACAGGAGATGGGGACTCAGAGCTGACATGAAGGCACGGAACAGCTCCAGTCTGATCTCCTATCAACCTGCCTGATGACAGTTCTGAAGGCCCTATTCCCCAACAAGGTCACCTTCACAGAAACAGGGGATAGGATTCCAGCGTATCTTTCAAGGGGTGCAATTAAATCTACATTAAAGCCCACAGAGTTCAAGGGGCTTGCACAGCGTTGCACAACTAGGAGCAGGCTTGCCCTCCTGCACTGAGTTTACTCTGAGAACCAAGGAAAATGAGTGTTTGGGGGACACAATTTCACATCCACATCACATGCATGCCGTCATGGCTGGAACAGAAACCAATGGTCCCATTCCCATTTTCTAATCCACAAGCACTTGGATTTAGACCTGCCCAGAAATCCTAGTCTTTACATACAAAGCCAGCAAACTTTGCCTTTAAATATTAGCAAGTCATTTCTTCTTGGTTGACAACATTCAATTCTAGATTTTTTTTTTGTTCCTTTAAGGGTGTCATGCTTTTAAAAAAGAATGTGAGTTTTCCTATGAAATCAAGTGGTTCGAGGAGTGTTTTGATCTGTTAAATGCCCCACTACAAGTGGGCTTGTCTGAATTCACACCCTGAAGAAATATAATGAGCAAAGTCCCTTTCAAGTCTATGCAGCCAGTGGGGCGTGTGGAATGCTCAAACGTGGTGGTGGTGGTGGAGGTGGAGGTGGTGG
>NW_022111300.1:54574786-54583082 GCF_000313985.2 Echinops telfairi
GGTGGTGGTGGTGGTGGTGGTGACAAAAGCACCCTCGCTTCCTAAATGCTGAAACTTCCTGAGTCCAGACTGGTCAGACAATCTGAGTGGTGTCTTCATAGAGGAGCAGAAGAGACACGGAGGAAGGAAGGTCGTGTGGAGATGCAGCATCAAGAGAATGTCTGAGTTACAAGGACTGAGCAAGACAGGAAAGGATCGGCCCCTAGATTCAGAGCCTTCGACTGAAGCATGGCCTGGCAATACATTGATTTGGCCTAATGGTGGCTAGACTGTGAGGCCATCCATTTCTAGTCTCGCCACTCTCTCACTAGGCATTTTGTCAGAGCAGCCATCAGAAACTAATACCACGTCACTGAGGGTTCTGCAGGCAAGAAGTGAAGGTTCTTCAGATGGATGGGAAGGATGGTTATGTGGTCAAAGGAGACATAGTCAAATTTGAAGACTTGGGGACTTTAGCATCATCAAATTTGCCCACATATCCACATTCCGATTTCTGAAAAACAGCATTCTTCCCAACCAGTGTGAATCTCCCCACCAGATGAGAGTGGGTGTTTGGTTGCTGGCACTCTCAGCCCTCTGACGACAGAACTGACACAGCTCTCTTCTGATCTGAATCTCGAGCTTGGAGGTGAAAGCCCCCAAAACATCTTTTGCTTTTTCTCTAAGTTCTCCAGCATCGTCCGAAGTAATCAACTCGCTCCCATTAGATCCCTTTTTCCACTAAAATAGTTTATAGCCTCAGCGAGGTACCTTGGTCCTATAAAGTCTTGCCTCCTCTGGGCAGTGGATTACAGATAGCACTGTAGGTCACATTTGTAACAACGCATGCCACAGAGGACTATGGTCCCCTCTATCTCCGGTAACAGGATCATTAGCACCTTTAAATCGAAGCGGATCAGAAGCCCAGTTCCAGAAGCTTTCCGGTCGTTTAGTTCTATGCCCCTGGAATGACTTCTGGTACCAATTACTGCCTGATCGTGGTCTCATAAAGGGAATAAGGTGACTGTGATTGCTGTGGGTTGTAGGATTGATTACCAGCAATAGACATTAGATAATATTAGAAGGTAGGTTTGTCAGCGAAGCCAACCATAGACAGCCACCAAAGCGGAGTAAGACTGAGAGGCTTAGGCATCCCTGTGATATTGCAGCCTCTGGGGAGCTTTTACCTCTGTGGCTCTGCAATCAGACAGGAAGTAGTGGGCCTGGACGGCTGAGGGTCTCCAGAACCACTTGTCCAGAAGAAGAGATGGACGGACACACATTAGAAGACAGTCAGAGCGGCCGGCATCCTGCTGGCCCCCTGCTTCTGTCCAATGTCTCATTCACTCAAATACCGTGTCCAGTGCTTCACAGCACGTGCAGGTTCTCCAAGGAAACTTCAAAATGACAGCGGGAGAATTCCAGAATCTTTTCCTTCAAATTTCCACCCACTTTTCAAAGTCCCCTCCTCTTTTGGCTAATTCTGCTTCTCTGAAGTGAGGATGTCAGAACATCTCACTTCCTGGAGAAGAACAGCACCCTTAGTAATGGAGAGAGAGAGTGGAAGAAGAGGAAGCCTTGTCACAACATGGACTGACGTCGTGGATGCAAGGATGAGCTCCGACCTACCGCAGATGGTGGGGACAGCACGGGGCCAGCAATGGTTTCATCCCCTTGTGCCCAGGGTCACTGCATGTTGGAGGTGACCTGATGACACCTGACAACAGCCCAGAATCATAGAGGAAAGGGGATTCTGGGAATTATCATTCCAATCTTCACCAAAATAGCATTGCTCAATCTGACACACCATCTGTCTGGTCCAGTTTTCTTCCATTGTTCATCGGGATAATAATAGTTCTCTTGCCTCCATCTTAGAGTGGTTGCAATAATTAGAAGAACAAAAGACGGGGCTTTGGAAATTATAGCTCTAGTATAAACATACAAATAATATTTTTTAATCAACAGGCCAACTTTAGAATCCTTAGCTGCTCCTAGTCACAGAAATAAGAATCCAGCAGACATGCAACGTGACAAAAGAAAGAAGAGTAATCTACCACATGTCCCAAAAGGCACTGAGCTGCCTGTGTACATTTCTTTGTACAGTTATTATTTCCCAAGAAAGAACATCAGAATGTGCTTCCGATGACCTTCATATGATAACAAACAAACGTGGGTTAAATCAACCCAACTGCAATCAGACCCAAAGCGGTTAATAAGGAAATGTAATAACAGTGGCAGTAAGTTGGAGAACCCCAAACCTCTCCAGCCAACGGACTGAAGAATCATAGTCGTAGTCGCTGTGAGTGCTTTTGCATGTCTGGGATAAAGGATGTCATGCAAAGGTAATTTAATAACAAGGAGATCATCTTAAGACTGAATTTCAGAAAATAAGAACCCAGTTGGGATTATTTAAATCTAGAGGAATGAAGAAAAAAGTGATCCGAACTTGTTCTCACATTTTATGTTTGTAAAAGTGGTTTGGCAATACAACAAAGAGGTTGCTCTGTAGCATTTAGAAAAGTGATGCTGAGCCTTCTAGTGGATGAAAATCCAGCCTTGACTTAGTTGATGACTTATACTGCAAACCCGTGGCTTTCTACTTTCTACCATCCTTGTTTCTACAGGCCAAATGATACAATATTTTGGCATCTTAATTAGCTGTTTTCCATTCCAAGTGGACAGAAGTGAGCTTCTGATGTAGAATTTTCAAAGTAGCATGTTTTTTTAAAATGTTATTTTTAATCATTTCATTATGGGCTCATACAACTCTTATCACAATCCATACATACATCAATTGTGTAAAGCACATTTGTACATTCATTGCCCTCATCATTCTCAAAACATTTGCTCTCCACTTAAGCCCCTGGCATCAGGTCCTCATTTTTCCCCCTCCCTCCCCGCTCCCCCTACCTCATGGGCCCTTGATAATTTATAAATTATTATTTTGTCATATCTTACCCTGTCAGACGTCTCCCTTCACCCACTTTTCTGTTGCCCATCCTCTGTGTCCATGAGGTCACATGTAGATCCTTGTAATCAGTTCCCCCTTTCTCTCTCTCTCTCTCAACCCTCTCTCCCTCTACCCTCCCAGTATCGCCACTCACACCACTGGTCCTGAAGGGATCATCCACCCTGGATTTCCTGTGTTTCCAGTTCCTATCTGTAACAGTGTACATCCTCTGGTCTATCCAGACTTGCAAGGTAGAATTCAGATCATAATAGTAGGCAGGGGGCAGGGGAGGAAGCATTTAGGAACTAGAGGAAAGTTGTATTTTTCATCATTGCTACACCACACACTGACTGCTTTATATAAAGACACACCTGTGTCTGGATAGAAGTTGCAATTTCAAATATCACTTATAAACCTGAGTGATATTAAAGTATAAAGTCTACAAAATATGCAATATGTTTACTGGTTAGAGGGTTGGTGAATATTAATATTCAAATTCAATATGAATGTATTATTAAAAATGAACTGTTAAATGTGAATTATTTTCCATTATTCAGAGACTACTAGTTAAGGGCGTTGATATAGATATTAACTTGTATTTGTACATTTATTTGCCAGTTTGTTTTAAAACTCTCTTGGATATATTTGGATATACCTATGTTATGGTTGCACGTGTTGTCATCGATGGTATGTTCCAGTATCATGTGTTGTCATTGATGATATGTTCCGGTATCACATGATGTCATTGATGATATGTTCCGGTATCACGTGTTGTCATAGATGATATATTCCAGTATCACATGTTATCATTGATGATATGTTCCAGTATCACGTGTTGTCATTGATGATATGTTCCAGTATCACGTGTTGTCATTGATGATATGTTCCGGAATCATCACAAGCGGTCATTGATGTTCAATGCTGTTGAGTCAGTTCGGACCCCTAACAACACTATTGACAACAGAATCAAACACTGCCTGGTCCTGAGCCGTCTTCTTGTTTGTCACTGTGTTCGAGCCCATTGTGGCCACTACTGTGTCAACCGTGTCATTGAAGGGCTTCCTCGTTTTTGCTGACACTCGACTTTACCAAACGACATATCTCACCAGGGACTGGTCCTACTCGAGAACATGTCCTAAGCACTTGAGCGAAGTCTCCCCATCCTTACTTCTGAGGAGCATTCTGGCTGCACTTCTTCCAAGGCAGATCTGTTCATTCTTCATGCCTTTAAAGGCACATCAAATATTCTTGGCTAACACCATAATCCAAAAGGACAAATATTTCTTGATGTTTATTCATTGTCCAAGTTTCCAATGCAATTAAAATTATGAGGCAATTAAGAATACCATGGTGTGGTCCAGGTACTCCTCAGACCTCACGGTGATATCTTTTCTCTTTAACACTTGAAAGAAGTATTGCATGGAGCTGATACCAAAGGCTCAAACAAAATGGAAATGTTTAGAAAATGGGGATGGCAACATACATATGAATATGCTTGATACCATTGATGTATGGATTGTTGTAAGAACTGTCAGAGCCCCCAATTAAATGATTTTTAAAAAACAGCATTGTGCAGCAGATTTGCCCAATACATCATTTCATGACTATTGCTTCCATAATTATTAATTGTGGATCCAAGTAACATATAATTCTTGACAACTACAGAGAACGCACAAACAAAATCCATGACTGAAGGGTTGATGAAGGAACGTAACAAGTTGTGATGCCAGTAAGAAATGCTCAGGGTTGACTTGTTTGTCAGGACAGATTACAAATTTCTGTCACATCTGCTAATAAATGCCCAAAGGGCACATGACTTGGCTATATGCTTCAACCCAAAGGCATTCTGCTTAAGCTCCGGGGCTCCACAACCCAGCTCCCTGAATGAAGTGCTCAGAGGCACCCCGCTCCACAAGCCAGCCTCCTGAACAAAATCATTCATCTTCACTTGCTCAGTTGGTTGGGGAGTCCATCACTCTGCTCCATGCTCTGGCTCCTGGTCTGCTGCTGCTCCTCTGATGTAGCAGCTGTCTTTGGGATCCAGAAGGTTCACTGCGCAGGGATCTCCTGGCTCTTGCTAATAATGAGATTCCCTCCTCCTGCTTCTCTTAGGGCTGGCACATATTCTACACAGCTGGATGGCACTCCAGGGAATCCTGTTAATAATTACTCATAGGTGAAGCCCATGAGCATTTCCCCCACCTTCTTCCAGACACATGCAAGGAAAGGTAGTTGGTGAGAGTTAGCAGCTTAGCTAGAAAAGTCACAGTAAATAATTTATTTCCCCTGTACTGTCCATCATTTGTTATGCGCCACAAGGTCAGCTACTTTTACATAGTCAATAAAAAATAAGTAACATGTTTCTGGGAGTGTCTGCTTTCAGCCAAGACTCACTTGTCATCGGCGAGAATACCCCGCGTGCCACCTCCTCACCTAGATTTGGTTTGAATATCTAGCAGCTCCTTGTCAAAGTACTGCTAGACATTTTAAAATTATCTTCAGCAAACTTCTACTTGCCAGTGATATTCATGACCCTGTCCAGTCATGTCCACATTTCTGTGGACTATCATGGATCCCAGGCTGGGTAAAATAGAGGGGCAGCGAGAGGGAGAAAGACCCTCCAGGAGAAGGATCGACCTGGTGGGGTAGCTGCCAGTATGGGCTCAAACAACAATTGTGAGGCTGGTGCAGGATGGAGCAGTTTCCATCGGCTATGCAGGCGTGCTTGGGAGTTCAAACTAACTGGCTGTCCCCTCACCACCATCCCCAAGTGTGAGAAACAGGAGGACTTGTACGAAAGCCACTCGCTCGCTCGTGGTGTTTCCACTTCAGCAGCCCTGGAGAGCTGAGACAATGGCACCGATTTAAAAGCTATCCAGTGTCAGGGATTGGAGTTTCCTCCTGCATTAACGCTCTGAGTAGCTGCATTCTCGAACAACTCTCCCTTAAGCTTCGTTAGCAAATGGAAGCACTCATGATTGTGGAGAACTGTTGGGTTCATTCAAAACAGCAGGGTGTAGGTCATGCAGGCAAAGACGTGTACAAGCTTTTCATTAATCCATATTCAGAAATTGTAAGAACCCTCAATAAAATGTTTGAAAAAAAAAAGATTCAGAAATCAGAGATGAAAACCGAACAGCATCCTCCAAAGATGGTGAGCATGGAATTGTTCAGTCAAACAGGGGCAAGAGCCAGAAACCAGGATCACCCCAGACAGTCCTCACCCTGTCACTCACAGTGAGAGAATTTCTTTCATTGCTTTATGACCTAGTGCTTGGAATCTGGAAAACAGATCTGTAAACAACTTTTGAAAATATATAGACCATCTCCAGACAGCATTGTAGTGCTGCCTCCTGACTCACTAGCAATAGAGACATTTCTAAAAATATAGCTGTTTTTACTTTTCAGGTGAATGTTCAAGAGCCCAGAGAATCAACTAGAATAATTCCAGTGAGAAACTAATTTATATACAACCTGGACAGAAGCGGTGGCATTTCCTAGACAGTACCTTTTATTCATGGCAAAACTGATGGTGATGACCCATGGAAAATATACAAAAACAGCCCAAATATACAAAGGCACCTTTATTACAGATCCAGGAGAAGCATATTTGATGAAGTGATTTCTAATTTGAAAGTGGACCCTGTCCGTTTGGAAGATTATAGTTACTGAGCTCTGAGTTTTGGTTAACATAGTAAACCAGCAGAACTGGATATTTCCAACACACTTCAACTTACTCAAACAGTTCTTATTGTACTTTATCTTATAGAGTAGCAGCCAACACATGATAGGGCTGCAAACAGTCATCTGTGGAAAATGTCATTGAAATACATTGAAATTTTCCTCAGGAACTTTTAAACAGCGCTTTAAATGTCAGCACATAGTGTTTTTAGGAAAAAGCAAATCAATTAACTCAAAACAAGCTGGAGTTTCAACTAAGTGAAAATTATAGCCTGCACCCCCCTTCTTCCCACCCACAGACATGATTACAAGGTCATGAATTTGCTACTCCATTTCCTCAGAGCACATGAAGACCTTTAGCTAATGGTTGATGGTCTCTCTGATGGTCTGGCCAATGGGGAGCCATCGTAGGTTAGTAAGTTGAGTTCATTCTCTGACTCGGTTCCCCCTTGTTCTCACACAGGCAACTCCGCTCAGTGGCCACTCTAATGTCGACAGGAAGCCACAGCAAAGCACTCAGAGGAATCAGCTCTCCATTTAATGTTGGGGTGCGTAGCCAAAGCCAAAAAGAATCTCAGGAAATACCTTGGCCCCTAAACAGCACCTTTCCTAAGCCACAATGAAGACACAATTTGTTGCCATCCTGTGGACCTGATTGGATCTGCTTATAGTAGCTACAACACATCAGGGGGAAACAAAATACATAATTAGTAGAGCCCCCACACTGGAATGAATATGTATATGACATTAAAATGTAAAGCAATGATTGTCAAGCCACCTCAAACTCATAACCACCCACTGTGGGTCTGAGTAGAATTCTCTCGGGTTGTCAGTGATTTTTCAGAAGTAGATCACCAGGCCTTTCTTCTGAGGTACACCTGAGTGGACTTTGTCCCATTAACTCTTGGCACCACCCTATGATGCCAAGTAAAGCATGAAAGAAGTCAAATGCAAGCGTTCAGTGGGGATGGAAAAAGAAAGGAAATTGGTGAGCTGAACTCTATCAGGCTAGTCACAGCCAGAGTGATGGGAGCCCCCGGGAGGTCAGAGAATTTCCAGCAGAACTTTAGAGGTTCCTGAGCTCTGAAAAGCTTCAGAGGATGAACGGAAAGAGCAAAAAATGAGCAGGCTTTCGTAAATGGTTATGTGAGGGATTTTTCTAAAATAAATATAAAATACCCATAGAAAAACAATACGCAATTTAAAATTGATGACTAGAAGGATGTAGGAGGCCTGGCAAGGCTTGATCAAGGGCAATGTAACCGAGAGGAATTATTGAAACCCGAATGAATGCCAAACATGACAGTGGGACAAGAGGAAAGTAAAAGGAAATAGAGGAAAGAACTAGGAGGCACAGGGCCTTTGTAGAGATCTAAATACAGGGATGGACACATGTAAATATATTTATATATAATGATAGGAAAATAGATCTATGTACACATATTTATATGTTAAATATTAAGGTAGAATATGGACATACGACCTCTACTCAAGTACTCCCTCAATGCAAGAACACTGTGTTCTAATAACCTGGCTTTCCATGACACTTAGATTCCCAACATGATCCCTGAAGACAAAGTGAATGTATAAGGAAATGTGGTGAAGAAAGCTGATGGTGCCCAGCTATCAAAAGAGATAGCATCTGGGATCTTAAAGGTTTGAAAATAAACACGTGTCCATTTAGGT
>NW_022111300.1:54584567-54591141 GCF_000313985.2 Echinops telfairi
CTGTGGATTTGTTTCTCCAAAGTACCCAGACTATTACAAGGGTCTTCCTCTTTTCCACTGATCCTCTCCTTTACCAAGCATGATGTCCAAAACCACAAAGAAAATACCCCAGGACCACAGTGTCTGTCTGTACGGCTCACACCCCAATAGCCATTTTCCCTGTTAAACTAGGATTTATGCTTCCCCATATTGCCGTAAAATTGCTTTCCTTCTCTCCAACATCGGTCATTGGGCAGATGGCTGTCAGGACCGTTCAGAAAGTAGCCTGTGGACTGCCTGAAACAATTAAACAGGAGGTGGCCTGCCTTTTAAAGTTAACATCCCAGCTGCTAACAAAGGGTGCCACCCCTAGTTCTAATATCGTTAACAGCACAAGGGTCATGTTCTCATGAAGTGCTCTTTCAACTCTGTTTCTCTAATGTGAGGGGGTTTCAAACAGTTCACAGAAGAATGGAGCTAAAAGATACTGAAAAAGGTCCATGAACTTTCTGGCCCCTGACAGACACACTTCATGAACCCAGGGGTCAAAGGTCTTCCCGCTGATCTATCAGAGATGGGAGTGGCTCACTCTTCCTGCACATGTACAAGCCAACTAGGGACAGTGCCCACTTCCCCACTTCTCAGGACGGGTAAGGGAGCACTACTCACCACCTCTGTGACTCACAGAATAAGTGCATTATTTGTCACCGATGGCACTGAAAGCTTAAGTCATAAGATATATTCACACATCTGTTTAAAATAATAAATTGCAACTTAAAGCCGGTCTAGTCGATGTGAGAAAATTATTTTGCCTCCCAGTGTGAGAGTGTGGTGAGAAGTCTGGAACTTTGATATTTAAATGAAGTTTCTATCAGCTTGAGTAATGAAGGGATCTTCTAGAGATGAAAGATCACTACATTTGGTCAGGACCATTGTGACTTCAAGATGGCCAGGAGGGTTCGAATCCACCATCTGCTGGTGCGCTTCCAGAAAGATCCACATTGTTGGAAACCATACAGAGCAGTTTCACTCTGTCGCCCAGGCTCGCTGTGAATTGGAATCGACATAAGGGGAATGGACTGGGGTTTGTTTACTCTGTGTGTGTGTGTGTGTGTGTGTGTGTGTGTTGTTTTGTTTTTAACTTTATATATCACCTCCATCATTTTTTTTCTTAGAGTCAGGTTTCACATTATTGTAAGATAATTTATATATTAAAAAGTAATGATTTTTAAAAGAAAAAATCAATGTCAAAAACATGAGGTCGTAGCAGACCATCTATTACATCTGCTCATAAACCTAGGCTGGATGTGGTGGCAAAATTCTAGACAAAATCAAAGATAAATGTGTTTGTGAAAGAAAAATGTAGAGAATTCCCTCCAATGCTTATGTTCCCCATTTCCATCTATTTACTCTTCTGCCAGGTTCTCTTTCCAAGTACGCTGGCTAAGTGCCTCCGAAAGATCGGAGAGGGCTCCATCCCCACGTCCCCCACAGTCACTGTCTGTTTCATTGGCTACTGAGGGCTATCTTGGGATTTCACTGCCTCGAACATTTGTTCACTGATCCCACTTCCAATCCCCCTTTCCTCTACCTCACAATACCTAGCATTTCTCTGTAGTGTCGTCTGACCCCACTCTCAGCTCTAGAACTAAACCCTTAAACCAATGCATCCTTTCTGGTCCTGATGCCAGTTCAAGGATGGGCAAATGACCCAATCTGTTTGCTCTATCAGAGAAATAAGCTTCCTAGCAAATGCAAACAAGGGTTTGTGAATAGCCAGGAGTTATTAGCACCCACTTTGGAAACACAAAGCAAAACCTTACTGAAAATAAAGTCAACTCTAAGAGATGGATTCAGAAATCCACATAATTATGCTCATGCTTAATTCTTGACCACTATTGAAGCCCTGGTATTTTAAGCCTTGTCCTAAGTTAGATTGAACCTGGAAGGCTCCATTACATGGGTCAGTATAAACTGTACATGTATAAACTGATTAGAATTTGGTGTTCTGAAACATTCCTCTAACAAATGTTTTCTTGGTAATTCAGCATTCTTCCCACCAGATGAAATTAATTCACTCAACTTGGATCTCAGGTAGATGCTGAGTAATGGGAAGAAATTGTCTGAAGATCTCATGTTCATCATGACCCTAGTGGATTTCTCAAATCAAGGAAAAAAGCTTAGGCTCTAAGCTTGGGTCTACGTGGGAAGGCTGGGTAGTTGACATAAATATCCTCTCTTGCATCATCTGAGGGTTGATTGGCAGAGGTGGGACTTCTGTATTTGGTGGCTGCCTAGAAAGACAAACAGCAGAAGGTTTGAATGATGCATCTCATTTCAGCAGTGAAATAGGCACAAGAGAAAAACGAATTAAAACAAGCTGCCATTCACTTCCAAGATGATGTTATATAATCATTAAATCTTCTCCACCCAAACCAACTTACTTAGACAACTCATGTGTACGTGACAGGAAACAATGCAGGAAAAAGAGGAAGGGGTGAGAAGGGGAGAGAAGGAAAAGGTGAGGGAAGGAAGGGAAGGTAGAATAAGGAGGGGAGAGAGAGAGAACCGTCCTTTGGTGAATCAGCATTTAGAGTGATTTTGTTCTTTTCAGTGAGAGACGCCAAGTGTCACAGTTCCATACAAATGTAGCCTATCTCAACAAGAGAACCAAGAAGTTATAACTTGTTGTAATGTCTCAAGATTTCAAATTCAACATGCAATCTAATTTTCTCCAGAAACACTAATGAGATAGTTCAGGACCAGGCAACTTTTTGTCCTGTCATGCTATCCATAAGGCTACGATGATTTGTAGTCAAATTAATAGCACCAGATAACAACAAACAGGAAGCTGGCAGTGTTGGAGAGCTCAGGTCAAAAGTTTCAAAGTTCCTTTCCTCCCTTGAAATCCTGGTTGTAGGTTTGGCTTTGGAAGGGAGAGAGAAGACAACTGCTCAGGAAAAAGATTCTTTGCAATTGAAAGAATCATCCTATAAATTAGCTAAGGATTTTTTTCTTTGAAAAGAACAACTACTTAAATAAATACTGCTAGAGTAAGAAGTCTGAAACAGTGCAAGAGTTAAGGCAAGAGAAGTAAATCCTGATACATACACAGTCCTGTACTAACAATGCTCTATGAGGAGATGCCTGGCTGAGCAGGTGTAGGAGGGAGTGTGGGACTATACTCACACATGCATATAGATTAGACCAAGGATATTGTACTGGCATTTACCTTTGGTACAAATATATCTAAGAATGGTGTGGAGCATACAGGGGTGGGAGGGAGTTATGAAAATATCTTAGCCTTAACCAAACACCTCAAGGAATGAGTCACTTGCTGGGCCTGGAGACTCAGGATCATGGTCTCAGGGGCCCCTGAGGTCAACTGGCATAATATAGTCCACAAAGACATCCTACTTTGGTGAGTAGCAACTGAAATCTTAAAAGCTTCAAAGCAGCCACGCAGAATGCAAATGTTGGTCTTTCCCTAGTCCATGGGGAAAAAGAAGTACAGAGAATTGGCGGCACATGGAAACAATTATTCAAATAGACTAATGGACCACGTAGATATCCTTCTCCACAGCCCTGAGACTAGAAGAACTAGATGGTGTCCAGCTACCCCTGCCAACTGCTCTGAAGGAAATTAGAAAGTCCTGGGTAAAGTGGGAGAGAAACATCGACCAGAACTCAAAATCATAGACACCAGGCTTACTGGCCCCCTTGAGACTATGTCCCTGAGTCAACCTTCAGACCTGGACAGGAACTCACCCTGATGGCTCAATTTTCTGCCAAACAATAAACAGATCTACAAGGGGACTGTAACACTAGGGTAATTTGCACTCTGAGAATCTTCAACTATTTGAGATAAAAAGGGAAGCAAATGCAGAAGGGCTGGAAAAGGTGGAAGCGCGGAATCCGGAAGTAAAACAAGTGAGGGTACCTTGTGGGGACTGCACTCAGAGACATGAAACAAAATGGGGGTGATCTGGAAGGCAGCTACGGTCACCACCATACAACCAACGTGGGTATGATTTGTTGAACAGTAAACTGCTCTACTCTGTAAGCCGTACCCAGTATCCAGCAAAACGTTAATTGGAAAAATAAAAAGAAGTCAGAAGAGCATTAATTAGCTCATTGGAAACTCTAATTTTTACTTTTCGGACATGTAAAATTCAATTAAATCAAAGAAAAGTTGATGCGATTTGGATACAACTTGAGGAAAAGGTTTTATTGTAAAACTATGGACAATCAGATAGGTACTAGCCAGTGACAGCTGACCAGCAGACCACTATTTGACAAACGGGCACAGGACAATGTTAATTGAGCAATAAAGGGCAGCACCTAAGTCGGGTGAGGAGATTTTTATACTTTCTCAGGTTCTTATTGCCAAGACTCAAGACTGTTCTCGAGCTGTCTCCCTACCTTGAGCATCCAGTCATTAATACATTAATTCAAATGGAATGATAATAAATAAGAAGCCAGGAGCCTTTTTATGCACGTGACGTGTTTCTGGGTCTTTTCTGTACTTCAATTTAATGCAGTCCCCACAATAAATCACAACACACCAAATGTGATCTGCCCTCCTTACAGATGATGAAGCTGCTACATGGTGAGGTCCACCGGCTAGAGCAGCAGAGCAGCAAAGCCTGCGTATCGGCTGCATAGCCCAACCCTGGCGCCCTCCGACAGATTGCCTGCCGAGTTCACACCAATGCCAAGTTCACAGACAGTATCAAAAGGTATGAATAAAAGGAAAGTAGTTCAGTAAATAACGGAATGACTGAATTACAGGCAACTACATGGTCAGGCTATTGAAAGGAGAAAAACAGAATAGACAATTGTTAACTATGAGCACAATGACTTTAGAAGACATTTATGATGCAGCAAAATGGCAGTTCTGAGGGAATTTACCTTATTTTGTGCCTCCCGGGACTCTTGAAATAGAGCTCTTTTCCATCTCCTCCTTCTGGGAATATTCAGGAAAGGATATTAGGATGTTAAGCTTTAGCACGAGTCTTATGTCAAATTCTCTCACCTGCCCCCGCACCCCGTATCCGCTTTGTGACTGTGTTGAGGTAGCTCGCCATAGCTGTCTGAGACAGAAATCAAACGTACCCAACTCACTGCCACTGAAATGATGCCGACTCGCAGAGCCCGATGGGACACAGCAGAACTACTTCCCCTGGGGTTTCCAAGTCAGCAACTCTTTACCAGAGTAGAAATCCAGTCTTTCTCCACAGAGTGATTGGTAATGTCAAACTGCTGGCCTTGTGGGTTATTAGGCCACCGTGTAGCCATACACCACCAGATCTCTTGTCTTATACTAACTTACCAAAAATTCTATTTAACTTGATTTTTTTTTTTCATTTTCCCTACCTTTTACAAGAAGGTCCCAGTGGGGAGAGGCAACTCTATGGGCATCCAGCCAGGGCACCCTAGCTGTTCATTTCACTGGTTTTCTCCCAGAGTGGTTCATACTGGGGTTATGACAAAGATGGCTCATCAAATTCCAAACCAAACCACTGCCATTGGGTCAACATAGGACAAAGTAAAATAACCCTATGAGTTTCCAAGACTGTAACTGCTATGGATGTAGAAATCCTCATCTTTTTCCTATGGAGCAGCGGGTGGTTTTGAACTGCTGACCTTGCATATCACAGCTCAGTGCATAATCACTATGGCACCAGGCCACCAGATGGTTCATCATCTACTCCGAGATTCCCTATCAATTAAAGCCTTTGAAATTCCAACGTTATAATTCTTTGGGTGACAATTATAATGACACTTAACCTTCTTAGACTCTTCCTGGGGTTATTCTAAATTAACTGTATGATTAGTTAGCTCAGATCCCATCACTACACTATATTGAATGACTAGGAACTTGAAGCTTAACGGAGACCAGTAACTGGCCTCATAGCACACGGTAGCTCAGCAGTAGGATCAGGGCTGCCACTGCAGGAAGCATGGCCTTGGTTGCAGGGCCCACGTGGAGCCACAGTATTAAATCAACACTCCCCAGTTCCAAAGACAGCTGTGGAAACCTAACTTCATGAAAGCACAAAAGAAGAAGAAAGGTGAGAATTGCAACTGAATGCAGTAGATGAAACAACGACCCAAGTACAGGAAAACCTGTGGAGAGCAGAACCTGTGAAAAGCAGAAACGTGTCAGAGAAGGAAAACGTAAACCTCTTCCACGCAAAAGAGCAAGAGAAAAGGGGTAAGACTGAACCCTACCAAAGAGAGAAAGCTTTTGAGGTCCAGAAAAGCAAGGCAGTCCCATCAAATTCTGGCATTCACAGGTTCGGGTGTTTCTTAAAAGAGCTATCCAGAGATGTTGATTATTTAATCTCTCATGAGAACCAAAGGGGGTCACGTGAAAGTGCAAAGGTTTTTTTTTTTTTAATTGTTGATTATTTTTTAATTAAAGACAAGGTTGTAACTCAATGAAAATCTTGAAAACCTGGCAAGATAATCTCTATCCAAGGAAACCGTGCCCAGCTGATGAGTCCTGACTAATTCCACTCTTTGCAATCCCAGTACAGTGCCAACCGACCACCAAGATCCCTCTCAGCTAAATGGCAGGTAAAGATGGCAA
>NW_022111300.1:54592342-54593370 GCF_000313985.2 Echinops telfairi
AGAACGCCAGGGCTTGGGTCTGGAGCACCTGGGTTTGCAGTGACATCCTTGCTTTGTTACACTTCACAGAAATCTTTTGCAGCAGATTTGACCAGGGCAACTTGTGGGGTTTTTTTCTTGATTGCAGCATCCATGAGTGTTGATTCAGATGCAGGTAAATTCAAATCCCTGAGTACTGCAGTCTTTTCCGTGTCTATCATGATGCTACTTAGTGGTGCAGCGATGAGGATTTTGTTTCACTTACGTTGACGTGTAGTCCCCACCAGTAGGATTTCAAGTCTTCTTTGCTTTCAGCAAGTCAGCTTGCATTATCTGCATATCACAGGTTGTTAATGAGTCTCCCTCCAATCCTCCTGCTACATTCATCTTTATATATTCCAGCTAATTAAGTGTATGTATATGTGTGTATAATGTATATATATATACTGTAAATCTACATATACACATTCTAAAAGTAAGACTAGATCAGTGGTTCTCAACCTTCCTAATGCCACGACCCTTTAACACAGTTCCTCATGTTGTCATGACTCCCAACCATAAAATTACTTTTGTTGCTACTTCATCGCTGTAATTTTGCTACTGTTATGAATCATAATGTAAATACCTGATATTCAGGATGTATTTACAGTGTTACAAATTGAACATGATTAAAGCATAGTGATTAATCACAAAACAATACATAATCATATATTGCAAAATATTTATTTCTAATTACAAAAAAATGAAATTTTGTCTTGAAGCATGGCATAGAATGGGTAACAGACTTAATATAACAATAGTAAACTACCTTTTGTGACAGTATGCTTAAAAAGCCAACCTCAGTGTGAAGGTTGAGATAGCTTCTTTCTCACCAGATCAGAAATTCTCGGGGAAGTTTTTGCAAGAGCACAACCAAGATCATCTTCCACAACAAGTCTATGTCTGTATTTAGACTTGATAACCAACAAGCTAGAAAACCCTGTTTCACAAAGATATGTTGTTGGAAGTGGAAGAAGAAGGCACAACACAGTCTCAGACAGAACAGGATA
>NW_022111300.1:54596695-54617119 GCF_000313985.2 Echinops telfairi
GAGGGAGGGGAAAAATGAGGACCTAATGCTGGGGGCTTAAGTGGAGAGGAAATGTTTTAAGAATGACGAGGGCAGTGAATGTACAAATGAGCTTTACACAATTGATGTATGTATGGATTTTGATAAGAGCTGTATGAGCCCCTAATAAAATGACTTAAAAAAATCTTAAGTCTGATAATCAGTATTTACTTAAATTCTGTTATTTTTCAGCTGAATTTTTTATATTTCTAAAGTCCAGTCAGCTTATCTGTAACTGTATATGTGTATATATATATATGTGTGTGTGTATATATATATATATATATATATACGTATGTATACATGAGTATATATGTGATGTGCTACCGATTATCCCAGATTTCCTAATCATTTCAGTGTGCCTGGGACAGAGGGTTCAGGGGACTTCGGTGGAGAAATGAGGAAGCAAGCGTAGCACTTTATTTGTGGTGAACGTCAAAAAGACATCGAGTGGACAGCAAAGATGAAAATCAGTACCTCACCAGGCATCAGAAGACCCAAAACAAACAACCATCCCCATGCAAATGAGGGGAGTCGGAATGGAGACCCAAAGCCCATCTGTAGACAGCTGGACATCCCCTCACAGAGGAGTCACAAGGAAGGGACAAGCCAGTCAGGGTGCAGCACAGCACCGATGGAACACTCAACATTCCTCTAGTTCTGTAATGCTTCCTCCCCCGACTCCCAACACTATCATGGGCCCAGCTCTTCCCTACAAATCTGGTAAAACCAGAACATGTACACTGGTACAGAGAAGAGCCCTCAACACATGGAATCCAGGACAGATAAACCCCTCAGGAATAATAATGGGAGTGGGGATACAATGAGGGTAGGGGGAAGGTAGGGGGAGATGGAGGAGAAAGTGGGGACTGATCGTGCATAGGGAGAAATGATCTACATATAACTGTTCATCCCAGGGGGATGAACAGCAAAAACATGGGTGAAGTGAGACAGCAAACAGTGTAAGATATGAGAAGAAGAATTTATAATTTATCAAGGGGTCATGAGGGTGGGAGGTGGGGAGGCAGGGTAAAAAGAGGAGTTGATACCAAGGCCTCAAGTAGAATGTAAATGCTTAGAAAATAATGATGGCAACATATGTATAAATATGCTTGGTACAACTGATGTATGGATTGTCATAAGAGCTCTAAGAGCCTCCAATAAAATTATGTATTAAACATTTTTAAAATAATAAAAAATAAAAATGATTTGAAAGCCAAAAAGAAAAAGGAAAAGAAAGTCAGCATCCAAAATTGTGTAGGGCTCACCAGATACAGGCTTTCCCTGCCCACATAGATACCCATGTGCCGAATATTTTGGGCTCCTTTCATGTTTATCAGCACTGCACACTCTCCCTAGCCATGCCCACCAAGAGTGCCCCTGCCCTTACCAGTTAGTGACAAGGACACAAACGAGTGGCTGGACCAAGCGCTCCACCAGCCCAGCACTTGGGCTCCTGGTGCCCGGGGTGATGTGCACGCTCCCTCGAGTCCAGTGCCCTGTCTGTCTTACCACTTCCTCTGTCTGAATCAGACCGCCAACTGCAGAGTTCACAGGGCAATGTTGAAGCCCGTAGGTCAATGTTCAAAACATTCCCCTCCAAGGTAACAACCACAAGCTGATCCTCACGCTGAAGTAAAGAAAACACCCTCTTGTCCCTCTGTGTCTTCCCTCCATCTTCCTTTTGCCACATCACAACATGGAGACAACGAATTCTACAGTTCCATTTATCTATTTGTATCAAATCGATGCATTTTCATGAAGCAAACACCATCACGCCCAACAGGTGTGCCCTGCAGATCTCCACACTGTGACCCCTGCCCTCCTGATCCCCGAGACTCCTCAGTGATCTGTGCATTTGATAGTGTCCACAGTGAAGCAGCAGAGAAACACTGTGTCACGAACATACTGGGTTTCTGACCCTAATTTGATCACTGGGGCAATGAAAGGACCACATCATGCTTCTCAAGTTTCAGAAAAATTCAGGCCCTGGCATCAGTTGCTCTTGGTTCAGTCATGACCGACAAAGGGACCTAAGAAGGAACAGCAGCTTTTAATATGATGGTGAACATGTAGGACACCCACAGAGTGAGAGAATGTGAAAGAGAATAGGAAAACTTAAAGGTCAAAACCTGAATGGAAACACCATTTCCCTTCTTAGAAAATAAGGCAGCACACACGGTACTGACTTTTCACAGCCATCTAGTTGATGACAGCTCATAGAGAGCCTACAGGGCAGGGTAGAACTGCCCGCATGTGTTTCTGAGACTCTTAACTGTTTACAGGAGTAGCAAGCCTCGTGTTTATCCTACAGAGGCGCTGGTGGTTTCGAACTGCTGACCTTATGGGTCACAGCCCTACGTGTAACCACTCCGCCACCAGGGCTCCTCTGCACATTGCTTAGCAACCCCAATATATTTACCAGTTGAGTCTAAAACAATGGTGCTCTGCTCACAAATGGCACCGCTTTCCATGTGTGTTGATCTCTCCACAGTTCAGTCAGTTTTCCAGTCTTCCTTCTGCTCCAGCCCCTCATTTTCCCATTCTGGTTAGTGGTCCAGATCACCGAAATTTTAAAATTTCTGTTCTGTTCCAGCCATGCCTGGACCAGTTTGAACCAGTATGAAACTCTGATTTAGTCAGACAAAGGTTTACAGTAGATCCGTTATTTGGAAATTGGGTACCGAATCCCACGAAACACTTAAAACTTTATAAAACACCATCCCTGTCTTAGGAATAGCAGGGCAAAGAACCACGAGGATAAATAAATTACAAAGGGGGGGCGGGGAACAGCAGAGAAGATGGTGGCAGCATGTCTATTTGCAGAGAGAGAGCAGCACACACAGGACAAACTTCAGAGGCAGGGCATCTGCGCACCTCTGGGATCATGCACAGGGAGGGGTAGAGTCAAATGTGAAAGAAGCGATGTTTGAGTAAGGTAGCCATTGATTGGGAAGACAGGAGTGTAGTCAATGACGGTTGTAGTTTTAGTCAAAGGCTGTATTTCTAGCTCAAGATTATATTTTTAGTCAGTATTGGAGGAGTAAGTAAAGTAGAAAATGTGAACTGAAAATGAGTCTGGGGTCAGAATCTAGACATGTTTGACACGGGGCTAATGAGTTTTAACTTCATCCTAGGGGCAGTGGGCAGCTAAAGTGTTTTCAAACAGGAAGATGGCCAGCCAGGCCAGGTTTTGGAAGCAGGACCAGGAAAACTGGGTGGGTTAGAGAGATGCCTGAAAGCAGACCGATATATGAGCGGACTGCAAAGTGCTACAAAAACCCAGAAGGCAAAATGCAGTGCCTCCCAAGAAGAAAGGATGGATGGGAAATATACTCTCCTGAGTGAGCCCACACATGGGTGTGTGCACCGTGAGTGTGTGTTTTCTTGGTAACATTGACTGCAAGAGAAAAGTAAAGATGGATATATCCATCATTCAACAGACACATGTTGTGTCTATAGTGCACCAGACACTCACACTATAGACATTGATGGCTTGGTTCTTCCTTCTCTTGAGAAGATAAACGTCAGTTGAAAAGCAAGTACAGGGAGTAATTACAGCACAATATAATTATAGCTACGACGTTCAACCAAACCCACTACCACCAGGTCAGTTCCAACTCATACCGAACCTTTATAAGGTTTCTGAGACTGTAAATCTTTATGGGAGCAGACAGCCTCGTCTTTCTCCTGAGGAGGGGCTGTTGGCTTTGAACCACTAACTTTGGAGTTAGCAGCCCAATGAAGACCCAACAATCCGACAAATGCTTAGAAAAGAGGGTGGACCAACATGGATGGGAATGAGTCCCAATCATACAACCATTGACTACTCAGCTATTATTTTTTCAACTATTTTAAAATCATTTTATTGGGAGCCCTTACAACTCATAACAACCCATACATCCATCGTGTCAAGCACGTTTGTACATATGTTGCCATCATCTCTTTTTCTCCTTTTCTTGTCATTTATTGGGGGCTCTGAGAGTTCTTATCACAATCCATACATCCTTTGTGTCAAGCACATTTGTACATATGTTTCCATCATCATTTTAAAAACCATTTCTTTCTACTTGAGTCTTTAGTATCTTCCCCCCACCCTCCCTCATGAAGCCTTAATAATTTATCCTTTTAATTTTCATGTCTTACACGGACCACTGTGAGTACCCAGCTAGTAATGGAAAATACTGAGATTCAAACCCACCAGTAGATGCTAGAGAGAAAGCTGCAGCCATCTGTTTCCATAAGGCTTACAGCCTTGGAAATATAATGGGGAAGTTCTATCCCAAATGTGCCCCCCAAATTAAAAACAGAAAATGCAAAATGAATTTTGAAACTCATAAGACGGAGAACTGCCCACCAGGTCTGTAGGCTGTGATGCTGCAGGCAGTGTTTCTCAAAGTGGGAATGCCATCCCCTGAGCGTCCTGAACCCACTCCGGGGGGGTTCAAAGCAGATACCCACACCTTCTCCTGGCTTATGGACTAGAATGTAACAGTTGTGCATTGCCAGAAGCAGGGGGAGTGCTGAGTAAATCTTTTTCTGAAAAAGAGGCGGTAGGCCAAGAAAGTGTGGGAAGCTCTAGACTATGGGAACAGAAGACTGCCACAGCTTTGCCCTGCTGCGCTGTCGGTAGTGAAAGTTCAAACTCCCAACTGTTCAGTTAGCAGCTGAGAGTCAACCACTGCAGCCTGAGAAAGGGCAAATGATGATCTATCCTCCTAAAGTAGCTCCCCTGTGCCCCTCAATCATTTTTAAGATGAGCACCTTGATTGCTTGTTTCAGAGCATAGACAACAATGGGAAATATATCTTGTTCATAATATCCAAGTGGGCTTCAGAAAGTTGGTGAGAAAATGGAATTAAAAGATAGTGGAATTTTTTGGATGAACTTTTTGAAACCTCCTGGTACATCTGATGAATGGATAAATCCAGGTATTATTGCCTTAAGCCTTGTTCTTCCTTTTTCCCAAGAATCAGACAATCAATCAAATCTCTCTCTCTCTTTCTCACACACACACACACACACACACACACACACACACACACACCCTACTCTATCACTCCCCAGCTGTCTTCTAGATGGAGGAAAATAGTTAGGAAGAAAGGCAGACCTGAGATATGGGACAACATAGCAGCAGCCTACCAGCTCCCAATAATTCTTAAAAGAACAATACTAGCTTTCTCTCTTCTCCCGTTAATTGCAGCCACTTCTCCTTCGTGAGGGAATTGTACTCAAAGCAAACATACATGAGTCTGGAGACAGCTTGACACACTATCGAGTTATTAATAGAGATCCTCTCACATCAAGTTTCTCAAGGTGAAGGGAGTCAGAGAAGCCGCGATACTCACCTTTTACAGTAAACAGCAGTGGTGACAGCAAGGGGGGTAGCCAACAGCAACAGGACAACTGCCCCTCCGGCCAAGAAGTGGATGTGTTGGTTATTGGTTTGACCTACAAGAAGGAAAAGAAAAAACGGGAATTAGAAGCCCAATTCCCACGGGACAAAGGAGGTCAGGATATTGCAAGCATAGTCAGCATGGAGCCACATGTAACTTGGGTGCTTATGACTAGACATCATGTTGAAGAAGTCCTTTTGCTTGATTTGAGTCTATGTTAAACATAGTCATAATAACTCTGATCAAATGGAGTTGGGGTCCAGGATCAGAAGTCATAGTACTACTAGTCACTCCATCGTGGTCCCTCGCCAAACAGAATGGGGGTCTAGAATCTGAGGTTTTCACCCCGCTTCTTTCACAATTGGTTGGCTTGACCTCCACCCAAGTCCCTTCTCAGCATCCGTATCTTCTGCTGACGAGGAGCCATGCCCTTGGTTGTAATTGCATAACACAATGGTGGCAGGCAGCATCACTAAAGGACCAGCAGGTACCAGGGAGGCTTCACCTGGAGGAGAATCCCAGCCAGCTGGGAGACAGCTCCAACCTCGTGTCTCCCACCATAAAGGGAGCCCACAGTCTGGCGAACCCTCAGAAACAGTTCTCCTCTGACTCATAAGGTTGCTATGAGTTGGAGTCAAGTCCACACCCTTGGGTTTGGGTCACCTGCACCACCTGCCTGCTCCTACCAACAGAGGGCCTGAGGCGGTGCTTTCCATGAAGAAGGAACTCTCAATGGGACCGTGAAGAACAACACATGGATCTGAGCTATTGGGAACGGAAGTAAATGGAACCTCAAGAATGATGTGTATCACCAGCTCCCTTTGGGGCCCGCCAGCTGTCTGTCACTGGGTGTCACCGGGGAGGCTTGCATGCATCAATGAGGCTGCACCAACAGTATTTTCAATACCAGCAAGCTCACCGAGGGTGGGCAGTGTCAGCAAAGCTCCCAGATTTGGAAGACTCGGAAGAAAACCTGGCAATCTATTTCTGAAAAGAACCCAGTGAGAACCTGATACATCCCCGATGGAAGACCGGTCAATGTTGGGCCGGAAAACAAGCCTCCCAGGTGGGACCGATGGGGCCCGGGGGAATAAGGGGTGTGCGAGTTGGGCTACCAACCACAAGGTCGGCAGTCTGGAACCACAAGTTTCCCCAAAGAGGAAGATGAATCGTTCTTCTCCCGTGAAGAGTTATGGTCTCTGTCCTCCTCTGTCCTGCAGTGTCGCTGTGTGCTGGAAAGGTCTCATTGGCAGTGAGCTTAGAGACTGGCAGGCACTCAAAACACGCATAGCTCTACAACCAGGGGCTTGAACACCCCAACAATTATCAACATGGTGCAGGATGCCAAGCATAGAGTCGATGGGAGGGAGCAGGCTTGATGGCAACAAGCAAGCAAAACTCTTTATCAGGGCAGCAACTCCTGAGTCTTCTCCCCTGCCATGTGGGTAAAGCCTAGGCCCAAACAGCAAATGTCCCCTTTCTCATAACCGAGCTCACACAACTATATCCCCCTGTTGTTTGCTCCCATTCCGTCTTCCTTCCTAATCTATTATTTACTGCACTTCTTTTTTTCCTCCTCCTAAGATTTCAAAGTCTACCCCCCTTTCTTTTGTGAGACATTAAGAAGGCAAAAGGAACATCATCTTTATTTGTCAAGTTGGCTTCACCTGCAAGGTGAATGAATGCAGGAAGTGTGGGGACGCTTCAAAGCCACCCTGCTTCGGGGCTAAGCAAGGCTTCTGTCAGAGTGGGCTGGGGACAGAGAGCTAAACAGTTCTCAACGGAAAGACAGATCAGTGACTCACGAGTGGAGAGAGAGCATTCCCCCCCTCCCCCCACTACATAAGAAACCCACCCTGTAAAAAAAGTTCCGGTCACAGAATAAAAATTAAATAAGCAGAACATGAAAAGTGATTTGCATTAATGTGCATACGTATGAAATGACCTCATTTGCTATACCCAAGGAGCCCTGGTGGCATAGGGGTTAAGGGCTGGGCTGAGATCCAGGAGATCGACAGTTCAAAACCACCAGCAGCTCCACAGGAGAAAGATGGGCTTTCTACTCTCCTAAAGAGTGCAGCCTCACTCTGTGGCTTGGGACTAGTTTTCAGCAAGACGGCCAAACGCACCAAGATCGTGGGCAAATATGGGACCCGTTCCGGTGCCTCCCTCAGGAAAATGGTGAAAAAAATTGAAATCAGTCAGCATGCTAAGTACACTTGCAAAACCAAAATGAAGAGACGCACGGGGGGCATCTGTCACTGTGGTTCCTGCATGAGAACAGTGGCTGGTGGGGCCGGACCTACAACACCCCTCTGCTGTCACAGTAGAGTCCGCCATCAGAAGACTGCAGGAATTGAAAGACCAGTAGAAGCGCCACTATCTGAAACCTCTCTGGCCTGTAATAAGTGGGTTAATTTATCTAGCAAAAAAAAAAAATGCAGCCTCGGAAACTCCCAGGGGAGGTTCCACCCTGTCCTGTAGGATTGCTCCGAGTCGACATTGACTCCAGCAGAGAGAAGGGGCGCGCTGGGTTGTATACAGAGCTGTTGACTCAAAGGGTGGAGCTTGAATCCACCCAAAGGTGGCACAAAAGAAAGGCCTGGAAACCTACTTGTGGAAACACAGCCACAGAAACCGCCTTTGGACCCAGCTGTGCCCTGACACCCAGGGGGACCCCGGGAGTCAGAGTGCAGTCCCTGTCACAGCAGCTGGGAAAAGAATGCACTCTCGTCCGGGCAAGTCACAGGCCAGTGCAGGGAGAGAAGCACATGTCTCGGAGCCCAGCTCTGTCAAGAGGGTGTGAGTGTGGGTGTGGGTGTGGGTGTTAGGTGCTGGGAAGTTGGTTCCGATTTACAGCCAGAATGAAACACCACCCGATCCTGCGCCACTCTCACGATTGTTCTTACAGCTGAGGCCATGGTTGCAGCCACTGTGTCCATCCGTCGTGTCCAGGGCCTTCCTCTGCTTCACTGCCCCTCTGCTGTCCCAAGCATCATGTCCTTTGCCAGGGACTGGTCCCTCCTGAGAACACGGCCAAAGCATGTGAGGCGAAGTCTCTCCATGTCTGTCTGTGAGGAGCATCTACGCTGTATTCCTCTGACACAGATGCACCGGTTCTTTTGGCAGCCCGTGGTCCTTTCCATATTCTCCACCAGCACCATGATTCAGATGCACCAATCCTTCCTCGGTCTTCCTTCCTCAAGATCCTTCCTTCCTCGTGCGTATGTGAAGACTGCAAAGGTCCTAGCATGGGCCCGGTGCACCTGAGTCCTCCAAGGAGCATCCTTTTTAGTCCACACTTTAAAAAAGTCTTGTGCCATCGGGTTTAGCCACAACCTTCCTTCTTTGGATTTCTAGACGGCTGCCTCCATGAGCGTGGACTGTGGATCCAAGCAAGATGAGATCCTGGACCGCGTCCATCTTTTCTCCATTGATCATGATGTTGCCTATTGGTTCTTTTGTGAGAACGTTGGTTTTTTCCACATTGAGTTGTAGTGCTGGTTGAAAGCTTCAATCCTTGCTCTTCATCAGCAATTGCTTCAAATCCCCCTCCTTTCAACAAGTAAGGTTGTGTCATCTGTATATCAAAGGTTAGTACCTTTAACTTAATCCTTACTATTAACATTGAGTCATATGAAATGATCGGAAAGCCATAAACAACTTCCTAACAGAAACCACAATACATTTATATGAATTGAAGCATATAATGAAGTGATGATCTAAGCAATATTGAAACCATACCCCCTCCCATGGAGTCAATTCCAATGGGGGGAGACCCGGTAGGACTGAGGCGAACTGTTCCCCAGGCTTGCTGAGGCTGCTAATCTTCACAGACGCAGGTGAGCTCATCTTTCTCCTTGTAGCAAATTGTGGCTTTGAACCACCCACCTTTCCTTTGGGTTAACAGCTGAACATGCACCCAAAGCTCTTAGGGGAGTAAATGCTGCTACAAGCCATGTCAGGGAGACGGCCTTCTCTGTGGCTCATGCCTCTGACTAGGTATCTTTGCACCTTAGCTGGATCACCTGGAGTTCAGTTGAACCTTGAACAACAAGGGTTTGAACGGTGTGGGCCCACATCCACATAGCATTTCCCCCCCTGTTGCTGTTGCCCTGGGCTCAAGCCTGGTTCGTATCCCTTCAAACGGCTATGGGACCCTCAGCACCTCCCCCACAGCACTTCATCTCTTCAGTGAGGGGGACAGCAGGGCGCGGGCTAGCAGTTACAGGAGACAGAACTTGAACAGCAAGATTCACAAATTGCAGAGGCCTGGACCGCCTCCTTCAAGGAACCATTGGCGAGGGAAAGCCTGCAAGGCCAGATTGGGACATGTTTACGCGAGGACCTCCAGAAAGCAGAATGTGAAGGGGTTGTCTTCTTCTGGTCGGTATTATTTCAGTGTTGGTTTCCAGGCTTCCTCGGGGAGGACGGGGAGTTTGACAGATGAAATGGGGCGGTGGGGGTGCTGGGACAAAAATGTGAAGTCTGCAGGCTGAGACTATTCTCTAGCAAATGGTGGTGGTTCTGTTTGAAAGGGCAGGGTGTACAGCTTCGTTTTAGGAGAACACTCAGAATCCTTAACAACTCAGCCCCATCCTTCATTAAGCTCGACAGCACATGAATGTGGAAGTAGAATCTTCTGAAAAGCATAGTCATTTGTGTCACAGTGGGTAATTATAAATCCACATCACAAATGCCATTCTTTGATATGAAATATGTTCACCTCCTTTTATCCCCTTCCTATAATGTTTGACCTTTCGGCGTTAGATCCACTTACCCATCCATTACTTTAACACAGAGCCTTCCAGCGCGTGCTGTGTCTCCGTCACGGTACAAAAGGGGCTGGGCAAAATCAAACTCGCTGCCTGGCTCACTGCCTACAAACTCTTTGGAAAAGTTCTGGATAATTTTTCAATGCCCAGGGAACAAGTGTTGCCCATAAGAGTCAGAGTGGAAGTGGGATATCAGTTACACTCCAGAGACTGTACAATCTAAAATGTTCCAGCCTACAGCTCGTATGCCCCCCTCCCCTTCTCTCTCTGCTTCTCTGTCCTCTCCCTGCTGGTTGGCCACAGGTGTTTAGGACTTTGGAGCCAGACTGGTCTTCCCACATGACCTGCAGAGTCCGGTGTGGCTAAAAAGCAAACACAATGGAAAAGAAAGGGAATGAGTTTCGAAGAATCAACTCCAGGAGACACAAGGAATAGCAGTGGCTCAAGGAGAAAGGCAGAAGGTGGGAAGGGAGAGGAGAGGAGGACAAAAGGAAATGGTAAAATCCCAAGAGGAAGGGGTAAGCGCGCAGTTACCTTGTGGGCACTGCAATCAATGGTCACTAACAAAATGTGTACGAATTGTTGAACGGGAAATCAGTTTGCTCTGTACCCAAATCATACCCAATCAAATTGATTTATAAATAGATTAATCAATAGGTAAAATGATATTGAAAAATGTCATCAAAGAAAAGGCACTGGGTCTGGATGACTGACTGCTTTGCTGGCCCATAGCTCACAGCATCCACTCCCAGACTCCCCCTGGTTCTGCTAATGAACTTGGCTCCCTCAAGCTCCCCTCTTAACCACGGAAGAGTTATGGTCCTTTCTCAGTCACCACTTGAGCCATCCCCAGAAGGACAACCACATCCTGAACCATAAAGTGATAATGGTCCCTCCTATCCCAAAGTTACAGCAATTCAAAGCAAGTCGGAGAAAGATAGAACTGAATGATTCATGCCCCGGCTGTGACCCGCCAGGCAAGGCTTGAGCCAATGACAAGTATTTATGGCTGAGTCATAAACCTCTGAACAAGCTCATGACAGAAATGCTGCCAGGCAGCCAGGAATGGGCAGGGATGTTTCCAGATAAAAACAGCAAGACTAGTCACTGTCTTTCCAGGTCTGATCAGAGGGGACAGGTGTGTGAGTTCACTGGGAGGAGGGAGGTCTGTCCTGTCTGTAAACCAATGCCTGATGTGGATGTCTGTTGGAGATGTGTCTGCCTTTCAGTGTTGTCGTTGTTAGTTGCCACTGAGTCGACTGACCCAAGGCAACCCAATTTCTAACAGGGCGAAACGCGGTCCTGGCCTGTGCCACATTCCTGACTCTACCTTCTTCCGGCACACTCACTGCGGGAGCCCTGTTGGCGTGGTGGTTACACATTAGACTGTTAACCATCAGGTCAGCAGTTTGAAACTACCAGATGTGGCTCTGTATGCCTATGTAGAGTGACAGTCTCAGAAACCCACCGGGGCAGTTCTACCCTGTCTTATAGCATCTCCACCAGTTGACATTGACTCAGTGGCAGTGAGTTTGCTTTGAGGTTTTCTATGATCCAGTCAGCGGGCATCTCTTAGCTTGTGCTGCGCTGGCTTGCACGTTACTATAGTGCTACAAGCTATGCTCCGAGGTCTTCAAATACTGGCAGCATCACCCCTGTTGGGGAAGTTTCAGCAAGGCTTTCAGACTAAAACACACGAAGAAGAAAGTCCCGAAGCTCTACTTTTGAAAATTAGCCAGTGAAGACCCTATGGGGCACAGGCGAATGCTGTCTGATATAGCGCTGGACCAGGGGGTCCCTGCATGGACAGGCCCTCCAGGTCCACAGTGGACGCAACCATGACCATTGCAACAAACAAGAACACAGCACAAGGCAGGACGGCATGTCGCTCTGCTGTAAGTTGGGCTGTCCTCCATCAGTCAACTCAACAGCAACTCACAACAACAACAACAACAACAACATCATGATGCTACACATCTCCACCCAACCTCCACCGCAGACACAGGACTACGGAAGGGACAAAGATTGGTGAGTCCCACCATCCAATTCTTTTCTTTTCCCTGGCAGACCTTGGATAGGACCCTGAATCTTCCAGATCCGTTGCTTGACAACTGCGAGGGGATGATGAAATCAACCACAAGGGCCGCAATGGGGCTTCAGTAAAAGATGTAGATGTGCTTTCTCTACATGTAAACACTACGCAATATAGTGTGTTCACAGTGCATTCATATTTTTATCTACACATTCAACATCAAGGTTAAATAGACAATTGTTTCTATTCTTCACATGCTTAACTTGCAAGCCCTTGTCTCAGTTCTGACTCATCATGCCCCCAATAGAACAGAACCAATCACTGCCCAGTCCTGTGCCATCCTCACCATTGCTATGCTTGAGCCTCCCCGATGCAGTCACTCCATCGATGCATCTTCTCCAGCGTCTTCTTCTATTTCTGAGACCCTCTGCTTTACCAAGCATGGTGTTCTTTGCCAGGGACTGGTTCCTACTGATAACAGGTTGAAGTGGTCATGTGAAAAAGAAGGTATGTGTTCTGGTCGCTAGGAATACACCTTCCTGGGAATGGGAAGAGTCTATGCTGATGAACAGGTGAAGAAACTGTAGCTTTGGACGACCATGGGAAATAAAGCAGGTCCCAAGGTTGTTGAAGTTCCCAACGCCCAGTGGCTATGGCTATGGTAATAGTATTTCAAGAAGAAATGGTCAAATTCGTTTGTGCAAAGCCACTTTATAGCCTCTATGTTTCAGAAACCTGCCTGTTTTATAGCAAGAAGTCCCTAGGGAAGGAATTCTTGCAAAGAATGAAAGGGTCATGTCATCAACTTCTAGTCCTTCTTGTAAGGAAACAGCATCTAAGCTTCCTCCCAACATGAGTAATGTCTGTCTTTCCTGAGAGACGGTGGGGACTGAGCAGCTCCGCCGTGACGGCTGAACACAGCAGCGAGGCCCTGACTCCGTGTCCCAATTTCACTCCAATGGCTTTGTCTCACTCGATGGGAAATGATTTCTCAAATGCCTGAAGTGCTTTCAAATTTACCTCAGGCGAGAAGCATACAGGTTAAGAATGGTTGGCTGTTCGCCAACCTAAGACACATGACCGGCTCAGCTGCATTTTCTGGTTCATGTCCTGCCATGATGTTCTCTGAGCCATGATGCTGTCTAGGGTTTGGTGTGTGAAGAGGGTCTCCACTTCAGTATGGAAAATACAGGACAGTGAACACCTTTGCCTGCCCACACCTACTGCTGTCTCCATCAGCTTAGATGTCTTGATTTTTTACTTGATTGGCTCTTAGTATTATTTTATCTTTCTTGAGCACTTAGCTTGAGCTTTACAAATACATATTCTTTAAAAGAGCCACAGTGGGTGAACATTGGGCAGTCCAATCTACCAGTGGCGCTGAGAATGAAAGATGAGGCTACAGTCCCACAAAGATTTAACGCCTTAGAAACCCTCAGGAGCCATTCTACTCTGTCCCAGAGGGTCACTTGAGTCAGAATCACCTTGACAGCAGTGGTGGTGGGGATGTAAGGAGCTTTGGAGGCCCTGCTTCATTGTTAACTGAAGGGTTTGTAGTTCAATTCCACCAGCCACTCCATGGGAGAAAACTGCGGCAACCTGCCTCTCTAAACCTTTGGAAATCCAACAGGCCACTCTGAGTGGAATCGACTGGGTGGCAATGGGTTTAATTTTGAGGGTGTGTGAGTATTTAGGGGAGTATTTAAAAATTCCAAAATTTCCCACGTCTGGCTCCCATGTCTTAGGCTTATATAAAAATGTCATCAAGTCAATTTAAAAATTGCCCCCGCAAGCACTTTTTTCTCTGTGATATTAACTTGCCACCATCACTGTTAATGTAACAAACAGCTTGTCTATCAACACAGACACATCATATATAAATTATGACTAAAGGCAAACGATTTAGGACTTTGTGCATAAGAAAAATCAAGAATAAATCAGTGTTTGGGGATTCCAAAGCAAATGATCAAACCAGTGGCATTAAAGGTTGAGTAATCAACTCATGTGTGGTTCTGGAAACAGTCTGCTTCATCGGGAAGTCATTGCCCCGCATTTTAAAAGCAGCGCTAAATTGGGCTGAAAACTGTCTGTAGCTGGTCCATTTCAGAAGTGGCTATTTTAACTTACAAACCGTGCTCCCAGCACATTGGATTTCTGGTTGTGTTCCTGCATGTGAACCACCAGCCTTGGGCACTTTATTCTCTGTGTCCCTACTCACGTGCTCTGGACATGTTGTCAGGACAGCCCAGTCCCTAGAGAAGGGCGGATGCTTGGTAAAGTAGAAGACCCTGGACAGGATGGATTGACACTGTAGTTGCAATAATGGGCTCAAACATAAGAATCATTGGGGTGATGACGTTGGGGACCGGGTGGTGTTTCATTACGTTGTGCACAGAGTCGCTGAGTTGGAACTGACTTGACACCCAACAACAACAAAGATAGCAAAAAATCTAAGGGTCGTCAATCTATTTTCTATCATAGAAAGAGACATGTCTACAGTTCCAGGCCTACCAGTTTAGTGCCCCCATCTACAGTCTTCACAGAAGGCCCCATGTTAATACAATCTGGAAAGAAAAACATAACATCCTCTCCACTATTGGAAACTCTCTGGACATTCAAATGCAAACCAGGCCACGCCCACTGCCATCAAGTTGATTCCAACTCATACCGTGCCTAGACAAGCCTGTGAGTCTTACGGGGCACAGGTGACCTCATGTTTCTTCCTCAGCGCGGATGGAAGGTTTGAACTACTGACCTACTCAAGAGCAGCACCAGGGTTGTTTGGCATCAAAATTAGTGGATAGCAAACTGTTGACTTGTAGCAGAAACTTCAGGTCCAGAGTCCCTGGGCGGTTCAAATGGTATGCATGCTCAACTGCTAATAAGGTTAGAAGTTCAAAACCACCCCAGAAGCATTTCAGGAAGAAATCACGTCCTGGTGATTGATTTCTGGAAAACCAGCCATTGAAAACCCTGGAGCAGCATTCTGCTCTGTTATACAGGAGCGGTAATCGGTAGGGACACACAGGATGACAACTGTAGAGAGAACAAGCCAGGAAGTAACCACAGATCATTTCTCTTCCCCAGGACGCCCACAGTCCAACTAAGGAGCACAAAGTCCCAATGCCAGTAATCTGCCCCAGGCCATCTCCAAGCCAGATTCACAACTTCTACCAAACTGTTCACTGATCCCATCTCTTTGTCAGGCTCAAAGAAGACAGGAAAGATGTGGGGAAAGCCTCATAGCTGTAGAAAGATCCCCCTGTTAGTCCATCTATTATAGATTCCATCCTCTTATTCCAAGGAGCCCTGGTGGTGCTGTCAGGTAAGCTTTGGACTACGAATTGCAAGAGTATGAGGTTCAAACCCACCAGCCACTCCTCCAAAGAAAGATGAGGCAGTGTGTTCCCATAAAGACTCACAAGGCATCAGAAACTCTCCTATAGAAGGTTGTTGTGAGTCACAATCAACTAGATGTCAGGGGATGTGTGTGTGTTTATGTCCTTCAGTGCTGGTGGTAAGCAATAATGGTTTTATCATTGACATCAAAATTGGAAAATTAAAAAAGGAAGTTGAAAAGGGAAGAATTTTAGAAAAGAAAAAAAAGCACATATGGAAACAAAAGTTCACAGTTCTTCTCTACCCACACACTTCAATTGATCTTCTGAACATCTGGGTGTCTTTAATCTGCCATCACTAAACCTCTAATGTTGATGGAGAAAATCTATATATAATCAAGCTGGAAAACTTAATAAACGCATGACACCCCGACTAGAATAAAAAGAAATATCAACCCAGAATCCATCAACAACATGTGCTGAGTGTGTCCTCAAAAGGCTCTTTGACAGCCCCACACAGGGATTCAGAAATGTCTCCGTCGCTCAAGAGCCTGAACTCTCACAAATGGGACCAATTACCTGGTCCCTCACTCAAACTGATTTCTCAATTACAAAACTGAGAAACTCAAGATACTAGGGATTCAATGATAAAAAGGCAGTGAAAGGAGATATAAAAACAACATGGAGGCTGTGAGTCTTGAACAGAACTTGGAAAAACGATGTCCAAGGAGGTAAAATCAGGGAAAATGCAAAAATTGGTTAGTGTTATGAATGGGATTGTGTCCCCTTGCTCAAAAAGTTACAATGAGTCCCCACCTGTATGTATGGTTCTGTTTGGAAAGAGGTGTTTTTCTAGTTGTTGCACTGGAGGAAGAAGGGTCCGAACTCTTATCCCTCTGAATGTGTCATGAAAATACCAACACAGAGACACAAACAGGGAAGAGATTGCAAGAGGAGCTGCCAGCTAGTCGAAGAATGCCAAGAAAAGTCATTCAAGAAGCATTTAGAGCTATCAGGGAGGGAGCTTCCACAAGAGCCAATGCCTTGACTAGAACTTTTATCCTCCAAAATCATGAGTCCAGAAATTCTCTAAGTCCACTCCCTAGTGATATTTTGCTGTTTTTGTTGTTGTTGTTACAGTAGCCTTAAGAAACTAAGACAGAGAAAGAATGAAGTAGGAAAACATAAGTACCCATCTCAAGTGACAGTGCATGCTAGTCTTCAGATCACCCTGGTGACACCTGCGCACCTTGCCCAGCTCACCTATATACCCAGCTGAGGTGGAAAACCAGGAGTCTATTTAGAGCTTATTATCAATCCCTTTCAGCAGCTTATTTTCAGTCCCTTAGCCCACGAAGGTCTGTGTCTCCTGGAGAAGGGGAGACCTTGTTTTAATATGCGTGACCAGACCAGGTACCATTTGCAATTTGTCTCCCTGCAGTGGACTCCATCTATCTTGTAAGAGTGGTAGGTTTACTCTGAGAGATTTTCTACATTCAGTCTTGCAATGGACTCTAATTTCCTCTGCCTCAATCTCTTTTTTAACCTATACCCAACATTGGACGTCATCCTCCTTGAACGCGATTTGCTACCTTTGCTCAAGAGCTAAGTGTGGTTTTTCACAACCTCTTACACGGAACTCGGGATTTCCCGCTCATGACCACTAAGCCTACCTCTTATTAGATCAATCCATAACCCAGACTCAGGACCTGCCTTGCCATTTGACTCGCATCACCCACACACAATTTCCCTGTCCCCCGGTATGTCTTTTCTTTATGCTCATCCTCATCATCTGTTTTATTCTGAGCCACAAATCTGGTCACCAGTGAGTCATTTTAAACTTAGTGGGTTAGCTGGGGCAACTCGGTGGTGGAAGAAGGCTGTAGAAAGACATGAGAAATGACAGTTCTCATCCTCGCCGAGCAGAAGTTTCTCATAACTAGCCACCTCCAGAAACTTACCGTGAGAATGGCTTTCAATTCATTTGTGCTCATTCTTTCTACAGTCCATCAACTCAACTATTGAATAAATGAATGAATGAATGGGTCATCCAGACCTCACTCAGAAAATCTTTCAAAAGACATCACCAATCTTTTGGGTGGATCTCAAAACACTCATTGCATGGTTCATGAGAATCCAGAGGACTCAGACTCCAGAACGATTTGGGCCACTAGCTATCTGCAAACAGGCCCCTGGGTCCCTTGTCCCTGCAGGCTGGAACAGAAACGTGAGCATGGAGCAGTTTCCCACAACTCTCCAGGTCAGGAGATCACAAGGTTGGAGACAGAAGATCTTTCTACTCTGTAAAGAGTCTCCTCCTTAAATTCAGCTCTAACTCCTCTTTTGGCAGCTTTCTCCCTCCGTTCAGAATCTACCCAGGCCTGGATAGAGAATGCACTGCGGGGCACAAGGGTGACTTCTGATTCCTGGGTATTTGTCTGAAGACGTGTCAGTAGGAAAAAAAAATTCAAGGGAAGCGTGATCAAATGGTGTGTGGATGTGTAGAACAGGAGAGTCTGAACGCATCTGTTTTTCTCTTTGCAAAAAATATCTGTTTTTGTCACAAAATATGGAGCACCTAGAAAGAGCTCTGAAAACATTTCATGGTGTGAAATCAGTCATCCTGGTAAATACTGCATGACGTGCCCCCTCCCCTTCCGTGAAGTGTCCAGAACAGGTGGATACTCACACAGAGAGACCACAGGTTATTGGTGGAGAGAGGAGAAAGTGGATCTCCTCGGTGGGGGTCACTGAGCTTGTGTTCAGAGAGATGGAGAATTCTGGAAATGGGGAGTGGTGGGTGATGGTTTCACAGCACTGCAGTGCCATTCATTCACTAAATTTTCCATGGAAACTGTTGAAATAGCAAGTGCTCTGTTACAGAGATATACTCTCCATCCAGCCTTTTAAAAAATCTCTCTTTGGACTCTACATAATAGCGTTTATATTTTATATAGATAGATAGATAGATAGATAGATAGATAGATAGATAGATAGATAGATAGATATAGATATATTATGAGAGGTAACAAAAAGAGACATAGCTGTTTATGAAATCTGAGCCATGACCACATCTCCCTTGACATTCTAAACAAATTAAATCTGCTCCACCATCTTAGACCTGCCTCTGAGCTTTAATCTCAACATTGATTTTAACCAAACAGCCTCAAGACCTGAAATAATCTAATTGCACCAGAGAAAAGGCAAATGATAGATTTTGCTTTCCAATTGATGCTTTGATTTCAATCTTCACGTTATAGTCCGTGGAAAAAGGAATTCAAGCAAAACGCACAGCCAACGGCTGTTACCCTCTGCCAATGCTGACCCTTCACTCGAGGGTACTGGGTCCAGATAACGTTCTTTCAGCTTGTCAATCTGGCCACTGGGGGAGGTGACACAGAAGAATATGTTCTGCATGACTAGCAAGCTGCGGTCCACCTGCACCACATCAGGACTCCTGGAGAAACCAAGTCGAGGACAGACATCCTCAACTCTGTGGCCTTTAGTTGTAGTCACAGCATTTCATATTAGGGATTCCTTCAACCATAAAACAGGACGTGAGCCACCTCGCTTTTCAAATTTAGGAGGGTCCATTTTTGTGCTCATCCAAACCACAGTGCTGGAGGCTCTGACCATCAGATTCAGTACCTTTCACTCCTCGTCCAGCTTCTGACAGTGTTTGCCGTGGACATTCAAAGAAAGGGGGGAAACCATGCTTTGCTTTATTGCCAAGACTTACATATCCCAACTACATACACATCTATGGTCCTTGTTTCCCCTCCTGACCTAGCAAGCAGTGGGGATGATTCTAGCTCAGAAGTGTTTGATCATAATTCTTTAGGACTTTTGGACAGAGCACTTCCCTGTCGTGGTCTCTGCGAGAAGGTGAGCACTGTAACTGCGTTACGCTCCCTTTTTCCTACCACATTGAAAGAACACCCTGTAATACTCCAAACTCAGCCTGGAAGCCCAGTCATAGTGGCCTGGCAGCAGGCTTCCAAGGCTGTCCGTCTTTAGGGAAGCAGACAGCCTCGTCTTTCTGCAGCAGAGCAGCCGCCCGACTTGTGGTCCAACGCTAACCTGACAGCACTACCAGGTTTGTTGGTTTGTTTGTGATAAGAAATATGTTCTCTGTATCTGTTGGAAAGAATGGAGTCCACATTTAAAATGAGGAATTTCTGCTCCTGTTTCCTTCACCAAATCTTGCAACAGCCCCTCCTTTGCCTTCTGTTGGCGTCCTAAGTCGACCTCGCCCACAGCGAGGAACAGAAACAGGAACAGCCTTCCTCAAACGGGGGCTCAACCCCACTGTTGTCAAGTCAGTTATGGCCATAGCCACTGTGTCAGGCGGAGTGCACTGCCCCAGGGGTTTTCTAGGCTGCAATCTTTATGGAAGCATACAGCCTCGTTTTTCTCCTAGAGAATGGCTGGTGGATTTGAACAGCTGACCTTGTGGTTAGCAGCCTATCACTTAACCCGCTGCACCATGAGAACGCCTTTGAAAGGTGGTGGTTACATATGAAGATGCACCACACCTCTGAGAGGGTCTTTAATGCAAACAGCAGCTACAGCAAGAGATGGTGTTTATGCAAAACCTTTTCATTTTCATACCTGGTACAAGACGGGTCACATCTTGGAGGGGGACCTGTTCATGTGAGAAGCCCTGAAGGAGAACTTGGTTACCACCTCCAAGACTTTGCTCCCATGTCTGAAATGCACAGGCTTTGTTTCTAGCAAAGGAGTATCCACAGGATCGAATACCTGCTGAATTCAAACTCACTCTGAGTCAGCAAACACCCAGGTAGCCTTATCTTCATTTGCTATGGGAGGCGGGGTGTGTGTGTGTGTGTGTGTGTGTGTGTGTG
>NW_022111300.1:54617219-54638800 GCF_000313985.2 Echinops telfairi
AGATAAGATCCAGTCATGCAATGTAATTAGGGAGATAGCAGTTGCATATCTCAAATATAGACTGTTGATAACATGCATTTTTCTAACTTAATGAGTTTTTTTTTTTAATTGGCAATGTTGCACATCAAGAAAATAGTGGGGAGAATTGACTATTGTTAAATCCATGATTCATAAGCCAAGAACCCAGCTGGCCCAGTGGTTAAGTGCTTGACTATTAACCAAAATGATCAGCAGTCCAAAGCCAACTGTAGGCTCTGTGGGAGGCAAGATCTACAGATCTGTTCTGTAAAGATCACAGCTGACTTACACTGAGAACATCTCCTAAAGTTTTCTTAAAACCAAAATCTTCTTAAACTCAGTTTAGCTTTAACTAGTCACAAATGTCTGCCTTGACCAAGACACTCTTTAAGAACAATTTCTATGGGATCAAAGTGACAACAGCAACTGGAAAGGTTAGATAGGTGCCTCAGGGTGCAGCAAGCTTATTTTAATGGGGGAGGAACCAACTCAGAGAAGGATGATGAAAGTGACCGTCCAACTAAGAAGATAATCGATGGTGTGGAATTGTTCATGTAGGAACAGCAAAATTGGTGGACATTCTGTGGGGTATGTTCTAACCAGAGGGCTGGGGGTGGAGGGGCAGGAAGAGGAGGGAAGAGAGAAGAGAGACTATAGCCAAGTAAACTTTATGGGAAGTTCTACTCTGTCGCATAGGGTCACTATGACTGGGAATCAACTCAAGGGCAATGGGTTTAAGCTTGGTGGTTTACAGATGAGCCAGATAAAGAAATAGTAAATACTAAAATGCAATGACTGTCAACCTACCTTGACTCAACTACTGAAAGAAAAGTTTTGAACAAAGAAGTCGCATGTATCCAATGAGAGAAGACAACAGACACCCCAGATCAGTGGTGACCTTCCTCCTTCTGATGCTGGGCTACCTCCATGCTCCACTCACCATGGGCCACGGTCAGCTGAACCACAAAGGTGTCCTCCTCCCCTGTGCTGTTCCTGAAGCAGCACCGATACAGTCCCGAATCGGAGGCATCTACGTGGGGGATGACAAGGAGGCTCCTTCTCATTCCCTGGCTGCAGCTGGTCAGTATTTGTCTCTGATGGTTTGAAATGTAGCTTTTTCCTTGGGACAAGTTGCAGATCACAAGGCGATCGATCTGATGGGGCTGGATCTTTTCCCACATCACGAGTTGCATGGGCTGCCTACTCTGGTGCTGACAAGCAAGGGTGATGTTTTCTCCAGGTGTAGTGACCAGATTCTCATTGGGTGGCACAGCTGCCTCAAAGTGATCTGAAAAAGAAGAGGGTGACTGGTTTTAGGTCATCAGATCCTTGGATGTGAAGGTGGAAGCTACCCAGAAATTTCCCTAAAATGATTGATGATGTTATTTACCATTGTTTCATCTACGGTCATATTTTTGTAAAAGAAATGTTCAAAGAAGAGTCTGGTGCAGAAATTACAAAAGAATATGTATGAGTTCACACACCTTGCCCTAAGTTTGACCTGGTCAACCACACGGTCAGATGCACAACTGAGAGACTCCCTGGTGTTTCTTACAGGAGCCATCCTAAAGAGATTAATTTCACAAAACACTCTTCCTTAATAGCACTGGGCTGCTGACTCAAGTTGACTCAAACATTGACCTCCAGTACTGAATTTCCAGATGATAATTATAATTAAGCACTTGGTTGCTCACCAAAAGTTTAGTGGTTCGAACTCACCCATTGGCTCTGCTGGGAACAGAAATCCTGATGGTCTGCTTTGTTTCCAAACAAGCAGCCATCTAAATGAGACGTCAACTAAGCCCCCACAGAAGAAGCACACCAACATCTGTGATCCAAGGATTATACTATATAATCCACATCCAAAGGAGGGAACAGTATCAGAGTGTAAATTGCGATTCTGGTGTACAGAAAGAAGGCTCTGGATGACAATGGAAACCTAAAATATGCTTGCAGGATCTACCCAGGGAATAAGCCTTCATCAATTTTTTGAGGAATGGGAATCAGACAGAGAGTATCAGAGCGACAACTATAGTAAATAAAAATGATAAATCTGACTTGAATGGTTAAGCCCTTGTCAGTTGACCTCCCTTCTGAAACATTTTGGGCTTGATCTGGTTTTTAATATTTTCTGTGTTGTTGTTTTTTTAAATCTTGGGGTTGATCTCTTTGTATGTTGTCATTGTTGGTATCCTTCTTGACTCTTTGTTATGTGTGTTTGTATGTATTTCGGTAGATGAAGCCCAGGATCGGAGACTCTATAGAGACAACTGGAATACCAGTTCCTGGAAGGGGGAGCTGACGTGAAGGAGTTCAAGAATAAAGAAACAATTTTGGAATTGATGTTGGTAGTAGTCGTACAACACTGTTTGATATGATTGAACTATGGAATGGTGTGATGTCTGGATTAGCTCCTAATAAAATGGTCTGAAAAGAAAAATGACAGCCTAGAAAACGTGGGACAGTCCCACTCCGCCCTAGGTCATTATGAGTTAAGTCCACTCAACAGCACTTAACCACCTAATAACAAGCTTCAGAATGGGATGACCACATAGAACATGCCAAATCATTTTCATTTAAAAACAAACACCGAACTGACTGCCATTGAGTTGAAGCAGACTCATGGTGACCCTGTAGGACAGGGCAGTACGGCCCCTGCGAGTGTAACTCTTTATGAGAACAGGAAGACTCTTCTTTCTCGGGCAGAGCTGGTGGCTTTGAGTGGTTGACCTTGCTGTTAATAACCCAATGTGTTACCACTATACCACCAGGGCTCATTAAAGGAATCCATTTTTCAGGCACACAGAAATGCCTATGCACAGGTATTGTAGTGACCACATAAAATATGGATTCCTGAGCACTACGAAAACCCCTCAGTGCTTTCACACCACCCTGCCACCATTCCTGAAAATTGAGCATCAAGAACTCAGTAAATAATCACTGAAGATCTAATGCAGAGGTCTACAGGCAAACATACAACCTTGAGACCAGAACCAGATGGTGTCCAGCTACTAATCCCTACTGCTCTGAACAGGATCACATCAGAAGTGCCTGGTTCGAGTGGGAGAAAAAGGTGGAACAGAACTCAGAATGTGGTATCAGGTCTGGAATTGAACCCTTATTAGACTAATCAACCATGTGCGTGAAAAGGGCAGGATTTCTGGAAGGACAAAGTCCAGAGGGTCGGGAAAGAAGGTGGAATGCAAACAGGAAGCAGGGGAGGGAGTGGGAAGAGCAATGAGGAAATTGCCAGGGATGAGTGGGACCATGGTGTGCGTGAATGGTTGAAGTGTTGAAACTGCGATCAGCTCTGTAAACGTCCATCTAATTCACAATAAAAGGGTTTTAATCTTTTTAATGAATAAGTGAAGCGGGGGTCTGATTGTGTGTTCTGAGGCTTCAGGGGTCCTTGTGCCCTTCTCAGGACATGTGCAAAGTAAAAACTGTTTCTGTAATCATGATCATCACTTATAAAAATGCTTTCTTTGAGGGTTGATTCTGACACACAGGACAGGACAGAGCGGCCCCACGGAGTCCTCTTGGTTAGCAGCCCAATGCTTCATCTCCTGTGCTACTAGGGCGCCTCTGTAATCACGGCGAGTTCCAGTCTTCGCCATTCTTCTCTCCAAGGGTACAGTAGATGTATTTCTAGCAGCCCTGGATGTGCCCGACTAAGTATTAGGTCTTAAATGTTGCTCAATTTCAACTTCTAACACAAAATATTAATTGATATAACCCCCCCCCATATTTTTTAAAGTGTCTGAAATCCCCTATAATTTTTTAAGGGATCCTGAGACCAACAAAATTTGAGAAGCTAAGAGAATACACTGAAGTTGACATAAAGAATGAACTTCAGGAATTATCTTTCAAAACTAAAATGAAACTTACATGGATTGAACTGTGCCCCTCCAGAAGAAATGTGTTAGTCCTAATCCCTGTACCTGGGAATATCACCCTGCTCTAGAAGAGTGGGTTAAATCTGTGACGTTAAGGAGGTCATCACTAAATAGGATGGGTCCTAAACTCAATTACTTCTGCGTGGTTTCTGGTAAAAAGAATAGACAGAGACCACATGGGGGACAAGAGAAGCCACGTGAGGATGCATCTGCCAGCAAGGAGTCACCAGAGATCAGCAGCAGCTCCCCAAAAGAGGAGAGGACCCCAGACTGAAGAGACACAACTGTTCTGGACTGAGACCCTGATTTGGACTTTTAGCCTCCAGAACTGTGAGCCAGCAAATGCCTGCTTTATAAAACCACTCGCTCGATATGTTCTCCTCTGTTGCCATGGTAGCACTAAGTAACTAAGACCCACATGGAGCTATTTATTAGTCACTGTACCTTGCCCCCGGAGCCCTGATCTCAGCGTGATTATGAGTTGAACTGCAATCTGCAAAGCTGCAGCTCAAAAGCACAAGCAGCTCCAAGGGGAGACAGACAGCTTTCTAATCCCTAAACAGTAGCAAGTCTCCAAAAGTCACAGGGGCAGTTCTACCCAACCTGATAGGGTCGCTAGGAGTCAGCATCTACTCGATGATGGCGAGTTTGGCGTGGTTTCGTTTACCACAGTGCTTAATGGGATCATTTTACAACTGCTGCCAAGCAGCCTTTGCATCTTGTTGATGGCCTTGTCATAACGATGCCACCCAGCACCTGGGCACAGTAAGGAAAGAGGGAATGTGGCAAGTACCTGTCATCACTTCACCCAGGCCACCATGTTGCCCAGGGCTGGCTGGGAGCCACTTTCTTGATTTCCAGAAGAAGAAAGGAAGGAAGAGAGAGAAAGGAGGGAAAGGCAGGAAGGCAGGAAAGAAGGAAGGAAGGAAGGAAGGAAGGAAGGAAGGAAGGAAGGAAGGAAGGGTGAAAAGGAGGGATGATAATCCACTTGAAAAAGAGAGAGAATGTGAGAAATTAAGACTCCATTACGGCAAGAAGCTTTGGCGGCATGGTGCCCCATTAGACGTCTGTCCAGATTGAAGGAGAATCTTGTGTCTGTGTTAGTTTCATAATCCACAGAAAAGGGTTCCTTTTGGCAAAGTGTTGTTGGAAAGAGAAAACCACAGCACTCCAGTTTTGGGTCTATAACCATTGAGTTGTCTATCAGTTAACACCTTGCCCACATAACAAGCACCTGGAAAACATTTCATCTCTGAGTAACACACCTGCACTAACATGTGGAGGGAAAGGGAGCATTTATTTAAGATGGGGCAAAAAGTGAGAGAGAGAAAGAGAGCAAGTGAAAAGCTGAGAGGGGATGAAAGGAAACCACGAAGGTGGAACAGATCAGTGTCAATCTTCAGTGTTCACACTTACGTATGTGTGGCAGTTACATAATTTCCTGTCAACTTGAGAAAGGGTGGAGTCTAGTCTGTCAATCAGGTCACCGCCAATGAGGCCTCTGTGTGGGCATGGTCTTTTCCTGAGGATTCTGGGAACAACTGTCTTCCTCCCTGGAGGTGGGACACACACACACTTTGCTTTGTATTCCTGGTGACAAGTCACATGGAGCTACCCTGATGGAGCCAGAGCCCTGGAGCTGGACAAGCTCCATGGAGACCCATGCCAGCCTTGAAATGCTTCCACCACCACTGGATCCACAAGACTTTCCACCCACTGGTCTCTGCTCTTCCTGCATTCAGCATCATTGCATGGCTGCATGAGTCTAATGAGGAATTTATGGACCAGTGTCAACCTATGTGGTCATATGATCTTATGTACTTGATCTGGACCGGGCTGGGAGGTTTTCTTAAAGTAAAATTGCTCTTATACATATATGAGTGTCTCTGGATTTTGTTTCTCTAGTCAACCCAGACTAACACACCATGTTTAATTATTTCTTTACTGCTTTCCTCTCTGGACACTGCCCTCCTGCACTCTCAGGGCTTTCGACCTCCCCATAGCCTGCTCTCAGGAAGCACTCCCTACCCCATCTTGCACTTGTGTTCTCTGTTCTCCAGTGGGAGCCTCACAGAGGAGTGTCTGCATTTTCATAAAATCTAGGAGTTAGTAGAGAGCTCTTCTGGCCCAGAAAAGCTGTCCTTTGCATAAGCAGGGACCCACTTGTCCACAAGCATGGACCATGCAAGAAGGAGCAGCCTCTGGGCCACAGGTAGAGGGTGTAGAAGCATAGACCAAGCTCCCTGCTAGCAAGTGGATGATCTGACTCATAGTGAACCCGCAGGACAGCCTGGAGCTGCCCCAGAGGGTTTCCACGGCTGTCATCTTTGTGCCGGCAGACTGCCACACCTCTCTACCATGGAGTCGCCAGCGAGTTTCAGCCTCCAGGTTTCAGGTGAGCAGTTGAACTGCTGCATCACCAGGACTCCTTCCGAAGTGTGGAATTGCCTCCAGTGGCCTTTTCCTTACGACTGCACGCTCCGGCTGTGCCAGGTGGAAATGGAGACCAAGATGAGGCCAACGGGCCCAGCCTGCTGGGTTTGGGTGAGATAAGTTGTTCCACAGCACCTGTTGACCTGAGAACACGTGAGGAGACTCCAATGTCAGACCGGGAAGAAGCCACACAAACAAGACAGGAGCAAAGTGGAAGAGTGAGGGAGAAGGGAACATGTGAGCTCATTCAGTTCTCTGTATAGAAACAAAGGTCATTCTACCTTATACTGATAGTGAACATCACCTTCTATGTGGGAGTTCTCAGAACACAGAGAGAAGAAGCTGTTATCTTTGCACAACATCAGGACAAACTCCTCTTTGCACTGATTGGCTCTTCGGGAAGGTTCTTGCTCATTTTTTGAGAAGTGTCTCTTCCAAGGACTACACGGAGCTGGGCACGCAGCCTCCCCAACTTGTATATCAGGTCAGGCCGGTGCCCATCACTCTCTCTACTTCCTCATATGCCTCTCACCATCCCTACAGGCAGGAGGCTCTGCAGGCAGCTTGGGGAACTCAGCATCATTGATCAACAATCAACTCCACAGACCCCCAGGTGTAGTGACTCCAGGTTTTGAGAGAGATGAGTTTTGTGTCAACATGGATGGCACTGATTCTCCATAGTTTGACAGTCATGACCTACCAATCCTCCACGACGTGACAATGTAATCAACTCCGTCATAAGATCTGCTGTGAGCAGTCAAGCAGTTATAATGAGGATTAGACTAGATGGCAACCCCCTTACTCAAGTCACAGCCCTGATGCAATTGAGAAGATATCTCCTAGGGGTATGCGGCCTGCTTCCAATATCAGTGGATGCTGTATGAAAGCTTGCTTACTTTTTGGTGGGTTGAGAATCCTGAAAATCTTTCTGTCTACAAATCTTTAAATTTGAGCTAAGGGCCTGACTTGGATACATTCACCTTTGCAGCCAGCCGCCTGTCATTTTTCTGTTCATCTTGGTTTCATCAACCCATGCAGCTACAGGAGTCAAGAAAAAGAAAGCTTCAACATAGCATCTCACCCATGGCCTTGGAACCTGCCCGGACTGGACTTGCCTGCTTATTCAACTCTGTGAGCCATTTTCTTGGTATAAATATCTATCTATCTATCTATCTATCTATCTATCTATCTATCTATCTATCTATCTATCTATCTACCTACCTTTGTACAGACCTGATCCATCAATCCACCACTGTACCCTGAGGCAACCGTGGCATACACAGCCATGAAAAACAATTTAACCAAACCCATGCTCCAGAGTTAATTCTGACGCCTAGCAACCCTTGGTGATATTCTAGTGTAGTTCAAGGCCACAGCAATAAAGTGAATAGTGTACCAGCCACATGCACTTTGGGGCTTTCCTGTGCACTCCTGGTCTTGCTCACTGCAGGCTGGCCACCACATCTTTTATTGTACATAAAGCACAATCTCCATGAAGCATGAAAAAATAATGTGCACTGAGGTGCTGCCTGTAGTGAGCATTCAATGCTTATCTTTGAATTAAAAATTAGTTTTAAATTCCTCTTCGCAATCAATGTGCAAGGTGATGGGCCTGTGTACCATGCTATCTGTAATTCTGAGACACGTGTTTAAAGTCAGATTAGTAGGACCCAAGCGAACTAACAGTTCCAGCAACTGTCATGGATAGAGCACAAAATCACAGGAGGGCAAGCTGTGCTGGGAACCTGGGAGGGAGCGAGCAGTTATACCTCAGTCCTCAATCCCAACTCTGATTGGGAGTCTCAGTCTAAGTCTCAGCCAAGAGGCCAGGTACAGGAAGGGACTCAACAATGTTTGAGGGCTAAAGGGAAGGTGACAACGTGACATCAAGTCAGTGGGTGACACTGGGAACCTGGGCTTCTAGAGGCTGTGAAACTCTAAGAGAGCTCACTCAAAAGTGGGAGATTGGAGTCCACTCAGAAGCACCTCAGTACAAAGGTCCGGCTATTTTTGTCACTGTTGCCAGTTGCTGTTAAATCAACATCTGGCTCTTGGGACCCCGTGCACAATGGGATCAGACTGCTGTGATCCACAAAGATTTCAAAGGCAGCTTTTCAGAAGTAGATCTGGCTCTTGGGACCCCGTGCACAATGGGATCAGACTGCTGTGATCCACAAAGATTTCAAAGGCAGCTTTTCAGAAGTAGATCACCAAATCTTCCATCATTGTCCATTGTAATCTAGAAACTCTGCAGCAAGCAGGCCAGCTTCCACTTTCAGGCTAGTGGTGACGGTGTATGTTAACTAGAGAAACAAATCCAATGACGCCCATAAACGTAGAAGAATGAACTTTGTATTAAGAAGTAATCATATATCAAGAAATCATCCAAGCCCAGTCCAACTCAAGTCCATAAATCGGACACTAGTCCATAAGTCCTCTTCAGACTCACACTGCCACACACAATGCTGCGGAGTGTAGGAAGATCACAAGCTGACGGATGCAGAATGGTGTGGATTTAAGGTTGGTGGAGGTATGGCAGGGCAGGACAGTGCTCAGGGTCAGTGACAGAGAGGTGAAGGGGGAGAAGGGCCTCCTTATATCAAGGTCACACCCTCCAGGAGAGCATCAGGCTATGACCTGATGGACAAGACTGGCTCCATTCCTAGCCAGGGGTGTCTAGTTGACATACAATTATCTAACTACCACACTACGTAGGAGACACTTGGACTGGGAATTGAACCGGGGTTTCCAGCATGGGAGTTGAGTATCCTACCGCTCTGTCCCCAGGGTGCCTGCCTGGGAATGTGCTTCTGAAACATCAGCCTAGGAGAACCCAAGAGAGTGCAGCTCCGCCCTGACGCACAGCAACAGCGTGAGCTGCTGTAGACTGAAGGGCACCTGTCTGTCACCAGTCACTGGGAGCCCTTTGCAGCCCAGGTGCCCAGGGAACATAGTGCTCACCGAGTGGGGCCGTACCACAGCCCACACTGTCATATTGATGGCTTTAATACCCACCCCTCAGAGAGGCCCTGTGTTTCTCAAACCCCTCCACCACCCTCCAAGGTAAGAAAGGCTGAAATGATTCAGCACAGCTATAATGAAATTAAATTGGAAGATATAATGATCCCCAAAAGCTAGCGAGAGTGTGGTTGCGGGCGGGAATGGCTGTCATCCTCCGAGAGCCCGGGAGAGCCAGAGACAGCAAGGGAAAGGCGGGGCCAGGACCCAGCTTGTGGGATTTGTCAGGCAGTCCAGGGTGCACATAAACAAAACCAGACCCCAGTAGAAGAGGACAATCATCCATCTTCAATTTAGGCTCATGATAACCCAGAGAATCAATCCTAGGACATGAGAAAAATGTAAAAGCATTTCACGTGTGAAGAAGGGTCTAAAGAAATCGACCGCCATCCATAGATCCCATTCCAGCTCAGAGAAACCCTCGGAGGGTCTCTGAGACCGTGGGAGCAGACAGCCTCAACCTTTGCCAGCAGAGCAGCTCAGGGGGTTGAACCTCTGACCTTTCTGTTAGCAGCTGCTGTATCACCAGGGATCCTCATCACTTGAGACCACACATAAAGAAAATCATCTAAATGCCCAGCAACATAGTATGACAGCTCTGTGGAATAGGAGCAATGAGGACATTGTTGGATCCACGTTGGGGAGGTTTATGATACTGTTAGGAGAAACGAAGACGTTCCCATGATGCTACACTTGGATGAGAGGCAAAGTACGTGGTGCCTCTACTGCAAAAAAGAATCCAGAGGAACAGACAGCCCCAAGCTCCTTAGCTTCCTTGTGGTACAGCCTCTGAAATCTCCCCGCCCTGTGGGGTGATAAAACCCTTGGTCCTTCATACCAACGGTCCTTCATTTCAGAAGCGGGGTAGCCCTGACAGGTACACTGGGGCTAGTGGAGTGTTTCCAAAGAGCAGAGCTGGGAAAGGCAAGGCAGAGGCTGCAGAGTCCCCAAGGATGCTGTCTGGACCACAGGACCCAGGTGCAAGGACCGGGATGAGGACACTCCCCTCTGTGACCCCAAACCCAAATCAAACTCATTGCCATCGAGTGGATGCCAACTCATAGTGGCCTTGTAGGACAGGGTCGTTCTGCCCCTGTGGGTTTTCAAGACTGTAAGACCTTATGGGAGAAGCAAGTCTGAGAACAGAGTGGATAGCGGTTTTGATCGACTGGCCCTGTGGTTAGCAGCCCAATGTGTATCCCCTACACCACCAGCACTCCCTCTGTGGTGTTCTTTCCAAAAGCCTTAACCTCACTCGAATGATGAGCAAAACACCAGGCGAATCTACACTGGGGGATTCTAACTGACTCGACCCCACGACTGCCAGGTTTTACGAACAGCAGAAGCAGTAACTTTCTCCGAGCAGAAGAGGAGACTGAGGAGGGGAAATGAGGAGATCCAGGCAAGGCCTTGAACTGGATCAGAGGCCCTTAATGGAACTGAGGGGAATTCTAAATGGAGTTTAGTTCGTAACCTGGTCACATTTTAAGAACCCTGGTGGCACAGGAGTTCTGAGTTGTGCAAGGTCAGTCGTTCAAAACCACTAGCCGCTCTGTGGGAGAAAGGCCAGGCTTTCTTCTCCCATAAGGGCTCACAGTCTTGAAAACTGACAGGGGCAGAATGAGCCTGTCCTACAGGGTCACTATGAGTTGGCATCCATTCGACGGCAGTGTGTTTGGTTGGGATTTTGGGTCACGGAGGGGGAGCATCCTCATCCTTGTCCTCACACCTGGGTCATGAGGTCCAGGCAGCATCTGCGGGGACTCTGCAGCCTCTGTCTTTCCTTTCCCAGCTCTGCTCTTTGACAAACTCCACTAGCCCCAGTCCACCAGTCAGGGCTACCCCACTTCTGAAATGGCAGTGCGTGAGGCACATGTTTTCTGGACTTTTAAGATACTGCACTGTTTTACAAATGGATGGTGTGTGGCGAGCCTGACTTGAACAAGTCAATCGGTGTCATTTTCCCAACAGCCTGGTCACGCTTCCTGTCTCTGTGTGACCTTTCAGCCAGTCTCACACAGTGGCTCACTTTCTCATCATGCTATTGAATGCCTGAGCGCCTACAGTTGAGTATAAACATCACTTTTAAGTGTGTGTGCAGCTCATCTTATGGCGAGAATCTCTTTAATGTGGTGTTCTGGAAGAAGCCCAAAGGTCTTTGAGGTACATCTGTCTTCCAAAGTCAGTGTCTAGCTGGGACCAAATGCACCACCACTGTGCCGATCTCTGCAGAAGAAAGGCCTGGCAGCTTGCTCTGGTGCAGAGAACAGCCAAGAGGATGCCCTGGGCAGTTCCACATTCTCACATGCGGAGCCAGCACAACTTGGAACAGACTCGATTCCAAACAGCAATGACATAGATGGCATGCAAGTCCACCAGGGGACACTTATTGTCCCTGTACAGTCTCTACCATGTTTCTGTAAATCGAAAGCCACTCAGAAATAAAAGTCTTATTAGAAAGGGGAGTGGGGTTTGGGAGCTGAGGAGAGCAGAGAGAGAGAAGGCAGATGGTGAGGCAGAAGGGTGCTTTGTGGTGTCATCTTGGATTATACAAAGAAAACGGCAGAAACACAGCAGGGGCATTGAGACTGCACACAGTTGCTTAGAGAAGGAGGGTACCAGGGAGCTCTGATCCCACGGCTGGGACCATAGCATCATAGAAGGTTGGGTGCTGGGGGAGGGGCTAGCCCAGCATCCGCAAATCTCACACAAGACCTGATCGTAGTTGAAATCACCCCATGTTTTCTTAGCCGAGAAATGCAAGTTTCTCCCTCTCTTTTGAGACACGCCACCCTGGAGAAAAGCAATAAAGCCAGTGCACCGCCATCGAGTCATGGGTAGAACTGCCCCCGGGTGTTTCTGAGACTGTAACTCCTTACAGGAGTCGGAAGCCCTGTCGTTCTCCACCCCAGTGAGGAGCAGAGTTTGATCCTCTTAAGTTAGTCATATGTGTCAGAAAATCCAGCAAAAGCCCCAGCGGGGTCGTTTTGGGTGCTGAAGATGACAGCAAAACTGTACAAGGGGCTTCAAACTGTTCGCGAAAAAATCCAAGTCTCTCTTTGTTCCATTTTTTCACACACCTTTTGAAGGCCGCGCATGTTTTCTGGGGAAGGAATAAAGGGAGAAGTGGATTATCAAAAGCTTCCGGGCTCCAGTATCCTGTCCCCCAGATTCTGATCTGTGCTGGAACCAGCTGGAATATTGAGCTACGAAAAGCCACCAGGTCTTAGAACCAAAATAAATAGAAAACGATACCTTCGTTGTGCTGCCCACCTTGTGTAAGAGACAGCCTCAAAATCAAAGCTGATAGAGAGGAAGAAAATGAACAACCTGGTCACTCATGGGGTCCCTATAAGACACCAGCACTTCTCCCACCATACAGAGCAGGACACCGAGGCCAAGCCACGTTTGAGAAGCCACCAGTGTCACTCAAAATCAAGCTGAGGCGCTCAGCTCCACCCGACACAAAGTCCTTTGACCTTCCTACCACAAACTCCTTCCCTCGGCATGACCCTCGTGTCACCTCCCTTATCTGCCCACCACATGGTTACAATAAAGAGGCACAGGCCTTGGCATAAATCCCAAAGCAAACTGGGCGCTTGCGTTTCTTTCTCAAAGTAAAATTGAAATGTCTTGAGAGTACACCGAATAGAGAAATATTGTCTGCCGGAAGTGCTCTCCCAACCCGCTCCTTGACTGTGAACACCTCCATACATGTTCATTCAGTTGCGAGGAGTACAAAGCTGAATGATTGCCTCACACCTACTCACCAGGTTCCTCTCCTTGCTTCTTCTCAATAGGAAATGGCTGAGTCCAGCATTGTGAAGGAGGCCCGAGACTCCCAAAGCGGGGGAGTCATGGAGCTCCCTTGAAAACTCTTGGTCCTTCTGTTCACACGACCCTCTCTTCCTTAGTCCTAAAAAGTGGCTGATAAAAGAGTCACCCAGGTCGAGGTCTTGATTTCCAGACTGTGCGACTCTCCCCCAGCGAGCTGGGAGGGTCACTCCTGCCGAGTGCACGCTTGCAGGGAGGGTTTATCATCATGCAGGATGATGACCATCCCATCTCTGGTTCTGAGGTAAGGATGCTCACCACCAGAACTCTTGATACCTGGCTTTGAACATCCTATGTCACCTTCACGTTTACAATCATCCAAGAAGCTCTGTGTTACATAGATGGTGAATCTGCTAGAGCATGAGGAGAAGCCAGGTGCTCACAACCATTGTGCAAGGTGCCCCCCTGCCCTCAGCAGCCCAGCCCGATGTGGAGCCAGCAGGTGGTGCAGCCGGGAGAACAACTGCACCAATCCCGGGCCTCCAAGGTTTCTGGGCCCTAAATTAAGGTGGCCCCAGGTCTAAGTGAGGTGAGTCACATCTGCTGGGCAGAGCGTCCTGCAACCAGAGACGGGCACACTGAGCTCACTAGCCAGCCCAGCGCCCCCCGGCAACAGTGTGTCCGAAGGTACTAGTTGTCTCCCCAGTCACACAGCTGCCCTTTTCTAAGAAGCAGTGCAGGAGGGAGAGGCTTGTCTGGAGAGGCACAAGGAAGGGTCTGGAAAGGCCAGGAACACCATGGAAAGAGGACAGATGGAGGCCACTCCTCAGAATGCAGATCGGTCCAGCTGGGAAAACAAAACAAGTCCCTACTGTGGCTATAAAGGCACTAAAATCGCCGAGGAGGCTGGCTTGCCCTTGAAATTTCTTGACGCTCAAGCTGGGAGGGGCAGCAAGACTGGCATGGGCACAACCGGACAACAGCACGAGCTTTGCATTTTCTGAACATGTGTCATTCTCTACATGCCTAAAATGGCCAGAGCGCCATTACCCAGGCTCATCTGTCACAAGGGGGCTGTTTCTCCTCTGAGCACAGCACAGTGGGGCTCCTGGGCTGTGTTCGGAGTCTCTGTCATTGTTTACTTAAGTTCCCAAGAAGGGAAGTGCTGGCCGGATTTGAGAAGGAACTGCTCTGTCCCAGTCCCTTTGTGAAGCAGGAGAGGCACTGGCCCGAGGCCTGGCGGGTCCAGGTGCTCAGCCCCTGAGCAAGGGGCCAACCCAGGCAGTAGGAGGGCGAGAGGCCACCTCCTGAAGAGAAGGGAAAGGAAGCCCTCTGAGATAAGAGTAGGTGGGGCACCAATGGGCGTCCCAAGCGTTCTCCAGACTATCCGCAGCGGTCAAAGAACTTTCTGGAAACAAAATGGGACAAAATGAGTCTGGGAAAACCTGCTTCTGTGATTCAGAATGCAGTCTCCTGGTGAAGTTGTCTGGGCATTATTTCAAAAGACTGATTTGATTTTTTAGAATCCCGCTTCTAGGGTTGCCGTAACCGAAAGGCCGTGAGTGGGATGGGGCTCCAATGGCCTGCAGATGTTTTTCTCGCAATTCAGAAGGCTAATGGCCTGAAAGCCGGGTCCCAGTGGGAAGGGAAGGCACTCTGTCTCTGGCCCCTGTTGGCGAGGGCCTTTTCTCTGACAGCTTCTATGCCCTGGCTCGATGGCCATCTTCATGGGTGTGGCGTCTGTCTCCCTGCAGCTGTGCATGCTTGCTCCTTGGTCAATTTGATCTTCTGTGTCTCAGAAGAGACTAAGACAGACTTTACTGTCTCTTTACTCCAGGGTTTACCAAAGTGGATTATTAACACACATACACCCCAGGGGGGGACGGGACATTGGAAGGATTCAGAGGGGCTGCAAAAGCAGATACCTACACTTTATCCTGGATTATGGGCCATAGTACAAATGTTTGTGACTGCCAGAAAAATAGGGAGTATTTTTTTTTCTGAAAAGGTAATAGTGGGCCAAATAAATGTGGGGACTTATGAATTAGTACATTCTCAAATGAGACTATAACAATGGGTACGGGGGTTAAGCTTTACAGCACATAGACTTGAATGATGCAATTCAATTCTAATACTCTCCGGAAGACTCTTTTCTAAGTCTTACCACAGAAGTGGGAAGTATTATGGCTCTGAAACACTACAATATTCCATGCAGCATGTGCCAAAAAACTTTGTGACTCAATCTGTTTAAAAACTCACTGCCATTGACATTCTGTGATGCTTACCTTCCCAACACGATCGCTGAAGACAAAATGGGTGCATAAGCAAAGATGGCGCAGAAAGCTGATGGTGCCCACCTATTAAAATACATAGCATCTGACATCTTAAAGGCTTGGAGGTAAACAGGGACTATCTAGCATGGAAGCAACAAAGCCCAAATGGAAGAAGCATACCAGCCAGTGTGATCAAGAGGTATCAACAGGATCAGGTATCATGCATCAGAAGACCCAAAGCAAACAATCATATCAGTGTAAACCACGGCTATTGGAGTGGAGACCCAAAGTCCCTCTGTAGACAATTGGACATCCCTTCACAGAAGGGTCACAAGGAAGAGACAAGCCAGCCAGAATGCAGCATAGCACCGACAGAACACACATCATCCCTCTAGTTCTTTAATGCTTCCTCACCCCCACTATCATGATGCCAGTTCTTCCCTACAAATCCGGCTAGACCAGAGCATGTAAACTGGTACAGATAAGAGCTCTGGAATCCAGGACAGATAACCTGTCAGGAACAATAATGGGAGTAATGATACACTGAGGGTAGGGGGAATGTGCGGTGAGAAGGGAGAGAAGGGGGGAACCAATCACAACGATTGACGTATAACCCCCACCCCACTCCCTGGGAGATGAACAACAGAAAAGTAGGCAAAGGGAGACTGCAGAGGGTATAAGATATGAAAATAATAATTATTGTAATTTATCAAGGATTCACAAAGTAGGAGGGTAGGAAGGAAGGTAAAAAATAGAAGCTGATACCAAGGGCTCAAGTAGAAAGAAAATGATTTGAAAATGATGATGGCCACATATGTACAAATGTACTTGATACAATTGATGCATGGATTGTTCTAAGAGTTGTAAGCGCTCCCAATAAAATGATTTACATATTTAAAAAAGGAATAAAAACTCACTGCCATAGAGTCCATGCCTACTCATAGTGATCCTATAGGACAGGATAGAACTACTGCTGCTTCTGCAACAGTCAATGTTTATGGTGGTAGAAAGGCTCACCTTTCTCCCACAGCTTGGTTGCTGGTTGCAACTTACTGACTTTGTGGTTAGCAGCCCCAGGCAACCATGAGGTTCTGGTTATTAGGTGTTGCTGAGGTGGCCCCCAGCTCATAGTGACCCGAGGTACTACAGAACGAAACACAGCCCGGTCCTGAACCTACCAAGCACCCAAAGCAAACCACTGTCATCGAGTGGATTCTGACTCAGAGCCACCCTCTAAGACAGAGGAGAGCTCCTCTACAGAGCTTCTGAGGCTGTAAGTCTGTCCAAGAGCACTCTCAGCTTTCTCCCAAGGAGCAGTGGGTGAGTTCAAATCACCACCCTTGAGGCTCATAGTCCAACGACACTGGGACTCTCCAAATAGCCACAAGAGGAACTGCACTCTGTAGCCTGCTCAAGAAGTTTGATGAGAATTTCTTGAATTGTCCACGGCCTCACACACAAGTGTCACCAGCATGAGGGGAAGGATGAGAGAGACTTGGTTCAAGGTCATTGTGGTGGCTGCTCAGGTATGCCTTCAATTGATTCCAACTCACAGTGATCATGAGGCTGCGAATGAGACCTAACCTTTCTTCCCCTTCATGTTCAGTTCTCACTGTGTAACTCCCAGGAAAGCCGAGATGCTCGGGTTTTGAAGACTATACGGTAGTCACTCACTAAGAAGGACCTTCTTTGAAGATAGTGTCCTGGGCCAAAACCTACAACCTTCAAAGGAATTACTATGAATAATGTCAGAGGCCTTCAAACCATCTGAAAGGAAATACAAGAAAACACAACGTGCTTTTTTCCAGAATCGTTTTTAGCAGACTCTGGCTGCTGTTGAAGCATCACTGATGGAAAGGCAAGTGTGAGAGTAGCTGCGGAAGTCACATCAGTTCTAAGCACAAGGACAGACATCAGTTATCTACATAGCCAAAGACAACTATTCTATTACAGGTAGCATGCCTTTCCTGGCGGCACCTACTGCCATCAAGTCAATTCCCACTAGTGTTGGCACTTGATGCTCACTCTTGTGAAATCATCCGTGTGTAGGGCAGGGTGGGAGTGGGGTTGGTATTATTGTTAGCTGTCATCACTTCAACCCCTAGTTCAAGGGCATCCCAGGCACAAGGGAACAAAACACACTGCCCAGTCCAGTACCAGTTATGCATCCAATAGCTGTGATCCACGGGAATTTTACTTGCTGACTTACGTGGTCTAGAAGCGTGGCTGAAACCTGCACTGACAGATGGATGGGGGCTGTGCAGGAGGTGGATTGGCCAGAGTCAAGTCCAGGTCTCCCCTGTGGAAGGTGAGATTTCTATAGATGCTGCTCTGCCTTTCACAGGACTGTGCCACCAATGGGCCCTTGACTCTCTATAGTACAGATAGGTTCCATTACCTATGGATATGATTTCAAAATAGTTACGGGGACTAACAGAGTATTTATGACAAAAGGGAACAGTGCATCGGATGGGCTTTTGAGAAGCACTGCTCTTTGCTTTTATTTATTAGCAGTAGATTCAGATGAAGGAGACAACAATGCATAGGCCTTTCAGTAGACGTCCAAAGAGCCCGTGTGATGTATTTGTAATGTCAGCAGTGAGGCCGATGGCAGCACCAGTTAGGAGAGAGGCCCGTGTGGCTCTGCGGTGCAGCTGCTGCTGCTCCCCATTCATAGACCTCACCCCAAAGCTTCTTTCCCCTGAACACCAAGAAGAAAGACAATTCTTCTTCGGATTAGCTCCTGTGTTGGGCTGGGTTCTCTAAAGAAGCAAGAGTCCTGACACAGCCAAGTTAACACAAACCCCAGCTGTCACAGCTCTCAAATAAATTATCTGAAGCTAGACCAGAAAGAGCTTAAATAGACCTCCATGTCTTGCTAAATGAAGTTTGGTGATATAATGGTTCAACACGCAGCTGCTAACTGAAAGGTTGATGGGTCAAACTCACCAGAGGTTTCGTGAGAATGAGATGATGCAGTCTATTTCCATAAAGAGGGCAGCCATGGAAACCCCCCAGGGGCATTTCCATTCTGTCCTGTGGGCTCACTATGAATCAGAATTGGCTCAAGAGCTGTGTTGGTATTTTCTATTGCTATGTACCACTCTTTCCTTTCCTCTTCTTTCTTTCTTCTTTAAAATCATTTTATTGGGGGCTCATACAACTCTTATCACAATCAATCCATCCATCCATTGTGTCAAGCACATGTGTACATTTGTTGCCCTCGTCATTCTCAAAACATTTGCTTTCTACTTGAGCCCTTGGTGTACCACTCTTTTTAATGCAAAAAAAAAAAAAAATTAAAAGGGTTATTTGGAAATAGTGGTCATTCTCGCTGGCTCTTTTATGTCTCTATAAATGACTCCCCCCCCCACCTCTAAATCAGTGATGAATTCCATTCCCCCTGCAAAGTCCACACTTCCTTCCAAAGGATGTGATCTAATTTCCACTTCTATAAGTTTAAATATTTTAAGGTTATAATTTTATACTTTCCATTTTCCCCCAAATGGCCCTCTGTGATGGCTTCCTAGCTCCATTATCTTGGAATAACATTCACCATAAATGATGGGCTTGCATTTGAAAAGCAGAACCAAACAAAAAGCCTTGAGATTCAGGGCGCGGAGCCTAATCCCGGGTCCTTATTGAATTAGTCAGAGCAGTCACAGACCCGTCCAAACGCACTCCACTCAGCTGCAGAGGGGCTGCAGCTAGGTTCTCTCCTTCAGATAAATACTGCTATTGAGTCAGAGTTAGGAGAAGAAAGCGTCCCTTGTGCCCATCAGCAGACTAATTATCTTCAGTATCAAGCATAATGCACTCAAAAGATGAAATTATCCTTCTTCATAGGGCATAAAAACAAATCCCTATGATCTCACTGCCTAGAGATAACCACTCCAATGGGACTCTGAATCTGTTAGTGGCACAAACAAATGACCTTCCTGGGATTAGGGTCTTCACAAAGAATACTGAATGTACCCTGGACTGCCAGAAGAATGGTGGGGGGGCCTCTCTTGGAAGAAGTACAGCTAGAATATTCCTAAGAACCTTAGACGGGGAGACTTGTTTTCTTACATGTTCTTAAATCTTTTCCAACACCTAGGGACCCGATACACAAAGAAAGAGAATACCCCGTCTGCTCCTTCCTCACAGGTGTTGTGACGTTTACGCTCCTGACTGCAGCCACTGTGTCAATCTATCCCAATGATGGTCTTCTTCTGCTGCCGTCACTGCTTCTTTACCGAGCCTGGTGTCCTTTCCTGAAAACATGTCCAAAGTATATGCTACAAAGTCATGCCTTCCTCAAGTCTAAGCAGAATTCTGGTCGGACTTCTTCTAAGACAGATCTGCTTATTCTTCTAGCACTCTGTGGTACTTTCAATATCCTTTACCAGCACCATAATTCGAATGCAGCAATTCTTCTTCAGTCTTCATTATTCAATGTCCAGCTTTCACGTGCAGGTGAGGCAACTGAAAATAGCATGACATGGGTCAGGTGAACCTTCGTCTTCAAAGTGACATCCTTGCTCTTCAACACTATAAAGAAGTCTCTTATGAGGCGGATACGCCCAATGCTATACATCCTTTGATTTTTTTAAATAGTCCATCCTTTGATTTTTTTTCAACTGCTGATTCCATGAGCATTGCTTTTGGATTCAAGCAAAATGAAAAACTTGAGAAGTTCATTAAGCTTTCAATTTACCAGAATTGGTATCTCTTGTCCAGTTATGCATATGATGGGTTTCTTCACATTGAGTTGTAATATGTCCTGAAGGCTGAAATCGTTGATCTTCATCAGCAAAGGGCTTCAAGGAGACGTAGTCTCCCGTCAATTGGACATGTTATCAGGAGAACCAGTCGTAGGAGAAGGCCGACATGGTTGGCAAAGTAGAGAGGGTCACTGAAAAAGAGAATGTCCCTCAGTGAGACAGCGCGACTCCGGCCTGCAATAGTGGTCTCCAACATAGCAATGATGGTGAGGGTGGTGCGGAACTGGGAAAGTGCCATTCTCTTGTCCCGGGCTTTCTGTGAGTTGGAACTGATCCAGTGGTACCTAACAGCAGCTTTTTTAGGGAAAGAACAAACAGGTGCAGCCAGGAGCACACCTGTTGCCACAGAGTTGATTTTAACAGAGAGCCTACAGGACAGAACCCAACGACACCACAGGATTCCCCAGGCCTGCAATCTGTATGGAAACAAATCGGCACACTGTTCCCGCATAGAGCAGCTCATGGATTTGAGCTGCATAGTCACTTATAGATATAACTCTCTTAGAATTAAAAAAGTAGAATCACTTTAAGGAATGTCATTCTGTATCATTCTATCCCTAAAAAGAAACTCCACTGCTACCCAGTCAACACCAACTCTCAGTGAGCCTGTAAGACGGAGGGCACTGCCCCTGTGACTTTCTATGACTGTACAGCTTGGCAGAGGCCAAGAGCCTCAGCTTTCTCCCAGGGAGCAGCTGGTGGGTTTGAGCCTCCAGTCGTGGGTTCACAGCCTAAAATCTAACCCACAGCCTTAGCAGGAATCTTGACTCTAGTCCTAGGAAATAATTGACTAGGACAGGGGTCCTCAAACTGTGGCCCTCTGAGGACATTTATCCAGCCGCCGGGTGTTTTTGCCCTGTATGGTTTTTTTTACTTCAAAATAAGATATGTGCAGTGTGCATAGGAATTTGTTCAGATTTTTATAAACTATAGTCCAGCCCTCCAACAGGTCTGAGAGACAGTGAACTGGCCCCGTTTAAAAAGTTTGAGGACCCGGGACTAGGACATAGGTCACTGCCCGTTCCCACTCTCCCACCCACCAAAATTTATCTTCACAAAATCAAAATATAAAGGACAAACAGAGAATATGCTCAGACTGATTAAGTACAACCAAAAACCTCATAAGATTTGATTCTTTGACTTGGAGATTTAGGATCATGGTTTCATAAAACCTCAAAATTAATTGGTCTAATAACATGTTTTGTGCTTCTGATCTACCTCCTCATCTGTGGTGTGGTACCTGCTAGCCACCGTTCAAACACAGCATTGTTTTCTATTCCCCTGGAATGGTGGAGGAAGGAGAGTCAGGGATAGTAGGAAGAGTTGGAATGTGTGGCTACGCACCTCCATCAACAACCGCCTCCTTGACGAGACCTGAAGACTTACCTGGTGCCTGGTTACCA
>NW_022111300.1:54639537-54643564 GCF_000313985.2 Echinops telfairi
GGGATGTCCAGTTGCCTACAGATGGGCTTTGGGTCCCCACTTTGCACTCCCCCTCATCCACAATGATATGATTTTTTTTTTGTTCTTTGATGCCTAATACCTGATCCCATCAACACCTTGTGATCACACAGGCTGGGGTGCTTCTTCCATGTGGGTTTTGTTGCTTCTCAGCTAGATGGCCGCTTATTTATTTTCAAGCCTTTAAGAACCCAGATGCTATATTTTTTGATAGGCAAGCACCGTCAGCTTTCTTCAAATTTGCTAATGCACCCACTTTGTCTTCAGCGATTGTGTTGGGAGGGTGAGCATCATGGAATGCCATTTTAATAGAATAAAGTGTTCTTGCATTGAGGGTTGCTCCCCATTTTTCAACCACCTGCCCTGCCAGGTCCCTTTGAGACTATTAATCTAGTTGCTGTCTCTACAGGCTTATTTATCCTGGGTTTCACATAGAGGAAAAACATTTAACAGCAAAACAAAACCTGAACAAACCACCCAACAACAGTGACAGAATGAAATAGAGAAAATCCTCACTCAAAATCAAAGTAGAAAACATTAAAAACTGGAACAATTCTATATTGGATCCAGAGGGAGATCAAATGACATGGGTCACATTTTGACCTAACAAGAACTGCAGTGCAGGTGCCATACAGCATCCTCTGTCTGTACACACGACCTTTCCCACCCTGGTCCAGAGTCAGAGGAGATGCCCCTGAGGCTCCATCCAAATGGGGAGGCATCCACAGCCATAGAACTCTCTGCTCGGGATATGACTGCAATGATTCAATGGGAACCCAAGGGGCCGTGAGCTTAACATAACAACTCAGAAGAGGAGAGGGAGACGAGCTGAACAACTCAAAACATGCCACTGAGATCCCTCAGTGGGGTTTGCAGAAACTGTTGGATCGGTGTGTGCTCATTCTGTGGTGTGCATGCTCACGGGCAAAAGAAATACAGTTATATTTTAAAATAATAAGAGAGAAAACAGGCTGTCAGACTAATCTCTATGAAATAACATGATACACAGAAAGCTACGGCTCAAAACATTTGTCATCTCAACTGGAAACAGAGATGGGGCTGACTCTGAGAGCAACACAAAAGGTCCATTTTCTCGATATTTAGACAAGAGTGGAACCACGAAACCCTTTTTTGAGTCATTCATTACTGGCTCATCGATTTGAGTACATAAGTACCAAAGGCATGAAGCATTCTTTACTTAGACTTTTTTTGTATCAGAGAACATAATTATGCTCAATAAATTATATCCAAGGAGCCTTCATTATATGCTCATCAATGTTGCTTTATGGAAGATGGGAGTAATGGTATAACATTGGCCACATACATTGTGAAGCTCTGCCAGGTGGCAGTCTCCTGATACGTTCTGCCCTGGCAGATGACACATCTGTCCAGCCAGTCCCCAGAGAGAAGCCAGCCTTCCCTGTCCACCACTCAAAGTCAACGCTCATCCAAGTTCTGCCATGTCTTCCTCTCTTAAACCCACACATTCCTACCCATCTCTGCTCCCCTGGGCTGTTTCAAGAGCCTTGTAATTATTCTCTCGACTCAAACTTGCCCCACTTCCATCCAACTCCCATAAAACAGGCCGAGCAATCTTTGCAAGACACGAATATGACCCTGTAACTCTCTGGCTTAAAATTCACACGTGACTCAGAATTAAAAGTCTTCAGAATAAAATTCAAACACGTTGGCACACAGTCTAAGACCTGATGGGATAAACTCTATTTCTCCAATCTTCGGGGGCCATGATGATGCTGTGGGTGAAACATTGAGCTCCTAACCTAAAGGGAAGTGGTTCAAATCCACCATCCACACAGCAGGAAGTCAACTTCCACAATGATTACAGCCTCAGAAATCCCATGGACCAGCTCTCCTCGGTCCTGTGGAGTCGCTATGAGTCACAGCAGACTCCAGAGAGTGGGATTGGATTTTGTTGGGTTTGCTTTGGTTCTCTGTGCTTCCACTTCACTCTTCATTCCTGTCGGTCTTGTGGTTACACGGGGCCACTAACCCACCATACGCGTGGCCTCAACTGCGAGCTCTGGTGCTGCCCTCCTCTCTCCATCACCATCTTTGCTGCCATTACTCAGCTGGCCTTTCAGAATCAGGTGCCATGTCTTCCATATTTCGGACCCGCCCCCTCCTTCCTCCATAGACTAGGGTGTTGTTATATGCTGTCAACATTGCTGCTGCAGAGCCTCTGAGAGGATTGAACTGACAACCTGTCTGAAAGGAGGCGATTGTTTAACCCCTGCACCACCAAACTAGTGAACCCAGAAAACACTGCCAAAAAGGAAATTCTAATTCCCAGCAGCCCGAGGACTGCGTAGATCTTCCCCCACAGGGTTTCTGAGACTGTACACCTTTACAGACGCAGACGGCCACGTCTTTCTCCTGCAGAGTGACTGGTAGGTTTGGACGCTAGTCTGTGGCTAACAGCCTTAGAGGTTACTAATGCACCACCAGGGTTTCTAGACTTAATTAAGGCCCTCTATTTTTTTGCTTTGATTTAAAATGTTTTATTATTAATTGGAAATGAATACCTATATCATAACATTCCAAAGTTCAGTCACATCCAGCAGAATTTTACATTTGTTACCACAGTCAGTTTACAAACATTATTTTTCTTCATGGACTCCTCAATATTGTCTCCCCTTCACCCCGCCCTGACCACTGCCCTCCCCCTCCTCACCCCACCCACACCCACCGACACCTTTATTCTACTTGCTGTCTTTATAGGTTCATCAATCCTGATTTCATACACTGAAAACCGAAGAAACATGTAACACGACTTCAACAGGGTGACCTCCAACGACCTAACACCTCTGAGAGGCACTCTAATGTGTACAAACAGAGCAATACAAACCAAAAATACAGAAAATTTTGGAAACCAGATCAGGTCCAGCCTGCTGATAAAATTTTAACAGTTAAAGTCAGATTTATGCCTTTGATCGTCTATACTTCTCTCTCCCAAGCACTCTGTTTAGTGACCACCTTCCTCCGGTCCCTCAATTGTGTGTCCCTTAATTGCCTACGTAGTTCCACTAATGGATCTTGAGTTCCCACCACCATCCATCGCCTTCTGCAAACCAGATTCTCACATTTTAGGCTCTAATACAATCTCTCTTTTGACTCTGGGCTCTGGGCTTCACAATCCGTCAGTGACTGGTGATGGTGTGCTTCTGCCATGTGGACTTAGTTGACCTCTCATTGAGATGGTTTAGATTTTTAACCTATATTTACTTTTCTTATTGACAGTACTCTGCTAAGATATGAGAGAGGACCTCAAAAACCTTTGTGAGCAAATGGAATTAAAAGATCATGACAATGTTCCATGAACTTCATGAAGCCCCACCTCCCACTCATACAGTTGTTAACTTAAAAAAATAAAAATAAAACAGAAAGATGAACTTGTTTCCTACCTGATTTGTATCTACTTCATTTAAGTTCTTTTTCCCAAATCTTCATTCACATCTCTCCATCCTCCGGCATATCAGTGACCCAAGGCATCTCCATTCCTCAGAAAGCTTGTGGGAGGGGGTGTTCGGGAAAAGAATCACCAATGGTGGCTTCAGTGTAAGATGAGGTCCACCGAGTGCTCTTCTTTTGAAGTGGCGAGCAGAAGGTTGGGGAGAGGAAAGTATCTTTGGGTTCCTTCTGAGAGAGGAGCATTAAGACCAGGTCCTGATCCTTTCAGACAATGCCTAGATGCTCTGGATGGCAGCAAACACACGGAGACACCCATTCAGTGCTTCCCCATGAGGGACAGAGTGCTTCCAGCCATCGCAGAGAGGGGAGGTTTCTTCAGTTTGACCAACCCACCCCTGATGGTGTCCTCAGAGGGAACTGTGAGGCAATATTTATGGGAGAAAACATGAGCAAGTGCTACCCTGAAGGCACTCACACAGCCGTTCCCTTGTGCCAATCTTTTTTAAAAAGTGTTTTAATTAAAAGATCATTTCATTGGGGGCTCTTACAGCTCTTAGAACAATCCATACATCAATTGTAT
>NW_022111300.1:54645247-54646665 GCF_000313985.2 Echinops telfairi
CTGAAGAAATGCCAACTCAAACATCCCCCAAAGTGGTGAAGGAGCCTCCCCAGATGTAGGAGGGAGGGGGGACTGTCTTTTATCACAGCTGAAAAGAATATCTGAAATATTGCAAAGAAAGCCTTGAATCAGGGGATTTTTATCACGTAAGACAAAGCATTTTATTTCCACCAGACTATTTACAGGCTCATCCGAGAGGCAGATAAAACCCTACAAACAGTGGCTAGCATCAAAAGAGAGCTAATGACTGGCTCTGGAGACCAGCGAAGTTGGGAGTATGGGCTACATGTTAAGTAGGAAAGGCCGACGAGAGGGAGCAAGGCCCGTTATCTCTGCGTGGGGGAAACAGCGCGCAGGGCAGCGGGCTTTCTTCTCCTTTTAGCACCAGGATGATGAAGGCAGATGTGCCACAAGATGTGCCGCTTGCTGAGTCGGCACAGACGCAGTATGAGGATTGAACCAAATGGAGTCCTTTGAGACCACAGCCGACGAGCTTCCTCCGGAGCAGGGCCTGGCTCCTCACTGCCCGCGCCTGCTGTTCTTGGGCGTCCACTGAGGCTCAGACCCCCAAAGTGAACAAGGGCAAAACTGGAGGTGAGCTTACCCATCCTGCTCACCTCAGAGAAGCTATTAGGATTGACCCCCCCCTGCTCTCCTTCTACTGGTTCTGATAGAAGGTGGCCCCGTTGGGGTCTCCTTGCCGATTTATTTTTCTTTGTTCTTCACCTCGGGGAGTCTGCTCTTCATGTTCTTTGAAGCACAAGATGCCCGCAGAAAGCACTTCCCCTCTTCCCTTCAGATGGCCACACACATTAACAATCAAAACAGAGCCCCATGCAGCTCAGCACGAAGGAAGGGGCTTGAAAACGTTTGTGGGGAAATGAAATTAAAAGACTTCCCACAAACTTTTTGAAGCCCCTCACCACCCCCCATACACACACATGCACCCATGTAATTCCTAATTGCCTCAGTAGCTCCTCCTTCCATTCCAAAATGACCCTGCACTGGAGTCCATTCCGACTCCTAGCCCTTCTCAGGGGGTCCCGAGGCTGGACGTCTTCAAGAAGCAGGCTAGGGGTGCTTGGCAGATTCGAACTGCTGGCGTCTTTGGTTGGCAGCCGAACACTGAACTGCTGCACACCTGCCCTTCGTTCCTGCATTGCATTCCATAACACGGTCACAGGCCAAGAGCTGGCTCTCTTTCCACTCCCCTGAAAGATATGTCCCCTGTAGGCCTCTCCTTAGCCCAAGGTATTGCACTGGCCAAATCTGCTCCAAAAGACCTTCGTGAAAGGTTTCAGAACAAAGATGGTAGTCTGAGGAGGAGGAAAGAACGCCTGAACCAAGCCTGGTGGTTTTCAAGGACCCGATATGCATTCGAAGACAGAAGGAGAGTTGCGGACTTGAATGATGGTGCT
>NW_022111300.1:54647305-54648633 GCF_000313985.2 Echinops telfairi
GACCCGGAGACGTGAGGTGAGCACTTGCCATTAGCCGACAGGCTCTTTCTAGAGAGAGTGTTGTCGCCGCCATCCCTGAAAGGGGCCATCATGTTTGGCAAAGTGGATAAGCAGCAAAACACAGGAGCCCGGAGGGGAGATGGAGGGACACAGTGGCCCCACGCTGGACTTGAATGTAACAATCTCTGTGTGGACTGCATGGGACAGGGGGTGTTGGGTTCTGTGGAACAAGGGACGGCTCTGAGTCAGAACTGGCTCGATGGCCCCTGTTAACAGCAACAAAGGGACAAAGGTCTCAGCTGGGGAATGTAAAATCAGTATCAAAACCTAGACATTTGACTCCATTCTGGCCAACGAGACAAAAACTCACGTAAAGCAGAGTATTAGCTGTATATACATCACCCAGCACACAGCGCCTCCGAAAATGTCAGCCTCAAGCTCGGTGCTTGGGACCTGCTGGAAGAAAATGTGTCCATTCTCACATGCACAGTGTCAACGCCAGGGGAATCTGTCCTTTCTAGTTGCACACCTGGGGCCCCACCACCACCATGTGTGAGTGTGTGTGTGTGCACATGTGTGCTTGTGTGAGTGTGTGTACATGGGTGTGTGTGCATGTGCATGTGTAGGCATGCCTGTGTGTGTTTTAGGTGACCATTCGTTCACAGAGGACATGAGTTCCCCACTCAGCTGTGTGCAGCATTGTTTGCTGACACTGGTGATGATCCCCTCAATTTAACAGCACTCACCCGACTTCCTCCCTCGGTTTCCTGCTTCTCTCGGTTCTCCTCTGCCCCTTCCTGCCCATGGAAATTTTGGGGGGTCAAATATTGCCCTTGGGGTCACACATGTGTGCCCTTGGGGTCACACATGCGGAAGCTTCAAAAAAGTTCATGGAAGTGTTACATTCACTGTTAAATCCAGTTCCCACTGGTTTCTTGCTGTCCCTCGGGAGGCTGAGTGCTCTGAGGGCCATGTTCCTTAAGGGTGCTATCGCTCACTGGACAGGCCTGCCAGGCTTTGGGCTCAATGTTGATCTGCAGGGGTGGGTTTCATTCTAGGCTGGAAGGGTGACAAAGGGCCAGCATCCTGGTGGTCACTGACATCTTCAAGGCCAAGGGTTCTATCTTCCACCCTAAGATTGTAGGGATTTCTGTCCAGTCTTCTCTTCAATGGGGCAATCTCTACCCACGTAAATCTGATCACGTGTCTACCTCCCTATAAGCCTACATTTTTAAAGCATCTGCCTCATGGGAATCTCATGAAGGACACCCTAATTCTGCCCACACCACTCACCACTACCTTCCACATTTGCAAGGCACGCAGACAAA
>NW_022111300.1:54648985-54660383 GCF_000313985.2 Echinops telfairi
GCTACAAAGCTCCAAGGACTAAAAAAAATTAAGGGGATTGATGGGAAACTTGGAAGAAAGTGACAACTTTGATATAAGTGACACATGCGATTCGGAGTGGAAGGAGCTTAATCAATAGAAATCAATGGGGTATTGTGCCTGCAGACTAAGGAGATATTTCTTGAAGACAGATACAGCCCTCCCAACAAAGCACAGTATACACAGAAATCACACCCAAGTAGGCAAGCAGCTGCAGAAAGATCAATGCCTTGCCAGGTAGAAACTACTTCTAGGGTTGAGCTACAGATTCCCTACCCAACAGCAGAAAGCCGAGAAAGGGAGATTAAACACAACTGGTAATCTGGGAAATCCTACCAGAGAAGATTAGTGAAGTCTAGCAATCATTGCCATCCATCCTAAATTCTCCCTCTGAAGGATCATGGGGCCACTGTGTCGGGCTCAACTACAGAACTGGTCCCTGAGCCCACAAGCAGTGGAAATCCTTTGAACTTGAGATTGGACTGCAGAATGGAATGTATTCATACGCAGCGTGCACTTGTAGCCCATGACTAAAGGGCAATTCTGACTAGAAGGGCAAAGTCAAAGAAATTCATTGGAAATAGAAAATGTAATGAAATGCAAATATTCAGGTTAAAAAAAAACCCGCATAAAATATAGAGTTGAAACAGTGGTTTAAAAAAAAATCCCAGAAGAATCCCCAAAGACTGCTGAAAAACACATTTCTGAAGATCCTGGGAAACACATGCTTCAGATCTAAAGGACTAGGTACCGGAGACAAAAACCCCAGTGGCCAGACGGGCAAAGTCAAAGGGCCCCAGTAGGATGCAGGTGTTGCCCCCAAACAAAGAGCCCATTCACTCCGTGGGGGAGAAGGACGAAGGCACAAATAAGCAGGCAGACCAAAGGAATATCTGAAAACGATCCTGGGAAAGACTGCAAAACCCACGCCGACAAGTTTTCAGAGACATCACAGAGACAGAACGGGTGAGAGAAACGTATCCTGTTTGAAAACAGCATCCACAGGAAAAGTTTTTTCTGAGTCAAGAAAGAAGGACGGGAACATGACAATGTATTTGGGTCTACCCTAGACAAATGATGCCAGTCGAAAGTTCAGACCGATATGGACAGCCCACCGAGCCTGTGAGATGACCTGCTCCTAGGACGGTGGGAGTCCAGTGGGCTGGGTGGGGGAGCCTTCCGTCTGCCGTCCCAGGGCGGTGAGGAGGCGCTGAGTCCCATGGCCTCCCTCTGTCTGGCTTTCCTCATGGACATCGAACACTGATTGATGGGCGCCCTGCCTTCAGCTTGGCTGTTGCTTTACGGGAAGAGTGGTTGTTCTCTCAACATTCTCCATAAGCCTTCACTTTCTTTTTTATTTGTTTAAACGTTGCATTAATAAGAGTAGGAGCCCTGCTGGACAGTGGTTAAGAGCTTGCTTCGACATCAACTGTTCACAGGAACGTCAATGACTCTCCCCCACCAGCCACTCAGCGGGAGAAGTAGCTGTCCTCTCTGCTTCCGTTCAGATTCACTCTTTCTCCCTTGTTGCTGTGGATGGTTTCGAACTACTGACTAAGCAGACTGCAGCCCCATGGGTAACCACTACATGACCAGGGTTCCTTTCCATACAGATTACAGCTTTGTAAATCCTAGTGGGAAGTTCTAATCTGTCCTAAAGGCTGGCAATGAGTTGGAATCAACTCAAAAACAACAGATTTGATGTGTGTTAATTTGTTGTTGTTGTTTTTCATGTGGGTATAAACCCAAAGCCCTACCCACTGTCACTGAGAACTTTCCATCTCCAGAGAACAGAGTGCGGTGTCCCCGGGCTCTTGAAAGCTGTAGGTCTTTATTAGAGGGACTGTCTCCTCTTTCTCCCAGAGTGGCTGGTGGACTCCCACTGCTGACCTTGTGGTTAGCAGGCAAACGCATGGCCCATTTGCCACCAGTATGCTGAGGTTTATGGGTTTTATGGGAGTTAAATGAAAGAATCCACGAGAAGCCTTTAAACAATCCATATGCCTGGGCTGCTGCATAACAAACACTAGATACGTGATGGTGGTGTAGCGGTTACGAGTTAGGCCCATGATCTGCACCGGTGGACAGTTCGAAACCACCAGCTACTCCAAGGGATTGGGATCAACTCGGTTGCAGTTGGTTTGGAGTGGTTTGGTCCCTCTGGTTTGTGATTAGTGTCAAAAGTCCCTGTGTGCACGCATGCCACCTCCCATGACCACATTGATGTCACTCACCCAGTTTTCCCCTTGAGCTCTGACTCCTCAATGCTGCCAGCCAGAGTTCCCTTCAGATGTCAAAAACCAACCTTCTCGATTCCCAGACTAGCTGCTCAGCTCATGGGCCCTAAGTCAGTCGATGAACATTGGTAACAGAGTGGATTACATATTGTCTGCTAACTACAATGTGAGCAGTTCAAAGCCATCAACTGCTGCAAGGTAGAAAGATGAGGTAGTCTGTTCCCATAAAGACCTACCGCCTTGGAAGCGGCTGAAAGCAGTGCTATTCTGTGCTGTAGAGTCATTATGATCCCAGTATTGACTCGATGGCAGTGGGCAGTGGTGAGCGACCAGGATCCCAAACTGAAGCCTGGGGCCATTCTTGAGTGAGCCTGTGTCACAAGAACTTCTCACATACAGGGAGATCCTTTCACTTCTCAATTCCGGTCCTCTGTAATCTTCTGCCTGGAGCCACTCCGAGGACCCCGGAGGTGGAGCTGCTTTTTTCTGCAGGTAATGAAGACTAAGGGAGACCGATGGTTCTCATCCGAACGTAGAGCATCAAAATCAAACCCACCAGCATCCAGTTGATTCCAATTCACAGCAGTGCTGTGTCGCATTTCCCAGCTGGAAATCATGTTTTCTGTCCCAACTGTTTCATTGGCACAGACTCACATATTGTACAATGGAGTGGTTCCATCGTTCAATCACATTAAGGGGAGCTGTACAATCACCAGCACGTCTTAGACCCTTACCCAGATAGCTTCATTTTCCTCCCTTGGAGCCACTGGTTGGTTTGAACTCAGGACCTTATAAAGTTAGGAGCCCCACTTTAGGCACACCTAACCCACTGTGCCATTGGGGCTGTGCTAACTACTGGAAGCATGGTTCTATCGGTCCAGAGAACAGCCCAAACACTGGGCCCTTGGATAATTTCACTTCTAGGACTATGATGGGCTATGTTATTCAGATCTGGCTTTCAGATGTTCACCTCTCAATGATGAACGTATTCGTTGAGATATAGTAAAAAGGGGACATTCTTCTTCCTTCTGAAGCTCCCTCCTTCCCGCGGTCCCTCATCTCCACGCATCCAAGTCAGAAGCCCATTTCCACACCTACTGCAGATACAGCAGTGGTGTCTGTACGCTTGACATCATCCCTGTCCCTTCTCAAAGCCCCCAGCCTTGCTCTGTGCTGCTTAGACCTCTCTGCCTGAGTAGTGAGCACTTTGGTTTGCAGAGTGAGTTGCACGCCTCCCCTCTGAGAAACAAAGACTCATTTCTAGGCCCCCAGCAAACAATACCTATCTGTGTGATTAGGAGGAATTGACCCAAATTGGAAAATTACTGTTGTCAACTTTCATCAACTAAAACACAGTTCAAAACATCAGAGTGGCACATAAACAATGAAGTTAAATCATTTTCTCTTTTGGTTCAATCTTACTATTTTCCCTTTGGTTCAATTTTGCCATTTTCCCTGAAAACATAATAGCGGGTCTGTGTGGAGTGTACAATTTCACCACCGGGTCGGCTCAGAGAAACACAATGCCGTGACTAGCAACGCCTCCATTTTATTGAACCTTCATTCTTTCCAGGGACCGTGTCCAGAAATGTAATAAAAATCAAGTAAGAAGGGACAAATTCCAGGTTAAATAAACACGTATTCACTTAATTAGATGAGCAACTGTGCTCCTTAAAGGAGAATAAAGAGCGAGTTTGAGAAACAGGACACCATAAGCCGATGGGACAGAGGAATGGCCCTGTTTGGGGCCATGCACTAATGTCACCAAGCTCTGCCTCAGACCTAGTGACTTGATTCACTGGTGTTTCTCAGATTAAAAGAATGGCTGGCCTCCCTGGTAGCATCCAGCTTGTAAATAGAAACAAATGGCCTCTCTCCATTAGTGGGATCAATTAGCAGGCAAGCCAACCTTCTCTAGGGTCTTTGGTTCTTGCTCCGTCATAAAGGAAATGATTCTACCAATCAAACCAACATGCAACCCATTGCAACCGATTTGATTCCAAGTCAGGGTGACCCCAGAGGACAGAGGACAACTGCTCCACCGGAGCCCTTAGGCTGTGGTATTTACAGATGTGGTCTGCCTCCTCTTTCTCCAGCAGAATGGATCTGTGACCTTTCTGTTAGCAGTTCATTACTTAACCAGTGTACCCTCAGGACTCCTTCAATTATATACCACATACAGAGAGAGAGAGACTCCTTCACTGTGCTACTCTAGAAATGTCAATGCTAGTAGCAGATAGCAGCTGATGCAGCCAGCCAAGAAATGGGGCAAATATGTTCTGAAGAGCCAGCCTGGCACAATGAGCGTGCGGAGGCCCATCAGTATTCTGCTATTTCAACGGTGCACTTCAAGGCTCAGACATCCTTCCACTGACTTTATTCTTATTGGTCATAATCATCACCCCACTGCAATCAGCAGGTGTGACGCATGGAGCTATCGACGGAGCATGTGGATCTTACACACCTCATCTCAGTCCCGGGAAAGCCGTTTCCATGCATCCTCCAGAAACGGAGGCCTTTCTCTATGAACAGATTACAAAGATGGCTTTGTAAAAGAAGCAGCCGCTGAAGTCAGGGGAAATTGTCTTGCAGCGAGACACCCGGGTGTGAATAACCTCTCCCAGAAAGGAAGTGCCAGGAGCCCCATCAGCTGAGTTATTTAATTAAAACTATTCTGGGGTAAGTAGGAGCGAACTTGCCATGGGGGAATCATGTTGCTTTGTTCCCTGAAGGACTGGCTTGATAATCTTCAAACTCCCAGCCCGCTCAGAACCATAAAGGCTGTCTTCAGAAACAGACGCCTGCTGCCATTTTCTGAGAAGAAAGGAGCAGGCATCCTGCCTGCAAACCCATCCTCTAGGAAACCAAAGAGCTACACACACACACAGAGCTGAGACATCGAGGCCCTGGACCCAGTGCTGAACAGGTTGGCACCAGATGGCGTAAATGCAGAGACAAAACCCACCCAGGCTCCCGAGGTGCCGGCAAGCCAGCGCTTTGCTTCTTCCTCAATTCTTCAGTCACTTATTTTCCTTTTGGCTCGTGCTGTATTCTGTCCTAAACACCTGTGTTCCATAGCTGTATCTAGTTGCTGTTGTGGGGTTCTGCCCCATAGAGACCCTCCATAAACAGCATGAAACGCTGCCCAGACGTCCACCATCCTCACAATTGGTTTCATGCTCCAGCCGCTGAGGCAGCCACTGTGTCAACCCATCTAGACAGCGTTCTCCCTCTTTACCAAGCACCATGTCCTACTCCAGAGACCGGTCTCACCTGACAAGTCCAAAGTAGGAGAGACGAAGTCTTGACCTCAGTCTTACCATTGAGATATAAAACAGAGTTACAGATCTATAATAAGAGTTCGACTTTTGTCAGTACTGTGATCAGCCAGAGTGTAAATTCCTGTCGCTTCCTTTGAAGGTCACCAACACCTCGACTTCTGCCTGTTACGTCTCGAGCATTTCCCAGAGAGGATTCTGGGGAGCAGCACTACCTGCGGGGCTCTCAATCACCAGACCAGGACTCCCGTGTTCCGCAGCCATAAAGAGGAGCAAGGTCTGGATGCCGCCGCAGCGTGGCTGAATCGGCTATAGATTGGCTGGATCAGCGTGGCTCAATGCCACCGCAGCGTGGCTGGATCGGCAAACACAGCACAGAGTGAAGAACCCAGTTACAAAAGAGGAGCTACAGTACGATCCTGCTTAGAGGAGATTGGGGAGCGCATGAGGACCAGGGTTTATTAGAGGTCACCAGGGGTGAAATAGAGCCCAGGTAGCACAAGGGCTATGGGCTCTATTTTATATTTAAATGGTAAGAGTGAAGTCAAGACTGCATCGCTCATACTTTGAATGTGCTTGGCTATCCGCATGGAGCTACTAACCACAAGGTCTGAGGTTCAAACCCACCAGCCACTCTGCCAGAGAAAGAGGAGGCATCTACTCCTGTGAAAATGCGAAGTCTCGGAAAGCCAAAGGGGCAGCTCTCCCATCCTGTCAGGTTGCCGTGAGTCAGAAGTGACACAATGGCCGTGGGTTTGGATGAGTCTGAGGGGAAGAAGGGGCATGGGTGGTGGAGTGGTTAAGGAGCTCAGCTGCATACCTAAAAGGTCAGCGATTCAAACCCACCAGCTGCTCCACTGGAAAAAGATGAGGCTGTCGGCTCCCATAAAGATTTACTGTCTTAGAAACAGGATGACATAGGGTTGCGATGAGTCAGACTCGACTGATAGCAGAGACTCTGGCATTTAGGACGGTCCCCAGGGCAGGGGTAGGGCAGAAAGCAGAGTGGTTTCTTAGTGGCATGAGCCTCCATGAATAATGGGAGATCAATGGTGGGGACAGGAACACACCTGTCATCAACGGCGCGGGAGAATTGGCCACTGTTTGGTTCTAGAAACATTTCACCAAAATCAAGCAATAAAAAAGAGTCCCTCACTACCATGACCCCAGTGCTGCTTCTCAATTCAGACTAGACTGGAACATGTACACAGGTATGGAAAGGGATGGGCGTTCATGACACACAGAATCCAGGAACAGGAGTAGGAATGGTGATGCCAGAAGGGTAGGGGAAGAAGGTGAGAGGGAGGGAGAAAGGGGGAATCGATCGCAATGATCGACACGTAACCATACACCCCTCTCCAGGGGGAAGAACAACAGAAAACATGTGGGGCAGGAGACAGAGGTCAGTGTGAGAGATGAAAATGATAATAATGTATAATCTACCACGGGCTTATGAAGGGCAGTGGGAAGAGCTGGTACCGAGAGCTCCATAGAAAGTAAATGTCTAGAAGAGAATGAGGGCAACCTATGTACGAACATGCCTGATTCAATTGACGTATGGATTGCGATGAGTTGTAAGAGCCCCCAATGTAATGATTTAAAAAAATAAAAGAATCCCTCATTAGCAGCAGCGGCTGGCTGGCCACGAGCAGGCCTGCCAGGCCCCCAGTCATTCCAGCAGACCCTGCAGGCTGTAGGACACTGGCTTAGCTCCCGCTCTTGCCCCCCACCCTGCCCCCAACAGCGCCCACTGGTAGAGGAAACGGGCCCCAAGCCTGTGGTTGGCAGCCTCCGGGGCACTGGGTAGGAGCCGCTGCGGTTAGAAGCGGTGGGAGAAGTGCAAACACGCTTGATTACTGAGCGTTAAAGGAGGAAACCCCAAGAACTGTGCAGCCTCCACACAGGAGCGCAGTCTGCGGGCCGCGGGGGAGGGGACAGGCCTGTTTCCGAGCTGGAGCTGGAAACTCAGACACATGGCTCCGTCCCTGCGGTCATTTGGAAGTCCAAACCACTTCTAACAGGGGAGAGTTCGTGCTCACAAATGCAGTGGCCCGGCGTGCACTTTGGAATAACTCGGGAGCCAAGGTCTTCTTCTGCAACCTGCTGCAGCTAGGAGTTGCCAGGGACCCTGGCGACAGAGTGGGCTATGTGCTCTGCTGCTAACCACAAAGTCAGCAGTTCAAAAGCCACCAAGCCCTCCAACAGGGAAAGATAAGGCTGGCTGCTCCCCTGGAGATATTCAGCCACAGAAATGCACACAGGGAAGTCCACTGTGTCTTATAGGATCACCATGAGTCAGATCCAATGCTCAGACAAGAAGGAGAACATGTGAAAGGGAATGAGGTGGTCCAGTACAATTCTGTCTACCCCTATGGGAGGCCCTGGCTCCCTTTCAGCTGATGCTGCTGATGTAGCCACCATTGTCTGCCAGTGGAGGGAAGGATGCTGTGGACAAGTTTTATTTCAGCAGGGCTCCCATGCTTAGACCTAGGCACTGCCATGGAGTCAACCCCGTCTCCTAGTGGACCCTCTAGGGCAGAACAGACCTGCTTCTTTTGGTTTCCAAGGCTGGGCACCTTTACAGAGTAGACATCTTCATCTTTTTTCTGCAGAGCAGCTAGTGGACTTGAACCATCAATCTTGTAGTTAGCAGACAGGTGCTAAAACCACTGTGCCACCAGGGTGCCTGCAGACTGAGACAGTCTACAAAAAAAGTCTTGTGATCTACTTCCAGAAATCACTGGAGAAAACCCTCTGAATTACTATGTCTGAGCTGCAACTATCTTGAGGATGGCACTGGGCCAGGCAGCTTTTCATTCAGTGCTGCCTGGGGCCACCATGATGGGGGCAGGCTCAGAGGTGAGGTGTTGGCTCAAGGCACCTCTCGATAGATATTTTAGATTAGATTAGATAAGATTAGATTAGATTAGATAGATAGACAGACAGACAGTGACAGATACACCCATCGATTCCATTTCAATTCATAGGGACCCTATAAGGCAAAGCAGAATTACCCCTGTGGACTTCCAAGTTTGCAACACTTTACAGGAGTAAAAAGCCTCCTCTTTCTCCCACAGAGCGGCTGATGATTTAAAAGTGGTGACTTTGTGGATGGCAGTACAAGGCATAACCACTCTGCCACCAGGGCTCTGCTCATCAGGGCACAGGCAGGGAGAATCCCTGGGAGCCAGTTTTCCCACAAAAGCCCAGCGTGTACCGCTGTGAGCACCATAACCCAACCTGGCCTGCATGTGTGCACGGGTATGCAGCCTGGGGACCTCACCACGTTGTTTTCTCATTTCTCTGTCAGTGGTGTCTGCTGATAGAGCCTCACCCCACAGGCGAGGCGTGCCCCCAGCATGGAAAACAAGTCCATAAGAACGATTGGGCTCAGGTTCTGGTCCGATCCCATTCCTCCCACCCTGGAGAAGTACAAGGGCCATAACCTGGCTCCCCACAAGCCCTAAAGTCCCCCTGCCGGTCTGCCTTCTCCAGGGATGGCGCTATCTCGTGAGGACTGTGATGTCTGTACCCTGCAAGGTCTTTGTTTCAGCGTGGAACTTTTCTGAGAGGAGTAACAATAGACCATCTTTTGCACTACTGTGGTGGGGTACGATTTGACAGCACTTGTTGTTTCATTCACACACACTCGGATCAGCAAATGGAGACGAGGCATTTCCCTTCTGAGTTCACAAACATGAGCTCAAGGAGAGGGTGCACGGTTTCCACGTTTAATCATCGCCTGTGAAACAATGTTTTCCCATGCATGTTTTTAAAAATTAAAAACTAAAAGCAATCCAGCTTCACACGAGGGGTAAACCCAGAGGGATCCACGCTGGAGGAAGCCAGTTGGTGTGTCCTGGCGAGCCTAGGAACGGAGGCCACGCAGAGGCCATGTGGTGCTTCTACTTACCCCTTTGTGGACATTCCACAGACAGAGCAAAGGCTTTTAGGTCACAGCTGCCCCTCTGCGCCTGGGACTAGCATGTATATAAAGTAGTGTCATTTTCGTACCCTTGTTTCCCTCCTTCTGACTGCAGGACAGACACACACAGAACCTGGGATGGAGGTGTGCGCCTACTGGTGGCTACAATTGGGGTCAGGTGTCGCCCAGTGGGTTCCGACTCAGAGCGACCCTGTGTCCAACAGAAGGAAAACCGTGCAGTCCCGCGCTATCCTCGCAATCGCTCGTGTGTTTGAACCGCCTTCGGAGAGATTAGACAATAAAACTGGACTGTGCGGCCAGCAACCTCTGCTTTTGAAAGGTTTATGTCACCATAAACCAAGCCACGGATTACAAATCACAACTAATGGCATTAATTTGCTGATTAATAAAGGCTCTGCATGGGCTCCACTTGGACTTGTTTGTGACTATAGGCTGCAAGTTCATTTCAGTAGACTTGTCCTCTTTTGTGTTTGGGTTTTTTTTAGCCACTCAGACCACTATTAGGTTGGAAAGACAAGGAAGAAACCGGGAGGGATTTTCTTTTTTTCCCATGAAACACACTGTATATATTTACACAGCCATCTCAAGAAATCAAGTCAACAACAGCATCCTGTTAAACCCTCTGTCGACATGCTTCTCTGTCTTTTTCTTTGTTAGCATCTTTTACTTAATGACATGTACTTTCCAGGCCAGGTTAGAACCAAAGCCATCTCTTGTCCACATATTTGTAAACCATGCGCCTGCCCTCATCTCTCCCTCTCTCACTTCAAGGAACAATTCAAGTCCCTCTTCCTTAAGAACTCTGTCCTGAAACTCTTGTTTAAAAGTAAATTATAATTCTCTGAACAGTAACAACACATTACTTGTTACCTGAAATGAAAACATGCCCCCTGCAGCTTATCTCCCTCCTAAAATTCAGCAGAACACTAGTGCTGAGGTCGGTGCCTCCCATCCTCAAGGTTACCTTGAATGGTGCAGAGTCCAAATGAAGATTCGATGAGTGAACTCATTGGGAGGTGAATTCTGTCCCCACAAGTCAGCACGCTCATTTGCACCAGTTCAATCAAGAGCATGCCACCACCTCCACAAATACCCCCTCCCCTGGTTTTAAGTCAACACTCTCCCCCCATGCCAGCTTGGTAAGAGGAAAGGCAAGGGTGATGGTGGTTCCTGTGAGGCCTCAAGGCAGTATGAGCTTTGGGGGAGGCACCTTGCACTGCCAGGCACTGCAGAGCCCTAGGACCGACGGAGACTCCATCACCTCTCAGCCCCACAGAAAACCAGGAGAAGATGGTTTCTAATGGTGTGGCCAAGTCAGTAGCCTGGGCGGAGAACACCATGGCCATGGAGAGAGGAAGGGGTCTAACAGAGAGTGGCTCTCCACCCAGGGAGAGATGTAGACCAGTAAGCAACCAGCAACTCACCTAAAGTTTAGCGTTCAAGCTCACCAGGCCCTCTGCAGAAGAGGAGACCTGGCATCCTGTCCCGTGAAGATGACAGGCAAGAAAATCCTGCCTAGTCACTCTAACTCTATCACATAGGGTCCCCGTGAGCTGAATCGACACAACGCAAGCTCCTCAGGGCCTCCTTGTACATCCTGGGAGACAATACAACTCACGCAAGGGAGGGTGTTGAGCTGAGGGCAGGAGCAAGAATGTTCATGGAGTGAGGGAAAATGGGACATGGGTCACCAAGTGGGGAAAATATGGGGTGCCGCTAACTCAACACACCCCAAAGTGCAGAACATGATTCCCCGAGGTGCCTTTGTCAATGAGAGGTGTGTCTTCTGCTCTTACCTCAATAACTGCACCTGTGCTGCAACACGCGCTCCTCCCTCATCCCGAGAATCTCTGTCTTTAAAGCTTCCTTCCCATTCAAGACCCCGTCCAGGTGTCCTTGCCTGTGGGAACGCGCCCACT
>NW_022111300.1:54661069-54663541 GCF_000313985.2 Echinops telfairi
TTTCAGTCACAGAGCTTTCTTCTGGGGCACCTCTGGCTGGACTCAAACGTCTAACCTTTGGGGTTAGCAGCCAAGCTCACCATGGGACTCCTCACACAGACTAGAACCAAAAGTCCCCTGCTGTTAGGTCCAAGAACAGGACACAAACATGCCCAGGTCATAGATCTTTACATGAGCACAGTGCCTCATCTCTCTCCCTGGAAGGGCCTGGTAGGCTCAAACCACTGACCTTTTGGTTAGCAACCAAGCACTTTAACTACGATGCCACCAGGGACCCTCCTTATTCAAAGCAGACACCCGATGAAAGCTAGGTGACACATATTCTGGTGGTGCCGTGGTCAGTCGTTCAAAACCGCTAGCCTCTCGGAGGCTTGCTACTGCCATAAAGTGTTCCAGTCTCAGAAACCCACAGGGTCTCTGTGGATCAGAATCGACTGTAACCGTGAATTTTTTGTTATTGTTGACACACACTCTGAAGGAGCCACTCCTCTTGAGAGCAGTTTCCACAAACATGACCGCCTGCGCTTTGATTGGACAGAGCCTCGGTGGCAGAGTTGTGAAGCACTGGCTGTTTCCAGTCCACGCGTCAGCCACTTCGTGAGAGAAAGATGCGGCAGTCAGTCACCTTCTGGAAAGACTGCGGTCCTGGGGACTCTATAGGGCAGTTCCACTCGGTCCCACAGGGTCTCTGTGGATCAGAACCCATGAGGCAGTGCTGGGCTAGTTTGGGTGGGCTCTCACTGTCCCCTGTGGGCTATGGAATGGGTTCATCATGAGTGTTCGTATCTTGGCCAGTTCACATCTATGTACACTTGCCGATCAAATCCTCGCCAGTGTTAGCTACCCGAGAAGGGACTTTCTGGAAACAGAAGCAAGAGGAAGCCCCATCTGGCAGCAGGAAAGATGCTTAGACATGGGCATCAGAAAGCACGGGACTGGATGGGGCATAAAGCAGATGCACCTTCCGTGGGCAGAGCAGGGGACAGTTCTTCCAGGGTCAGGGTCTAGGAGCTCTTTGGGATTTGCTGCAAGCTTTATTGCTCTTGAGGTGCCCGGCACTGGCCACGTCAGTAGCTGGGCTGGCTAGCATGTGCTGGGGAGACTAGCCATGTGCTTGACACCCATCCTCATTATTGGCCGGGTTGGGACCAAAGCAGCCCCTTGTCCCAGCTTTCAAAAAGACAAATGACCTGGCTGAATTTCAAAACACCTGAACTTCACAGCACCTGCCTTCAGTGTTTCACAGAGCTTATCTCCCCAGACAGAACACAGCCACCCTCTCCCTAGCATTGTTTCCTAGGAACAACGTGATTTACTAACAAGATGTCACCTGGCCCTAAACTTGCAACTGCAGCACAAAGAACCTCCCTCCTTCCCCTACCAGCCCACATGCCTTTAAGCTCATGCCCTATGTATATCGCGCCGCCCCAGTACCAGGTGCGACTTCCCTGACCTAACTCCTTGGGTCACAGAACCTGCCCGGGGGCTCAAGATGCCCCAGACCCTTTCCCTGCTCTCCCTTCCCTCCAAGAAGTCCTTTCCCTGTCTCAATAAAATCTTTCTCAACTTCACATTCCGGGCTAAATTCTATCTCGGTTCCACACCTCCATCTCCAGCCTTTCACTCATAGGCTTCGCTTTTGTCTTACCTGCCTTTAGGGACTATGGGCTAATATTTTTGCCTGAGTGAGTGAATGTTATTCAAATGTTTACAAAGAAGAAGGGGGCTGGGACTGTGCCATGTTTGAGCCCTGAGGGTAGTCTCCAATGTGAGGACACCGTTCCTATGTCGCCCCCATCCCCTGTAAAAGCATCAACGTGGGTAAGGAGAACATGTAAGAAAACCTCTGTGTGTGCATCCCGGCCAGACCAAGTGCCTGGCACATGATAAGTCATCAGAAAAGAGCAGAAATCCATGTGCTTCCTGAGCCAGTGGCTTAATTCCTAATCCCTTTGAAGTGCTTCCAATCATTTATGCCAATTGGGCTTTCTAGAGTCCAAGTCCCCCCTCACCACCACCACCACCCTTTTTTTCCACTGTCAAGTAGATCTTCAACTTTCCCTTTACCTTATATAAAACCTCAGTATTCATAAACCCTGGTATGTTTTAAATAAAGCACAAGGAAAATTTTTAAAAACTATATTAAGGTTAATTTTGAAAAAAATGAGTTATTCTGATTTCTTGTGACTCACTTTGATTCTTACTTTAAAATAAAAGATTCTTCCCAAATCTCAAAAGTGGGCAGAAGAATCTTCCCATTTCCATGGACTGTCGGGAGCCATGGCAGGATGAACCCCTGACCCGCTTGCCCTGAGGTGATCCTGAAACCTCTGGACTGCTCTTTAAAGAACTCTCTATAGGAGATCAAAATGACAATAGCAACTTGGAAGATTAGCGAAGGCCTTCATCAAATGTGTCACAGAGTTGTGGATGTCGAAACCGTTGGGTAGGGGTATGTCAAACGGTGTATTT
>NW_022111300.1:54663641-54671456 GCF_000313985.2 Echinops telfairi
CACAATTTAAATGTCCAACCATAGCAGCAACAAACCTAGCTAAGGACACCATCATGAAGAAGTCAAAGGACATGGAGAATCATGGCCACTGCTCATTTCCCATCCTCAAAAGATAACAAAACAATCCATCTGAGTGACAAAAATATTGCCACCCTCCCCCCATAATGATGCTCACATGTCTACTTTGGTGTTGCAGCACCATTGAATTTTCTTCAATTTACCTGAACCTCCATCTTGAAGTACAAGAAAATATCAAGCTCCCTCATCATCCTTTGGCAGAAAATGGCACATCCGGCCTGGGAGCCCCATAGCAAAGACTCACCACGCGGGTCAGTGAGGGGGCCTCTCATGTTCAGCTTCAGTGGGTCCGCCTCTTTGCTGGAGGCTCTGTCTGCTGTAAGACCCTTGCCAGTTCACCCCTACCCTGGCACAGCTGATCAGAGGTGGACCACCCACTGAAAGCTGGCAAACACATTCAACGGATGACTTCAACAATGGCAAAGGAGGACTAACATGGCAAGGAGGGTTCTTGAATAACTGAAGGATGGGTGAAAGACCCAGGGGATAACCACTTCACCACCGGGGCTCTTTTACTCTCTCTCTTTTCTTTTTTGACACCACTTGGGCTCTTATGCCAAAAGGGAAAGAACCAACAAAAGTACTAAGGACAATAATCATAACTACCTTTCTCTGACTGCCATGGGACCCATTCGTTGAGCCATTCAGCAAAGAGAGAGCTACTATTATTCCAATTTATGCTGCAGCTAACACAGGTTATGCAGAATGTAATGACTGTAAAACTCAAGAGTTTCTAACAAACTCACGCCACGTGGCTAATACTGGGTTGTGGAACATACTAAGTCTCATGCCAAAAGCAATGTTGGGCACACTCCAAGAGATCATTAGATGCTTCCCAACATGGCTGTTAACCACCTCTTAAATTCTCTCTGGCTGAATGTGGATGAGATGGAGGAGGCAGTGCAAAATGGGACCCTCCCCAGGGTTCACCAGTAACTCGAGATTCCGTGCTGTAGACAGGCTTTTGAACGTCGGACACTAAAGTTAGCCCAGAGGGCTAGTGAAGAGGGGAAAGGTGTACCATCACGGGGATAAAGCACCAAGAAGAAAGATCCCGGATTCCCGAGCCCAAACATTGTCACTATCAGTTACATCTAGGCTCCAGATAGTCTTCACCCAAAGGTGTGAAACAGAAATGAGAGCATCTGAAGAAACCTAAATTTGACTTTCACTGTTATTTAAAAAAAAAAAAAAATGAAATAAAGTGGATTCAGGAACTGGAAAAATACCACCAAAATATGGTAACACATTTTGTCGCTTCTGCTTGAATTTTCAACTTGAGGACAACCAGTTTGCTTTTTTTTTAATTTGCTTGCTTGCTTTTTGGTATCCACTTAGGTCCTATGGACTCAAGTATAATAGATTGAACAGTGGTTCTCAACCCTCCTAATACTGTGACTCTTTCATACAGTTCCTCATGTTGTGGGGACCCCCCGCCAACCATAAAATTCTTTTCATTGCTACTTCATCACTGTCATTTTGCTACTGCTATGAGTCGGGAGACCTCTGTGAAAGGGTCATTTCTCATGACCCACAGGTTGAGAACCACTGGATGGGAGGGTAGAGAGGAAGAAGAAACGTGCCCTTACCTGAGTGAACCACTCGCAGCACCTTTTCCCAAGGTCCAGATGGGAACATGTAGAGGAAGCAGGAGTAAAACCCAAGATCAGCTTCGGAAGCATTATAAAAGGCAAGGGTCATATCGTTGGGAGTCATGGTGGAATTTAAGAAGTAGAGTTTATTTTCATAGGGCTCTCTGATGAGGGCGCCATATGTAGGGTTGAAAATCGCCATGGACTCTTTCTTCACTGACTGGATCCGGAACCATTCCATTTGGGTTAAAGTGTCCGTCGACGGATACACACAATGGAGAGTCATGTTCTCTGCAAACTTCACAGTTGTATCCCACATGATCTCCTCACCTAGGGCTGGAATACACAACACCATGTTCATCCACGTAGCCTTGGGGAGCGAAACATCAAATCGATACTCTGCATTTTCTCAGACCCAGGAAGAGAGTCAATAGAGATGATCATACAAGTCTTAAGATTTCTGCCTTAGTGTGAGAAGATTTCTACCACTGAAAATCCTAACTTTATATTTTTCTGGACAAGTGAGAAATTGCCTAAGCCAATTAAAGAGCATAGTACATTCTGAACAGGTCACAACTATAAGACCAGGAAAAGAGTGACAGGTTTAAATGAAGATGTAGGATTCTCTCCATTTATTTATTTTACCTTTGTACACACGAAGAATAACAAAAAGGAAAGTTCGGTAATCCATCTCTGGAGGCCTTTGGAGATCGCTCTGGTCTCTAAAACAGATAATTTTTGTGATGTTACACACAGCAATGCTTCCTTCCACGCAGAGTGTATCAGCAGTGGTTTCTTTTTCTGCAGAAAGAGCACAGGAAAAAGGTTACAGCTTCAAAGGCAGGCTGGCTTTCGGATAAGGATGGGTAGATTGAAATGACTTCCCTCTCGGGGAAATAGCTTGTTTCCACGCTTTTTATTTCCGATGAAGATTCACGTATTCCACAACTGTGCGCAAAGTCCACGCTAAGTGATGAGAAGACAGAAAGATCGCTCTATAAATATCGTGAGAGAAGTAGATATCTCTCGCCAATACGGAACTCCCAGTTAGTGGGGTACGGAGGGAGACAGAGACTAGAGCAAAGAGGTGAAAGAGCATCACGTGTTAAGGTGACCAGTCCCTGGAGATGATGACCATGCCTGGTGAAACAGAGGCTCAGCTAAAAGAGAAAGTCCCTCCAGGAGGGCTGGTACGTGGGCGGCAGCAAGGAGCCCAGCATAACCACCACGCAGAGGATGGCACTCCTGCTGTACACAGAGCTGCTTCGAGTTGGCACTAACTCACTGGCACCTTGCAACCACCACAGAGGTTGGGGGGCCGGGGGGGCTGTGAGGACCATGCGGGCAGCACGTGGGCACAGGGAATAGGGTGGAGCATTGGTGTTCTTTTAAACAGGAAGCCAAGGAAGTCTTGTGGTTCTTGGGGTGGGGCAGGGGGGCTTCATCCAGAACTGAGCGCTCACAGGGTGAGAAAATGGCTTCCTTTCGCCTTCCTTTCACGCCCACCCCCTTGTTGACCTCAGATATCCACTTTGGTGGCCACGTACTGGCCTTTGGAGGCCCTCTAGATACAAAACCAGGATTATAAAAGATATACACAAGCCCACCTTCCGCGACTGGGTTTGTCTGTTTGTCTGCTTGTTTGTTTTTTCTATCTTTTTAGTTTGAAATAATCATAGGCTCACAGGAAGTTGCAAAGATAATACCGAGAGGATCTGTGTGGCCTTCACCCAGGTTCTCCCAGTGGCCAGATCTCACATGATTTCATACAATATAAAAATGTAGTTGGTTTTAAGGTCCTACACTGCTTCTCTTGCTCTCTTGTCACCAGATAGTTTGACAGTCTTGCTGGGAACACATTAGCATGATACTGTCAGACTCCATGTGCTCTTCCATAACAAGAGGGGTTGTATGCATGCATAGAGCCAATGGGCAGAGTGTCAGCAGGAAAGGTAGATAAAAGCTGGGGAAGAGCAAGCAGCATTCACTAAAGACAGGTTTGACTGGTGTCCACATGAACTTCCCATGAGAGTCGATCTATTGGTATTGGTAGGTGTTCACTACTCAACATCAAAGTGAGGCTGCAGTAGGTGGTCAGGTGCAGAGGCAAGCTCTCCCTCTAGATGGCGAGCAGGTGAACAAACTCAGATACCAGGTAGAAGTTCTTCAAGGGTGTTGTCACCTTTGAAGGGAGCAGGAGGGGTGCCAAAAATAAGTGGAGACTGGGTGACAGATCAGGAGAAGTTGTTTTTGCACATGTAGACTTTCTGGCTCCAAGACAAGGAAAGTTACTGGTGTTAGATACTGGAACCACAGGACCCGATTTGAAATCTTAGGAAGGCAACTCCTCATTCCTAACATAAGCTTGACTTTGTTGGGAAATGTCACTCCTTCCCAAATACCACAAAGATATTAGGATTCCTATAAACCGCTCCCCTAACTCAAAAACAAAAACAAAAAAACTCAAACTCACTGTCATGGAGCTGACGCCGACTCACAGTGGCCATATAGCGTCAGGAAGAACTGCCCCGGCGAGTTTCCGGACTGTACCTCTTTTCGTGGACAGAAAGCCCCATCTTGTTCCTGCGGGGTGGCTAGCAGTTTCAAACTGCTGTTCTGTCCCTCAGCAGTTCAGCATGCCGCCGCTCCACCTCCAGGGCTCCACCGACTCTTAAGTTGAAAGAGCCGGGGGGCGGGGGAAGCTAGCTGACTTGGTTGTTGTGACAGAAATGCCACTAGTGGGTGGTGGGAGCAAACCAAATTCTACTTTCTCACAGTTCTGGAGACTAGAAGTCTGGATTCAGGGTGCCAACCCCTGGGGAAGGCTTTCTTTTGTGTCAGTTCTGGGGGAAGGTCCTTGTCTCTCGGAGCTTCTGCTCCTGGCTGACCTTTGTGTGGCATGGCATCACGCTTCCTGCATCTCTGCCTGTTTGTCCTGATCTGCTTTTTATATATTGTAAGAGACGGACTCAGGACACACCCTCAGTGTCTCATTCACACATTTCGGACAGGGGCCACATTTCAGCCCATGACACAATCCACCGGCTAAGTTGGCGCTGTCATCTTTTTATCCCACGCCAGAAAGACAAGTTTTCCTTCCCTCTATTCACTTCTCTTCTTGTCCCCAATCTCTCGAATCCCATGGGAGCAATAAAAAATGTTGTCCCAGTGACTTCAGGTGGCCATCAGAAAAGGAAGTGGCCTGAAAATAGAGACGGTTCATGGAAGATGGCAGAAAAGGGAGAGAAAAAGGAAAAACCACGATCACTCGGCCCTCTGATGGCATCAACGAGCTACTGGATGGACTGACACTAGAGTATGAGATTACGTGTAAGGTAGCACATTTTCTTGTTCTATAAAGCAGTCAGTCCCTGATGCTTGGGCCCATGTACACCCTTGCTGGTTCGATCATTCTGGCTGCTAAATGAAAACTAGATTGACAAGGAACAAGAAGAGGAGCTGGAAATTGTTAGGACACTGTTATCATGATGTGAGCAAGGGATGATTTTTGTCTTGGGCGAAGATGGTCGCCATGCGGTGTAAGAGAAAGGAACTGGTTTCCAGGCCATTGTCAACCATCCTTGCCAGAAGTGTCAGTAATGGTTCTCCTGGGCACCAGGCTTCCCAGTCCCCATCGGTCAGGGAAAGTGAGTGCATACACATGGTTTCAGGAGCGGGAAATTTGTAAGAGCAACTACCCCAAAGGGTGAGGGAAGAACTAACCAGCCAGAGAGGTGGAGGGAGGTGACTCAGAGAGAGCAGTGGAGATGAACATGTCTGCCCTCGGCGCTAGAAGGTCCAGGACTGTCCATGGTGGAGGTGGCCTGGCTGAAAATAAACACCTCAAGAAGCCTTGCATCTCGACCAGTAAAAGGTCAAATAATCCGACCTTTCAGTGGTCAAAAGAGGTGAGGAGACATGTCTCCAGAGAAGATATACAGATGGTAATCTACACAACATCATGAGTTAGCAGAGACACACAAAGCTTTGTCCTAGGAGGAAAATACTGCTACTACTGTAAGAGATGACAATTTAGACACAGGGGAAAATGAAATATAGAAAACAGTATGATATAGAGTGATATAGACATGTGTTTGTTTTTATCATTATGTGTCCAATGCACCACCACTCGTGTGCCGGTTTAATGAACCATGATGGCTCATGTGTTGCTGTGACCCCAAAGGCTACATCACTGATGTTTTCAATCCCAGCAGGGTCAGCCAAAGGGAACAGAAGAGCTTCCACACTAAGAACAGACTACGAAGAAGGAACAGGCAGTCCACTTCACAGGAACTCGCCGCTGGAAACCCTACAGAGATCATTAAAACACTGTGAGCTGCTAAAAAACTAAGAATGAACAGAAACAGAATCTTGTCAGAGATAGGGCCAGCAGATTTGCCCCTCAGATTGGAAAGTGCTCAAAATCTTCCTATGGCAAGCTCTGAGCTGCCTTAACCAGGTAGAGTCAACCGTAGTGCCTTGGGTGGAGCAAAGCTGTGGGAGCAAAGCCTGCGGGACCGTCAGTTGCTGATTGGGCTGGACCCCAAAGAAGAAGAAACAGCCATGAACATGAATAAATACTCAGAACTTGGAATGTATGACATATGAGTCGAGGAAACTTGGAAATTCTAAAAATTTAAATGGAATGCCTAAACATCGATATCCTAGGTGTTAGTCAATGGAAATGGACTGGAATTGGCCATTTTGAATCCGAAAATAACACGGTTTACTATGTCGGGAATGGCATTCATTCAGAGTTGGAAAAATGTTTCAAGGTCTGTCTTGAAGGGCAATGCTGTCGGTGATAGGAGGACGTCTATCCTCATACAAGGCTAATCCGATCAGTACAACTAATGCACAAATGTAGGCACCAACCACAAACACTAGTAATGAAGAAGTTGAAGAACTTTACCAATGCTTTCAGTCAGAAATTGATCAAAGACGTGGTCAAGATGCATTGATAATTATTGGTGATTGGAATGTAAACGTTGGAAACAAAGAAGGAGGACCAGTAGTTAGAAAATATGGACTTGGTGATAGAAATGATAAAATTTTTGCAAGACCAACAGCTTCATAGCAAATCCCTTTTAGCAACACAAACAGGGCAACAATGTGTGTCTTCTCCAGGCGGACTACACAGAAATCACATTGGCCACACCTGTGGGAAGAGGTGATGGGGGAAAGTGTAATGTCAGCAGCTAAAACCAGGCCAGCGGACAACTGTGGAACAGATCATCAATTTCTCATTTATAAGTTCAGGTTGAAGTTCAAGAAAATTAAAGCAGATCTACAAAAGCCAAAATGTATCTTTGAGTATATCCCACCGAAATTTGAGAACATCTCAATAAGAGATTTGATACGTTAGACTATTAACAGAAGAGCTGACAAGCTGTGGAATGACAACAACAACACCCTACATGAAGAAAGCAAAGGGTCATCCAAAAGACAGGAAAGGAAAAAAGATCAAAGTGGATGTCAGAAGAGACATGGAAACGTGCTCTTGATCATAGTGTAGCTAAGACAAATGAAAGAAATGATGAAATCAAAGAGCTGAACAGAGAATTTCAAGGACATCTTGAGAAGTAAAATATTGTATTGAAATGTGCAAATACAGATTTTTATTTTTTTTTAAAAAAGGAAGAATAAGCTCAGCATACCTGAAACTGAAATAACTCAAGAAAAAAAAAATGCAAGCCTCAAGCAGCAGTTTTGAAAGATTCAATGGACAAAATATTGAACGATGCAGAAACCATCAAAATAAGATGGAAAGAATAGAGTCACTCTACCCAAAAGAACTAGTCGGCATTCGTATATGAAGAAAAACCAGTGGTACTGAAGAAAGAAGTTCAGGCTGTACTGAAAACATTAGCCAAAACGGGGCTCCAGTAATTGATGGAATATCATTTGAAATGTTTCAACAAACTGATGAATCACTGGAGGTTCTTGATCAATGCAGTCAGGAAATTCGGAAGACAACTACTTGGCCAACTGACTGGAAGAGATCCAGATTTGTATCCCTTCCCAAAAAAGGTGGCCCAACAAAAGATGTAAATTATAGAATGATATCATTTATGTCATTCATATCCAAGAAAAACTGCGATGAAGGTTATCCAGCAGCAGTTGCAGCAGTACACTGAAAGGGAGT
>NW_022111300.1:54672671-54711702 GCF_000313985.2 Echinops telfairi
CCTCGTGAACCCTTGGTACTGGTTCCCCCTTTCTCACCTTCTACCCCCCACCTTTGCCCTACACTCATGGTATCACTGCTCTCAGTATTGATCCTGAGGGGTTTATCTGTCCTGGATTCTCTGTGTTGAGAGCTCTTATCTGTATTAGTGAACATGCTGGGGTCTAGCCAGATTTGGGGTTATGATAGTGGTGGGGGGTGGGGGTGAGGGTGGGGAGCATTAAAGAACTAGAGGAAAGTTGTGTGTTTTGTCGGTGTTATACTGCACACTGGATGACTTGTCCCTTCCTTGTGACCCTTCTGTGAGGGATGTCCAATTGTCTACAGATGGCCTTAGGGTCTGCACTCCCCTTCCCCCTCATTTGCATCAATATTATTGTTTGTTTGGGGTCTTCTGATGCCTGATAAACTGATCCTGTTGACACCTCATGACCACACAGGTTAGTGTGCTTCTTCCATGTGGGCTTTGTTGCTTCCCTGCTAGATGGTCGCTTGTTTTAACTTCAAGCCTTTACGAACCCAGATGTTATATCTTTCAGTAGCCAGGCACCATCAGCTTTCTTCACCACATTTGCTTATGCACCCATTTTGTTTTCAGTGATTGTGTCAGGAAGGTGAGCATCACAGCATCACAGCCAATTTATTAGAACAAAATGTTCTTGTATTGAGGGAGGAATTGAGTATAGGTCCAATGTCTTCCTGCTACATTAATACTTAACCTATAAATATATGTCAGGTTCTCATCATAGGAATGTCCAGAACAGGCACATCCCGGGAGACAGACACTAGGTCTGCAGCTGCTGGGAGCTCAGACATTGGGAGGCTCTTCCGAAAGGGCACAGGGTGATGATGGTGTTTTACATAAAATGATGGCCACACACAGTGGTGGGAAGCACATAATTTAACTGGTTTGCTGTCTTAATGACCATTGAAGCATTAAAAAAATCTACCAAAGGTAGTTTATTATTTCATACAGTTAATATTTAAATAAGAACAAGAAAAGAGTTACACAAAACTAGATTATGGTGTCAGAGAGAGTTTTAAAGTATTAATGAAAAAATATTAACTAATATCTGACAAAAACAATAAAACTGCTATTTAATATATTTCCATATTACTTCTTGGTGGGCACCCTCACTGCAATATTCTTCCCACTTATCCACACATCGTGGCTGTGTAACCTATCCTTAGGCATCTTTTTGCCTTAGGAGTAGGATCTCATTCCACTAGAGGCAGACCATGCAGACAAGTGTCAGTGTGACTGATGTATTAGAAACAGTTAAGCGACTTCTCAGCTCTGAACATACTATGTCCACCTCTGAAAAACTCCTTTCCACTCTTGCTGAACTTACAGTAATTGTTCTGACAGTATTTTTGGCTCTAGGCACACTTTTAGGAATTGCACAATTCACTGATCATGTCTTGTGGGAGATTGAGGTGTAAAACAAAGCTGGAACTAATGACGGCATGTCACCCTCTGGTTATTTGGCATTTTCCCCTTTATGCTAAGTGTCTGATTACTGAAATAACGAATGCGAGGGAATGAAAATGTAATATCTCCTCAAAAGTATAATGAGTTTTATGAAATGGATAAGTAAATATTGCAAGCATAGTGTTACTTGTGTATACTAATTTTGTATATGGACAGAAGGAACATTATCACAGCCTCTTAGAATACTCTGCTGCACAGACGAACGTGACGAAAGAGCAAGGAGCTCTCTTCCCATAGAGGCTTGAGGTGACCTGCCAAAACGGTCCGTTACTCACTTGACCTAGAAACCCCTGCAAAAGCATGCACATCAAGAGGGTCAAAGGTTCAGGTCCACTTTAAGAGCACCCGTGACACTGCCCACGCCATCGAAGGTATGCAGATCTGGAAAGACATCAAGTACTTGAAAGATGTCACTTTGCAGAAGCGGTATGTGCCCTTCCCACTTTACAATGTTGCCGTTGGTAGGTGTGCCCAGGCCCAAAAGTGGGGTTGCACCCAGGTTATGTGGCACAAAAAGAGCGCTGACTTTCTGCTTCGGGTGCTTAAAAATGCAGGAAAGGGTTCTGATATGGGTTCTCTGGTCGTTGAGTTCATCCAGGTGAACAAAGTCCCCAAGATGCGCCTCTGGACTTCCAGAGCTCATAGATGGATCAACCCATCCATGAGCAACCCCGGCCGCAGTGACATGATCCTTCCTGAAAAGGAACAAATTGTTTCTAAACAGAAGAGGAGGTTGAATAGAAGAAAAGGATCCCCAGACGAGAATTAAGAAGCAAAAACTTATGGCTCAGGAGTAAATTGAAATAAAAATTAAAGTTGGAAAGAGATTAAAAAAAGAAACCAGAATGTAAATTTGTGATTTTCATATTGGCGGCTGCCCAGTTGCCCACTTTAGAGAGAACCCTGCTTACAGGTGTCATTTTAACAACCAGTTTGCTGAACTCAACAAAAAATTAGGTCTCCGTTCTGCCAAACCTTTCGAACTGGTGGAATCCCACCACTGTGGCACAGCAGTGTACTGGAACGTACGAGAAGCCACTGAAGAATGCTCTCTAGAATGGTTAGTCTTACATTATGTGAGCTTCACGCCAATAAAAAAACAAGTCATCGCTCGTGGCTAGTAAGTCCAATTTCTCCGCAGGTCTTTCCACCTTTGCTGCTGGCCATAGCCCTGGCAACATCCCTTCCTCACCAACCATGCTGGTGGGGCCTCACGGCACATCCTGAGAGCCACAGGCAGTTCCGGGGCATGAACAGCACCCGAATGGCTAGAAATAAGTGACACACAAGATCATTGTCCAGGTGGCCAGGTAAATAGTTTAAAAAAGAGAAAATAAACAAATAAAGCTGTGGCCTCACTACACAATACGTACATGATGCACATATACATGAGCCTGTGTGTGTCTCCACAGAGCCCTGGTGGGTGGGGGAGTGGGTTAGGAGTTAGGCTGCTCACGACAAGGTCAGTGATTCAAAACCACCAGCTGCCCCACAGGATAAAGATGAGGCTTTCCACTCACACAGAGAGCTAAAGTCTCCCCTGCCTGGTAGGGTTGGAATCGACGTGATGTCAGTGAGTTTGCTTTTGTTTTTGGTGTGTGTGCTCAAGAAATGAACAGGCACAGAGCCTCGAGAAATCAGATGTGATAGAGCACCCTCCACGCTCAATAGCTCCTACAGCACACTGTCTCTCCCCTCCCCCACCCCCCAGGAAAGATTCTTGGGAAAGAGGTACTAGCTGATAAGACTGCTTAGTGACCACCATTTCAGGCTCAAGGTTTACAGAGCAGACTTAGCTAAGAGATGAAGAGAAGATTACCCAATGGCTTTAGGTCTAAAATCAAGAGTCTAGAGGTCACAGGTCAAAAGTGCAGAGAGAGGTAGGGGTGAAGATAAAGCTTAGCTCGTAGCATATTTCTTCAGGATGAACCCTATTTATCAACAGCAGACCAGAGACAAATAGACCTTGGGCTCAAGCTATTTTTGTTGTGTCGGCAGCTCTCTTTTGCATGATTTATGAAGAGATTTGGGTTGGGGTTTTTTCTGATAGAGCTGTCTGTGTGAACGAGCTCCATACTCAAGGAAGCCATTCATCAAAACATGGCTGAGTTTCTCTGTAACGACCCGTGTGTCAGCTATCCACATGGGGATATGTTCATCTCAGCAGCCTGCCTCTGTTTGCACGCTCTGGGTGTCACAGGTGCAGGGACACTCTTCAGGTACCCTACAGTCCTTTCTTAGGCGGACCTAGGACAGAGCTTTTCTCTCCTCAGCTATGATGCTAGGAAAACTCTAGTCACACACTCCCATCCCTGCCCCATCGCCCCCAGCTCACACCACAACAGCTCACATATATGATGGGGAGGGCACCCCTACTCTGATGCTGTGGCAGTTACATCATCTTCTGTCAACTTGCAAAGTCTGTCAATCAGGCCATAGCCAATGTGTTAGACAGGGTTCTCTAGAGAGATAAAACCAAATTGCTGATAATTTAATATATTTATTTATAAAGATAAGTAGATATAGAACAAGGAATGAACTGTTAAATCAAAATGTGTTAGACATATAATACAAGAAAGAAACAGTTAAATTATAAAACACTACAAATGGCTCAATTCAACTCACTGCCGTGAGAGAGAAGTGAGAGACTAGCAGTCCTTCCAGTCCGATCTGCTGCCAGATCTTCCTCCATTTATAGAGAGAGCTAGGCTATGTCAGCACAGCAGCCAATTAGAAGGCAGGTCACCAACTGCCAGCCAGGTCACCAACTGCCAGTCCCCAGCTCCAGTGATGTCTTAAAGGGACCTCAACTTACAGCGACACAGTCCACAGGCTAGGGGTCCCACAGGTAGTCTAGCCTTTAAATTGAGGCACAGAACAAGCAAGGCAGCCGCACACTGGTCCAATGATCAAAGAGTGAGAGACAAGAAAGGCGAGACTCACCAAGGCATTTATCTCTCTGCCCTTCAGTTAATCCCACTTGTGTTTATCGGCCAGGCTGGCACAATAAACTATTTCAGCCAATGAGGCCTCTGTGTGGGCATGGCCTTCTCCTGAGCATTCTGGGAACACCTCTCTTCTTCCCTGGAGACATGACACACATAGACACTCTGCTTGTTTTCCTACTGACAAGCCACATGGAGACCCCTGAAGGAACCAGAGCCCTGGAGCTGTAGGAGCCATGTGGAGACCCACAGCAGTGCTGATATGCTTCCACAATGACTGCATCCACAAGACTCCACCCACTGACCTGTGATCTTCCTGAATTTGGCATTATTGCATGTATTGTGTGAGTCTGAAGAGGAAATTATAGACTGGTATCATCAGACATACGGGTTCATATTGGATTTATGGACTTGATCTGGACTGGGCTGGGATGTTGTCTTAATATACAACTAATTACTCTTTGATATAAAGTTCTCTATTACACACATATGAGTGTCTATGAATTTGTTTCTCTAGTCAACCCAGACTAACACAGATGCCCTCTCAGTTGCTGGACAGCCACTGGGGCCAGGAAGATGACATGCTTGTCAGGTGCAAGAGTTTGACATCTGCTGGGATGCCCTAGTGGTAAAGAGGCTCATGGCTCTGGCAAGACTCCCAGAAGATGCTGCTGCCTGCCCCCTGCCTCGCAGAACTTCCTGAGGAGACTGTCTCCAATGAGGGGTACGGACTTCTCCCAATCAAAGTGTCTTAGTTTTACGATGCTGCTACAACAGAAATACCACAAAACCGACGCCTACTGCCATCAAGTCGTTTCCTACAGAACAGAGTGGATCAGCTCTGTGTGGGGTCACAGGGTGTGGATGTTTAGGGAAGCAGATTGCTTCATCTTTCTCCCACGGAGTACATGGTGGTTTCAAACCACCAACTTTACAGTTAGTCGTCTGAAAGGTAACTCACTGTACTACTGAGACTCTGTGAAATACCACAAGGGGATAATTTTAACAAACACAATTTTATTCTCTCACAGTTTAGGGGGCTAAGCGTCTAGATTCAGTGAGCCAGCGACAGAGGAAGACTTCTTCTCTGTGTGAGCTCTGGGGGAAGATCTCTGTCATGCTACATCCCTTGGGTCTAGGTAGTTCTCAGTGTAAGGACCCTGATCCAAATGCCCTACCCTGCTCTCACTTCTACTTTGTTGGTGGCAGAAGTTCCCTCTCATCCCTGCACCCTGGCTTAAACCCTATTTTCCAATCTTGGAAGAAATTGACTCAAGATACAGTCTAATCCTATAGATGGCATCCTGCCTCACGAACTTCCTGGAGGTGAGCATTCACAAAGCATGGGGTAATTACGGCAGATCATGGAATGGAGGATGGTCACATAATACTGAGAGTCACGGCTCACCTCAACTGATGCACAGGTTGGGGGAGATACAATTCAGTCCTTAACACCAGGGTACCCCAGATCATTGGCTAGTCATATATTTTCCCCAGGAGTTAAATTCCCTCTGTGTACACCTACCTACACCAACACACAAGAAATCAAAATCTACTTCCATTCAGGGCAGAACCTTTAGTTTGGGCTTGGCAAGGGCCCTCTTATATCAGAGCTGGTGAACTAGGGTCTTTGCACTGAATCCAGTCCACTGACTGATTTGGTACCATTAGTTGAAATCCAGCCACACTCATTAGTTTCCATGCCATCTAGGGTGTCCTCACCCCATGAAGGTGTTTTGGTCTCTTGTGATGAAGAATATTTGGCCACCAAATGTAACATATGGACTATCTGGGCCCTTACTTCAAAAGTCTGCCGAGTCTTGTGCATGACAATAAGTCTGTAGACAGCGAGTACTCCTAGTCTAGCTCATTCCTGCTCCACTTTCCTCACGGGAGGAAGGGTAAGCCTGGGAGCCCCGGCACTGCTAAGAGCGGCTCTATTTTATGATTCTCCAGACGTTTCCTATCTGACAGACGATAAGGCAACTCTAAGAACAGACTGAGCAGAGAGACCTCAAGCTAGACCTTTCACCTAAACTCTGTCAACCACTAACCCTCCAGCTTTACAGAGCATCAACCACTCACCAAACACGGCTCTCGCCCTGTCACTCCACAGCCCAGGGCCCCATGATGGGTTTATTGGCCACCCCGCCCGGTCACACACTCTTCCTTGATGACCTGTGAACTTGGCCACCTCCAACCTTTCTCCTAAGTAGGTGACTGACCTTGAGCAAGGAGGGGGCTGTTCACACAACTTCTCTTTTCCAGCCGGTTTCTGGGTGAAGGGCTTCCTGTCTGCAGCTGCCCTCTGGCACATGCAGTGCCCTTAGGGGCCTGTGCCCTGGCGAACACACCCCTGCAGGGGCTCTGAGCTTGCCCCGCAGCGCTGGCCCCACTTGGAGCTGAGGGAGTCCCCCCTCACACCAGGTAGAGCAGCGGGTTTTCAAGAAGGCAGTCAAGAACAGCCACCTTTTCCTTCGCAGCCTCTTGGAAGTGCTACGCAGTGAGAGAGCAGCTCAGCAACTCTGCTTCTCCTCCACGGTTCTAGAACATAAACGGCTGCTTCTCAATCTCTGTTCTAACTCGAAATGAAACACAGAAAACACTGGAAGCTGCTTTCTTGGCTTCTTCTTCCCTGTTCTCACCCCCCTACCAATCAAAGCACTCTCATTCAGAAGCCGCTGAAGCTCAGGAGGCTGCGTTATCTCGGACCGGATCTCAGTGAGGTTCCGGCTGCCTCCCACAGACTGTTTCGCCCCTTGTCTTGTTCTCGACAGAAAGAGGATCGACATCTGTGCTCTCTGAGAAGTGTCGCCACACAGCACACCGCGCCTGGATACACCGACCAACTTGACATGGCCTACGACCCTAAAGGTTGGCCTTGGTAACCTGCAAAAGAAAAACCCCAACAAGTGCCGAACCAAAAAAAAAAGGACCCATGGAGCCCAGCTCCACTCTGGGATGCAAGGGACCCTGGGCATCGGAATCAACTCGAAGCCAAGGGGCTTGGTTTGGTGGTTTGGTGTCTTAGAAACACAATCATTTGGGAGATGCCGGACAGTGTAAGACATGAAAAACTAATAATAATTTATAAATTATCAGGGGTTCATGAGGGAGGGGGGGCGGAGAAGGAGGGGAAAAATGAGGAGCTGATACCAAAGGCTCCAGTAGAAAGAAAATGTTTTGAGAATGATGATGGCAGCAAATGTACAAATGTGCTTGACACAATGAATGGAAGGAGGGATTGTGATAAGAGTAGTATGACCCCCCAATAAAATGATTTTTTTTTTAAAAGAAACAATCATTTCTCAGTGGTACCCAAGGACAGAGATGCTCCTATTGGTCCCTGAGCTGCTGGTAGAGGTTAGCCATCCCCACCTAACTATAGTAAGAAGTGGAGGTCAGCTGTCCCCTTTATACGAGGGAATACCCCCCCAAAAGAGAAATTTTTTTTCACAGTTATGCATTTAAATTTTTTTAACCAAATAACCTTATCATTTTCAAAGTACTCTCCATTACATGTAATACTTTTGGTATATCTGTGGTTCCATTCTTGGAAACATTTTTCAAACTCATTGGTTTAGATGGCTACAGTACCTCGTTTTTTGTTTCACCTCTTCTACATCGTCAAATCACTGTCCTTTCATGCCCCTCTTCATCCTCAGAAACAAAAAGAAGTTGCACGGAATGAGGTCAGGTGAGTAAGGTGCCTGGAGCAAGAGAGGCATGCTGGTCTTTGCCAAAAACAGGTGCACTGAGATGGTTGCATGAACAGGTGCACTGTTGTGGTGGCAAAACCAGTCTCCCATTTGCTACAAATCCAACCTTTTTTGTTGAACACTGTTATGCAATCTTCAGAACCTCTGAATAGAAAGCTTGATTAACAGTCTGTCCTGGTGGAACAAACTCCAAATGCACTACAAGTCAACATTTCCATCCATTTCAGAAGTTGACAAACATCCAGAATGAGGTTTGTCATCAAACACCATTTCACCTTTTTTGAAATGGGAAAACCACTCCTCCACTTGAGTTTTCCCCAGAGCACTATCTTTGTAAGCTATGTTCAACATCACAACAGATTCTGTGGCACTTTTCCTGAGCAGAACCCAAAATTTCACAGTCACACACCATTTTCTTCAATCGTTCATCACAAAAAACGAGGTTCAAGTGAAACTACTTTTACAAAAAAATTCACTGTAACCAAAGAGCCTACCCAGGCAACCCCACTGGGTGTACTAACTCAGAGCAAATTGCTCAATGCTCGCCTAGTGGGACAAAATGCCTACCATGAAAGCTCCACTCTGCCCAGTGTAATTCTGGAGGGGGGGGGATTGGAGGGGGTACCCCTCATCTACTAGTTTGTGGAAGTAAGGCTCCCATGAAGGATGGTGGTGGGGACTTCAATGCATGCAATTCTTAGACATATTGAGAGGAAGGATGCATCGGACATGTCCCTGGGCTGACTCACCTGCACCCCTGGTGATTCCAGGTACAGGAAGAACTCTTTTGGTGAACCCACATTATGTCTGAAAGCACAAGAGGACCAAACAATGAAATGTTGCTTGTCCTTACACAGGTGTCTTTTCGTGTGCCCAAGGAAGCTTTCCTGAACACCTGCCTGACCCATACCATGCTTTGATTGGCACTGGCTGCCCAGTCTCCTCAGAGAATGCCCAAGCCTGACCCTGACCACACAGCCTGTCTGGACTAGCTCTCTGCCCTTCTGACCAGTCTCATGTCTTCTTCTCCACCGATTAAGACATAAAATTCAGAATCAAATACACATTGAATTTGAAGGACTAATAGCCCTGATTTAGACCAGCCCTTCCTTGTGTCAACCAAATGGGCCTTGAAGTAGAACTGAAACACCGTTTCTTTGGCTGACACGGTTCCTGTCCCCGCAGATTATTCACACATCGGACGTGAAAGCCTTTGTGACGCATGCTACTTACATCTATCAAATCTGGACTTGATGGTTTGTGTTGCCTGCTCTCTGGTCCAAAGAATCCACAATTATATAGCCTGAATGTCTTTCCCAAATTACTCTATTTTTTCATAATTGCTTTCTAATGCAGTGTTTACACATAAACACAAACACATCATCAACATTCTCACTATCACCCATATCCCATGATGAACGTTTGCTATTATTGAGAGAGGCAGATGGTTCACAGCTTTGGATGCTTCTCAGTAGGAGTTCATACATTCTGGTTTCTCTAGCTTGTCCTTGGAGGCTCTTGTAATCTTTTTATATGCAGAGCCTAGCAGAGGCATCCCAGTGCATTGACCTCAATAGTTGGATATATGGTTCTCTTCAACATGGAGTTTTAAAATATTACTTAACAAATAGGTAAAATGGGGAAAGATCCTGTGATCGATCATGAGTCACAAATTAAACTACAAAAACATCCTGAGACAAAAGAAGCTTCCCTGTGGGACTTCCAATAAGATGGCAAACTAGACAGACATGCAACACAGACCCTCTACAACAAAGACACAAGAGGCTGAATTCGACAGATATGGATAATAATCTTGTCCAATCTGTGACCTAGCTGGATCTGTCTTGGAAGAAGTAGGGCCAGAGTGTTCGTTAGAGGCAAAGATGGCAAGACTTCATCTCACATACTTTGGACATGTTATCAGAGGACACCAGTCCCGGAAGAAGGGCACCATTCTTGGTGAAGCGGAGGAACCAGGGAAAAGAGGAAGGCCCTCAACAAGATGGATGGACACAGTGGCTGCAACACTGGGCTCGGGCACAGGAACAACTGTGAGGGTGGCACAGGACCGGGGAATGTGTCATTCTGTCGTGCATAAGGTCGCTGTGGAGGGAAACCAATTCGATGGCCCTTGGCAACCACCACCACCACCAGATCCTCTCAGTAAGCCGGGCCCTTGTAAGGTCGGAAGGAGCCCGGGTGATGACCACACCATGCCGTAATTGCCCACGCCGAATTCCTTTTGCTGACAGGGTTCTTCTCACCTTCTTCATGCTGCTGTTTTAGTGTTTGCTAAACCTTTATGATTCTTCTTCTTTTTATTTTAGGATTTATTTGCAGAAGTATGCAGCAGGACCCATATCTCACTCCACACGCAAAAAAATGAACTCAAGAAGGACGAAAGACCGAAATGTAAAACCTAGAACTATAAAGAACAACAATGGGAAAGTAGGGGGAAACGCCGCGGCCCTAAGGCCACATCAAACATAATGGAAAGCACACAAACAACAGGAGACAAAACAAATGCCGGCGCCTTCCTGAGAACTAGACACCAATGGGCATAGAAAGAGTAAAAGAAAATCCATGGACTGGGAAGACATATTTTATTGGCAATGACCTATCAGACAAGGGACGAAAGGAGAAATTTACAGGAAACTTCAATGCCTCAGCAAGAAAAAAACAAACAATCCAAGTTAAACATGAGCAAAGGACATGAACAGACAATTCATCAAAGAAGACTCTCCGGTGGTCGACAAGCCCATGAGGAAATGTGAGTGATCATTTGCCGTCGGAGAGATGCAAATCAAACCAACAACAAGCTGTCACCTCCCCCAGCATTAAATGGCAAAGTTCAACAAAACGGGAAATAGCAAATACTGGTGACAGTGTGAAGAGCCGGGAGCTCTCCTACACTGCTGGGAGGAACGATACACAGGCAACCACCATGCAAAGGGAAGGACACTCCGTCAAAGAGTTGGGAAGAACAATATCATCTGAGCCAGCCATTCCTCTAGTTGGTATGTGTACATCAGGAGAAATGGGAGCCAAGACACAACTAGATACAGGCATAACCATGTTTATCACAGCACTCAGCAGAATAGCAAAAAGACAGAAACCGACTAAATGCCCCCCTGTGGAAGAATGGCCAAATACACTTTGGTACATACAAAGGCTCCATGGAGACAAGAGGATGGTTTGGGAAGGGGGAAGGGGAAGATGCAAACAACAAGGGGGAAGTTAGTCAAAAAAACGAGGGAAGCGAGAAAGACGCCTGCAGGCTTGCGAGAGTTAAAGGCAACCGAGGTAAATACTGCTGCATGCACAGCCCGCAACTGTGTAAGGGCTTTTTTTAAAAGCACAGCACGCTTTAGAAAGAAGACAATAGAGTTGGGGGTCTGGCCCTTCCCAATATTAAAAGACATACAAAGCTACAGTATTTTCTTGTGGAAATAGAGGGTCCAGGAACAGACTGAGGGGTCACAGAACACCAGTGTGTGAAAACAGTGGCATTTCAGTGCTGTGGGGAGGAACTAAATGGCCTTAGAGAATCTCCCGTCCTCGGCGAGCCTTTGTGACCATGGACGACCAGGCTCTCAAGGTCAGCCTCCCGTATGACACCTACCAGGCTCTGGCTCAACTCCACATGCACCTTCTGTCTGTAGGAATCAGAAGCACAGGGACTGCAGGTGGTCACAAGGATGCGGGCCTGCAGGGCTCTGTGTGGACCACACACAGGTTCTTCCCAACATCGGGAGCCTGGTGCTCTGGGGACAATATTGACTGGGTACATCTGCACCAGGCCCTTGGATGGCACCCATAGGGCACTGCGCACACATTCCTCCCCCTGTGTTCTTCAGCTTGTGGCCTACCCCAGATCATATCAACAAATCACAACCCTGGGGGTGCAATAGGCTAAGTGTTGGGCTGCCAACTGAAAGGTGGGAGGTTCAAAACCACCCATCATGCCATGGGAGGGAGAAGAGCCAGTCTGACTCTGTGGAGACTTAGAGCATGGGGAGCCCAAGGGGGCGGTGCTACTCTGTCCTATGGGGTCCTATAGGGTCACCATGAGTCCGAATTGACTCGATGGCAGTGCAGCAGCATACATGTCAAATGTACTGAGCTTTTTTTTAAAGATTATTCTTATTTTATTTTATTATTATTATTTTTTTTAACATTTTATTAGGGGCTCATACAACTGTTATCCCAATCCATACACACATCAATTGTGTAAAGCGCATTTGTACATCATTTCTCAAAACATTTTCTCTCCATTGAAACCCCCGACATTAGGTCCTCATTTTTCCCCTCCCTCCCCGCTCCCCCCTCCCGCATGAGCCCTTGATAGATTATAAATGGGTATTGTGTCATATCTTGCCCTGTCCGACGTCTCCCTTCATCCACTTTTCGGTTGTCTGTCCCCCAGGGAGGAGGTCACACACAGTTCCATGTAATCGGTTCCCTCTTTCCTACCCATTCTCCCTTTACCCTCCCTGTTTTGCCACTCACACCACTGGTCCTATTGTACTGAGCATTTTAATGAGAAAAATACTTATAAAAATAGAGAGCAGGTTTTGTACATCTAGAATGGACAACACATATTATATGAAGCCCTGGTAGCTTACTGGGTTACACATTGGGCTGCTAACCACGAGGTCAGTGGTTCAAACCACTAAAAGCTCCAAGGGAGAACAGTGAGGCATTCTACTGCTGTAAAGAGTTACAGTGTCTGAAACCACCAGAGGCAGTTCTAGCCTGTCATATACGGTCGCTATGAGTTAGAATCGGCTGGATGGCAGTGAGGTGAGTTGATATATTGATATATCCACGCATATCCCTCGAGGTCTACCTCCATGTCTACATCTCACCAAAGCCAGGGGGCACGGACGGCCTTCCCTGTGTCAAACTGTGAATCGCAAAATGATATCCACACAGAAATACCACAGGGATTCAAAAACCCCATGGAAAAAGCACCCCACCACTTCATCTCAGGTTTCCCCAGGCTCTTCGCAGTTTGAAATGGGCTGGTGTTCAGTACTCAAGAAACTCACTACTGCCCTGCAGATTCCGACTCGTAGCGATGCCATGGGGCAGAAAAGAACTGTCCCTGGGCGTTCCCAAGACTGTCACTCTTTACAGGACTAGAAAGCGCCTCCCCCCTCCTTCTTTCTCCCTTGGAGGAGCTGGTGGCTCCAAATTGCTGACCTTAAGGCTAGCAGCCCACCTTGTAACCTCTGGGCTGTCAGGGGCTCTTGGTGTTCAATACAGCATGACTTACATCCATAACAATTGGATAGTCTGCAGATGTGCTGCTGAAACCAACTGTGGCGAAGCCTCACGGTGGAATGGGGTCTTTCTTCAGATGAGGACACGCTCTGCAGTCCACTAAGTGACGACCAAGCCACAGAAGCTTCCCAGCAAAACCAGAGAGCCCAGGCCGTTGGGACCAGCAGTACCTGAAATGGGGATCTGTGTCCGGCTCCTCGGCTGAGGTCACCTACAGGCTTCCTCCAGAGTGGACTCTTTTTCCTTCTCCCTCTAGAACCTTCCCTGCCCCAAGGTTCGCAAGATCTCAAGGGAGTAGATATTTGTAAGAAGGTATCAGAGAAGCCTTACCAGGGTGTCGGGTTCTGGAAAGTGCTAGGTTCTTGGGGGTTTGTCCTCCATGACACCAGGAAGCACCCAACCGCTGTGGTGATGTGGGCAGCCAACTATCTGCTGCCTCCTTCCCCAGCCCCGGCCACCCACACAGCTCACGTCAGCACCCCTTCAATGCTGCTTTCTAGCGCTGCCCCTTGGTAATCTTCTGTCATTCTATAAACAGAGACTTGAGTTCAAATCCAGACCCCTCTCCATGAGCTGTGGAGCCCCCAGTGCTCAGCCCACAGATGGGAGCTCAGGCCCCTGCAGAGGCCAGGGACTCCCTGGGAAGGCCAGCACACCCCCTCCACCATCCCCCATAGCGTTACCCCAGGGAAGGTTCACTTCGCTCCTGGAAGCCCCCTTGGAACCTCCCAGGACTAAAAGAGCTGAAACAGGTATTTTGCCTCCTGGGCTGCTGCACCTCATGTGATTTGAAAACAAATATCTAAAACATTGATGAGTCCAAATTTAAACACGTTCTCACTAGAGGTTTCCCTGTCAGCTTCTTCACTTTGTTGTATTTGCTGTTGTGGTTCCTCTTTTTGCTGGTGGACAGTTAGTCTCCAGTTGGGTGATGTAGTTCTTCACCTCTGAGCTCTTTTGTGGCATAGTGGTTATGAGTTGAGCTGCTAACAGCAACATCAGCAGTTCGAAACCACCTGCCCCTCTGAGGAAGAAAGATGAGGCTTTCTACTGCTGTAAAGAGCTATGGTCTCAGAAACTCACAAGAGCAGTTCTACCCTGTCCTCTAATCTCTAAGAGAGTGGCCACAGCTCCACGGTCTGAGGTGGTTGTTGGGCTCCCACTCCTAGCGACCCCATGTGCCACCACATGAACCATGACCTGGTCCTGCAACCTCCTCGCTCGTTCTTCTGCCGGAGCCTGTTGCTGCGACCACAGGGTCCGTCCACCGGAAGGCGAGCCTTCCTCTTGTTCATGACCCCGCCACTTGAGTTTGACCAAAGAGGGAGGCCTGTTACAGTAGACACCTCTCCCTGAGCCGCAGTGGCCAGAATTGGGCATATCTGCCACGTGATCTGCTGGTACACCACACCCTGGTTCACCCCAACTTAGAGATAGGAACCACGGCTGATGGCAGTTTCTCATCAAGCTGTGGGTGGCGAGGGGACATTCTCGGGCTGCTCTTAGCTCTTGTCTCCAAGGCTTACTGTATTGGTCTCTCGAGCTCGGGCCTGGTCTCTTAGCTCTCAGACTGGGGCTCTCAAAATTTGATGGCTCTACCTTCCCAGCTTGGGGTCTGTCCCTGTCTCTTGTATCTCCTTCCACAAACCACTCTCTGCCTGTCTTGACTTCTCCTTGCACTGGTCACCAGAGTTTGGGCTTGAGGGACAAGAACAGGGAAGGTTTGCGTTTAGTCTAGAAAGCTGGTCTCAATCAACTGAGAGTTTTCTTCTCGGGGTTCTGCCCCATTGGCTTGAGTTCTGCCCATGCGTGTGGGTCAGAGGTCAGTACGTGATAAACGTGCCTTGCTGAGCACGGCACAGCTACTCTCTTCATGGACTCCCTTGGAAGGGGAGGCTACCTCAGGGCATAATTAGGGATTCCCTGTTGTATGGTTTCCTATAGCACCTGTGACAAATGGCCAGGAGCATAATGGCTTAAAGCAACCCACGTGTATCATCTCTGGGTTCTGGTGGGTAAAAATCAGACCCGGCTCTCAGTGGCTAAAATCAAGTATCAAATCAAATCAAATCAAGTATTAGCAGAACTTCACTTCCGCCGCAAATCTCCAGGGGGAATCCAACTGCGTGCCTTTCCCAGCCTTTAGGAGCCTCCTGAGCTGCTGCCTCACTGTGGCCCTTCCTCCCTCAGAGCCAGCAGACCAGCGTCAGCTTCTCTCTCTTCTGACTCCTGCTCCCATCCTGGCATGTGTCTCTCTCCTCGGTGCCCTGCCTGCCCTGCACAAGGACCCCAGAGGTTGCTTTAAGGAGCCCTGGCAGTGCTGGGGTTCAAGTAGGCAGCTGCTAACTGAAGGGTGGCAGTTCAGACCCACCAGACACTCGGGCAGGAAAGTGTGGCAGTGGGCTTTCTTAAAGATCACAGGCTCGGGAAGCGTATGGGGCCAGGCTACCCCGTACTCTAGGGTCAGTATCAGTCAGACTGGACTCATCCACAGTGGATTTATGATGACTTGGATTCACTAAGCCAACCATGTATCAACTCCTATCTCAAGGGTTTTAACTTAAATCACATCTGCAAAATACCTTTTGCTAAGATAGCTAATGTACTCCCAGGTGCAGTGATAAAAGAACATGGACTTGGAGGGGAGAGGGGTGGGGTGTGGGGAGGGTGGTGGGAAATATTATTCTGCTTATCACTTCAGCCAAACACAATGGACTGATTCCCTTTCTTTTCCCCAAAGCTTCCACTCTGGTTATTCACAGCCACGGAGATGGCACACAATCAGCCCCAACCACACTTCTTGGGAGAAATTGAAAATCCATGACAGTCAGTGCTATGGTTTGGTATCCTTTTGGCTCATGGAGGAGATGATTTGTGGGAAAAATAAACAGTAAAGACAGATAGAAAGAGAAGGAAAAGTATCCAGGGTCTTAAAGGCTTGTCTTCAAACAAGCAGCCCTCTAAGCAAGGCGTCAACGAATTCCATAAGGAAGAAACGCACCAGCCTGTGTGATCCAAGGATTGTGAATAATAATTCTGAATCCAAAGGTGGGAATGGTATCAGACCCTAAATTGTGAACACCAGGCTTGCAGAAAGCGGTGAATAACAGTGGAAGCTCAAAATCCATTTGCAGGGACCACACATGGATTAAGGCTCCAGTAAATCTCCTCTGATCACAGGTGAGGAATGAATGTGAACAGGCTTGGTACCAGACAGGGAAAATTGTAAAGTCGAAAGTAGTTAAGTAAAAATTGTATGGTGATAGTCCTTCCTCTTGGTTTACCAGGAGGTCAGACCCCCACATCATTCTAGCTTGGTTTACAATGACCAATTATTACACTTCTTCAAAATAAATGAATTTTAAAGACAAGCTATTTTTCTATCAAATAGAGGTCTTTGACAAAGTCTTAAAAATGCTAAAGGGGGGCAGAGGAAGGGAGGGGGAGGGGGGAAAAAGGAAAATTAGCTGATTCCGGGAACCCAAGAGGCAAGCGAATTTTGGGAATGATGAGGGCAACAAATGTATAGATGTGCTCTACACAATTGATCTATGTATTGTGATGAATTTTATGAGCCCCAATAAATTGATTTAAAAAAATGATAAACAAATTTTAAAATGTCATATCACTTTGTAAAGGAGGGACACATTTTTTAGTAGTTAAATTCCTTTGTAAAAATTGGAAATATGGTTCCTTAAAATTAAAGAAAATGTAAGCTCTTATAATTTGGTCTCCCTTTTGACCCATTTTAAAGTTTATTTCCATTTGTAAAAAGGGAAGGGGAAATACGTATGCAATAAGCCTCCATGGAGCAGGGGTGAGACGAGCCCTGCTATCATGCAGACTCCATTGGAAAGTGGATTACTGCAGATGCAGTTAGGTTATATACTTCAGTACTTTATCATTTGATCTCCCTTATAATCCACTTAAATTTTGTTCTAGTTTTTAATATTTTCTGCTTTCTTTTCTATTGAAGTTTTTATCTGTTTCACTTTGCTATTTTTGTCTTGACATGTTTTCAGCGATTTCCTGTATATGAAATTCAGGATAGGTAGATCTATAGAGACAATAACTGGTTTAATAGTTCTTTGGGGGTATGGAAAAGTGAGCACTGATGGTGTAGTGGTTAACAGTTGAGCTTCAATCACATGGTCAGCAGTTCAAAACTACCAGCAGCTCCTTGGGAGAGGGACTGGGATTTCTACTCCTGTAAACTGTCTCAAAAACCTACGGGGGTCGGTATGCATCAGAGTTGACTTAATAGCAGCGAGTAAGGCTCCTTTGGGGTTGGGAAATGGCGGTGGAGATTGAGGGGAAATGGGTAGTACCAGATGAATATAACGATGAGCACAAGAACGGAGAAAGCGTTCTAAAACTGATTGTGGTGATAGTCGTACAGCTCTTCCTGATGTGACTGAAGCTGTGACTTGTATGCTAGGTGAACTATATGCCAATACAAAAGACATACAGAAAGAAGAAAGTACTTAGACTAAATAAAGTGAAGCCGCACACACGCGGGAGCAGGAACGCACACACACACAAACACACACACGCACTTGTAATTTGTTATTAAATTGAAAAACAAGTTCACTAGGATGTTTCCTGTTCAAATGCTGTAAACTTGTTACTTTTCACAACCCAGGTTCTGCTCTCCCAAAATGTTTAAGACCAAGAAAACGTGAGGAGAGGACAGCAAATACAGGGTACGTTCCAACCCAAAGGGAAATGCACAACGCACACGTCCTTTCATAGCTGGCTTGTTTTCAGTCATTTTTCCGGCTTCCCCATACTTAACTCTTCTCTGCTATTTCAGCCACCGGTTCCCCTGCCCTCCTCCTTTAATGCGCGCGGATTGATTTCTCTAGGGACCCGCTCGAGTGGTCCTTCTAGTATTGCTTCCCTTCTCCATTCTGAACCCCAACAAGCCTTTCTCGCCCTTAATTTCCTCTCCGAGGAGTGATTCCACCGCTTCGGTGCCCTAAATAAAAAGCTGAGATGTCCTCCCAGTTCAAAGTTGCATCCTGAGCATAAATTTCCTTGAAGCACAACTATGTAATCAGATTGTTCCTTTACAAACATGGATGGGGTTCCCAGCTTCTGAATCAGCAGAGAGAAAGTCTTCGTCTTCCTGCATTTATTAAAACCAGAAATTAAAATATGTTTCTTCTGTACCCAGAATGCTAAAACCCTCAGGCTAACACATGAATACCCAGGATGCCTTGCATCCCCAAACGCTGTGAAGCTCATTGCGCTGTGTCTGGGTTCACCTTGGAGACCGCCCATAGTCAGCCACCAAATGCTGACGATTCTCCAGGAAAACACAGTCGAACCTTAAATAACCCAAGGGTGAGTGGCACAGATCTCCTTTGCTGCTAAAAGCCCATATATAATTTACAGTTGACTCATGAACACCTGAACAATATGGGTCTGAAGTGTGGAGGCCCACTTATACATGGATTTCCGTCCCTGCCCTCCCCCCTATAAGCAGATAATCACAAGACTTGAGCTCACTGCAACCGCAACCGCAACAGAAAAAGAATCAGCATATGAGTGCCACCCCTTGGTCCAAACCATGTCACTTAAGGGGTAACTATTCTCATGAAACCATCTCCTCCTTACCCCCCTCTCTGTGTTCACTCGGCTGGCTAGGCAAGCCACCTGTGTGGGACTCAGACTCACCTGCATCTAACTCATCCTGCAAGCTGCTCAAAAGCCGGCTTTCTCAGTTACTGCTTTCTGAATAACAACACGGAGAGGCAGGCCCCTTCCTTATCCCACAACACAATCCTCCAGTGATAAACAGCTGAGAGAAGGTGTGCAAATGGAGTGGAGACCTTTTTTTTTTAACCTCCTTTGGCTACAAAGGCAGGGACTAGATTCCCACTCCCACACCAAAACAAGGCTGATTGCCGTAAGACAGAGCTCAGACATGCCTCCACCATCCACCTTTCTTTGACCTTATTCTCAAACCAAATGCTCCTCCCAAGGCACTTTATCCTCTGCTGGTCCCAGAATCCATTGCAGTGGCCACACAGAACTCACAGCTGATGCTCGTAATGATGGAAGGCTTACTAAGGAAACTCACAGGTTACCAAGAGGGAGTGACCCGCCACTTTTCTGTCAGTGTCTGGTGCCCTGGTGACTCGTGCTGCTGTGATACTGAAGGTCTGTCGCTGGTATATCAGATGCCAGCAGGGTCACCCAAAGCGCCCAGGTTTCCGTGGAGCTTCCAGAAAAGGAGGCAGAGGTCATCTGAGGAATTAGCCGCTGAAAACCCTACGGACGGCATTGCAACATCGGTAAATACCGAAGACCTCACCTCCTGAAGATAACAGATATCGTCACAGAGAGAGAGAGCCAGATGATGACTCCCTTTGGTCAGAAAAAAGAACCCAAGAAATGACTGAGGAGTGGCAACCGTCTCAGAGTATGGTCAGCTTTGACTTCCTTTGTCAATAATGACACGGAAGAGCAAAGCTTACAGAAGTAAAGCTTTGGGGACCTTCATTTGCTGATAGGGCATGATTCAAAATGAGAAGAAATGACCGCAAACATCAGTTCATAATTGGAACCTGGAATGTATGAAATATGAATCTAGAAAATTTGGAAGTTGCAAAAGTGAAATGGAACACATGAAGATCGAGAGCCCCAGTATCTGTGAGCTGAAATAGACTGGTCTTGGCCATTTTGAATCAGAACATCATCATCAGAAAGTCATCTGCCGGGAATGACAGATCCAAAGGTACGGCGATGCGATCATCAAAAATGGCATTCCAACATCTATCTTGAGGTACCATTCTGTGAGTGATAGGGCAAGACTTATCGGCGTACAAGGAAATCTAGTCAATACAATGACTATTTAAATGTACACCTCAACCACTAATGATAAGGAAATTGAAGAATTCTACCAATGTCTTGAATCTGATATTGATCAAACATGCAATCGAGATGCATTCATAATTATTAGCAACTGAAATACAAACATTGGAAACAAAGAGAAGCCATGGTTGGAAAATATGGTCTTAGTGATCGAAAGGGTGCTGGAGATCTCACGATAGAAGTTTTTAAGAACAACTACTTCTTCATCGCAAATCCCTTTTTTCAACAGCACTAAAGGTGACTGTACACATGGCCTTCTCCAGATAGAACAAATGATGAAGTCAAAGAGCTAAATAGAAAACATCAAAGGGCAGCTTGAGAAGACAAAGCAAAATACTATCATGAAATGTGCAGGGATTAGATTTAGAAATCCAAAAATGGTAGAACACTTTCAGGCTATCTTAAACTGAAAGACCTCAGGAAAAATTTCAAGTCTAGAATTGCAATATTGAAAGATTTTAAGAGCAAAATATTGAATGATGCAGGAACCATCAAATGAAGATGGAAAGAATACACAGTCACTGTACCAAAAAGAACTAATCGACATTCGACCATTTCAAGAAGTTGTCTATGAGCAAGAACCAATGGTACTGAAGTAAGAAGACCAAGTTGCACTAAGGGCATCAGGCAAAAACAAGGTTCCAGGAAATGATGGAATAGCAATTGAAATGTTTCAACAAGCTGATGAAATACTGGAAGCACTTATGCCAGGAAATTTGGAAGACAGCTACTTGACCAACTGACTGGAAGAGATCCAAAGCTGTACCCCCTGCAAAGACAGGGGCCTAACAAAAGTTGCAAATGATAGAATATCATATCCAAGAAAAATTTTGTTCAAGATCACCCGGCAGTGGTGGCAGTACATCTAAAGGGAGCTGTCAGAGGTTAATCCTGAATTCAGAAGAGGAAGTGGAACCAGGGATATTATTACTGCTATCATGTGGATCTAGGCTCAAAGCAGAGAACACCAGAAAGATGTTTACTTGTGTTTCATTGACTATGAAAAGGCATTTGGCTGTGTGGATCATAACAAACTATGGACAGTCTTGAGAAGAATGGGAATTCCAGAACACTTTCTTGTGCTCATGTGGAACTTGCACATGGATCAAGAGACAGTTGTGCAAACAGAACAAGGGCATGCTGCATAGTTTAAAGTCAGGAAAGGTGTGTGGCGGGGTTATATCCTTTTACCCTAGTCAATTTGTATGATGAGCAAATATCAGAGAAGTTGGGTTGTATAAAAAAGAGTGTGGTGTAAGGATTTGAGGAAGTCTTATTAACAGCCTGAGATATGCAGATAATCTCAAAGAGAGAAAGTGTGAAGAACTGGAAGCACTTACTGATGAAAATTTTAAAATCAGCCTTCAGTTGGTATCATAACTGAATGTAAAGAATACAAGAATTCTCACAACGGGACCAATAGGGAACACTGTGATAAACGGAGCAGATTGAAGTTGTTGAGGATTACATCTTGCTTGGAACCACAATCAATTCTCAAAGAAGCAGCAGTCAAGAGACTGAACAATGCATCACAGATTTGGTAAATCTGCTGCACAAGACCTCTTTAAAGTACTACAAAGCAGAGAGTTGACTTTGAGGACTAAGGTGCACCTGACTAAAGTAATTTTGATGACTATGGCAATTATTAATTGCCTAATATGCACGTGAAAGTTGGACATTGGACAAGGAAGTCTGAGGAAGAATTGACACATGTTAATACTGGTGCAATGTTTCATTCACCAAAGCATCTCAGAGCCTAAGAGTTGCTATTGCTCTCATGTTATTTTGAGGAAGCTGAGGCTCAGTGAGATTGAGTGGCTTACCCCAAGTCCCACACACCTTTTAGACAGCAGAGCTAGACTTTGAACCCATGGGCTTGGCTCCACAGCTCACACTCTTCACCTAACACCAGACTGCTCGCCTGCAGAAGTCAGGCGTATTCCCCCAGTCTACAGACGTGAGCCTCCAGGAAGCTAATCACTTGCCCAGATTTCCAAGTCCATTTGGCACTCCACCATACGGTCTATCATCGGTGGTCCTCCACAGATCAGTAATGTCCCTCGCAAAGGGGTTTCCTTTGACAGTGCTTCTCAACACATATCCTGCAGTTGCCCCAAGACATTCCAGAAACATTGATTGTATGGGAAACATATACCGTGCTTCCCCGAAAGACATCCCCTGAAAATAAGACCTACTTAACAGCTTTGCCCCTCGCTGAAATATAAGGCATCCCCCCAAAAATAAGACCTCCCAGAAAATAAGCCACCACCCCCAAGCTACCGTAACTCTGGACTCTGAACCATAGCGATGGGCACCACCACGCAGTTGGCCGCAGTTCAGCCAGAGCAGATAGGAAGTACAAGGTCTCTTTTAATAAAACAATAAACAATAAATGTGTACCGTATTCTTCTTCATGGAAAAATAAGATATCCCCTGAAAATAAGACCTAGCGAATCTTTGGGAGCAAAATTTAATATGACACTGTCTTATTTTGGGGGAAACAGGGTAGGCAGCTTATCAAAGGCTCTGCAAATCCAGCAGAGAAGAAACCAATCGGACCTAGGTTAACTCACTCTTTCTTGAACTAATTGACCATGCACGGAATTGTACTTTAATCCATCTTTTAGCATGGACCACAGAGCACACTCTGGAAAAATACTGAGCAAAGAGATTCCAAATCCAAGCACCTCAGCTTCCCCCTGAGGAGTGCTGAGGACTCGTCTCCCATCTTTACTTGTCCTGTGTCATTTGACTTGTCTCAGTGCCTGGGTACTTACTTCCCTGTGGCCACGGCCCTCACGATGGCCTCCTGAGAACTAGGGTCATGATAGTGGGGTTGGGGAGGGGCATTAAAGAATTTTGTGTGTTTTGTCAGTACTATGCTACACCCTGGCTGACTCGTCCCTTTCTTGTGACCCTTCTATGAGGGGATGTCCAATTAAGACCACAGCTTTCATTACAAACACAGTCACAAGGACAGCGCAGCACCCCATCCCACCCCACCCCCACAGGCCTTCATCCCGGGAGATGAGAAGAAACCTCTTTTCTGTTGACCCTGGATGCAGGGCAGAAGGAACATGGGGCACCGACATTTACATCTGTCATTTGACATCCTCCCAGTTGTCCTCTGACCGCATATTCATCTGCAGCCCCACAAAGAAGGCAGCTGCCCTGTTGTTTATTGTTTCCTCCTGCTTTTTAAAAGAGGAGCCAGTAATGGTTACCTATTGAGCTGCTAACCACAAGGTCAGAAGTTCAAAACCACTAGTGGCTCTCGGGAGAAAAATGAGGCTTTCTACTTCTGTAAAGAGTTAGTCTCAGAAACCCACAGGATAGCTCGAGCCTGTCCTACCGAGTCACTATGAATCAAAATCTACTTGATGGTAGTAAGTGAGAATGTTTTTGAAAAGAGCCCTGGGAATGGTGTAGAGTAGATTAAGCATTCGGCTGCTAATCAAAAGGATGCCAGTTAAAACCCGCCAGCCACTTCAAGGGAAAAAGAGGAGGCTGTCTGCGGCCTTAATGATTTGCAGCCTTGGAAACATATAGAGCAGCTCTCCTCTGTCCTACAGCGTCATTATGAGTGGGAGCCCAACTGAGGGCAGTGGGTTTCAATTGTAATGGTTTAAGAGACTCTTGCAGCACTGGCCCAAGGAGGACTGCAGGCAGGTGAGGCAGGTGATGTTCTGAATGTGGGTTCCCCAGATTTTTCTAGTGGACAGGGGCGGGCGGGTATGGCAGAGGCTGCTCCTGGGATCAAACATATCAAGACCAAACACCCTCCCGTTGAGTTGGTGCCAACTCATAGTGACTCCACAGGACAGGGTACAACGGCCCCTTTGGGTTTCCAAGACTGTAAATCTTCTTAGAGTAGAAAACCTCCTCTTTCTTCTATAGAGCAGCTAGTGGTTTCAAACTGCTACACTTTCAGTTAACAGCCCATTGCATAACTTACCATACACCAGCAGGGTACGTGGGATGCGAGCATTAGGAAGGTTGACAACCACCATTCTACAGAAAGATGACCTCATCTTTCTTCTGCATAGCAGGTGGGCTTGAACCACGGACCTTTGCTTTAACAGCCAAGCGCTGTAACTGCTGTGCCACCAGTGTTCCTCACTCAAACGCTCACTCACTGCCACTGAATCAATTCCAACTCACAGCGACCTTATAGAACAGGGCAGAACTGCCCCTATGGGTTTCTGAGACTGTATCTATTGACTCGATTGGAAAGCCTCATCATTCTCACATGGATTCGAACTGCTGACTTGTGGTTAGCAGCAGATGTATAACCACCACACCACCAGGGCAGTCAGTCTTCCTAGTAGCCCCCAAACGAGGCCCAAGCCCATCAGCCCAGCTCTGCGCTTGTGAATACTATCCTCACAAAGCAAATAAAGCCTCCGAGTGGGGGTGGGTGGGGGAAATGGTGACAGCTGCTGAGTCAGGGGCTGGAGCAAGGGCACTCTGAGTGTAAGAACTCTGCTGCCCTATCTGGGCAGCAACAATCATCTGACCAGTGTGGTGGGGGCTGTGGAGTCATTTCCGACTCACAGCCATCTTCCTCCAACAGAAGGACACACTGCCCGGTCCCACCCCAGCCGCAAAACTATTGTTAAGCTCAAACCTTTTGTTGCAGCCACTGTGTCAACCCGTCTTGTTCAGGGTCTTCCTCTCTCACTGACCCTCCACTTGACCAAGCAGGATGACCTCCTCCTGGACCTCACAAGGCATCCTCACCGCCACAGACCTTGGCCAGCCACAGGTCAGCCTCGGTCCATTTCCACATCTCCCAACCAGAGCCCAACCTGGAGTCAACCCCAGCCCCTGGCCCCCTCTCCCAGGCAAAGCCCTAGTCAGGTCAAACCAACAAGCGCCTGCTCAATGCCCTGCTGTTTGCATGGTGGGTGGTCTCCTAGCTACAGTCTAAACTAGAGGCTGTGCTGGGGGGTCTTCAGTGGAGGGGCTTCAACATTCCCACTCCACCCCAACAGGAGGAAGCATTTTGTGAGTGTCTGCCCCCCTTTCTGTTCATGATGTCATGATTCTAGAGGTTTTTCTCAGAACTGAGCAGCTGAATCACATTTCAGGAACTCCTGGGGCCCCAACCTCCCACCTTGCGCGGCTGTGGCCTAAAGACCACTGTTCTCAAAATTCTGGGCTGTTTCTCCGTGAGTCGCCGATGCTGTGACCTCTTGGTCTGCATCTTAAACACTGTCCACTGCCTCCCTTTAACTTACTCAACTTTCTTACATGTGTGAAAATTAGAGAAGGCACTCCCCAAGTACTGGACCAGCAAATACACAAGCCAGCACAGGTGCCTTCTCTTTTCACAAGCCACGTCTGCTGCTGCTTCACCTCCTCCCAATCTGTGCTAATGGTGAGTGCAGAGAGGTGAGCATCCGTGCTGACTGGGTCAAGGAGCGATTGATGCTCACCATTACTTCCTGGATACTCTGCACTGCTCTCTGAGTCACCCTGAAGCATCACAAGCTGGCTGGAGCATCAGGAATAGCAGTTGATCCCAATACAACGATTTGGGGGGAAATGGAAGCAGAGCAGCTGAGTGGTCCGTCCCTCAGAGGGAAGAGTGGGGTCATGCCTTCCTGGAGCTCCTCACAGGGCACCATCTCGGGAGAGCAGTGCCAAGAAGCCCAGACTGAGAAGTCTGTGTGACATGTGGGTAACTTGTTCTGTCCGTTGGACCCATTGATGATAATTCCTTCTCTCTCGTCGTACCAGCTATCAGTGTGTCCTATTGTGGTGGCATGCATATTGCTGTGCCACTGGTACCTCACACACCAGCAGGGAGACCCACGGTAGGCAGACTTCAGTGGAGCGTGCAGTCTGAGCACAGAGCAGGAAGAAGGAAAAGGGAGTCCATTTCTGAAAATGTTCTGAATCGCAGCAGAACATTTTCCAGCAGAATTCCAGCAGATGAGCCCCTCAGGTTTGAAAGCTTTCAAAATTCACCCCGGAAAAAGCTGCTTCCTCAAGGTAGAGGCAATCTTAATAACAGAGATGGAGCAAATGGGAGGAGGTGGGAAACATCATTTTCTGAGAGGGCACAAATCAAAATTAGAAGATACAGCTGCAAGCATCCCTTAATAGACATCAAGAATATGTGAAATATGAATCTAGAAAAATGGCAAGCATCAAAAATGAAATAGAACACATAAAAATCGATATCCTAGTCAATAACATATTAAAATGGACTAGTATTGGTCATTTTTAATTGAACAAACCTATAGTTTACTGTACCTGGAATGACAAGCTAGAAAGGAATGGTGGTAAGTTCTTAATCAAAAGGAATACTTCAGGATCGATTTTGAAGTACAGCGCAGTCTGTGATAGGACAACAGTGATACACCTACAAGAACGATCAGTTAATACAACTATTACTCACATTTATGCACCAATCACTACAGCCAATGAAGAGGCTGGAAAATTCTACCAACTGAAATTGATCAAACATGTATTCAGGACACCTGGGAAATTACTGGTAATTATAATGCAAAAATTGAAAACAAATAGAAAACCAGTAGTTGGAAAATGTTGGTAAAGAAACAAAACTGTAGATTATATGATAGAATTTTGTAAAAACAATGACATCTTAATAAAAAATTACCTTTTTCAACAACATAAATGAGCTATACATAAAAATCTTACCAGATGCACATAGGTATCAAGTAGATGATATCTATTAGAAAGGAAGATAGAGAAGGGCGATATCATCATCCAAAATCAGGCCAGAAGTCAATTGTGGAATAGACTATTAATAGCTCATGTATAAAATCAGGATGAAGCTTATGAAAATTAAACCAGGTCCCCAAGCTCCAAAATACTACCTTCAGTCTATTCCATCAGAATTTCAAGGTGTTCTCCAGAACAGATTTCACACATTGACTACTGAAGACCAGACATGGACTCTCAGCATGAGCATCATTCATGAAGAAAGCGAAGGATGATTTGAAAGACAGGTAAGGAAGAAAAGACCACAGTGCATGTCAGAAGAGACTTTGAAACGCTTTAGAATGAGGAATAGCTAAAGCCAACGGAAAAAAAGGATGTGAAGTTCAGGTGCATGCTTGCAGGTCGGAGGGCAGGGGCACACACACGCCACCCAGGGCCCAAGCTCCCTCTCCGGTCCCTCTCTCAGGGCTCTCTTTGGGGGTGTCCTGCTCTTGGCCCCTGGGATTTCCTGTGAATACCTGAAACTTCCCTTTTCCTCCTAAAGGTCACTTGGATTTACAAAACTGCTTCTGCTGCGTGAATCCTCTCAGCACTGCGAAGCAAGAACAGAGGTATAACCAGTCCAGAAACCTAACACGGTGGCTGGAACTGCTTCTGTGGCGAGGCACACGATGGCAGCCGGTGTTGAGGATTTCAGGCCCGAGGGCAGGAGGTTCCGCACCAGCCCTTGAGCCTCCAGAGTGTACCCACTGGTGCCGGCCCTCTGGATTCAGACATCGGAATCTAGAACCCAAGGGAATACATTTTTCAATCTTCAAGCCTCATAAAAAACCATTCGCCATTTCGCAGAGTCAGTTCTCATTCACAGCAACTCCCCATGTGTCAGAGTAGCACCCGGCTCCACGGTGTCGTGAAGTGCTGAACTCTGGGAAGCAGATCACCAGGCCTTTCTACTAAGGTACTTCTGGGTGGGTTCAAGCCGGATCACCAGGCCTTTCTACTAAGGTACTTCTGGGTGGGTTCAAGCCGATTGATTTACCTTTGGGTTCTGCAATACCCAGGGCTTCCTTGGACATTTTTTGAAGAGAGACCAGGGCAGCAGGCTTGGTCAAGTAGACGGTCACAGAAAAAGAGGAAGACCCTCAACAAGCTGGACTGACACGGTAGGCACAACAATGGGTGCAAACATAGCAGTTGGTGAGGAGGGTACAGGACTGGGCAGTGTTTCCTCCTATTGTACACAGGTTCACTAAGAGTTAGAACCAGCCCAACAGTCCCTACAACAACAACAACTGCTTTTGAGACACCCCCACCTCGACCCCCTTCCTCCCCCCGCCCACGTTATTCCAGTGCCTCTCAGGGGGAGGTATTGTCCTCATTGGGAAGCGCTATCCTAAAGGACAGAATAGTATAGAACTACTGCAGTGTGTTCCCAAGGCTGTGTGCTCTTTAAGGGGGGAGACTGCCAGATATTTTCAACCACTGTGGCTGTTAGGTTGAAATTGTCCACCTTTTGGAAAGCAGCCAAGCCTCTGACCACTATGCAACCAAGATCTGCTACACCATGATTAGGACAGACAAATTGAAACTTTTGAGGAGGGAGGAGCTGCTTGAGAAAACAGAAAAGGAAGGAAGTTGAACCTCTATCGCACTCCGTGAGCCGAATACAGACTCACTACAGATGGCTCCTCTCTGCTAGCGCTGTGTACTCCAAACAGGAGAAAACTCCTTTGTCTCCTTTACAAGGAGAAAACTCCTTTGTCTCCTCTAAGATGAAGTGGACCTAGGAACAAACAAACAAACAAACAAACAACCCCCAACAAAGCAGGCACACTGCACAACAGCCATAACATAGATCCTGGGGGAAAGAAAGATTGAACGTGACATCCGGCAAGTGGCATTTCCAAATGACCCTTCCCCCTCACATCTACCTATTCTGACTCACGTGCACTAAGATCAACTGCAAACAGACAAACCACAGGTATTCGGAAGAAGCTTCAGGATGCAATATGGAGGGCACAGACGCTTCTGACCCTTCACCCCCAATGCAGAATTCATGGACTAGCAGGTGGACACTGACGAGCTAATTTCAAGGGAGATGATCTCAGATTCTTGTTAGGATATGCTTCTGGCCCCAAGAATTGAGGGGGAGAATGGAGCTTTCTGGATAACGGAAGCACCACATGGGGGCCTTTTAAAAGACACATTCAGCTTTTGTTTTTCTTCAAGCAAACCCAGGGTTTTGGGGGGGATTTCCCCCAAACAAGCCCCTGCTCCTGCTGTGTTCCCCACCACGGTAATTTGCTCAATTTGCTTGCTAGAGGGCTAATAATGATTTGGCCTAAGTGCTAACAGCCTGGAAATGACTCAGAGAGATGTGTTGATGGGATCAGGCTGGAAGGCTTCCAGAAAGAACAAAACACATTTGGAGGTGAAATGGGGTTGGGGAGAAGTCCTGAGAAGCTGGATCCGGTGGGGAGACTGGGGGGTGGGGTGGGGGGGCATCCAACTACTGTGGGAAGTGGCAATGACGATACGGCAAACACCTGGGAATAGACATTCTAGATGGGCCAGCAATCTCCTGCCAGGTATATACCCTAAACGAGTAAGAGCCATATGGACTCATTGCAGCACTGTTCACAAAAGAAGCTGTTAACAGCCCAAATCCCCAGCAGTGGAAGAATGGATAAAAGAACACTGGCACATACCCACAAGGGAATACTAGGCCTTTCCAAGAAATGATGATTGAAACCAGAAAGCCCCCTCCTGACATGGATGGACCCGGGGGACAAATATTGTAGGAGACCATTCTGAAGAACAGAAACCAAGACAAAGACGTGCCTACCAAAGGGAGCAGACTTTGGATGCTCCCAAGGGGGGAGCACAAGGGAGAGAAGATGAAGCAACTGACTAGAGGATTGATAGGTGTCGACTTGGGTGGATGGAGGTCCCCAAGAGGCAACAGAGAAATCAGAATTGGGCTAGGATATAATATAGGGGTGTGTGTGTGTATGTGTGCAAAAAGGATGAATAAAACTGAACAGAAAATATCAGAAGACAGCTCAAGAAGAGAAACTGAAATGTTATAATGAAATGTGCAAAGTCTTGGCATTAGAAATCCAAAGAGGAAAACATACTCCACATAGCTCAAGCTGAAAGAAGTGAAGAAAAAAGTCAAGCCTCGAGTTGCAATGTTGAAGAACTCTATTCAACATCAATGTTGAATGATGCAGGAAGCATCAAAAGAAGAAGGAATACACTGTTAAATAGAATTAGTCAACATTCAACCGTTTCAAGAGGTAGCATATGATCAGGAACCAATGGTACTAAAGGAAGAACTACAGGCTGCACTGAGGAATTAGCCAAAAACAAGGCTCCAGGAAGTGATTAAAACATTTATAGGTTGGAAAGGGGGAACCTATTACAAGGATCTACATACAGCCTCCTCCCTGGGGGACAGACAACAGAAAAGTGGGTAAAAGGAGACGTCGGACAGTGCAAGATATGACAAAATAATAATTTGTAAATTAACAAGGGTTCATGAGGGAAGGGTGACTGGGGAGGGAGAGGGGAAAATGAAGAGCTGATGCCAGGGGCTTGGGTGGAGAGCGGATGTTTTAAAAATGATGATGGCAATGACTGTACAAATGTGCTTTACACAATTGATGTATGGATGGATGTGATAAGAGTTGTATGAGTCCCTAATAAAACGATTAAAAAAAAAACAACAACATTTAAACAAGCTGATGAAGTACTGAAAGCACTAATTATGTCAGGGTTCTCTAGAGAAACAAAACCAGGACACTGATGATTTTACATATATTTATATAGATAGATAGATCTAAGGAACAGTTAACTAATCTACAGAGTAGTACAAATGGCTCAGTGCAACTCACTTCTGTGAGGCAGCTAATACATTCACTGGCAGTCCTTCATGTCTTGAGGGCCGCCAGGTAGTCTGCTGTAGAGCAATCCAGGCTATCCGGGCACAGGCAGCAAACAGCAAGGCAGGTCACCAACAGCCAGATGACAGGGTGCGACCGTCCTCAGCTCAAGCGATATATTCTCCAGTAGCATGGCAAAGCAGGTCTTAAGGAAACCTCAAACTACAGCAACACTGTCCACGGGTTAAGTGTCCCACAGGTAGTGTAGCTTGCAAATTGAGGCAGAGAACAGTTAAGGCAGCTGCACACTGGTCTGATCATCAAAGCAAGAGACAAGAAAGGCGAGACTTGCTGAGCCATTTAGCTCTCCGTCCTTCAGTTAATCACACGTGTGTTCATTGGCCAGGTTGGCACAATAAACCTACCTATCACACTCATCAATGCCAAAAGTTTGGAAGACAGCTACCTGGAAAACTGACTGGAAGAGATCCATATTTGTATCCATTCCAAAGAAAGGTGACCCAAGAGAATGCAGACATTTTCAAGCAATATAATTAATCTTACATATGGGTAAAATTTTGATGAAGATTATTTAAAAAGCAGGTACAGTGCTACATCTATAAGAAATTCAATCTGGATTCAAATTAGAGATATCATTGCTGCTGTCGATGTGTCTTGGTTTAAAGTAGAGAATGCCAGAATGCTGTTGGCTCATGTATTCTGATTACCCCAAAGCTGTTTGGTTTATAACAAACTAGAGAACACTCCAAAGAATGGGAATTTCAGAATACTTAACTGTGCTCATGTGGAACTTTACATATTCTAAGAGGAAGATATTCCAACAGAACAAGGGGACACTGCAGGATCTAAAACCAGCCAAGGTGTGTATTGGTGAGAAGTTGTAGCCTACTTACTCTACTCGATCTGCACGCTAAGCAAATCATCTCAGAAGCTGGATGGGAGAGTTAAGGTTTAGTGTCCATTTGACTGCCAGGGTTCTCAGTGGTCTGTCAATGAAGTCCTAGTAACCCCTCACCATGTGATCTATCACAATCTCCTCCCAGTGGTAAGTATCACAATTCACTCACGATGTGATCTAACACAATATAAGTAATGCCGTAGTGGGCAAGACCTCTTTAAAGTGTTGAAGAGCAAGGAAGCTACTTGGAGGATGAAGGTATGCCTAGACCCAAGCCATGGTATTCTCCATTGCATCACATGCATGTGAAAGTTCACACTGAATAAGGAAGACCATAGAAGAATAGATGCATTTGAATCGTGGAGCTGGAGAAGAATCTTGAAACTATCATGGACCGCTAAAAAGACCAACAGATCTGTCTTGGAAGAAGTAAGACCAGTGTCCCTTAGAAGCAAGGATGGCAAGACTTTGTCTTATATACTTTTGACATGCTGTCAGGAGAGACCAGTCCCTAGAGAAGGACATCATGTTTGGTAAAGTGGAGGGGCGGCCAAAAAGAGGAAGGACCTCAACAAGACGGATTGACATAGTGGCTGATTGACATAGTGGCTGCATCAATGGCCTCCGACATGGGGACAACAGTGAGAAGGGTGCAGGAGTGCTCGGTGTGTCATTCAGTTGTGCATGGGGTTGTTATGGGTCGAAGCAGACTCAATGGCACCTGACAAAAACACCATGGTGGGATCTGCTATGAGCACTCAATCATTGGTAAGATGACTAGAGTGGAATGAACACCCTTACTCCTGATGCAATCAGGGGCTTTCCTCAGGGGTGTCGGCTGCTTCCAATAGAAGTGGACTCTGGAAAGGCAGCTTGATTTTTGCTCGGTCTGGACACTATTATCTGGCTCATCCTCCAGCCTTCCGTTCTTTGGATGTGAAAGATAGCTCAATGTCTGGGTGACAGTCCAATTTATCACCAGGATATGAAGGAAAGCCAACTTCCTCTGTGAGGAGGGGCTGACTAATTTCAACAAGTATAATAAAAACAAGTGGGGAGGGATGCCGGGGGCTTATGGGTAAGACAGGCAAACATTGGGACAACAGGGAAATAAGAGAAATTACAGAAGTAATATGACATCTGGGGAAAAGTACACAGCATCCCCCAATTGCTAAAGAATTCTTGCAGTGAAATGAAACCGAACAAGAAAGCAATACAAAGGGGAGGTCGGGAGTGGGGGAGATGGGGGGGTGGGGGCTGGAATTCCAAACTCCAAATTTCTAAAGGGAAATTTCACTTCTTGCTTCACAGATATCAGGGTGGGTACAAAAAGGGAAACAGTTCATAGTTTAGCAGAAACAAAAGTGAAACGTAAGACCTTCTCAAACCTGTGTCCAACTTAGCACCGACCCTGGACTTCAAAAGACATCATATTTCTCTTCTATAAAACCGAGCACCACCCAAACTCACTCAAACCCATTGCCTTTGAGTCAGTTCTCAGAGCGACCCTATAGGACAGACTAGAACTGCTCCCTAGGGCGGCTTCCAAGACTAAATCTTCACAGGAACACCCCCACCCCCCACCCCTGCCATCTTTTTCCCAAAGAGCGTTTGGTGGGTCTGAACTTCTGATCTCTCTGTTAGCAACTGAACACCTACCGACCACCCTGTGGCAAGAGGGCTCTTAGGGGTACCTTCAGTGTGTACTGAATCAGGAGATCTGCAGCTGAACTAGGGAATCGCGCCAAACCATACAAAGAGAACTTCCCCGGAGGGCTTACATATGTGTCTCTCTCTCATGAAGCAGCTGGTGGCTCCCAACTGCTTACCTTTCAGTTAGCAGCCAAGCACTTCACTCAGCCACCAGGCTTGCTGAGAACGTAGCCATACAGTATGCTAGTAGGGCTTCACGCAGCACGAGACTCATGGTGTGCCCACGCCGAATGCCAACACATGCAACATCTGACCTAAGCGATCGGGCAGTGGAGAGGAAATCTGCTGCTGCTGTCCGAGAGCTTGCCACCTGCAGTCCTCCAAGTGTCGAGACCAGTCTGTCGTCATCTCCCCTTTCATTTAAACACTGGACCAAGTCAACCTCTCTTCTTACCGCGCTAAGCAGGTGGGATGGAGAGCTTTAGCTTTCATCAGGCCATAGGACAACACACATTTCCATTCTGCAGGAGGTGGGATTAGGGGTGAACCCATGTTTGGCATGTAAACGTCAAAGCAGTTTGCGAATCACTGCTTGTTAGAGACACCCTACCTGTGGCCCTGGGGTGGAACAAGCTGCTCTCCAAAGGTGATAGGGAAGAAGGCCCCTACCCGCCCCTGAGAAGGAAGGCCTGTGGATCAGCTTCCAAAAAGGCAGCAGCCCCAGAAAACGCGATGAACCACCCTTCTGCTGTGGCATGCAGGGGGCCCATGAGTTAGGAGGACCTGGCCGTACCAGTGCTGGTGCCCCACTGGTGGGTATTGAGGAGACCCAATCTGGGACAGCGGCAAAGGCAAAGTCTCTGTCAGCTGAGGAATGTCTGTACAGGATGGCCCTGCCCAGGATAGGCTGTCTGAGGTAAGCAGATGGGTATCCACATCAAAAGTCCACACAGGGGGAAGTGCTGGACCCTGAGAAAGGGATGAAATGATTAAGGTGAAGGGGTTTGTGTTGTTTGGTACATTTGTGTCTCTCCATATCTTCTCGCAACTATGAGACTATACCAAGTGTGTATACATATAGTATATAGGTATGTCTCATGTATGCATGCATGCATATGTATGCATATGTACGTGTTTATAAATGAATGTGGGGGGTATGCATACATTCATATGTGTACAGGAGTTGTGTATATATATGCACGTATTTGTATGCATTTGTATGTGTGTGTGTATATGGTTTATGCTTATGTGAATGTATGTGTATGTGTGTAGGTATGACCTTCTATTTTACCAAGCATGATGTATTTTTCCAAGGATTAGTCTCTCCTGATCATGTGTCCTAAGCAAGGGGCACAAATCTCACCATCCTTGCCTCTGAAGACCTCTGGCTGGCCACCATGGGCTGCAAGGTAACAACGGGGACCAGGCAGTTTTTCCTCTGCTGCTCACCAGGTTGCTCCCTTTGAGCTGGGGCCAACTCAGTGGCATCTAACGGCATGCCTATTTTCTTATAAAGAGAATCGAGGTATGGAACATGGGGTTATTTGTGTCTTGTTCAGTCAAAACCCACCTCTCCCACCCACTGCCATGGAGTCAGTTCTGACATAGCTAACACGGGGCAGAGTTCAACTGATCATAGGGTTTCCACAGCTGTAACCCTTTAGAGCAGTGATTCTCAACCAAAACAGTTCCTCATGTGGTGACCCCCAACCATAACATTATTTTCGTGGCTACTTCATAACTGTCATTTTGCTACTGTTATGAATCGGGTGACCCCTGTGCAAGGGTCATTCAACCCCCAAAGGAGTCGCAACCCACAGGGTGAGAACTGCTGCTTTAGCGGAACAGTCTAATGCATGGAATGGTTGATGAGTTTGAATTGCTGACCTTGCTGTTAGCAGCCCAACACCTAATCCACTATGCCACTAAGGAATCCTTCAAAACTTATCTATCAGTAAGTTATCATGAATTTTGGTAGCAGACATTAGTTTTACCTGTTACTGAACTTCATATAAACAGAATCATCCAATATAAACTCTTTTGTGTCTAGCTACTTTTGTTAAGTTTAGTATCTTGAGATTTATTTAGGGTGCTCTAACTCACTGTCATCGAAATGATTCCAACTCATAGCTTCAGGACAGGGTAGAACTGCCCGTGTGGGTTTCCAAGACCCTAAAACTCTTCGGAGGAGTCGAAAGTCCCATCTTTCTCTCAAAGTGGCTGTGGTTTTGAAGAGCGGACCATGAAGTTAGCAGTCCAACAGACACAAAGCTTATTACACATTATGGCTGATCAATATTCCATTGCCTACATACACTACAATTTATCTTCTCTCTTATTAATGAAACTTTGGGCTGTTCTCAGCTTTAAATTATTATGTCACCTTTTCTACTGGACATATACTTAAGAGTAATTACTGGGTAAGTATATTTTTTAACTTTATGAGAGGGCTTCAAAAAGTTCATGGGAAAAAAATCCATTACCTTTTTCTAAACAGTTTTATTAGCATATATTTCACATATTATAAAATTCAATAGTTCAATCACATCAAGGAGAGTTACACAATCAGTATTAGGACATTTTCTTTATGCTAGTACTCGTTGTTATTAGCTCCCCCAACCTCCCCTGCCATGCCCCTAGGGAACCATGAAACCATAGATTTACCTATCCTGGGTTTCATATTCAGAAAATCATTTACAAACAAAATAAAAAACTAACAACAGTAACAAAGTAAAACAGATTAAGAACTCCAATCAAAAAGAAAGCAGAAAATATAAAAGCTAGAACAAATTTAGAATGGATCACAAGGGAGATCCAATGATAAGGCGTTGTTTCACCTGCAATAGCCAAGTCCAACACAGCCGTCATGAGAGCAAGGCGTTCACATCTACTGCAGCAGTCGGTAGCTTTTTATGCATATCCATCCGTTCTTCATTCAAAGAAGCATAACTGAGCCTCTGCTGTGTGCAAGGAGCAAGAGGTTCAGGTCCCTCAGTATCTTCAGGGCCTGAGCCTTGGGGCAGTGGCAGTGTGCAACACACGCAGTTCCAGGGGTGGGCTGAGTGACAGGAGGCAGTGGGTGGGGGGACTCCAAGGGCAAAGACTCTCCCCAGCGGTGACATGGGAGGCGGCTCCTTGGGAGAGGCCACCAGGTGTGAGCAAGGCCCCTTCGGTTGGCAGAGTTGGAAACGGGAAGCTGGGTGGAGGTGGGTGGGGGAAAGTTCAAGAATGACAGCAGGGCAGGAGGAGTGGGTTGTGGAAAGGAACCTGGAGAATGTGCAGGGTGGGGCATGGGGTGGGGGGACCAGGGCAAACATGTCCCAGCACCCAGCAGAAAGCCAGGTGGGAGGGGTCGGGGCACAGGAAGTTCAATGTTTGGGAAATCTTAAAATTCACAGGATGGCGTCACAAGAAATTTTTCTTTTTAATCCACACCGGTTGGCATCAGGTAGGCTCCAATTCCTCTTGCAACCCGAGAGCAACAGGGCGGGACTCTGCTCCAGAGGCTGATGTTTCTGAAGGAAAACAGAAGCCCTTTCTTCCTCCTCTAGCTTAGTCTGGAAACTCTGGTGGAAACCATTCAGCATGGCGGTGCCAGGCAACAGGCACTGAGAGACAACAGTAGCTGTGCGTGAGGTACACTGGCTGGGAGTTGAATGCTGGTCTCCCACTGGGAAAAGGAGAATGCGGCCCCTCCACCCCCACCCCCAAATCACACTATCTCCTTTCACTGATACACCATGACCATCATAGCCAGGCACTTTCTGTGAGGATCTGGGAAATAGCCCCCCAGGGACCCTCTAACCTAGACAACCATTTCCACCAGTCACAGCAAGCCACAAGAATGATGAAGAAATGCTGCTCCCAGGGGCTGACCTGGCCCTAGGCTGCCAGGAGAGTTGCTCCCCAGGCTGTGGGAGCAGGGGAGAGGCTTGGGAGGGGTCCGCTGGGCACTCAGGAGTTCTGGCAAAAGGAAGAAGCAACACAACTAAATTCCGTGCAGCAGCACACGTAAAAATTGTTCTCAAATTTGATGATGTGGTGAATGAGCTGCAAATGAAAGGAGAGGGGGAGAGGAAAAAGATCCAAAGCCGGAGAATATGATGAAATAATCTGCCGGGATTTGGGGCCTGGGGGTTGCTTGTCGGGAGCTTGGGGTCTGCTCTACCTCCAGGTCCGTGGTGTTAGGAGGGGTTCACGGAAACACAGTGCTACCAGCAAGCAAGGTGCTATGTGCACAGAGCCCTTCACCAGAGGTCGTCGAACAAGTAAACACATACGTATTCATTCTCATTTTTAAGCTTTTTCAGTTAATTTTGTTTTTCAACTAATCAACCACCCACTAGGCCCGCCTTTGAGGACGCTGGGACACTATCCTCTTGCCTGGTTTCTCCAGGGTCAGCAGGTGGGTCCTTGTGCCACCCAACCCCCCACCACACACATACACAGTCTCTCTCTGAATGCCGTCTCCCAGGGTCCCCAGTGCTAAGATCTCGAGGTCCACATGCAGCTACAACGGGTCACAGGCACACTCCAGCAGCAGGTGGACAGAGCCATCAACACCCCTTCCTCTGTCTCCGAGAAGGATGCTTCACCCCCAAGTGGCCACAGAGTTTCCCCCCCAAAGTCTAGGAGAGCTGTGGCAGGTGGCCGAGGCTGGGGTCTCCTGGTAAACACCCTGCCTCCTCTGCCACCAGCACCCCCGTCCTTGCACCCACAGGAACCCCACCCCTCCACTAATACCCCACCCCTTCACCACCAACACCCCCACCCCTATACTACCAACACCCCTGCCTGTCCCTCCACCACCAGTCCCCTGCTACCCCCACCAGCAGCCCTGCTCCCTGCTCCCCGCATCATGTGGAAATTAGCGGGGCAATCTGCCTTGTACAGGTCTGAACCTGTGAGTTCCTGTGCAGCTTGTGACCCTGCGCCTGTGCCAGGGGAGGAAAGATGGCCCCGAGGGGCCTTCGGGAAGGGCGTTATACAAGAAAAACAACAAAGGCACAGAGACACTGCAAGACCTTTGGCCTCGGACTGCCCACTTCGGGCCCTAAAGAGAAAGTAAGGCTCTCAGTGAAGCCATCGTGATTCGGGACTGGGCGGGCCAGTCTCAGGGCTTCCCTTAGCAACGGAGCGGCTCACCGACAGACCAGGTTTCACATCCACAGACAGACACATGGCCATTCCATTTCCATGACGGAAAACAGCAAACAATTAGAAACAGCACTTCTCCATTCCCTACTCAGGAGCAGCAGCACTGTCCTCTCCACTCTCAGGACTGCGCCCCAGCTCATGAGGAGGAACTTTTAACTGAATCCTCCCCAACCTAGTCGCGGGGCCCTCTGGAGCACTCAGTTGGCAGCAGGCTGGACAGAAAAGAAAACGTCGACTTCCAGATGGTGGGAGGTTTGAGGAGGGATTTCCTTTTGGCTTTTGAGTACATGGAGCAGCTAAATGGGCCATGGTTAACAGCACTTAACAATGTGGTCTTTCCCCCTTTGTTATCTGTCATTAGAAAACTTTCTCTTGATGCATACAGTGTGTGTGTGCACATGTAAT
>NW_022111300.1:54712397-54714366 GCF_000313985.2 Echinops telfairi
TAGGGTTTTTACAAAACAAATTGCATAGAAAAAGGTAAAACCGTGTATATCACGGAATGTCCTGGGTCTCTTTGCTCATCCTCTTCCTGCCCACAGCTCTGATTCAGAGACCTGCTGGGTGGGCAGAGTTTGAAACGTCCAGGACTCCCCTTACAGGGACTCAGTGGGCAATCAGTTAGCCGCCTGCCAGGAGGGACACCACCTGCTGCAGGGCTGCCACCACCAGCTGACCCTCCGGATGTGAAGTGCGCCTCCTGGTGGTCAGGAGGAGCTGAGCAACTGCACGAGGCTCTCCAGGCAGCGCAGGTAGTAGGCATTGAGAGAGCTTTCTTCTGAGTCTGAGAAAGCTGGGGCAGAGAAATAAGAGTGGAAATAAAGGCCAGCTTATTAAACTTGGCACTACTTAGGAGCTGATGCATGCATGATAAATAGGCTTTATATGTAATTAAATCCCATTAAGTTCACGATCAACAGCACATGCAGACCACACACATCCATGAGGGTGCCATGAACGACCAGCCTAAGGCCTTCCATGAGGGAGAGCCACCTGACTCCATCTGTGGAGGAGCTGGGGTGCGGCTCGGGCCCTGAACGTCTCGGCAGAGCCACCAGGCCAAGCCAGACCAGGAGAGGGGCCCCACATGAGTAGCAGTTTCCAAGTCCCCGCCACAGTGAGTTCCCAGAATCTTACGAGTGCACTCTGCTGTGGTCTTATGGAGATGTCACTTAGCTTCTAAGCATCACCATGCTGTAATCAATTAAATAATGAAACTTACTTCTCTTTGCTAAGGAATAGGCTTCATCCACTCTTCGCTTTATTGAAGGGTTCTTCAATGTTGCCTTAGCCTAGAGATACCAGACGCATCTGTTAGCTGGGTGTGGTAGTGGAGACCACAGCACGGCAGCGGGAGGACCACCCACTGGTGCTTCTCCCTTTCTCATCAGACAGGAGGCGGATCTCTCACTACTGCCCCCTACCAGCCCCTCACATTTACTCCTGCTCCACTTCCCATTTCAAACCACTCCCCCACGTGCTTTTCCATACTCCATCCTCCCTCAAGCCCTGGGCTTTAGACCAAGTGCCTCGAACATTCAGGTGCCCTGCACTGAGCTGCTGACTTAAAGGTCCTAAGCCCAAAGCAGTCAGTGGTGCTGCAGTAGAAAGGCCTGGCGACCTGCTCCCATAAAGATGGTCACCAAGAAAACTCCATGAGGCAGTTCTGCTGTCACAGGGTGGCTTGACAGTGACAGCAGCACCACCGCACGTATGCACAGACATGTACAAGAGGACCAAGGCCCTGGGGTGTGACAGGGACTGCAGTCAGGCCAGCCAGGATAGGTTTGGCACAAAGACATCTGCCGTCCTCGTCTGGCCCCACCCTGCTCCTGGGTGCACAGCTGCCTGGAGTGAGCCATCCCCTAGGAACAGTAGCCCCATGGGGGCTGGCAGACAAGAGCTGAACTGATTAGCACATCGAGGGTCATGTGGAACAGAGAACAGGGAATCACATAACTGCATGAAACTCTGTTATTAGGTTTGATCTCAAGATGCATCTTTCCTTGCTGCACATTCTGAAGGGAAGCGATCTATACTGACATTGCAGCAACTTGGCAAATCAATTGAAAGGACAGGAGGGTTCACTGAGGAGGCTGAGGTGTCAGGGGCCTGAGGCGCGGCACTGAAGGGAAGGGGCCCCACACCGGAAGTTCGGCCCAGCAGACTTGGGCTCCCCTCCCCACTCAGCCCTTGGTGGCAGGGGCACCACTATAGCTTCAGTGTAACCCCAGTGGAGACACTGACCTTCTGATAATTGTGGCTCAGAGCCCACAGTGCTGCAGCTCCAATTCTCTGAGCGGCCTGGTTCTCACTGTCCAGCCCGGCAGCCAGCACATTGATGACCTTTTCTACGGCCAAGCACATGGGAAAGGGGTTAGTCATACACACAGCATAGCATGTTATTCTTATCTC
>NW_022111300.1:54715214-54718084 GCF_000313985.2 Echinops telfairi
AGACAGCTGGGCCTCGAACAGCCCACCAGTGACCACAGAGCCTGGCCAGTGTTGCCCAAGGTGAGGACAAGTCTGGGAGCCATGCCCCAGCGCTCACCATTGGCCAGGATCTTGGGCTTGTTGGCCGGCCCAAAGCAGATGTTGTGGAAGATGAGGAGGGGCATGGCGGGGCTGCTCCGAGCCGTGTAGCGGCTCAGCTCAGCGAGGAAGTCCAGGCAGCCGTCCAGCCGCAGGATCATCTGCTGCCCATCCTCGGCCAGCGAGATGTTGAGCAGCAGCTTCAGCCACAGACCAGCCAGCCTGCTGAGACGCCGGCCACCACCCTTCGGCAGGGCCACGGAGAGGAAGTTCTGCAGGAAGTTGCTCTGTGGGAGAGAGACAAGGGGCTCGGTCTTTTCCTGGCCCTCCGTAGCCGGGAGCCGGCATTGGGCATCCCTGGCCGGTGTTCACTCCTCCAGGGTCACCGTGACAGTGTCCCGGCAGAGGTGGAGGGCAGTGCACATGGGCACTCACAGTCTGACTCTTACAAACCCTCTGCTACTGAGGGGTGCCTGTTACACAAGCTCCTAGTTTCAAGGAGCTTGTAAACCACCGTGAGGTTTCAAGTCCTAGCTGTCCCCCTGCACTTTCACCAACCATGCTTGGGGAGGAAAAGACGCCCACTCACACCTACACCTGCGGTATGAGGGGCCCACCTGGGGAGGGAGTTGGGCATTGAGAATGTGGTTAAGTTTGCTTTAAAAAGTGGAGAGAAAGAGTTTGTATTGTTTACTTGGTGATTAACCAAGCTGGTAAGCTGGCTCCTGGCCTGGGGTCATTGGACTCGCCTCACAGAGGAGACAGCCCTACAACCTGAGCTGGGAGTCAACCCCCTGTTGAGGTTTGAACCACTGACCTAACCCATGGTGCCGCCAGGCCTCCTCTGTCCACACCAAAAACCTTAGCGCCATCAGGGCGCCTCCCACTCACAGGGCCGCCACATGGAGCTTCTGGATTATAAATCTTCAATCCTTCCTGAAGCACACTTACGGTTCTCCCTCAGAATGCCTGGTGGGTGTGAACTGCTAATCTTGCTGACTGGACAGTGGGCTCTGACACCCCCACTCCCCACCCCACTACTGAAGCACTCTCACTTGTTTGGAGATTATATGAGGAGATGGCACAGCAGAGGAAACGGATAGCTGCCACCAGCTGGTGCCACTTGCTGTGGGCTCAGGGAAGACAGGGTGCCTTAGGGCTGCCAGACATTAGCAATCCTGGCCAACAAGAGGCGGGCCAAGCCCTGAGGAGGCACCCAGCTTAGGGAATCTGCTCACACACCTCTAAACAGAGACCCTGGGGGGATCACGTAAACTGGGGTGCATTTAACTCATCTGATCCCTGTAAAGCGCCACAGTGACAAGCAGAAAGGAGAAGTCAAGTGCCCAGGCTGGAGTGGCAGCAGCTCGTGGAAGGGGACGCCTCTCATGTCAGAAGGGGGGGGGGGGGGCACTCAGCAAGTCTTGTATAGCTTCCCCAGGTTATGTGAACAGAAAGCATCACAATTCAACCTGGTATTTAAGTAGTGCCAGCATGTCCCTCTCACGATCATCAGCAGAGCAGGATGGCGTCTCCACACCAAGAGGGAAGTGGGCACCCACGGGTGACCTCCTGCCCTTGGCACACCTCGAACCCTCACAAGCCCCACCCTTAACACTCCCAGCCAAAGCAGGTCAGTGCTGGGGGCAGGCACTCACCTTCTGAATGACCCCTTTACAGTCGTGGGACAAGGCCAGGTTGGAGAGGGACAGGAAAGCGGTCTGCTGGATGGCACTGTTCTCCAGCGGCATCTGGGCGGCCAGCTTCAGGACACAGAGCATCAGCGAGCTGCCCGGGACCATGCGGCAGGCAGGTGGGGGCCAGCAGAGCGAGCTGCACCCTGAACACACGGCAGCGTCACTGTGGGGGCTGGGACACTTGGAGGAAGGCTCCTCAGTCACGGCTCCCTTTGCTGGCAAGTGAACCCTCTCCCCCTACGGAGGCCAGCTATCATCTGCCAGAGGTGCTGCAGACCCACCAAGCCAACTCTTGGGTTTTCATGAGCTTAGGGTCTTGAGATGCTCCTCAGAGAAGCATGGACCCTTCCAGCCTGGGAGCCCTCACCTGTGACCACTGTCTTCGCTCGCTTATACTGCACTCAGGGACACACACTGCACACCCATTGGTGTTAGACTCCAATTCTACCCCTGCCCGGTCCAGGCCTTGCTCGCAGCAAAGGAACAGGAACTAGCCCCCTCCATTAAAGAGGCACAGCCCTGCCCACGAGCCACCCCCAGTGTACCACAAGGCGGTGTTACAAATACCTTCCGGATAGTTCGCTGTGTAGACACACAGTAGCTGCAGGGCAATCTGTAGCAGAGAGTCATTCATCATAAGCCACGGCCAGAGGGAGTGCAGGACGGGGGCGAGGTGGGCCTCCAGGGCCGCCTCCTGGGCAGAGAAGAAAGAGGGCAGCACTGGTGTGAGCCCCTGGGGATGCAGCTGAATTCCCGCTTCCAGAGCCTCACCCACAGGGATCACCAGAGACTGAGCTGCCTTGGTCCTCATTCCTGGTGGAGGGAGGGGTGGGCACCTTGACCACATCCCCTGGGCTCTGTACCAACACGTTGACCCTAGGTCTGGGCGGGAAACGTAGAAGTGGCCACCGCCAAGTGTTCATCTCACAACCCTTCACGTCTTCGTCTACAACAAGATGATCCAGCAGACAGATGTGCAGCTCAACTCAGACACACACATACACACACACACACACACACACACACATGCGCGCGCTACTGCTGTTCAGGAAGTTTGAATAAAGTTCTATAAAAATACGAGGGTGAATCAGTACA
>NW_022111300.1:54718931-54720240 GCF_000313985.2 Echinops telfairi
TAGAAAGCGGCCTTTCCCAAGAATGGAGTTTGTTAGCTAGCTCCCTCAGTAGCTTCTCTCATATAGGGGATTCAGAGAGTACATGGGAAAATCCCATTACCTTTTCATTTCATTTTCCACGAACTTTTTGAAGCTCCCTCAGACTGGTGAAATCGCAGCCAAAAGGCTCAGGAGAGACAAGGCCCATGGATGCAGAAGGGAAGGGTGAGGCACTGGGAGCTGGGAGAGAACAGCGGATCCGCCCTGCACCCTGTCGGTGCTGTGGGATGAGAGGGTGGCACCGGCATCCAAGGTAGTTGTCGAGTAGAGCTAATATTCTTGGGATGTGTGATGCACAGCCACTAGATAATGTCTGATGAAGCTCGAGATGACGTGTCAATTGGTCTGCTCCAAAGAAGCCCCAGAGGTAGTGGGTAGGCCCTCGGTTAGTAACCAAAAGGTCAGCGGTTCAAACTCACGAGGGGTCCACCCGAGAAAGATGTGGCACTTTACTCTCAAAGATGTGCAGCCTTGGAAATCCTCTGGGACAGGTCTACTCTGTCCTGCGGGTCACTATGAGCAGGAGGCAGCTTGACGGCAGTGGGTTTGACTTGGGTTTTAAAGATAATACAGTACCTCCCACTCAAGTGAGAACTAAATCAGCCCACCCCACCCCACTCCTATTAAAAACAAGGCAGCAAACAATAAAACCCTCCACCAAATCGGCCAGGGTAGAAATCTCCTTATCGTATCTGAGTATATCTTTCTTCTGATTTAGACACTCACAACGGCCGCCGGCGGGGGCCACAGAGAGAGCCCTGGAGCAGTGGTCTCTCCACCTTCCGCTCCCTCACCCCACCAAGTCTGACTCAGTTACCTTTTTCCTCAGGGCTGCTTTCGCAGGCCGCAGGGAATCGAGGTTCAACTGTGCACCAATGTGCTTCATCTGCTCCACGCAGGTGTCGACGAGATCAGCTGAAGGACACACGTCTAACAGTCAGAGGGGAGGCATCTCCAACAGTCACATCAAAACGTCGCAATCAGCCTCACAACACTTTTTACTGCTCAGCAACTACACTTTCTTTTCAGTGGGAGATTAAAGGATCAGAGGGGGAAGAAGATGCCGAAAAAAGCAGGAAGAGAACCAACATGCTAAAGTCTATTTGTTTCCAAAATTCCAAGTAAGCTATCCCCAAACCTAATTCATACTGTAGGCACACATTATGTGCTTTGGTAGCAAATCACAACGGAAATAAATGGCCTTCATGATGCCACCACGTGCTCTCAGCTCCAACATCTGTGTACCCAGATGTCCACATGAAGAACGACA
>NW_022111300.1:54721648-54723359 GCF_000313985.2 Echinops telfairi
CTGGCTTAAATCACTGGCTAATGCATCCATATCCAGAAACGAGCTCATTTGTAAATTTAGAGACATTGGGAAGAACATTTCTGAGTCATTAAGAAATAAATCACTGAGGTGTCCCGTGGCTCCAGACACATCATTTTCTTTGGACACGAAGGAAACATACTAAAGATTATAAACAGCAATTGTTCTAATAAACAAAATCATAAGTAGCTGTTGTTAGGTGCCATTGTGTCAGCCCCGACTCGTAGCAACAAAAGGAAACACTGCCCGTTCCTGTGCCAGCCTCACAATCGTTCTTATGCTTGAGCCCTTTGTGACAGCCCCGGTGTCACTCCACCTCTGCATGGGATCCCCTTTCTCCCCCTGCCCTTCTACTTTACCAAACATAATGGCCTTTTCCAGGGGCCCATCTCTCTGGATAACATGTCAAAGTACATGAGACAAAGTCTCACCATCCATGCTTCTAAGGAGCATTCTGGCTATCCTTCTTCCAAAACAGATTGTTCATTCTTTTGGCTGGTATATTACTTTCAATATTCTCCACCAACCACATGACTCAAATGCATCGATTCTTCAGCCTTCCCATGCACCACCCAACTGTCACATGCTATGAGGCGACGGAACGTACCATGGAATGGGCCAGGCGCACCACCGTCCTCAAGGCGACATCTTGCTCTTCCACATTTTTAAAGAGGTCTTGTGCAGCAGACCGCTTTTGATCTTGACTGTTGCTTCCATGAGCATTAGAAATTAGTTTTCAGTGTCTAAGCAGGTGTGCTTAGAAAGGGATGTTTTCCTGAACATGTGCCAATGAGTACCCATTTCCAGCCAGCCAGCCACCCACCCACAGAAGCACTATCACAGAGGTGGGTTGAATGTCACTTGGGTGATAACATTCTCAAGAAGGGCACCCAGTATCACATGGCAATGTGTATGAACTGCGCCTGTGCCCCTGACCAGTCACTGCTGTGTCAGGTCACATGTACAAGGCCACTATTCCGTTGGTCACACTGCCATCACGTTCAATGGAAAAGCCATCCCATGTGGGAGGGGCTGACCAGATAGGAGGTGACTCATGTAAACTTGTACTCATTTCTGATAGCCTTATATACGTGCAGGCAGTTACATAATCTCCTGTCAACTTGTGAAGGGGTGGAGTCTAGCCTGTCAATCAGGTCATAGCCATAGAGGCCTCTGTATGGAATTCTGAGAACTCCTATCGTCTTCCCAGGAGGCAGGAAGCGCACTCTCTCTGCTTGACATTCTGTTGACAAGCCACGTGGAGACAGGCTGATGGAGCCAAAGCCTTGGAGCTGGAGTAGCACGTGGAGGGAGACCCATGCCAGTGCTAAGACGCTTCCACCTCCACTGGATCCACAAGACTTTCCACCCACTGGCTTGTGATCTTCCTGCATTCAGCATCATTGCATGTGTTGCATAAGTCTGAAGAGGAATTTATGACTGATATCGGACATATGGGCTAATTTTGGATTTATGGACTTGATCTGAACTGGGCTGGAATGTTTTCTCAATATACAATTGCTCTTTTATATAAAGTTCTTTCTTATACACATATGAGTCTTCATGGATTTGTTTCTTTACTCTACCCGGACTAAAACAACGTGTCTAAATTTAAACCATTAGCAACAAACTCAGAAACCAAGCTGGAAAGTTAGTTCCCGTGAGCACTCCTCAAACAGATGAAGCCAGCCAC
>NW_022111300.1:54724458-54739261 GCF_000313985.2 Echinops telfairi
AAAATCAGTTTGCCTTGTGAGTACCACTGGCTTTGCAATTTTGTTGTGACTGATTTTTAAATTATTTGGGGTTGATAACTCTTTTTTGCAAGAGTTATCATTGTTAAGTATACCTGACTAGATTTAGGCTTACCTAAATGTGGGTGACCTAAGAAAGGGGTCCAGGCATCACTGGGCCTCCAGGAGAAAGAACCGTGTTCACTTAAGTGAGGCTGAAGTATCTCTGAGGTTTGAGAAGAGACTGTTCTAGGTAACATAGAACATAGACACGTGGAATGGACAAAGGTAAAAAAATTAACAACAAATGGTCTGGCAAGGCCCTAACACCCTCCAGTTCTTTATGCATGAGAAGTTTCAGATGCACGATGAATAGACCCTTTACAGGGTGCAGCATTCCTCTGTGCGCATGCACCAAAGTTTATCCATGCAGTCCTTGATGGGCGCGAGGTCATTTCTCTCTTGTTGCGACAACAGTGAACAACGGTGTACATTGATCTGTTCTTATCAACAGCTCCTGATTTTGCTAGAATATGTAACTAACAGTGGGATTGCTGAACTGTGAGGCATTACCCTTTCCAACATTTTAAGTCAGCCTGGCTGACTTCCACGGCAGTTTTACCATTTTATATTACACCAACAGTGTTTGAGGGTTTGTCTCGCCACACCTCAGCTAGCATTTATATTTTGGCAGTGCTTTTGATTTTGCCATTGGCACTCGGGGGAGATGACGGCTCACTGTGGACTTGACTTGCACCCCTCTGATGACTAATGAAGGAGCCCTGGTGGTGTGGAGTGTTACGCCCTGGCTGCTCCCCACAAACACACCAGCAGCTCCGAGGGAAAGATGACGCACTCTGCTCCCCTCCACCAGAAGTGCAGTGTCTGAAACCCCAAGGAGTGGGTGTCTCTACTCCATAGGGCTGCTCTTAGCCAGAATCAACCTGATGGCAGGTAGTCAATGGTCAATGAGCATGAGCCTTTCTTGAGGTATTTGTTGGTGACCTGAACATCTTCCTTCATCTGTTCATGACTACTGCACATTTTAATTGCTTATCTTTGTTTTTGAAGCTTCCTATACAAACGCTAAGAGATTTTAAAGATTAGAAGCTTTCATTATTAAAAATACTTTTCAAATGGGTAGGTTCCCTTTTGAGTGAAGTCTTTTAAGACAAACAACTGTTTGATTTTTATGAGGTCAGAGAGGTCTGGTCTGCCTTCTGTAGTTTGTACATTTTTAGATCCGTATGACAGTGTACTAGGGCTAGGTAAGAGGGGACCTCACTTTGTCCTTAAGAGCCCTGGAAGCATACTGGTTATGTGTTAGGCTGCTAGTTGCAAGGTTAGCAATTTGAAACCACTGGGTGCTTTGTGGGAGAAAGACAAGGCTTTCTCTTTCCCGCAAAGAGATCAAGTCTGAGAAACCCACAGGAGCAGTCCTACCCTGTCCTTATAGGATCCCTCTAAGTAGAAATCAACTCTCAGGCAGTTTCACACTTGTCCTTGCCTTTTTCCATGGGTAACCTACAGTTGTACTTTTTTCATTTAGGTCTGTGAACCGTCTTGACTTAGTTTCTGTATAGGGTGTGAGGCGTGGGTCCTGCTTCACTCTTCGGCAAATGGAGAACCCAGCCGTGCAAGTGCTGTGGTTAAACAATCTCTGGTCCTGATTTAATGAGTTTCAGTACTGTGTAAGTGACCAACTGTCCACAGGCAGGCAGACTGTCCCACTGCAGGGGAGTGGGGGTGGGGGAGGTGGGAGCAGGTGTGTGTGTGTGTGTGATCATGACTGTGGCTGTGTAGGTAGGTAGGTGGGTGGGTAGGTCGGTAGGTGTGTGTCTGTGTATGTGTGATTGGACCGGTCCCAGGCTACGCTGATGACTGCAGCTATGGAGGAGGCCTTGAAATGCGGACATGGGAGGCCTCCTCCTTCGTTCTTCTTTGTTCACTGGCTGTTTACCAGGGTCTCTTCTGTCCATACAAAGCGGGTGTTCGTTTCTCCACCTATTTAATGCATGCTGATCGGAACTGGACCATGATTCCATTGTATTCCTGAAAAGTGTGTTGGCTTTTCAAAAAGGTACATTGGGGTGCTCCTGAGAACACTGGGGACCTATCAGTCAAGAGCCTCTTTTGTACATCACGCCAATTAGCTACTCTAAGGATGCACTGGTCATCTTTGTTCCATGAGGGGAAAACCCTACACCCTGCCCAGTACTCTCTCACCAGTCACCGCTGCCCAGCGCCTGGCCAGTGCCACTGTCACCAAGGGGAGAGACACAGCCGCTGCTCTCCTCAGCAGAGCCACCAGGAAGATAAACAGATGAGTCCATGTGCAATGAAAAGCCGGCCCCAGCTCTGTATCTGTAAGATCAATCAGGACATTTCAAGGAATTGGCAAGAAAGAAGAGGAACAGCTCTTCAAAACTGAGCCACAGGCACTTCATGACCCTTGAAATAGTGTCCACGGGTCGGCCAGGTGAACACACAGCCCAGCTGCTACCACGCCGGCCTCCAGGCGCTTCGTTCCGCACATGCTTCCGAGGGGCCTCTCGCGGCCCCATCCAGCCTCCCGCCCCAGCAAACACAGACACCCTGGCAATCCCTCCCCTCACTAAGGAATGTTGAGCCATGCCTAACTTCAGCTCTACTGCATATGCAGCTTCTACATTAGTCTAGTTCCTCCTCTGCCCGTGTCCCCCCAGCAGCCTGTGCAGAGGGGAAAAGGGAAGAAAGAACAGGCCAAGGCCAAAAAGAAAAGAGGATCATTCTGAAGAACTAAGAGTTATTTCCCACAGAGAAGACTGGACATGAGACAGGACCTTGCAACTTTGCTGTGGCTAAGCGTCCAGCCATGAACCTCTGAAGGTGGGCCGAGTCACCCTGATCCCTCTCTAGTGTGGGGTGGCTGTCCAAGGCCTCTGTTGTCGTCCCCTGACCCCCACCGTAGCAGCATCTGCCCCCTCCCCTTGGTCAAATCCCATTATAAAACCTTCCCCTGGAAAGCTTGCAGCAGAGCAGGCCTTGGCTCTAACCGAGTCGTTCCCCATATTTTTTCATTCTCGGCTCCTGGAGGAGCCTCTTAAGAAACATTCCAATTCGCTGTCTCCATGAAATTTTAATCCCATGGATGCACTATACTTCTGCTGGGTACTCTGTGCATATCTGCGTGCTACATGTAAAAAGGGTTAGTTTCATCCTTCATACTTACGCTTTGTATTTGATGCTGTCTTAAGAATGGATAAATAAAATATTTAAGTCAAAAGTTAAATTAAAAATTAAAAAGCTAAAATAAAAGCTATTAACAGCTGATCTAACTTATACTTGCTAAACAACTTTCACTATTCTTTATTTATGTAAATTCTAAAGTGTTAACTTGTGTATGCAAATTTGCAATTTGTATAGGTGACAGTAATATAACAAAATGTATTTTAAAAATCATTCAAAATGTAATTGTGAAAGAATTTAAAAATTACTTTTATAAAAGTTATTCCAATGACAGTAATTAAATGCCATTAGATATAAAAAATAATCAGTAACATTTTGCTTCACCAGCTAGCTTACTGGCCAAGCATTCAGATACTATTTAAATTTTTTTCTTTTCAGCGCTTGATAGAATGACTGCTAGGTTGGGCATTTTTGTAAAACCAAGTAGCAAAATGTCAACTATTTTATTTCATTCTCTAAACCCAAGTCACACACAAAAGCAGGAGAATCCAGGCAGCCAAGAGCCTCCACAGGGCACCTCTCACAATAGGATGTGGACCAGCATTTAACCCAACATTCTCTCACTCGAAGCCATGGCTCATGGCTCTGTCGCCCTTGTCGCTCTCTGAGAACCTCGAAACTAAGAGACAGCAAAGGTCCCCAACGAGGGAAATGGAACAGTAAGCTTAGGGAGGGCTTTCTCGGGTAGGGTTGAGCCTTGGTGGCCACAGGCTACTAGCATATCGAGAGTTTTTCACCACTTTCTCCCAAGAATCCATTTCTGCTCCCTGGGGGAGTTGAACAAGGATCCCTGCGCCAGTGGAACAACTGGACGCTGAGTGTCAGCATGGAACCTCCAGCAGCTCCACAGGAGAAACACCTGGAGGTCAGCTTCTCAGAAACCCTGGGGAGGACTTCCCTTTCTCCCAGCGTCCCAGCAACTTGCTGGCTGTGTGGTGAAAATGCTCAGCAGGACCCACACGTGGGTCCGGAGGGATGACCGCTCCTCAGTGCCAGAGTGCCCACAACGCTTAGGAGATTCTGAAGACAGACCTGGCACCAAACATGTCACTTACACAACCTGGAACCAAACAAATCCACAGCTCCGGGATGGGGACAGCAGTGCAAAGACAACAGGAATTGCCAAATGACTACGATCCGCCATTGAAAACCATCGTCCCCCCTTGGGTCTTGAGAAAGTTCCGACGGTGTATCGATCATCTCGACTGCCGCGCATTACACTCAGCTTCGCATCAGTGTGTGTTTTTCCATATGGTTTCAGAACCTTGAGAAAATGCTCCTATTCGTTTTCCCCATCCAAGATTCCAAATGCTGTACTGGTCAGTCACTTGGCTTTAGCCAAGTGCATAGGGATAGTCACTGCCTAAAATCCCCTTAGTCAGCACACTGGCTGTAACAGCGTGGCTTCATTTACACGGGTGGCTCGGGGCTGACTCTTTACTCTGCCAATAAAACCAAAGCACACACCGCCATTAATCGGCTTCAACTCATGGTGACGCTCTAAGATGGAGCAAAACTGCCCCACAGTGTTTCCCAGAAGAAGGCTGCCTCATCTTTCTTTCTCCCATGGAGGGTCTGAGGGGTTTAAACTACAGACCTTTTGGTTAGCACTTGCTGCCTGGAATAATTCATTACAAGCATCTAAACTATAAAACACATTGTAAAGATTTTCACAGACCACTAGCCCAGCCCAACTGGTGACCTGGTGATGGGTGTTCTGTGCTGAGAAAGGTTTCTTTCGCCACAAGAGTCACTTCCACCAGCACACCAAAGCGGCCCTCACCTGCGATGCTTTTAGTAGAAATGGTGAGAACTCCAACGACGTTTGTGAGCAGCGGCCTCAGGAGCTCGTCCTGGCCCACTAAGCCAGGGTCGACCAGCAGGCAGGACTGCAGCAGCCTGGTCACAGAGGACAGGTACTCCAGGAGGAAGGAGACCTGCCAGAAAGGAGACCAGTCACAGAAGCAAGCAGAGCACAAAGCCCATCACCGGGCGAAAGCAGCTTACTTCTCCAGGCGTTATCAGAAAGCACTTACTGCAGAGTGCGATGACTTTAAAAAAAACAAAAACAAAAGAACCCTAACAAAACGTTCTAATTTTTAGAAATGATCTCAACTGAAAACACAGCAGACCAAACAACAGTTTTCTCAGACGATCAGCATTCCTAGCCATATCAACAGGGTCAGTTGCAGTAACATCAAACAGAGTGATAGTTTCAAAGCTAAACTTTGAATTCCATTTAGAGAAAGAAAGCCTTTATCGCCGCCAAGTAGCTCAACTGTAGAATCGATATCCTGGAAGATGCCGAAAAGGGCATTCTAAAGCCAGACCATCTACAATTCTATAAAGAAAGATTAGAAAATTGTCTTTAAAGTGGTCAACTGCAGCAAAGAGAAGCGGGGACAAATCTAATAGCCGAGCTCTTACTACTGAAGAGAGACAAGCCTGCCCCCCACCCCCAACCCCTTTCTCTCGTGGACCCCCACCAGCCTCCAGCACAGAAACGAAATTCCTGTTTGGGAGGAAAAACCAAATCTTCTGCCACCATTGCTGATAAAACCATCTCTGGAATGCTGTTTGGTACTACAGTTGCAATAGCACTAACTGGCAAAAATGCTCTGAAAACACTATGTCCAGGATCCACCATGACTGCAGAAGGGCTGTGGTGTTTGTTTTCCACTCTCCTCAGGCAAAGAGATGCTTAGTCCAGGTAAGGGGAGCACTGCAGACATATTCAGACATCACTCAGTCTCTGCCTCTGTATCTCTATATATACACACACACACACACACACACGCATATACATGGATATATACTCACATACAAGGAGGCTTCAAGAAATTTGGGAAGGATTTTCCACAACTAATATACAAGTCCCCTTGCATATGTGGGTTTCCTCTCCCTGGATTTGCGGCTGTTTTTACAGAGAGGCAGGGCTATTCTGCATTTGTGGACGGGTCTGTGCCTCTAGTCACTGCTCTCGTACAATTTCAAAACCGCTCTTCTGCCCTGCTTTGCCAAAGGGGTGGCCTCCCTTTTCCTTTTCCCTCTGCAGAGTTGTTTGACACAAAGGGATGGGGGTGGGGGTGGGGGCGCCTTCACAGTCCCCTCCTATCAGTTAAAGCTATATCTCTCACTTGTATGAGCAGCACTGAGGGATGTCCTCTGGGTAAGAAGCTGCTCACCTGAAGCACTGTGCTACCAAGGATCCTTATACTAGACTGAGTTCCAAAAAATACCCATAATTTAGCCAGTGAGCATTTTAACAAATTTCTCTTGGACGAAGAGAGCAGACATCACTGAGGTGGTGGGAAACAGGAAGGTGGGCTATACTACCCCCATGTGGTCATGTCATGTTCACACAGGCAGGCCCTGGACTGAACAGGGACAGCTGGTCATCGAACCAGGACTGGACAGCACCTCAAGGGACCACAAAGGATGAGGTCATCACACTCACTGTTCCTGCCCACCACCAGAGAGCATCACAGCACAAACCACGGCCAGCCCATCCCACACGATTTTGAAGGCTGCTCTCTCCCTCCAGGGTTATAAAATGGCTGCCTGTGCTGCTAGGCCAAGGTCTCGAACCAGCTCTTTCTGACTCCCCTCCCCACACGCAAATCAGAAGCTACACCTGCAGATCCTCCAGGTGCTCGCAGGTATCAGTGGGGGCCTCCCAGGGGTGAGTGAGTATCAGACTGGGACCCAGTGGCAATGTCGACTCCAATTCAGGGTACCCAGGGTGGGAGGCAGGCCCTCCACAGGGGCTCAGGGTCACCATACACACGTAGTTTGGGATACTCACCTGGGCCTCAGTGTGCTCCGCCGGAGACGAGGAAGGCAGGGCTGTGCTGAGCTCCTGCACACACTTCTCCACGAGGGCAGAATCGGCGATGCTATTGGGGATAGAAAAGGAAAACAGCTCAAGCTGCGGGAGGGCTTCTCACTGCATGCAGGCTGGTAAGTCTCAACTTAAAGTCTGAAGTTCACCTGAAATCCAGCTCACAGGAGATGATGTCTTTTAATAAAAAAGACATGCTACAAAATTTCAGAAAATGTTATCAGATGAATGTGAGAAGGCAAAAAGTTCAAAGAAACGAGTACGCCTTAAGGCCTCATTAAGAGAATAAAATAGAACGCAGTCTTTCAGGACAGTGAACACGAACACAATGTTCCAACATAAAATGGGGCAGAAACTGGCCACACACTACGTTTGGGCCTGCTATTGTGGAGCAGGGCCATCGAGTCTCTATGCCACATCAAGATGATACCAACGCACAGTGGCCCCACGTATGACACGACTGCTACCCCGTCCTGCGCCATCCTCACAACCGTTGCTGTTTGAACCCTCCATTACAGCCACTGCGTCAATCCATCTTGTTGAGGGTCTTCCTCTTTTTGGCTGCCCCCGTTTCACCAAGCATGCTGTCTTTCTGCTTGTCTTCATGCTTGTCTCTCCTGACAACATGTCTAAAATATGGAGATCAAGTCTCTAAAGAGCGTTCTGGCTGTATTTCTTCCAAGACAGATTTATTTGGATGGGTATAGATGTATAAGGGTAGGTATACGTGTTTTCATATGTTAATAATGCAGAAGTACCTGCATGGATGTATGGCTATGTGCGGGCAGGCACAGATTCTCACTGAAGACAGTTAACTGCAGAATACAAATGGTAAAGGAGTGTTTTAATATCCCAAGGAGAATGCGGAAAGTGCCCCGCAGTTCCAGTATGATACAGCAATTCCATTATTCGGAAAATACACTCAGAGAAATGGAAGCACGTGTCGGAACTTCACACACAAATGTTTGGGCTGCATTATTCACAATAACCCATCGCTGTGGACGAATGGTCAATCCGCACACTCGGATACTACCCAGCCCAGGAGCAGCACCATGTTGGTAACGTGCAAACATGCGTGAGTGCTGTGCTAAGTGAGGACATCAGCCACCGGGGCTCGGTCAGGATGACTCCATTTTATTGCATTAGAGAGTCCAGGAAAGGGGACTCATAGACAGAATGTGCACGAGAGGCTGCGTAGGGTGAGAGATGGGAAGTCATGACCAAGAAGCATGGAGTTTCTTTTTGAAGTGATAAAAATATCCCCAAACTGCCTGTACTAATGGCTGCCCCTCTCCTTGACCTTATCAAAAACCACTGAACGAAAACCCTGAATGGGTGGATGGTACGGCATCTGAATTTTCTCTCAATGGAGCTCTTTTTAAAAGAAAGGAAAAAATGTCTAGAAAAGAATGGAGGCAACATATGTAGAAACATGCTTGATTCAACTGATGTATGGATTGTGATAAGAGTTGTATGAGCCCACAATAAAATGATGGGGAAAAAACAACAACAAATAAATAAAAGAAAGAAAGAAAGGAAAGGCATGGTTGAGGAATTTACATCCAATCACCGGACTGCTGGAAGAGGAACAGCACTGATGTCTGTTTTATTCCATGGTGGTCAAGGAAGGAAGCAGGGGAGGTCTCTTTCTCTGCAGACAAACAACCTGGAACAAAGGGACAAAGCCACGCCTGGGGCCCTCCGAGGGGTTGTTCTCTGCTTGCAGCACCCAGCACCCTCAGGGTCGCCATGGAGTGGTGAACGTGCCTGCATTCACCAGCGTTCCTCCTGCTGCCCACACCGGCCTCTCACCTACAGAGTCGCCGGAGCAGCTGGGCCTGTCGGAGGGCCTCTGTAGTGTCCCCTGGAGCGATGGCCACAAGGTTGTCCAAGAGGCTGCACATAGCCGAGAGGAGAGAGGGCGTGACCCAGACTGGAGGTTTGGGCAGAAGAGCCGAGAAGGAGGAGTCACGTGGAGGCCTTGGCCACGTCGCTTCATGCTGACCTATTGGAAAGAAGCATAAGCTCAGGGCCGTGTTCTTTGCCTGGTAGACAGGCACTTGTTCACAAGGTCTGAGCACCAGAGGGACCTTCCTGAACAAGCCGGGGAGAGGCAGAGATGGCTGGGAATGTACCAAGCTGCTCTATTCATCTGGACACCTCAGCCAGTGGTCTGCACTCCTGTTCCTTAGCTCGGCCGTCTGTGTGTCTGTCTGTGTGGTGTGCACATCTGTCCTGGGTGAGAGTGGCATTCAGAGAGGGTGATTTCTAGGTGTTCACAATCCTCTCTCTGCAACCCTAGGGGCCAAGAGTGTTTCAGAATTTAAGGCACCTTGGGATTGTAAAGGGATCATCAGGGACAGAGACCACGCATTAATCACCACCCCAGTGGGCACGTCTCCACCTGGAGTTGGGACCTGGGTTGTTCCGCATCCTCGTCTCCCTCCCTCAGGGCAGCAGGGCGGCCTGGCACTGGCCAGGCTGTGCGGTCAGGGGAATCGAGGCCTTGGCAGGTTCTGCTCCCAAGCATTTTGTGAGAAAACGGCTCCTCTTGGGGATGTTTGGGTTTTAGAAATGAAGACCAGGAATGGTGGACAATATAGTCTGCCTCCCTCCATCCTTTCCTGAAGACCTTCACTTCTCAGGTCTTCATTCAAGAAAGCCCAGGTTTAAAAGAAACCCTTCCACACAGGGCAGTGTATGAGGCACAAATCGTCACACACCATCACTCACGATCCACAGCCACCTCCGCCTCCAGCCTTCTTTCCCGGCTCATGGATGAGCTGCAGATGGAATGAATGCGTCTTTGGCCCTAAATGATGCTCTTTATAATCACAACCCTTCCTTTGTATGACTGCAGTCCAGAGATCAGTCAGGAAAGGAGCCCGGATGTAGGCGTAGCCTCTAATCAACAGGCCTGTTCCTGAGAAAACACAGGGAAGAGCTGCTCTGCCCACTGGTTTGCTTTTAACAGGACCCCACTGATTGGCTGGGCTAGCTCCACATTCTGTCTTCACTGTTTCGGGAAGAGGGGTTAACACCATCCACTAGTGCCTGAGGCTCCAATTTCACTCACCAGGCCTCGTGCTTCACTCAGGAGCAGCCAGGTGGAGGCAGGCTGTAAGCCCCATGTATCGGCCAAGAGTATCTGTCTGAGTTTCTGGGATACTGGTTGGAACCTTCAGCTGTGACTTATTTCATAGTGGTAGCACCTATCTGAAAAGCTTGTACCCGGTTCTGTCTGCGGCGACATGTCCCTTCTGCTTTGGGGGGCAGGGAGCTCTGAGAAGCATACCTGGGACCACGAAGTGCTCTGCAGTTGCTTCCACGGCCAGCGCTGCCGGCGATACCAGAGACCTGAACTCAGCACTGCCTGCTGAAGGTGCCACCTATGACACAGGACAGGGAGTTACTCGAACGTCCCTGTCACCACGGTGAAAATGGAACCCAAGTGGCATTTACCAAGAACCTCCTTGTGCTAGACGGTTTCTAAGAAAACCACATCGTCACTGTTGCCAGGTGCCGTCCAGTCGGTTTTACGCACAGTGGCCCCAAGTAACGCAGATCAAAACAGCTCCCGGCCCTGCGCCCTCCTCGCAGCTGTCCCCACCGGTGCGCCCACTGCCACAGCGACTGTGTCAGGCTGGCCTCCCTCTTTCCTTGCCCCGCTCCTGTACAAGGCAGGCTCTCCTGATAACACATGCTCAGTCTGCCAATTGAAGTCTCATCACTTGGCTTCAGCAGTAGCACACCTGAAACCACTCCATCTCCAGAGACCTAATACATCTGTGAATGTCATTTCCTACTTTCCAGATAGAGTCTGTTATCATTCACATAGACCAGAACCTCAAAAACAACAAAGTCCATTTAGAAGCCAGTTCCAGCTTACTACCCTAAAGAGGCAAGGCTGGGCAATGAGATTGGAGGGACAAGTCACTGTGTTCCTGGGGTGATCTGCATTTCTTAACTGAGAGTAAAAGGTTTGTCTTCGTAAAATGTTCCCAGAGGTGCACAAAACCTTGAACAGTGCCTATCAAATGATAGAAGCACGAAAAGCATTTTCTATACCTTACCCCATACCAGAAAGAAGTGGAGACACGCACAAACAGCACTGTTAGCGGTGCATTTCAGAGCGCAGTGCTTGTTAAAGCACGCCATAGACGTTCTGTTTCGGTGAACCACAGTCACCCGTGGGTGTAGAAACCACACCCCACCCCCAAGCCCCATGTGAGAAAGACCCCACCTGGCGTGGGCAGGGCACCCTGTTTCTCAGACAGCACACGCCTCCCATACACAGATTCCCTCTGCGCTCAGAGTAGGAGCGGCCAGCGTCACTCAGAGGGAGAGCAGCTTCGAAGGACTGCTGTGTACACAGCATGACACTAAAGTCGGTCACCCGAAGGAGTAGATGAAAGCAAAATGAAGGCTATTTGCACTTGCAGGACCCAGTGGTAAAGAGAAAGTAGACTTAGAGAAATCGGGAGGAATACAATTAAAAACCCCTTTTAATGTCATGAGGGCTGGTCCTCTCTCACCTCTTGGAGCAGAACGGGCAGTATGAGGATAGCAGGGAGCAAGAGAAGGCCGGGAACCTGGATAGATGTGTCAAATGAAGAGCACTCAAAAACACATACACATTAAGCGCCTTCAAATGAGCCGCAATTGCGTCTTTGTAAAAGCAGAGCTGTCTACAAGTGGTTATGGAACTCCGAATGGAAAATGGGTCCTGTGACCAGACAAGAAGGCGCTCACACACCTGTGAGGGGCAGACTCCTGACACCAAGCCTGAGATCACATCTAAGACACACACCTGGCTCCTGCCTCAAACTCCATGGGTTTTTTTCCTGTGAAAATGATAATGATGCTGAAAACCTTTTTTACCAAAGACTTTTCCCACCAGCATATGAATCAGAAAGCGCTGTTGTTGACACTAACAAAGATCCCTCTGCCTCCACACACCCCGGTAGTGCAGTGTGTGAAGCATCAGGCTGCTAATCCAAAGGTCAGCAGTTCCAGCCCTCCCTCCAACTGTTCTTTGCGATAAAGATGTGTAGTCTGCTTCCCTGGAGACTTCCAGTCCTGGAAATCAATCCTGTGGAGCAGCTCTACTCTGTCCCATAGGGTCACTAGGAGTTGTAGTTGACTCCTGGCCACAGGTTTGGGATTGGCATTTCTAGAATTATTCCAAGAACCTCTTAAGAATGATGATTACATTTAACACCCAGGAAGCTTCCTCAAAATAATATCCACAGGCACGCAAGTTCTTTTCTGAGACTGTTCACTGAGAATCCGAGATAATGTTACCTTACATATTTCAAGGTGGTCCGGGGATGAGATTTCTAAGGAAACTCAGGGAAAGCCTGTCTTCATCTCAAACTTATTCATCCCAAATACAACTTTTCAACAACATACGTGGTACTATACACGTGGACTTCCTGCAAGTAGAATACATAGGCCCAGGGCAGCCACCTCCATGGAGCAAAACAATGGAAAGGCAAAACAAGGTCCAGAGCTGACGATGGAACAGATCACCAATTGCTCATATACAAATTAGGCAAAGCTTAAGAAAAGCAAAACAAGTCCACATGAGTCAAACAAGACCTTGGGTCTATTGCATCTGAATTCCTAAACCCCCTCACTAGCACATTCGCCACACTGACCACTAACAATGAAGGCCAGTGAGCTGTGGGCATCTTCCACGAAGTGAGAAAAGGTCACTGCAGAGACTGGAGAAGGAAAGATCATGTTTCACAAGGGACTCCAACTTGCTCTTGAATGTTGAATAACTAAAGCAAATAGAAGAAATAAGGACGTAAAATACTAACTGAGGAATTCCAGTCTTCAGAGTATTACAATGAAAAGAGGTCAGAAAAACAAAAGGAAAGAACACACTTGGCATTTTTCAAGTTAACTCACAGCCATCCAGTCAACTGACCCCTAGGAGCCCTAGCTGCCCTTGGCTCCCCACGGCTCCGCACCGTGTCAGGAGCAGGCCTCCTCTTTCTCCCACAGAGCAGCTGGAGGTTTCATGAAACAGGGCAGTAACAGATTACTGTTTATTGAGCACTTAATATGCAGAAATAACTAAAGAACACACCAGGATTTCTAGGCTAGCCTATCACCCTTCATACAAACAGGGCAGCCCACAAAGATTTACTAAGTAGGTATTGATGCTGCCCTTTGGGGAGCTACATCTTCAGTTACTCCAACTCATTTTGGTACTTAAAATTATTGCTTCTCTTGATTAGAGAAAGATATGTACTATCTCTAGTCTGAAAAGGAAAGCATGACATTTGCTAGAACTGGAATAATTATCTCACTTGTCCAAATAAAGGTCATTTCATACTAAACCCAATCTGTTTTATGTTCAAAAAAAGAAAGAAAAGATTCTTAAAACTTTAGAAAATGGTACTTCAGCAAATTGAACAGCTCATGAGAAACTGCAGGAGGTAAATCTTATGCCTGTATGATTATTTATTATTCCCATATTATGCTCTATCTTCCCTCTGGGAAGCAGGGCTGTCAAGCCATTGCCTCCCTAATAGAGCCTATAACACAGTAATTATTCCCAAAATTCTAAAATGAAATGTAGGATTTTCCAGTTGAGAATACATGATTTTGTATGCTTGTAAATTGATTCAATCAGGTCATTAAAAAAAAATACTTAAACGTCTCATACTTTTTTGAAAACAAGCAACTTATCCGTGAATTTAAAATGCGAGTGAATGGGAGACAAAGAGAAGCAGGCAGGCATACATTCCAGGTGTTTCCATTCATGAAGCTCAAGGCAGACCCACCATGCGAGTCACTTCAGTGGGGCGACTTGCTCCAAACCGGGGCTTCCCTCCAGGAAAGGGGCAGGGTCAGCAAGCATTTTTCATCATCTGAGCTCTGTTCTCTTTGATAAATGCCTAGCATTGTTTGTATCACACTTCTGTCTAAAGAAGATGGAAGGGAGAGGGAAATCTCTCATCTACAAAGAGACGCTCAGGACAACAGGTGTACCTGTGGTGGAGTTTAGATGCCAGTTCTGCAAGGTGACTTTAGGATGGACCTACATTGATGATGCAGAGACTAAACAAGACCACTTATGTAGACACCTCGCAGAGCTCTGTACAGACAGCCCTCCCATCACCCGATCTTGCAGTTCACAGCTAGCCCTCCCTCTTCCCCTCTAGACCCACAGACTGCAGATTGGGCACTCTTTGCAAGTACCATTGTTTCCGAGGTGGAGAGAGAACTTGGATCTTGGTCTTGACTGGAGAGCGTAGACGGAGTCCTCCAGAACTTGAAGGAGTCATCTAAACCTGGGGTGATAAGAAAATTGTTCAGTAGGATACTCTTCTGAACAGCTGATAGAAAGAAAAGATTCATTGGATCAAATCCATCAAAAACTAAGAGAAAAGGCTTGCCTAATTTTTATTAGCGCTACTTAGCTCACAGGTGAAGCTTGTCTCACAAGGTTAGTACTTAATGAGCACGCATGCATGATAAGATTATTCATGTGCAGCCCTGGAAACCCTAGGGAGCAGCTCATGCTACTCCACCCCAGAGGGTTGCTACAGCCCTGGAAACCCTAGGGGGCAGCTCATGCTACTCCACCCCAGGGCATTGCTACAGCCCTGGAAACCCTAGGGGGCAGCTCATGCTACTCCACCCCAGGGGGCTGCTGAGTCACAACCAACCTGATGACTATGGGCACTTTTTTTTCTTTACAATTCAATGGTTTAAATATAT
>NW_022111300.1:54740488-54768634 GCF_000313985.2 Echinops telfairi
TTTAAGGCTTCAGATGCTATATCTTTTGGTAGCTGGGCACCATCAGCTTTCTTCACCACACTTGCTTGTGCACCCATTGTCTTCAGTGACTTCAGGTGTTATATCTTTTGGCAGCCAAGCACCATCCGCTTTCTTCACCACATTTTCTTGTGCACGACTATGGGCACTTTTGTAGTATGACTTTTCCTTCTTCATACATTAGATACCTTAGGTAATGGTGATGTATAAGGACACAAGGGCCTCGCTTTGAAAGTCAGGAGGAGGACAAAGAGACTACTGATCTCTAGGCTTGTAATCCAATGCTGTGCAGTCTATGTAGGCAAGAGAGAAAGTGTAAATAGGAACGCTCACCTAATAAGTAGAGGAGGGATCCCCGGGTCCACACCAACATGAATGAATAACTAAACAGGCAATGGAAGGAAGGGATCGGGAAAGGAAAGGTCCTTTTGTGGAAAACCAATCAATGCAGAGGAAATGAAGATTTAGAGAAACCCTCTCCAGCAAACAACATAGTAGCTGATGGAGGCACAGACCATCAAGAGGTGTTAAATGAAGGAAGCAAAGCTCGGAGGCCAACTTTGCAGTAATAGCAGCAGGCAACTCCATTGCCCAAACATGCAGAGTTCACACTGCAGATCGGGGTCCCGCAGCCAGCACGGGCCTCCTCAAAGGGTAGCTACATGGAGAGACGCTGGACAGGTCCTGAGCCTGACCATGCGCAGCCACAGACACATTCACCCAGACACACAGTCGCCAGGTACCAGCTGACTCTATTCACAAGGCCAACTCACACTCTGCAACAGAGAGACCAGGGGACAGTCTAGACGCAGGAGGCCAGCAGAACGGGATGGCTGAAGGAGACCTCCTCTTCGCGCAACCAAAATCAGGCCGGTGGCCACCCACTTGGTTCCCACAACTGGAGGAAACCTCAGCAAGGTCTACAGAGTGTGGTGCTGAGGCCGAGGCCCGCCCTAGTTTTGACAACTATGCTGTGACTCCACGAGAAAGTCTGTTTGGTGGAGTTTCACACTGAAGTTGCGAGGGTTAAGGAGCTTCATATTGCCTACTGACTCGGAAGCCGTTCAGGTGAAAAAAAAGAAAAGAAAAGCCTATCTAACAAGGGGGTTTCAGAGAGTATGTCGGTTAAATTCCATTATTCTTTGACTTTGTTTTGTATTCCATTATGGGAATTGAAATCAATGGTATTGAGCAAAATGTGTGTAAGCTGTTGGCCAGAAAACTAATTAGCTCTATAACCCTTCACCCAATTCACAATAAAAAGGAGTTTTAAAAGGTACATGAGATACGGGCACAATTATGTGAAAGAAACAAAAACTGCAGAGAAAAACGTAGGAGGGAAACTGGACAAAACCACCACAATGCCCGAGCTGAGCAGCAGGACCAGGGATGAAGGCTTTGTCTGAATGCTTTCCATTTCTGCCCCCAACAGTCCTTGACAACAAATGTTTAAACCATGACAAAAGTCACATCGTGCAAAACCCAACAGAAACCCCCAGTGCATACCATTGGAGTCACTGCCGTCTGAAACTCCACCCGGGGCAGAACAGCTCAGCTCAAAGGCGTACCGTCCAGGGAAGCAGCGCTGCACCAGCTGACTCAAGTGCTCGTAGAAATGGCAGTGCTGCACCAGGGCCTGAAGGGCAGGCTTCCCCACAAGAGACAAGCCCGAATCCTCATCGTGCACACAGGGGCCCTGTAGGAGAAAAGGGAGCCAGAGAGACGTGGGCCCTGATTGCTAACATGATGCCTCTGCACGGTCCCCCAAATGGTGGCCGGCAAATCCCAGAAGCCCCAAGTCCTGGTCATCACCTCACTCTGGCCACTTGCCTCTGCCTTGCCACAGCGGCCAGGAGCTGGGCCCTGGCAAACTAGTTTCAATTCTCGGTGCCTACAATCCCCTGGAGGTAGGAGGCTGGTCTCTCTCCTCTTTCACACTCTCTCGTAGTTTAAAATGTTTCTCTGAGGAGCCACTACTTTCACCAATCCTACTCTTGAGCTGCCAAGCACAGTCAAAGCAGTGTTTTCCAACCTACAAGAAAGTATAAAATGTTGGGGTCCAAGTAATTATTTTCAAATTTAATTTTGTGTCTATCAATCAGCCACATGAACTAAAACGGCTCATCAACATTGGATTGTCACTCTATTCTCCATTCAATTACACCTGCCAAGGGAAAAATGTGTGTGCGTGAACACACAGAGAAAACAAAGACAGGAAACAGTGCCCATAAAAACTCACTGAAGTACCAGCAAGAAAAGTAAGTTCAAAGAAAAAAAAACAAGACCAAAAAAAAAAAGAAAAGTAAGTTCAAAATCCCATTTTCTCTCAGGTCCTTTTCCATGAACTGTTGGCACCCCCCCTCATCTGCTCTTTACCCACTCACTCTCTGCCTTGAATACAAGGCTCCACCCTAAGCCGCTTTGCCAAGACCCCCAGCTAGTCCCCACCTCTCTGTGTCCCTCACAGTCCACGCCACAGAGCAGACAGTGACCTTCTTGGTCAATAACCTGGATCCCGTCCCTTCTGTTCCTTTAACCCTCCAGAAGCTTCTGGAGACAAGACTCCATGCTGGCTCATGACAAGGCTCATGACAAGGTGACAACCAGCACCATGGTGCTAGCAACAAGGATACATTGAAGTCAAGTTAAGTCTGACGGAGATAAGTCAAGATAACCTTAATAAAAAGAAATTACAACTAACTGCTGATAGAAATATGAACTGTCCAGTCTTGTGGGGCAGGGGGGGGGGGACACAAACAAGCTCACTGCCATAAAATCAATTGACTCATAGTAACCCTGCAGGATAAGGTAGAACTGCCCCTGGGGGTTTCTGAGACTGTAAACCTTTAGCGGGGCAGAAAGCCCCATCTTTCCCTCGGGGAGTGCTGACCTGGGAGTTTCAGACTGCTGACCTTGTAGTTAGCAGGCCAATGCGTAACTCACTACACTCCCAGGTCTCTGTGGGGTGGAAAGCAATCCCTAACATGCAGAGCAGTGCACACACTCTATTCCTAGAAAACCAATGCAGAGACATGAACGCTTCATTACAGAGAAAGAGAGAGAGAGAGAAACAGACATTTCATTGACTATCGAAGGTGCACACTATGAATATCCATGAACCTATCGAAACAGGAATAACTGAATAAATTATGATCACATCATGTCATAGGACACTGTCCAGTTGCGGTTTTTAGTTTTTAAAAATTCGCTAAGCCAGTAGACTTACACTAGTACTATTGGGGGACAATAAGCTACGAAGTGCAGAAATACATATAAAATGGATCTATTTTATAAAGCAAGAGGATAAACACTGCTCTCTATGTAAATGTGTAACATATTAGCCTTCGCATATGCAGATGTATGTGTTTGCGTGTGTAACTGGTTGTGATTGGACACTGAAATATCAGTAAAGGGAACTATTAGGGTTCCCCTGTGCTCACTTCCCACCACACCGTCCAGCCCCCAAAATAAACCTGTGCTGAATCCCTGGCCCTGGTGCCTATGGATATGATCTGTTTGTAAACAGGGCCTTCTTTTGTTATGCCAATGAGCCACACCTGTGGAGGTGGAGCCTAGACCTACTTACCTCTGAACTGTAGAGACCTGACTATATCCTGACCCCCACATGGGCAGTGTGGACACACAGGGCACAGGAGAAGACAGGTGCCAAGTAGGGAATATTGCCACCAGAGGTACCAACAAGGAGAGAATCAAAATGGCCGAGACCCTGATTCGGACTTTACAAGAAAAGACATTTCTGCTCTTCCACGTGGCTCCCTATCCTGTGAGTGCCACACAGCAACACAAACCCGAACTGATACGCATGAAAATGTCAGCGTGTGTGGATGAAGAACGGCCTACAAGAAACAGAAGTAATTCTGAGTGATAACAAGAACTATTAAGACATACAAATAAAAAGGCTCCAATATAAATGATCAGACTCAGGAAGAAAGACGGGATCCTAAAAGCGAAGTCCGTTCCTTCTGAGAAAGAAAACATCCCCAGCACCGGGATGTGATGCCAGCTCCAGCACAGATGCAACCACCCCAGGGGCGTGGCCAATGGGGCTGTGGGGGTGGAAAAAGCAGGGCCAGCACAACCACATCATATGCCCTTCATACAGGGGCACCTGGGGAGGGGGCGAGGCTGGAGGGGTCCTAAGAGCTATGAAGAGAGGGAACTAGAACCAGAGCTGCAGGCTGGGGCAGTGGAGAAACACTGTGGGAGAACAACATCAGCAGGACACTACAAATGGGCCAGTCCTAACGTATCAATACAGGACTTGAGCAAGCACATTGCCACAAGCTCCTCAGAGCATGGCAACCGCTGCCGGAGGAATGAGAATCAGCAAAAGGAAACACCGTTCCTGCTAATGGACAGGGTGAGCAATTTCCTAAGAATTTTCTATTCGCTTTTAAGCACCTGTACTTACTGCCGGAGCCCTGGTGGGAGTCACAGTTGGGCTACTAGTCTCAAGGTCAGCAGTTCTAACCTACCAGGCTCCACAGGAGAAAAAATAGGCTTTCTACTCTCACAAAGGTGTATAGCAGCGGTTCTCAACCTGTGAGTCACGACCCCTTTGGGAGTCAAACGACCCTTTCACAGGGGTTGCCCAATCCATAACAGTAGCAAAAATACAGTTATGAAGTAAAAAACTAAAATAATTTTATGGTTGGGGGGTCACCACAATATGAAGAACTGTATTAAAGGGTCTTGGCATTAGGAAGGTTGAGAATCACTGGTGTACAGTCTCAGAACCTCCCAGGGGCAGTTCTACCATGCCCAGTTCTACCATGCCCACAGGGCCACTCTGAGTCAGAATTGACTCCATGACAGTGAGTCTTTTGTTTAATTTTGTCTATTTGAAGTGTTCATTACTTGAAACAAATAATTTCCTCTAAAACATTAACCCATTCAAAGTGGTTGTTTTTGGTTTTTTTTGAGAGAGAGCAAGTAGACCACATCCTGGCCCACCAAGCCCCTAGGGCAACATTCCTGCTCAGAGCAGCCAATGCACAAAGAGAAATGTAGGGCCGGCCCCACCATGAGATATGACATCCATTTACTGACCCACAGCGCTACAGGGGACAGCGGTGGAGCGCAGCCCAACGTATGCACGAAAGGTGGTCTAGCTCAAGCTTTCCAGTGAGGACGAAACAGCACGAGAGTCCAGAGAGTGGAATCATCCACGTGTGCGCATGTGCTGTGCTCCACTTCGTGGGCCCATCAGTAATTGATGAGGTTGTCTTCTGGCATAGGGAAATCAGCAGTCTAATTGCTGGGTCTGAGGATGTCTGCCTGCTTAGCAGCCTTGCCCTCGAGCCATGCTGGGGCTGCCAGCTATCTCAGAAATGCCAGGGAGACCTGCAGGGCAGCACACGAGTGAAGAACTCTGTGCACCTCACCAGGTGCCATTAAAAACAAATCTGCGAGGAAAACAAATTAATTATGTCATAGGAAGCGCCAATTAATTTGGAAACATTGTTCTCAAGGATGCAATAAAGTAGAACATTAATTTTAGACCACATATTTTAGTCCTAGTTTCCTACTGCTGGTACACCCATTAACTATGATTGAGAAGACGCTAGATGTAGAAATCGCATTTGAGGAAGAACACTCGAGAATAAAATTTTCCAAGAAGAGAAAAGAATTGATTTATAGCCAATTTAAAATGCTACAATGTGACCAGGGGACAAACAGATACTAGTGACATTACAAACACTGAACAATTATGTCAATTAAGAAGATAGTGAAAATGTTACCACGTCCCTGAAACCAATCAATAGTCACAGTAACTCATGATGAATAGTAAATGTCATCATTATATTAGACATGAAAATGGTATGCACTGCACCTGTCTAAAATGCACACAAAGACAGACACAGGAGTGGTCTTGCTCTATCCACTGAGCAACCAGAGACATGATTTTAGCCCAGGTTCAGAGAGCACATGGAAAACCCAGATATTGGTTTCTAAGCCCCAGTCTCCACTAAAAAGGAATCGGGCCCTTTCCAACTCAACCAGGTAAAGCCTGCTCTAGCCATACATCGGGGACCCCTGAGGTGATATACACCCCCAGCGGAGGGGGGGGCGGTACAACTCCACTCTGTGATCTTCTGCCAAAAACGCATGACCTGAAGCAAGTCCCATGGAAACCCCAACAGACCTAGTCAAGAGGATGAAGTAAATGGCCAGTAAGCATCAACACTAAGTATTGCTGAATTAGATCCTAGATAAATGAGTACATTAGCTATTTTGCTATAAAGATCATTAGTGGGACAAATGGTGAAATTTGAATAATTCCATGATTTATATTTGGATCATTACTACTATGGCTACTTAAGAGAACATTCTTGTTTTTAAGAAATTCACACTTAGGTATTTGGAGGGAAAGGAGCACTCAGCCTATACCTCTCTAGCCTTCAAGAAACAAAACAACTTCTGACAGAGCTAAAGGAACTATGGAGAATGATAACATGGGAGGAATCTGGAAAGTGTAGGAAAACTACTGTGCTGCTTCTGCAACTTTTCTTTTCTTTTTTTTTTTTATATATATATTCGCAACTTTTCTATAATGCTAAATTTCTTTCAAAGAGTTTTATATTAAAAATCCATTATATCACCCATAACTTATACAAGAAAATACTTGCTACTCAAAAGCACAGCATTCCAGAGAATAACATAAAAGAGAACTGTAGGCCAGAGTGGAGTGGGGAAGGGAGTGGGAGATGGGTTGCTACTACACAGGGTATGCTGGGTCACACCCAGGGCCCAGCACAGGAGCATCAGGGAAAGTTGGCAGTGGCCCTACAAACAATGTGTTTACAATGTTGAAAGCAGCAACACAGTGACACAGGGAGGAGCCAGCCGGGAAGGAGAACGAGCAGAGAATGCAACTGGGGGACGCCAGGCCAACAGCATAACCCTCGGAGCCAACACTTCTCCAACTACAGCTTAGGTGCACTGACCACTCATCACTCCAACACTGCACACTCAAAAGGCCCTGGAACCGGTTCTAGATCTTAACACACACCTCAATACCATGCCTACTTCAAGTGATGTTGGACAGTGTGGAGAAGACTTTCAAATTTTGAGCCCACATAAGAAAAAACTGGTCATTTCTTTGAAGAGATCCTGTTGCCTTAGGTAAAGTTTCCCCAGCAATAAAGCATACATATGCTCAAACATTATTATCGGTTAACCCCAAATACCTACCAGGTTGATAAGGTTTGAGAGGCACCCACCTGCCATGTATAATCCTTTATGATTTCACTCGGCATTGGAATCACAAGCAGATTCTGAAGAATAAACGCAGCCTGAAAGAAAAGGAAATGTCAATACTGCCATCTTGTTGTCATCGCTGAGATAACCAATGAGTCATCACAAGGGAAAAAGCCAGCCCCGTCACCTTCTCCCCAGCCAGCTGCCAGGAGGGGCAGGTGGGGAGGGGACAATCATGGAGTTTCTTATGACATTAGGTGAGGCTCTAGCAGCTAATGACATTATTTCATGGAAAAAAATAAATACTTTTTTTCCTATTTCAACAGTTTTCTAAAAAGAGATTTATAGAATATATTCTGAAATAATTTTTTAAGAAATATAGTTTCAAATTTATATTATGCCTTTATAGATTTTACACACACACACATACAGCCTCCCCTCCCCCTCACATACAAGCTCCTCTCCATGAAACCTTGCTAATAACACAAATCATGAATTTCCAAATGAAGGCCCTGAGGATAATCAAATTAAATGGTCATACTAACGTGGCACTGATGACAGATGAAGGCAAGCTTAGGCTGTACCTACAAGGGGGCTAGGGGTGGGGGTGACCGGAGCAACAGCAGCTGTAGGGGTGAACGTCCCATGATCTGAACTGTAAGGCAGAGGGCAAGGCTCAGAGGATCACGAGCGAGCAAGTCCTGTTTAAACAAGGAGGCGGGCAGCCAGCTGACAGCAGTCTTTGGGGTCCCACTGGGCTCTAGTTAGTGGTAGGCCCAGAAGCTGCTGTTTCCTTTATAAGCCCCTGAATACTAGCTCATTTTTTTACAACTATTTATCTGATGGATCATTTTGATAAAAACATCAACAAAAAGAATTACAGTATGTTTAATTGCCCTCTCCTATGCTATACTATAAGCCAGGGGTGCTCACATTTTTTCAGCATGCAAGCTACTTATAAAATGATCAAGTCAAAATGATCTACCAACTACAAAAATGCAAAACATTTATTTATTTTTATGTATTTATTCCATTTATTCATAAATACATTGAGAATTCTTTATATGTACAATGTGTGTTTATTTACCTTGTATAACCGCATGAGTCCTTATTGCACAACACAACACAATTAACTATGTACATTTTTTGTCATTACCTGAGTTTACTCTGATGACTTGCACTGAATGGAATGAACCAGGGATGCATAGTCCGGACAGTAGCTGCTGACAGCCAGCCTTAAGCACACTTCCAAATGATCATCAGTCATGGTGGAATGGTACTTGGACTTAATGATCTTTATGTGGGAAAAGGCTGACTCATAAATAAATAGAGCTGATCATGCAGTCAAGGAGGTAGCACATTTTCTCATGTTTGGGCACTTCCCCTCTGTGAGTAAGCTCCAGAACTGTTCGTGTGCTCCGGAATTCAGCTGAATGTCAGCTTGTAGGGTCAAAATCTCCCATTCCATATGAAAGTGATACATTTTTGTCTTATTACTTGGTTCAGCTCCCCGACTCATTTTAATGCCCTCTCTTAAGTTTAAGAGAAAAAAAACAAGGTCTAAAAATTGGAGATAAGTTAGCATGTCAGTTTTGTTGCACATAGCGCAGTTGTTTGCGCGAGCGTTTGACACCTAAGACTGCATCCGATCGGCTGTGCTGTATATCAATTAAGTGACGGGATTGATGAGAGACTTATGTCTATTTTTTTAATGCCATGCAATCTACCCACACTACATTCACGATCGACTAGATCGCGATCGATGTATGGAGCACCCCTGCTATAAGCCCTACAAAGATTATTTTCAGCACCTTATCTTAACACGGAGCCACTAGTGGTGCCGAGGGTTAAGCGCTGAGCTGCCACCTACAAGGTTGGCAGTTCAACCCCACCAACTGCTCCGAGAGGAGAAGATGAGACTGTCTGCTTCCATAAAGCTGGAGTCCCATTGGGTCACCAGAAGTCAGAATCAACTCGATGGCAGGGGGCTGGTTTTTGCTCATTAATCTTAACTCAGCTTCACAATACATGAGCGACTGGCAAAACTGCAGGAACATGAAAGAGGTTTTCGCTGGGAATGTCTGCGGGGGTTGCCAAGCCAGCTGGAGTGGAACAGGTCTCTCTGGGGCAGCGGCGGACGCATGCCGACCTACCTCCCGGCGCACCATGCTGCATTCCGATGGGTCCAGGAGGATGTTCATGACGGTTCCCCAGAGGCCTCCGGAGATGTTCTGACAACTGTTGGCCAAGGCTGCACAGCCGGCTTCCAGGGTGGTCAGTGCCGCGCCCAGTGCTAGGGAGGTGAATCTCACCTGGGCAGGTCACAGAGAAGAGTGGTCAAGTCCGAGGAGCCACTCCCACAGGGGTCAGTGTTCCTTCTCCAGCAGGCAAGACTGTGTGCTTTTATAACTACGGCTTTGGGGTGGGCAGCCCAGGGCACAGGAACACTTAGAGAGGCCAGTGTCATATATGTTCATGAATAAAGAAAAATCCCATGCCATGGCTCAAAAAAGCAAAACAGCCTCCCCGGCCCCCTGGGAAAAAAAAAAAAACTATCACAGAAATTCAAACCCAACGATAAATGAGAGAGATTGTAAATGACAGCTTAAGAGCCCTTTTTTTAGGAAAAATATGGGTGCTAGCTCTTTAAGAATCCCCCTATACTAACTATTCCCTCCCTGCTTTTACAGGGGGCCTATGATTGTGAGCTGCTGTTCCTATGTTTTGAACTGTTTCTTCCAAAGGAGTAGTTTAAAATCCCTTCGAAACAAAGTAACTGAATTATCATTTGCCAAAGCATGAAATTACTAGCATCTTAAGAGAGAAATGTTTCAAAACAAGATTGATTTCCTATAATATGCTCTTGGTTCAATTGATGCATTTTCATGAAGCTCTTAATGCCGACCCAAATCTCTCAATTCACTGGCAGCTGGAGTGAACAAAACACCCCGTAGTCACAGAGTGGTCAGCTTAGAGGCCGAGTACCCCATGCCTAAGAGTCCCCCCGACCCTTCTGAGTTCAGAAGGGTCAACGTTTCGATAAATCCAGGCTTTGATTTCAGTAAGGCATCATCATTTCTCACTAGAAACTAGTCAACGCAGGGCTGAGGCAGAAAAATTCTTCAGTGATACTACATTTTGCATTATACTGTGCTAAGTGGCACTTGGTTTTATGACTTACAATCCCATCTAACTTTCTGAACCTTATAACTTTCTGGGCCTCTCCCATAATCTCACTGCTGTTTCTCAAAGAACTTTCTGCTTCTATGTTTTCCATCTGCCCTCTAGTGAATCCCACTGAAAGGTGGGGCATAAAATACAAGGCACTGAAGATCTGCCGGGCATGCTGTGGGCTGTGCCAGGCTGGCAGGACTCCCTGCCCACTGACCTCCGGGTCCCGATCCACCCACAGCGGGATCAGCCAGGCCAGGCCCTGCTGTGTAGACACCAGCTCTTCACTGTGGCCCAGAGGCAGAAACCACAGGGACATCCAGTCCTACAACGAGAAAGGGCAGCGGACACACTTTAGGTGGGTGTCACCAGGTGAAACGGAGTGATAGTGCAATGGCTCCATCAAAGGCCTCCAGCAGAGGAAGATTCTGGTGAAGACTGGGCTGGGCTAAAATCTCAGCTTCTCCTAAAAATTAGAGAGAACATGTTCTCTCCAGAACAGCTCTTTTACCCAACAATTTAAACAAAACGTGGTGTGCTCTAGTGAATGGGGAGATTCCAGGCAAAATAAAACTGAATAAAATATTAACTTAGAACAGGTCTAATCAAATCCAATTGTAATGTGCAACTTGGGTGAAAGAAAAGTCGAGGAAGATGTTTTTATGTGAAGAGCCCCTGGGACTCATGCTCATGTTCACTCGTGCCATGATGCGGGTACACACACACACACACACACACACACGCACGCACGCACGCACGCACGCGCGCGCACTCCGCTGCCCTGCCCCGCTCACCGAGCCTCGGGCCTGGGTCATCATCTCGTGGGACAAATGCAGCAGGCACAGCACGGCGCTCTTGGTGACGCCCTTCCCCATGAAGGACATGGCGTTTCCTCCTCGCTCCACGTAGAACGAGGTGATCACCTGGGGAGCAAGTATCATCGGTGAGGGGCGGCACACGACTCCCTGGTGTCAGCCCCAGGAAGCGGGCCTCATGCAGAGAAGGCTTCCCTTCGAGGGGGCACAGAGGCTGCCCGGTGTCCTCTGAGGGCTCTGGCAACAGAGCCCACGAGTCACACGGTGTCCCCACGGGCCGTATCCTGATGGTCCTCAGGCCACGAAGGACATGCTAACACAGTGAAATGGGCACTGCCCGCAAGGACGGATGTGTAAGTTGATATGCCCCCCACTGCTGAACAACTTCGATTTCTATAACATGCTGAAGGTACCCTGGTCGCTCAGTGGTTACACATTGGGCTGGTAACCATGAGGTCAGCAGTTAGAAACCACTAGCTGCTACTTGGGAAAAAGACAGGTCTTTCTGCTCTGCAAAGAGTCACAGGCTCAGAAACGCACAAGGGCAGTTCTACCCTGTCTACAGGGTCGCTACGAGTTGGCGTGAACTGGATGGCAGTGAGTCGTTTTTAGATAACACGATGAAGTATGCTGTGATTGTTTACGTTGCTGGACTTCAGCATTTTCCCTCTCACACACCTCAGGGATTTTACAGTTTCCCTTGGAAAAACAGCATCAGGCAGGCATCCGAATGGGCCCAGAGGCAGGGGCAGACTGAAGGTCTGTGCATGTGATCAGAAACATGTGACAAAACTGCAGCAAGGGCAAGAGAACCCCAAACCTACTGCACTGCTGAAAAAGAAGAACAAGTAGCAGGACTCACGCTCCGGGCATTCACCATACCACATAGACACAATAGCCAAAACAGTTGGTACCGCTGTAACAAGAGACAGCCACACGGACAAAACCAAAGTCCACAAACAAACCCACACATCTACGTTCCACTGAATTTTGACCAGGGCCCTAAGTCCACAAACAAACCCACACATCTACGTTCCACTGAATTTTGACCAGGGCCCTAAGTCCACTCCATTGGGAAAGAAGCATGTCTTCCATAAATGGTGCGTGGAAAACCATATTTCCAGAGGCAAGAAAATGAGACGGCACCCATGCCTCACATCATGCACAAAACCAAACTTTCCAGGAGTAAAGGCCTACACAGGCACTCTGAAACCATAAAATTCCAAGGAGAAAAAGTAGGGGCAACATTGGTCTAGCTCAGCAGTTCTCAACCTGTGGGTCGAGACCCCTTTGGGGGTTGAATGACTGTTTCTTTCACAGGGGTCGCCTAAGACAATTGGAAAACACATAAATATTTCACAGTATACAATTACATATTGTTTTGTGATTAATCACTATGCTTTAATTATGTTTAATTATTTTCCATTTATAACAATGAAAATACATCCTGCATATCACATTATGATTCATAATAGTAGCAAAATTACAAATAGTAGCAAATTACAGTTATGAAGTAGCAATTAAAATAATTTTATGGTTGGAGGTCACAACAACATGAGGAACTGTATTAAAGGGTCATGGCATTAGGAAGGTTGAGAACCACTGGTCTAGCTTTTAACAAGGCATTATCTTTTGGGTACCGAAACTGAAAACCAAGAGACAAAATCAGTAAATGGGACCTCCTAAAAATTAGGAAATTTTGTTCCTCAAAAGACTGCCAAAAATGTGAAGAGACTTGACTGACTGGGAGGGTATCTTTGGAACCACATATCTTGACAAAATCTAATAACCAAAATATTTATATAACTTAGACAAGTTAACAAGATGACAACTGATATAATGGGCAAAACCAAACCACAGTTTAACTCCGCTACAAGATGACAACTGATATAATGGGCAAAACCAAACCACAGTTTAACTCCGCTACACTCGTCTTGATTGAACATTACACTCTTTTAAGGAGTCTCTCTATGGGCCTAGGGTGACCACAGCAGCCGGAAAGATAAGAGAGGAAACTTGGGGAGCAGTAAGGTGGTGTCAATGGAAAAGAAGCAATGCAGAAAGGGGGTGCAGCAAAGTCCGCTCACATCACGGCCGATCGTGCAGGTCATGAAATGGTCGTGTGAACTGGGGTATATGCTGCTGTGGATATTCTCAAAAACAGCAGCCGAACCAATGAAAATTAGAGACAGATTTTTTAACCCCTCTTGGGACTATTTCTCTATATACAAACCACTTCTGCACCCCGCCCGCTTTCTCCCAGATGAGGGCTTTGTGTGCACTGAGGGCCAAGTACCAGGTACCAAGCAGCTCTGGAGCTCTGTAACTCTTCAACAAACGCATCTAAAGGGACAGAGACCCAGGCAATTCGCACTTTTCCAGAAAAAAGGTGCTAAGGACGTTCACTTGCCAAAAGGTTTTTAAAGAGGAAAAAATGTTTTCAGCCAAAGCAATTAAAACTACTTGCTATCTACACTCATTCAACAGAGATTTCAACCTAACCATCCTCAGACCCCAAGTGCTTTTGTTCATCACAAGACCCTTTGATGTCAGCCCTTTATCTCATCATTGTCTACTTTCGTTTGCAGGTTTTGTTTTTTGTTTTTCAGATCATGCGGCAAAGCAGATTTTAAAAAGAGAGAGCGTGATGCATGTTAGCCACAGCTTATTTAACAAAATTGATTTATTCATACATCATTGGGGCCTTTGATCTGAATCAGAATGTTCACAAAGCAGAATCTTAACTGCCTGAAATGGGAAGCAAGAGTGGCGGTGGGTTAGCAGCTGGAGTGCTGGCCGAGGAGGCTACGAGGGCTGTAGTATAATGTTCTGTCTATACGTCGTAACTTGTGAAATTTTCCATAATTAAAAGTTTAGAAGATCTCAGAAATCACTTATTTTTAAGTATGCAGAAGCATAGAGCATTGCTCAGGAGTGGGGAGATGTCCACTAGCATTTAAACCCTACACCTGAGCCATCTAGCACACGCCTGGTAAGTCAGACAGACTTTCACCTGGCTAGCACTTTGCACTCCCATAAACAGTCTCAGAAACCCACAGGGGCGATTCCACCCTGCCTTTAGGGTCACTATGAGTCAGCATCAACTCAATGGCAGAGAGTTTTGAGTGGGTCATTTCTATGTAAATGTTTCAACCAAAATAAAAAAAAGAGAGACCCCTTTTAAAATGGCCTGTGGTGCTGACTGCATAAGTCTTCATAATATAATCAAACTATCGAATTGCATGATATGTGAAATATATGCCAATAAAGTGACCTGAGAGAGGCCACAGGCCAGCAAGCCCTTATCCTCTGGGACGCAGCTCCATGCAGCCTTCAGTGTGAGGTCCATTCTGCGGCTCCTAGTGCTGAGCGAGACCTTCACCTGGGCCACCTTCTCAGCTGGCCTCCTGGTCATCCCCCGGGAATGATACCCTTTAGATCTGGCCTGAAGCCTTTGGTTCCCAGAGCTGAGTCACTATCAAAGTCTATCAGGCTGTTTCGATAACCCATTCGCAGCCACAAAAGCAACTGCTCTGCCCCAAAGTTCACTCTGCAGCATCCAAGGGGTCTGATGTGAGAGGTGGGCCTGCCTTTCACAAGGGAACTGCTCTATTGAGTGAGAAACAATGAAGTGAATCGCATGGGCTCTGGTTTCAAACAGCCAGTGAATTTAGTTCACAATGAAGCAAGAGCCTGGCTTCGCTTCTGAGCAGACACAGAAGGCCCCAGGTGAGCGTTAGGGGGTTCTGGCATCATTGCGATCAGAACTGGCCAGTGCCTCTGGTTTCAGTGTAGTCATGCAATGCGGAGGCACCGGGCTGCTTCTCAAGATGGTTTCGAGTCTGGAGCAAAGCGCCGCTTATGTCAAGTCACTATCAGAGACCCAAGTTTTACCCGATGGGGGACATCACAAAGGAGGGGATGCCTTTTAGCCAGGCCCCGGTGGATATTAGACCCTGGATTCTATTACCTCAAGGATGACCACCTGTCTGTCCCCTCTCCTTCCTATTGAACACAAAGTCCTTTGATCTCCCACACTGTGAAATAGGTGGCTTTCATTTCCGATCCCTGAAGATTGTGGAATCTGAAGTCTCTACTCTTACAGTGTTGTAAGTGGGGCTCTGCTGGCCACTTCTAAATGCAAACCAGCCTGGCTGCTACTTCGCTGCCTGTGGCTGCAGGGTTTGCGCATTGCTGTGGGAGACAGGGCTGCCTGAGAGGTGGAGAGAGGTAGGGGGTTCTGTTTGTGAGGGTGGCCTGTTGGTGATGTGAATGACAGGAGGGGAAGTGGGGAATGAAGATCAGCTGAGATAGTTTATTGTGCCAACCTGGCCAATAAACACATGTGGGATTAATTGAAGGGCGGAGGGATAAATGGCTCAGTGAGCCTCGCCTTTCTAGTTCTCGGGTCTCTTGCTTTCTGATGGTCAGACCCCAGGGTGCAATTGCCTTAGCCAGTTCCCTGCTTCAGCTGGCAAGACTCACTTCCTGCAAGCCATCCCCCCAAGGAGAAGCCGCATGGACCTATCCTGATGTAGCCCTGGGTGCTGGAGCAGCCGCGTGGAGACCCCTGCCAGTGCTGAGATGCTTACACGTTCACTGACTTGGCTTTCCTCCTGCAGTCGGTGTCATTGCATGTGTTTTGTGAGATGGAGGACTTTGTGGATTGGTGTCGGACATATGTGTAAATAATGTTGGACTTGTGGGCTTGGGCAGCACTGGGTGGGGATGTTTTCTTGATGTGCACTTAACCTTTATATAAAACTCTCTCTTATACATGAAGTTTCTGTGGATTTGTTTCTCTAAAGTACCCAGACTAACACCAGCCCATGTCCAGATTGCCCAGCTCCACCTATCAACCCCCTCACCTTCCAGAATCCAGCTGCCCCCTGCCCCCCGCCCCCAGAGAATCTGTGCTGAAGCCCAGGGTGATAGGGCAGCAAGGCTCCAGGGAAAACAGAGAAAAAGCCTAGACCACTTATAGACCCAGACGGGCACTTACTGCACAAGTGCACCTCGCCCAAAATGGCAGTGACACAAAGAACAGGACACCAGGGCACCCGGTCACAGTGCCTGCCCTGGTGTGGCGCCAGCAGGCAGGAAGCCAACGTAAGCAGCGGACAGAGCAACCCTTACCGGTTTGCTCCTGTCACTGTCGCTGCCATGGTTACATACCTCAAGGAGCCCAGACAAGTACTTGGCACATATGTCCAGTGGCTTGGTCAGTGGCGAGTGGGCGCTCCAGCCCTGGGTGGCAGTGAGGTGCGCCATACCCCGCAGGGTCCGCTCCAGAGAAGGCAGGCCGTAGAAGTGGGGGGCATCGGTCACACGCAGGCACTGCAGCAGCCTCAGCGCCAGCTGCGTGTGGAAGACGCGGAGCAGCTCCCGGCATTTCCTACACAGGGCACAGCAGTCAGCTCCCTCACTAACCATCGAGGGCAGAGCCGCGTGAGGATGGCAGGAAGGACCCCTCCCTAGAGCTGGACTTGCAAGCAAACAGCAGTGGGAAGACTGAGCCGAGCCGGGTGTGCTAGGGGACCGACTGGGCAGTGTCCTTTAGAGACATCAGTGAACACAGGTGTGGCCACCTAATAATAAACCAAACACCTGACCATCCTGTCAATGCCGCCCGCATGGCGACCCTACAATACAGAGTAGAACTGCCCCATGAGTCTCCGAGACTGTTCACTCCTTATGGGAGTAGAGAGCCTCATTCCCTCCAGTGAGGCAGCTAGTAGTTTTTCAAACTGCAGACCTTTTGGTTAGCAGTCCAACACATAACCACTACACCACCATAGGAAATTAAAGATCGGAAAGGTAGATTGTAAACCTCTATGTTGAATCATTAAATAATATGTACTGTTCTTCACAGAGAATTCGTATAAAAAATTTCAATGGGTTTGATACAAAGTTTACAGCAGTGTTTCCAAAGTGGGAGACAGCACCTCCTGGGGGCAGATAGGGGGAGACACTGGGCCAACCCAGGGGGCCGCAAAACCAGATACCCACACTTATTCTGCACTATGGGCTAGAGTATAAAAGTCTTAACACCCAGGGAGCGCTGAGTAAATTTTTTTCTGAAAAGGGGGCGGGAAGGCCAAAACTTGGGAACCGATGCTTTAAATACAACGAGGCGGTCTGGTGACATGGTTAGATAAGCACAAGGCCAGCAGTCCAGATCCTGCAGTCTCGCTGCAGGAACAAGGAGAGGTAGCTGCTCCCAAGGCTTGGTCAGGGAGCAGTGCTACTCTGCCCTGCACGGTTGTTGAGGCAGAATGCAGTCAGTGGGTGGGGTGAAGAAAATTGTCAAAACAGGGCAATCGGAGGACTAGTGAGGGAAAAAATCCTGAAACTAGGAGCCAGGCAAGGACACAAAGATGCTATTCCTGGAGGAAATGCAGTCTGTGCATCCCAAACTCTGAATTGACTCTGACTAGCTTCAGTTTTAGGAGCCATTAGACGTGTAAAATCTGACCATACTGACCGTTATTAATTGTCCTTTCAGAAAGGAAGGGAGCCTGGGTGCGAAGTGAGTTACCACAAGGTCAGCAGTTTGAAACCACCAGCTCCTCTACAGATGAGGCTTTCTGCTCCCATAGAGAAACCCACTGGGGCATTTCTGCCTTGTCCTGTAGCGTTACTAGGTCGGCATCGCCTTGATGGCAGGGAGCTTAGTTTGCGAGTTCATGAAGGAGCCTGATTGTGCAGTGGTTAAGCACTAGGCCATTAACTGAAACGTCAGTCACTGGACCTGCCAGGTGCTCCTAAGGAGAGAGAGGTGGTCAGCTTCTTCCACAAATACCACGGCCTGGGAAGCCCTGAGGGCAGTTCTTCCCTGGCCCACAGGGTCCAAGTTGTCCTGTCGGTTCCTTCCTTTCACAGTGTTCGAGGATAAGGCATGCTTAAAGAGCAGAATGTTAGCATACCGTTGCCCTGGTGCTCATCAAGTCCACTTTCGCCCCTGGGAGAGCTAGTGGGTTTGAACCACTCAACTTGCAGTTAGCAGCACTATGCTTAACCTACTGTGCCACCAGATCTCCTAACACCATCAGACAAGCCAGCAACCAGCAATTCCATCCTTGCACACACTTGTATGCAGATGCTCACAGCAGCAAAGGTACAAGCATCTCAAATGCCCCCAAGGCATGGCTGGGGAAAACAAGCTGCTGTCTGCACACTCGGACCACTGCTTGGCCAGGCCTCAGGGAAGCAAGCATGGACCTCGATGCACCCTGAGCCTCAGAGCAGGGTGCAGAGTGACCAGAAACCCACCAGTCACAGCCCAGGCCAACCCACCAAGCTGGGGAGTAGAGGGTGCTGGGCTGCTCAGGGATTTTGAAGGAGGGAGACATGACTTCTTACTGGGGCAATAGAAATATTCTGGAATCAGGGGTTGGGGCTGGGGGTATTGTGCAGCATTGTGAATTAACAAAAATCCCTCAAATACTCATTTTGAAATGATTTGGTAAAAGTTATCTTACAATAATTTTTAGTTAGATGGTAACGACAGATATACATTTGAGAATCAACTAGTCAAAAATACTTAGTAAAGTTCTAGAAATGGTTATGACTACCTTAGTAGGTGCATGGGAATTTAAGAGAGTTCAAAGTACTGACCTCCACAGAACATCATAAGTGTGGGTGTGTATGAGTGTTGTGCAGTGTGGGGAGTGGAAGGGTGTGGTATATAGGAAATGAGTATTGGAAGGGTGGGGGGAATGTGGGTATGAGTGGGGTGGGTGTATGTAGCTGGGTGGTTGTCAAAGGACTAGAAGTCTGTCTGTAACAGAGTTTCTATGAAAACAACGAATAACGGACTAACAAGACCTATTACTGAAGTCTTTACTCCTCCTAATTTGAATGAGGGAAGCAGAGCCTTTGGACAGAAGAAAACTCAGCTCCAGAAGCGTTATCTGAGCCTCCACACCCCGGGTTGTACCTGTCTGTGACGGCCGAGGACAAGAGCAGCAAGGTATTGAAAAGGGTGACCAGCTCCTTCTGAAGCTGCTGCCGGACAGCAGCACGGACATCATCTGAGTCCTCTCGGCTCGGGGACTCTGCCGGAACCAGCAAGTCTAGCAGTGGGTTTGGACCCTGAAAAATGAAATTGCAAAAAACATGTTGACCCTCTAATTTGTCTGAGTGGCTTCCTATGAAGATTCCTGTTGCAAATCATGCTCTGGGCTAACGACGGTACCCAAGAAACCCTGGTGGTGCACATGGCTCAGCAGCCAGCTGCTGAACAAAAGCCCATCCCGAAGCCAACCGAGAGAAAAGATCTGGCCCCAATGACACCTGTCTGGGCCCTGAAAGAAAAGACCTGGTCCATCGAGTCATCGCCGATGTGACAGTTGTGCTCTGCGACACTGATCACTGTGTGCTTGGGTGGACTGACGACACCCTACAGCAAGAAGTATCTATGGGACAGGCCAGGACCCTGTCACTACAACAAATACTTGCAGCATTTTAAGAATTAAGAGGAGAGAAAGTAAAACCATGTTTAAATCTTTGAGCAAGCTGACAGAGACAAAGCTTCACTGCACAGCGAGCACCTGCAGTTGAGAAACTCCATACTATAAAGTCCTTCAAAACCACCAGCCGATCCTGGGGAGAAAGACGGGGCTTTCTCCTCCTAGAAAGAGTTACAGGCTCAGAAACCCACAGGAGAGGTTCTACCCTGTCCTGTGGGTTAGCATCCACTCCAAGGCAGTGAGAGTTGGACAGTGAGCAAATGCTGCTCCCCTCACACCCCAACACCATCTTTCACTTGTGTGAGAGATACGATGTCCTTAGTCTGTCCAATCTCTTTATTTCTTGCAATGCAGACAGAAGGCAGCGGAATTCAGGGATAAACGTCCCCCTGCTGGACAAATGTTCTATAAGAAGTGCCACAACATGAAAATAAAGCTCATCTGAAAGAAGTAAAAAGAGAGGAAAATTGAAAGGAAACCGTTTGTGAAGGAAAATTTTGCCACAACCATTTGAAAACAGGGCTCTGAAAGCACAGGCATAGAGGAGGAGCCTACTGGGACTCAACTGGGGGACACTGCGTCCTTTGGTTCTCATGACAAGGGCCATCATAGGGCCATGACACTACAGAAACACGCTTCACCATTTGAAATAACAACTGCCCATCATTTAAAAAATCATCTCTATATCAAACGAAATTCCAAAAGGCTAAAGATGAAGACAAAAATAAAGCCTTCAAAGTTATAAAAGAACTATGAATGGTATCCAATACTGAATTGTGTACCCCAAAACCATGTGTCAACTTGGCTGGACCACAAATCTCAGGATGCGCTGTGGTAGCTAAGAGATAATCCCCCAAAAGGTAATCTGATGTGACCAACCAAGAGGAGGATTAAGTTGGGCTGCAACCCCCTTAATCCCCTCACAACCCCAATCCCATGGAAGGGGAGTCTTCCCGGGCGGTGCCTGAAGCTTTTTACCTTACAAGAGGTGAAAGGAGAGAGAAGGGAGCAGCAAACAACCACCACACACACACACACACACACACACACACACACACACACACACACAAAGGTACTCCAAGAGAGACAGCATCCCATGGACCTGGGTCTCTGCAGTGATGCACTAACTCACCTCCTAAGCCCAGGCAGATGCTGATGTTAAATCACAGGGAGATAGCCAAGGGACACCAGGCCCACAGATGTTAAAAGGGAACAAAGACATCCCCGCAGAGCAGACAGAGCGAGAAAGTCTTCCCCTAGAGCTGGTCCCCTGAGTTCTGACCCTTTGCCTCTTCAACTGTGAGAGGAAACTAGAAATTTGTGAAAGCCACCCTCTGGTACCCCCGACTAAAAAAATAAATAAAATGGAATTTTTTTCAAAGCTCTGATTTAATTTTTTTTACAAAACCACCTTATCACCTTCAAAGTACTCTCCATTACACATATTTGTCAAATCTGCAATCCCATTCTTGGAGACACTTTTCAAACTCATCTGTTTGGATGGCTCATAAAACCTTGTATTAGTCTGAGTATTTTAGAGAAACACTCATGTATAAGAGACAGTTTTATATAAAGGTTAAGTGCACATCAAGAAAACATCCCAACCCAGGGCTGTCCAAGCTCACAAGTCCAACATTAACCCATTAACCTATATGTGCAACACCAATCCACAAAGTCCTCCTCCATCTCACAAAACACACACTATGAAGCCCACTGCTGGAGGAAAGCCGAATCAGTGAATGTGTAAGCATCTCAGCGCTGGCAGGGGTCTCCATGCGGCTGCTCCAGCACCCAGGGCTGCATAGGGGTAGGTCCATGTGATTTCTCCTTGGGGATGCCTTGCAGGACGTAAGCCTTGCAAGCTGAAGCAGGGAACTGTTAAGGCAGCTGCACCCTGGTCCAACCATCAGAAAGCAAGAGACCCGAGAACTAGAAAGGCAAGGCTCACTGAGCCATTTATCCCTCCGCCCTTCAATTAACCCCACATGTTTTTATCGGCCAGGTTAGCACAATAAACTAACTACCTCACACCTCCCTTGTTTTTTTCTTCACCTCTTTTAGGTCGACAAATCGCTGACCTTTCTTGTAACTCTTCATTCATGGAAGCAAAAAGAAATTGCAGGGAGCGAGGTCAGAGGAATAAGGTGCATGGGACAAGAGAGACATGCTGTTTTTTGCCAAACTGAGATCAGTGAGCAGGTGCATTGTCATGGTGGCAAAACTAGTCCCCCATCTGCCACAAATCAGGCCTTTTGTGTTGCACGATGTTACACAATCTTTTCAGAATCTCTAAATGGAAAGCTTGATTAACAATCTGACCTGGTGGAATGAACTCCAAATGCACTAGGAGTCAACATTTTCATCCATTTGGGAAGATGATGTACATCCAGAACGAGGTTTGTCATCAATTGACATTTTACTTCTTTTGAAATGAGAAAATCACTTGCACACCTGAGTGATTTCCCATACCACTCTCCTTGTAAGCTGTGTTCAACATCACAACAGTTTTTGCGGCATTTTCCCAGAACAGGAAACAAAATTTCACAGCCACATGCTGTTCTCTTAAAACGGCCATCACAGGTTTGAGTGAGGCTGCTTTTAAGAAAAAAAATTCACTGTGAATAGAGAGACCCTTCCCAGGCAACATCACTGGGTGCACTAACTCAGAGCAAGTTGCTGATGTTGGCCTAGCGGGAAAATCTGTAGTATGAAAACTCCACCCAGTGAAGCTTTTCCGGTTTGGGGGGGGGTATCCCCTCCTACATCGATTGATCTGTGGATTGAGACATCTCTAAGGGACAAAATCAAAACCTACACACAGAGAAGTGGCTAAACCTGACTCCTAACCAGAACATGGTGTAACTAAAACAAATCCTTTGTCCCCAGATCCTCCATTCCAATCACTTGTCCCCCAGCCTCCATTCCGGTGGGGTGTGTGTGTGTGTTTCCAGGGGGAAAGGGAGGGCATGAGACAGATATGAACAGAGCTTTCTTCAAGGGTGAGGATACAAACTCAAAATCTCATTGCCATTGAGAGATGCCGACACACAGTGACCCTACAAGGACAGCATCAAATTGCCCTGTGGGTTTCTGAGACTGTAACACTCTATGGGAGTAGAAGCCCTATCCTTCTCCCCAGTTATGGCATGAGGGGAGTCAAATATACATCGTCTGCATGAAAGTCATCCTTTCCCATAATAGGACACTAGAGACTTTTACAAACGAATCGCTTATCAACCTCCACTCCAAACTCCTTAACAATACTCACCTGCCTCAGGAGTAGTTCTAGAATCCAGCTCAGCAGCTCTACTGAGGAATGTCTCCGCTGCTCCTTCAGCAAGTCGTTTAGGAAATGTATGACATCGATCAACAGCTTCTCATCTTCCGTGCAGGCAGGAAGCACATGTAAAAACCTACAACCGAGGCGAACGACACTGACCAAAGTGCTATCGCTTTACAAGGCACATTGGCACCGTCCACCCGGCTGTACCTTCACCAGGCATGGTGTCTTGGCATGCCACTTCAAGTGGCACGCAGCCCGCTGCTGTGAGGAATGGGGAGGGGGGGGAAGGTTGTAGGGAAGGTGCCTTCCAGACCCTGGGCCTGGTGGAGAATGCACATCCCCAGGTAATCACCTAAGACCATGAACCGCCAGAGGGACAGCCAAATCCAGACAGAGAACAGGCAATGTTTTGCAAGGGGAAAAAGACAGTCTCCAACTGTCCCCTAAGGCCTCGGGCACCACGTCCACTGACCTGTTGAGTGCCATGTGCCAAGCCTGGGACTTCAGGAGGGCTGAGCAGGGGCCGAAGCCACTCTGTAAAGACAGCCGGTCATTGAGAAGGTAGTAGCCCATCCTGGTGATGGCAGCCCGGACGTCCCTGTGGGCAGCAGCCTGGATGATGGCGCGCAGGCAGTCCTGCAGCCCACTGGCCCTGTGTGTGACTTTCAGAGTCAGACTATCTTCAGGGGTCAGCTTCAGGGAACCGAGGAACCTGCAGAAAAGAGCAGAAGGCTCCTTCAACAAAAGCACATGTGTGTCTTGATTATACAGAAACCTCTTCCCCAGCACCAAAGAAAATTTACAGAGCTGGCTCATCTTAGTTTGCTTTTACTTAAGCATCACCTCAAAGAAGATCAAAGAACAATGTACACCTTCAATATTAGGGCTCAACACCAGCATAAACCAAAGCAAACTCACTGCCATCGAGTCAATGCTGAATCTGGGTTTCCAAGACTAACTGTTTACGGGAGTCGAAAGCCCAGTCTTTCTCCCATGATGCTGCTGGTGGTTCTGAACTGCCACCCATGTGGATCACAGCCCAACATGTAAGCACAGCACAATAGGGCTCCCTGTTACACTAGCACACCTTGTGTTTATATGGACTTGCACTATTCACAGAAATTGATCATTTTCTTTATCCATACAAGAAAGAACCAGTAGATTGAAATTTTGTTTAAGAAGTCCTAGACATTCCAAAATAATTACAACCATCACCACCGCAGTGATTCCAATATTCCTTCCTAACGCTTACTATGGGCTTTCACTCTACACTGAACACCTTTCCGGCTGATGTTCACTTATTAAGTGGCACGCTTTATCACCTGTAAGGCTCTGACATTTACATTTCCTTATTTGACCCATTCTTCTACAGAAATGACGATGTAATCTTTAACTCAAAACCTGAGTAATGAGCATCTTCAGCGACATTGCAGACCCTGATGTAGTCATGAAGCGCAAGTGGGATTTAACCTGCCGCAGAACCCAGTCGGCCTGGTTCATGGACAGGGCACTTTCCCTGAGCAAGCAGCTTACTCGGGGGTTCTGTTGGCTGTGCTCGTTTGCTTCCACAGATTGTCAATCCCGTGACACCAGGACAGGTTCCAAGCTACTCTCAACATATCTGAGACGGGCTTCAGGGCCAAAGTGTCAGCAGACAGGGGTAGGACGATGGCATGGGGACTCACTGCGTGATGGCCTCGGACCAGCACTGGCAGGTGATACCTGGAGAAAGGGACACAGACGGTTACAGATCCCCCAACCCGGTGAAGGGCCAGCACACGTGCATGCATGGCCCTTTCAACCTCCCCACACTGGTGAACAGCTAAACAAAATGCTGGCCAGGTAAGCAGGACAGGGGCAGGGAGGGCGGCTTTGAGCTCCCAAGACACCATGGCCAACTCTGCATAAACACACCAGAAATGCTGCAATTGGAGGACTCGATGGTGATAGATCGCAGACTTGGGTTTTCCTCTCTGTTACGATCTTGTGCCCATCAAGAAACTCAGAGAAACTGATACATTACCTTCTAATAACTGACAGAGGCAGGCTGAAGACTGAGGGCGAAGCAGGTGCACTGGAAGGATCAAGTGACCTATTTCGAGAGACAGAGGTCAAAAGAAAAATAGCCACTCTGCAAACCAGCCTTTCATACCAAATACGAGTCACTTCACTTGATGAAAAACTCAACCCCAGGGGTGCAACTGGTTTTCATCATTGTGTCTACCTCCACCACGACCTGTGACCCCTGGCTTTGCTCACAGGCAACAAAGCGTGCCTTTCTACAAGGAGTCCACACTAGTGTCCATGGAATGAGGGCACTGGACAGGCAGGCCAACTCCCCAAGGTCTGTATTAACTGGGTTTTATCCTAAACACCTTCCCAAAGTCATCGAGTTGTAATACAAATAATCAGTAAAGAGAAATGTACACAAAATTAAGGATACAGAATAAAAGTATACTAAAAATGCTGCATTAACAATTTTAATAAAAATCCCACAAAACCCTGCAGTAGTGCTAAAATTTTATACTTAGTAGTATTTAAAAAAATAATTGCAGGGTGACCCTGCGCATAAATGTGCTTTTGAATATTGCTTATTTCAACCAAGATCCCCAGTGGCCCTGTGAGCAAGGCAAGGGCTGCTGATTGCAAGCTGAGCCTATCTGACAGCCTCGGAAACCCTGCAAAAGTCTGAGTCAAAAGTGACTCGCAGCAGTGAGTTTGGGGTGTTTATACAGGCCTAAGTCAGAAATGCCCATTCATTGCTGTAAGATTATATCAGATGCCTTAACTAAACAATTGTTAGGAGTAAAGAACGAAAATTCTCATTGTTCACCAAACGTCCATTCTTGATACTTCGTCAAACAGCAAAAGACAAAATAATGCTCCTACTTCCGTCACAGCAGCACAATCCTCATGGAACAGCAAGGAAACTGAGGACGAGAAGGAAACACAGCCTTAGGAGATCACTTTACCTGGAAAATGAACAGACTTCAAATTTTAAAAACCCCTGAACTTCCTAAAAATATTGCCAAGATCACCTTTGAGCCTTAACCCCCAAACATCCCAAAGTCTTCTGAAAACCAAGCAACAGTGAGAGAGAACGCGATATGTCAGCTGAGTCAGCCTGCATGCTGCTCCCCCACAGCAAGGACCTCTGTGGAACAGACACAGAGGGCACCCTGGGAACCTGGACATAAACAACATGGACGACGAAGTCAAGTGAACACAGGTGGAAGGAGAAACGGAACAAAACCAAAAAAAGGAGAGTTGTGGATCAGAGGTGCCCCACTTGCCAGCTGCCTGGCCAGGCAAGCAGCAACCCCAAGTAAGGAGCACAGGGAGGAACGTCACCGATTCCCCAACAGATGGCAGAGAAACCGCAGACAAAGCCAGAGACCTGGTGGCACTGTCCGGTAAGTGTTGGAATGCTAATTTCAGGGTTGGCTGTTCAAACTCCCCAGCTGCTCCAAGGGAGAAGGATGAGGCTGTCTGCTCCTGAACTGATCTGATAGCAGAGGGAATTACCACATGGGAAACGGAACAGGGCCACTAGGTGTCAGAATCTTTACAAACAAAATCAATCAATCTAAACAGCAAAATAAGGAAGGAAAAAGACTCAGTAAACACAATGAAAGTTGTGCAACAAAGGGAATCCATGGACAAAGTCAGCACAAAAAATCAGGACCACCACCAAGACCAGGAAACACAACAACAATGAATCCACACCTGTGGCTAATCCCACTGAATACATCATGCCCCATCTAGACACAGAGAGGGGCATAATGTATAGAAAACATACATGCCCCGTCCACATGATACCGATGAGAGACACACCTTAGACAAAAAGCCATGCACAAGTTAAAAATCAAAGGATGCAATACAGCAAGCAAGCGCTAAATAAAAAGCAAGCAGGAGCAGCAATAATAATTCCAAATAGATTTAAGTCAAAAGCTACTCTAAGACACTGGAGTTTTATATAACACAGGGTAAATTCACCAATAAGATGTAATGATAGTAAATATTTATGCATCCAATCACAGAGCTCCAAAATATTTCAAACACTCCACCAGATTTGAAAGAAAAAGAAATAGCGATGAAATCAGGTGCTTGAGGTGTGCAGTTCTAAAGCACAAGCCGCTCTACAGGAGAAAGGCAGGGCTTCTACTCCCTTAAAGAGTTATCATCTCAGCAACTCACAGGGCAGTTCTACCCTGTCCTACAGGGTCTCTGAGTCAGCATTGATTCCTTGGCAGTGAACCTTTTAAAACGTGACACACACACACACAAACTCTTATCAACTTTACTAAATTGATAATCGAGGGCAGCAACACGATCAGATTCACCAGGGTCAACAGGCAGAAGAAACCCAGAAAAAGGAACCAGTACTAGGAAGAGGCCAGATGGCAGCTGGCCAGGTCTGAGCTACCTCCTCAGTGACGGCAGGTGCACGTGGCTCGACCCTGAATGACACCATCTCACCCAGGACTGCATGCACGACCACATGATTGGACATTGCCACCCCCCCCACCACCACCACCAGCGGAAGATGCACCAGCGACATTGCTGCTGTGTGAGGAATATGCAAACAGTGCTGCCAACCACCAGCGTGTACAGCCTCCGAGCCAACATAGGAGCAGCCCAGCAGCCTCTCCATGGAGTCAATTCTGACACACAGGATCCTGTGCAGTTTCCCAGGCTGTAATTCTTATAGGAGCGCGGAGCCCGTCATTCTCTCTCGGAGCAGCTGGTGGGTTTGAACCATCAACCTTGCAGTCCAACGCTTAGCGGACAGCACCACCAGGCACTCTACCCCATGAGGAGCAGAGGTTATCTTCCTCACCTCTGAGTAGCAGGTCCAGGAGGGGTGGCCTCTGTGAGAGGGAGATGCGTAGGGCTGGGTCAGCACACAGCACTTTTCTAAAGAGAGTGAGGCTCGGGGGGATTAGACAGTCTATGGCCTGGCAAGGAAGAAGGGGGAGGAAAAAACAGCAACTGTGATTTCATTTCCGTCCTTCTAAACATGAGATAAAGACATTTCATTCTAAGTGCATCACTCCTCCAATCAAAATAGTGTGATAAGAAAACACATATTCAAATTGATTTTTCACTGAGAGCATGCTTTCTGCTCACACGTCCAAGGTGGAAACGTCGAGACTAGTTTCCATCT
>NW_022111300.1:54769111-54773061 GCF_000313985.2 Echinops telfairi
AAATCTACAGAATCTACCAAATTTTCAAGCTGCTTTGAAACAGGAGGTATTTTCGGGAAATTAGCGGCAAAAGTCTGTTATCTTTCCATGCATTTTTCCTCGGACTCTTCCAAGGCTCTTTGTGGGGACTCATGGGGTGGCATGATGGCCCCTGGGGTCGAAATCCAAGGCAGAAGCTTTTAACTTTATACACATCTACACAATTAACAGTTCTTAAATGGCAGGCACATACACCCTACTTCTGTAGTGTGAATGAAAAAAATATATAACCCAAAACCATGTTTAAAAAACAACAGTGAATTCAGACTGTGAGAAGCCCTAGATCTCCAAGGGAGCAGGCGAGTTCTTCCACTTGCGCACGCCAATTAGCTTCATGACATTGATTTCGTTGACCATTCTTGTCCCGTAGAAAATAAACTTCGTTGTATGGCTTCACTGCCGAACGCTTTTTTCCTAAGTGCATCCCTCTCACAACGTTCTGTGAATTCTCCACAAGCTGATGTGAGTGTGACAGCCTGGTGAGCAGCTTCCTCTCAAAGTAAGATCTTGACTTGCAAACTCATCAGCAACAGAGGAGAGAGAGGAGGCACTGCACAGCAGATTCTTTCGCATATGTTTGTCATAAGCACGTGTTCATGCTCGCGGTAAAGAAGTACGGGTTATATTTACACACACACACTCTAGGGATACCACTAGACCCCAAAACTAGTTGCTTCTACAATAGCTGTAAGCCTTTAACAGCTCACAAGCAAACTGTGCTCCATGAAAACAATCTTGCTGAGCCAACAGAATCACCGTTTAACTGCCTTTAGCTGCTGCTAAAACCCTCTGGTTTCCACCACAGGCAGACCAAACTACACAGTATTTACACAACGTGAACAGCATGGACTGGAGGAGTAACACTGAGAGTTTTGCCTGATTGTGTTTTAAACTTAACCCTCTCACATTTACTGAGGGCCTTTCCTCCTGATAATAAAACACTGGATATATTGCTGAATGAGAACTTTTAAATGACTCATTTCAGTTCCCACTAAGGTCGGAACAAAGAATGTTAACCATCTCCACCTTCCAGGTTAGAAAAAAGTAGTTTGAAGTGAATTGCGTACATGACAAAGAGGGAGCAATAAGCAAGCCAGGTGAAAGCACTGACGGAGTGGAATGGCCAGAAGCTGGGGAAGGACACTCCCTACCAGCAAGACTTTGGTTCCTCAGCCGAGCTGTCTTCACGAGGAAGCCCCTAAAGAAAGGGCAGTGCTCCGTGCTTCAGACGTACTTCACCCACTAACAAAAGCACGTCTATCTAAGCAAGAAGGAACACATTGAGAAGCACATGTACCAGGGACCTTGAAAAGCTAACCCAAACCGAACCCACTGCCACTGAGCCATTTCCAACTCACAGCCGCTCCCTCTAGGCTAGGGCTTCTGAAGCTGCACATCTTCACAGGAGCAGACAGCTTCGTCTCTCTCCTGTGGGGCAGCTGGTGGGTTTGAACTGCTGACTCTGTGGTTAACAAACCAAGGCGGAACCCACAGCACCACCATGGGTCTTTTAACGTGAGAAAAGGTACCTGCTAGCTACAGTCAGAATTCTGTCACTACTTTCAAGGGAAAACAGTTCTATTGGCAGACGTTTTGAAGCCAAATCCCTAGAACTGGGTAGGTATCCATTCCTGCAAAGCACCACACAGGAAATTCTTGGCTCTGCTGGCCACCTCCGGTCTTGGTTGCATATTCTTCTTCATTTTGTGTTACTACAAGATTTCAAAATGTAAAACAGCATTCTAAGTTTGCCGGCTGCACAAGAGCCGACCACAGGCTGGCTAGTCCCCTGAAGCCTGGCCAGGAAACACAGCCACCGGAGCACTTCCAAGCTGAGTCCATCTATCAAAGGCAGGCAGTACCTTGCATAATGACAGCCAACTGCTCAGCAGCGGACTTCCTCAAAAGAAAATCAACGTCATCTGACGTAAAGATTGCAAACACTTTTTCAACCATCTCCACCTGAAATTAAAAAAAAAAAAAAGCATCTTTCATCTGGATCTGATCCCCTGTAAAAGGCTGCAAGTGCCACAGCAACAAAAGCTCTAAAAGTTGACTCCCAAAGTCACGGACACACAGACAGTGCACCTCCAATGGTGTACAACGGGAGGAGGGCCACCCTAGGTCCTCAGAATGGGCACACCTACTAGATAGTTACCCAGAAACCACTAACCCGTCAATGACCCAGACAATTTTACAGAAAATATTCCAGGTTGGGGACACCTCAGCTGATACGCTGGGAAGGGCCACCAGCTGAGGGACTGAGGAAGGCCTGCAGCTCCCAGAGACCCTGCCGGGCAGAGACAACAGGACAGGGCTTGCTGCCTACTACTCCAACAGGCCACCACCAGACTGGTGCTGGTGTCACTTCAGGGCAGGACGCAGTGCCAGGCGGCAGAGCTGACAACGGGGACACAGGTCAATGTGGGCTCTCCTTGTCCACCGCCCCCCACCATCTCCTCGCACTCAGTAGGGACTCAGAAAGGGCCTTCCTTAGCATCTCCACAGGCAGGACAGCCCACTGGAACGCAGGCAGGAGAGATCCCCCTGCCCGGCAGCTGCCACCGGGTCACCCCGGGACAAACCCTTGGGGGAGAAGAACAAGGACTACTTCTCCCCAGCAAGCAGGGGACTTTGTCGTGTGGGTTGGCAGCAGAAGTAAAGGGACAGGCAGAGCAGGGGCTTGGTCAGGGAGCCACGCAGCGGGGCAGGGGGCCAGTTGAATGTTCTGCAGCTGGGGGATAGGAGGAGCCAAGGGCAACAACGAAACCTCTGAATGGCTGTGGCATGTCTGAGATGCCAATGCCCCTGCTGCCAGTAGAACAGAGTTTCTGGCGACTGCCATTCCCAATAATGTTTTTGTTAGGGATATGTATTTTAAACAAATGCATGCCAAAATTTCTTTCAGCTCGATTAGCTTGATATTTAGGATAGACCCAAAATTAATTTGCATATTCCCGATATACATTCAAAATCAAAAGAGGCTTAATAACATCCAGCAAATAGTAGGCACTGGGGAAAAAGTGACCACACATGAAGAGTTGCCTGTGGACGATGAGCTGCCGGCCAGTCCCAGCTGCATGAACAGACTGCGGCGGCTGCTCCTCACTGCCCTACGGCACTAGCACAGGGGTCAGGAAGGCACAGGACGTGGTGGTGACAGACACCGGGAGCCAGAACCAACAACTCAAAAGCCGGGTCACCTTGATGACGACTTCTCTTCTATCATCCAGAGTGAGCTCAATGGGCTTCTTCACAATGAACAAGTGTGTGACCCTGGAGAGGGCCTGGGAGTCCATGAGGGGGCGCTTCCTGTCGGCCCCATCTTCCTGCGTGAGGTGGAAAGTCAGGAGCTTCAAGGCCAGGGAGCGGACCCTAGGGAGACAGGGGGCTTCAGGTAACACTTATAGTGGACACAGAGCCACAATCATAAACGCCTATGGTCATTGAAATGTTCCTAATGACACTTGACTATGCCATTTAGAGATCCATAGTCTGTAACTCATCACTGATTCAATTTTACAGTATTTGTAATGCAGCCATCAGAAACCAAGAACCTCTGCATGTCTATCTAGATAACACAGGTGGGATAAATAATTCACAGATGAAAAGAATGGGACCAATGGTTCTGGGGGGATATGGGAGAAGTGGAGGTGGGAGAAAGGGAGGGAGGGGGGAATCAACCCAGGGCGGAGGGAATAATAAGTGAACTAAAATCAAGGAAGAGAAGGGTGTAGGATGCCTAGTGGGGTGTAATCAAGAGCAATGTACCAGCGAGGAATTACTAAACCCAAATGAAGGCCGAACACGATGGTGGAAGAAGAGAAAAGTAAAAGGAAATAGAGGAAAGAACTAGGAGGCAAAGGACATTTATAGAGGTCTAAATACAGGCATGTACATATGTAAATATA
>NW_022111300.1:54774767-54788520 GCF_000313985.2 Echinops telfairi
CACACACACACACACACACACACACACACACACACACACTCGTGCATGCAGACAAGACAGCAAAACCAGGCTCCTCAGTCCTGTCCCATGCACCCCATCCAGCCTGGTGCTGGCACTCACGCGGGCTTCTTCACCAAGAGCAGCCGCAGCACAGAACGTAGCCAGGGCAGGCGGGGCAGGCCCCCTCCTCCAGCCTCGGGGCCCACTCGGCTCAGGAGCAGGACGCAGCTCCCCAGAGGGTCCTCGGTGTCGGCATAGCCCTGATGGGGTTTGTGAAGGGAGATAGGGCAGTGAGTCTGAACCTATAGAACAAAGTCAAATGCTTCTCACGAGGCAGCGCACTCAAAGAAACTGCATTTGAACCACAATGACGGCCGAACAGCGGCAGGAAGTTCTGCAGAAAGCTCCACAGCAGAGAGCCCTCCTGCTTCACCCCTCACCTCCACCGCACCCCTACCCCTGCCCCCTCCACCACTGACCAGTCCATCTGGACTCACAGCAGTCCCACAGCACAGGGAAGAACTGACCCACAGGGTTTCTGGGCCCTCCTATTTGCAGGAGTCAACAGTCACACCTCTCTCCCAGGGATACACTAGTGGGCTCAAACCACCAACCTTCTGGTTCAGGGTCTAACACTGAGCCCTCTGTGCCAGCAGGCTCCTCTTGAGTGTGTGTGGGGTGAACTGTACAAGGTCGTGGTGGGGTACTGCTCAGCACTGTGAGTGCAACTACTGTCACGCACGGCACACGTCAAAGTGGTATCAGTGACAAATGCTGCTATGTCTTTCACCACAATGCACTTCAGAAACAAGAGAACAGACCTTGGGAACTACAACCACCTCTGCGCATCGGCTGCTTCGAGTGTTCTGAGATGCCAACAGCAGCAGCAGCACTTCCCAGAGCCCACGACACCCACTCGGCCCTGCCCCTGCCCACGGCACCCACACAGCCCTGCCCACACCACCCACAGCCATGTTGGCGACCCTGTTTGCCCATACCCTGCCCCCCTGCGGAAAGGCTATTTCCCAGAGGTTGTTCATCAAGGGATCATTGAAGTCACATACACAGGGACCTCCAAAAAGCTCCGCTCCTGGAGAAATGCCATCATCTTTCTATTCCATTACTCCAGGAACTTGGGAGCCCCGGGTGTGTGTACTGCTAGAATCCAGGTGGCCGGTCCAGTGCCAGGCCTCCAACTCAGGGAGCAGTGCCTACTCGGCCGGGAAGCCTGCTTTAAGGATGGCACTGTCTGGCATGGCCAATGGCAAAAGCCCTGCCCCTGGCTATGTAATCCCAGACAAGGACAGCAGGGTAGGGCTCCTGCCAGGCACCCACTCCCTGTCCGCTCAGGAGAGCCTTCACCCCACGCAGCATGCTAGCCCTGCTGACACACACTCGACAAACAAAGCCTGCAGTGGAAGAGAGAGGAGGGCGGAGAGCGGAGAGGGGTGAGAAGAGCCCACCTGCAGCACCGGGAGCACGGGGCCCAGAGACGAGATGAACTTGCTCCAGGTGGGCGCTGTCATCATTAGGCGGCCCTGCAGCAGGTACATCAAAATGGCCTTGGCAGCAGTGTTCACCTGCCCAACAACACAGAGGAGGCCACTCACGTGAGCCATGCCACCAGTGCACCAAGCAGACCTTCCCTGTGAGTCATTACATCCAACACCTCTGGCATCTCCTGCTCAGACTTCCAAGGTGTCATCCCACACTCTGATCGGGACCAGTGACATCAGGATTGACTGCACAGCAAATGGAAGCTGTAACGGATTTGTGCTGCGTCACCGTCAAGAGACACGGAGGCAGCAGTCAAGACTTGGATGATGCCATGCACTGAGTAGATCAGCTGTGCAAGACCCCTTGTTAAAGGGTTAAAAGATGGCACAGTGAGGATGAGGGTGCACCTGAGCCCAGCCGTGGTGTTCCCATCACCTCCTATGCATGTGCCAGGCGGGCACTACATAAGGCAGACCACAGAAGGAAGGGTGCAGCTGAACGATGGTACCATGGGCTGCCAAAGGCACAAACAGATCTGTCTTGGAAGAAGCATGGCCAGAATGCGCCACTGGGCATGTTGTCAGGAGAGACCAGTCCCCGGAGAAGGACGCTGTGCTCAGTAAAGCAGAGGAGCAGCCCAAACCAGGGAGACGCTCAATGAAGCCGGTGCACACAGCAGCTGCAGCAATGGGCTTGATCAGACTGGGAAGTGTTGACTCCTGTTGTTCGTGGGGTGGCGATGAGTGAGAACCAGCTGGCACCTAATAGCAGTCACAGGCACCCTCATGCTTGCTCCATGACTCCCCTTGGGCAGACGTGGTCTGTAATGAACTAGCCCGTTGTCGGTGCAGCCCAGGGGGTTCTGATTCTTATGGACCAGCGTGGCTGGTCAGAGCTGCTTTCTCTCATGCAAGTGCGTCCTGTGTCATGGTTTTATGCCTTTTTGAACGTTTCTTCTCATTTACATAACACCTCAAAGGCAAGCTTCTGTCCAATCGTCTACCAGGCTGTGTAGCTAGGCTATTTGTCGACCGAGCCAACCAATAAAGAATTACCCTTGGCCCTCACACTTACGAGGGGCCTGCGGAAAAACCCTGCTAGCTTTTCATTCCATTTCCCACAGACATCTGTGAATGGCCCCATACTTGCAGCACGTCCTACCTCACTGCTGGGTTCTTGGATGCCGAATGTGGCAATTTCATAGAGCACTTTGGGGTGGAGGAGAAAGTGGATCCCACTACAAACTGAAGACACGGGCTGCGTGACGTTATGGACGCCCAAGCACTCCTAGGAAAAACAAACACTCGTGATCAACTAAAGGGCCATGTGGCTGCGACCACCAGTCAGAGATGTTCACAATTACAAACATGAAGGTCCAAGAAACACATTGACCAATTTACTTCTAAGATTTGAGTTTTAGGTTTAGAGGTTGGAAAGAAACAAAATCATGCCAAATCACATAGCTGTTGCCCAGGCTAGAGGGTGGGAGTGGGGGTAGGGGCTAGGGGAAGCCTGGGAGACAATCTGTAAGCAGGATTTTCTTATCATCAATCCAGTTGCACAACTAAGAACAGGCTTCACAAACTTCAGGCTGCACAACCAAGCTAAGGCATGAACACACCACAGGGTAATCACCAGGAAGGTACTTCTCTGCTCACTGTCACCACGTCCACTCTGACTCCTAGTGACCCTACAGGACAGAGGAGAATCACCTCTGTTGGTTATCTGAGGCTATAAATCTTTATCGGATCAGAAAGCCTCATCTTTCTCCTGTGAAGTGGCTGGTGGGTTGGAACTGCTGACCTTGCTGTTAGAGGCCCAAAATGTAACCACTAAGACACCGGTGTCCAAGCAAGACGGCGTTTTCAAAAGCACAGAAGGACACATGGAGCTTTGCAGGCTGCTTGGTATATGGAGTTCTTTTCAATAATGATATGCCAGGTATTTAATATTCTATTCATCATGTGGACTAAAACAGGTCATCATCAATTAGAAATAACAAGAGAACCCCCTCAGTTGTCTCTCCCTGCCGCCGTCCCCGCCCCGCACCCCCGCAGCCCCTGCACACCACAGGCCCCACCTTGGTCATCTCCAAGCAGCTGCGGTAGGTTTCCGCCCTCACTTGCAGCAGGGGGTGAGATAGCAGGCGGAGCAGCACCTTCTGGCCCTCCCCACACAGGAGTGGACTGGCCTGAGCAGACTTCTCGCTGGGGAAATGGAGACAGAAAAGGCAGCAGGTGACCGGGAGACGGCACAGCACCAGGACTGAGGCATCCTGCTGGTCCCTGCTGAAACTTCCTGAAGCAGCCAGTACTAACCACCCTCCTGACGGGTGCCCATGTGACAGACAACCGTCTCCCTGAAAGAGCACAAGCACAGGTCATCGTTACAGCTCCAACACCACTGCTTCTCAGCCTTCAGCTACAACCAAGGGTGGTGAAACCCACCAGGGCTTCTTCAGGCTACACGCAGCCTTGTTCCTCCTCCAGCCAAGCTGAGAAAGCAAGTGTTTGTCTCAAACTCGCAAATGAGGTCATGCTCCAGTCATTACTCTCCCGTGGCTACAGCTACGCTGGCTGTTGCTTCACCGGCGCCCGGGAGCAGCTCTCCATTCCGCTGGATGCATCACTTCACATGCCCACACTGCTTCATCAGTCCCTGCTGGTCTTTTTTTTTTTTTTTCTGGGGCTCCCTGCAGGTTTCTCCAACCTTTGGAATTTGACAGCCTTTTATACAGTTCCATGAAGCCCTGGTAGAGTAGTGGGCTGCTAAATATTAAGGTCAGCAGTTCAAAACCACTAGCCACTGTTCAGGAGAAAGATGAGCCTTTTTACTCCTGTAAAGGGTTACAGTCGCGGAAACCCACGGGGCAGTTCTCCCCTGTCCTACAGGGTCTCTGTGAGTCGGCACTGACTGGAGGGCAGGCAGGCCAGTTGGGTTTTGGTGACACTATTCCGGCAGTAGGAAAGTGGAGCCTTCCCCTGACAGTGTAAAGGCTCGAGGAGGAGAAGAAACATTAATAATGGAGATATTCTCTTGTTTACTTATTTTGCATACTGGTAAGATAAATAGGAGAAAAATCATTGTTGTTCAATGAGCCCCACTGTCCTCAGGACAAAGCAAACTGTGACAAAAGCTGTCCAAACACCAGAAAGACGCAAAGGAATATAACTGGGTGGGGGTGGGGATCCCCAAAATAAGTTCCTAATTATGACTGTAAGATAAACACATTTGCTTAAATCCTTGGTTTGCATGGACATCAAAAGCAATCCAGGAGTTATTTATTTTGTTTTTGTTTTGTTTTCACTGCCATCGAGTCAAGTCTGACTCACAGCAACCCTATAGGACAGGGCAGAACTGCCTCTTAGGGTTTCGGAGATTGTAACTCGATGGGAGTAGAAAGCCTCATTTTCTCTAGCAGAGCACAGCTGGTGGGTTTGAACCGTTGACCCTGTGGATTGTAGCCCAATGTGTAACCCACTAGGGCTCATTTGATTTTGACTGGAGGCATGAAAACAGACAGCCATTGTGTGCAGCAGCATACAAAGTTCAGAAGCCAGAGAAATTAATGGGTATTTATGCTAAAAGATAACGATGACAGGATCTAAGATCAGACTCTTTTCCATAACTCCATATGCACACACACACGCGCACGCACTGTATCTTAAGATTAACGAGCTCGGTAGACAAGGAGAGATGCTTTACATCCTTGAGCAGAGACAGATGACTTCCCGGACGAGCGGGAGATGCTGATGGAAAGGGAAGCTGCACAGGGCCTGCTCCGCCAGCTCCAGGAGCTCCAAGACGTCCTTCTCTCCCTGGAAAGAAGCACAGGGACAGCACCGTCAGTTCGTGTGCCGGACGTCCTCCACCGCTATGCGCCAAGTGTGGCGAAATCCAAGCACAGACCTGACGATATCCGTGTCAGCCACTGTCTACTCTCTTGGAAAGCACACTCAGTGTCTGTCTGGGATGGGGTGTGGTGGGCGGAATACCCCCCAAGCCCACCTGAGCCTTTGGAGGGTGTGACCCTAAAGAAGCTTACGATGACACTTGAGTTAATCTCCAGCTCCCGGGCAGGTGGCCCTGCGCAGTCCCCAGACATGGCCGCCTGACCACACAGGGCCCAACCAAAACTATGCAACTTAGAGACGGTCCATGTCTGTCCTGAGGGAGACAAGAGGCCAGTAGCATCAAGAAGTCACAGAGAGAAAAGACAGAACCAATAAGGACTAAACCATGGAAGACAGATGCCACTGCAAGGTCAAACAATCAATCCACATGTCTCTGGTTCTGCCTGGTCCTCATAAGCCAGGCTGGCACTTTCAGAGAGTAAACAGCACTGTTGTCTTAAAGGCTCCTTGCCCTGCACGATGCAGCAAGCTCCATAACATCCCCAGAGCGTCTAAAGGCACACCATCATGCAAAATCATGACAGTCACAGTACACCGAAGCTTACCCGTTGATCCTACAAGCTCATGACTGCATTCAAAAGGAAGAAAATCAAGACTCTTTGCTAGTATGTGGTAATGGTCCACAAAAACTCTGTACACAAAATACGCTCACAAGAACACACTAAATGTCCCTCAGGCCTTCACTCAGCTCTCACAGGGGAAACACTGCAAAGAGGAGCTCAGAATGAAAGAGAAAGACATTTCTAACTGCTGCTCTTCTACTGATGCCAGCAACACACGCCATTCATTAACCTACAATTTTGGTTTAATTATTTCACTAACCAGTGAAAGCCTCTTTTTAATCTGATATATTTTCAAACAAATGGGGCATGCATTTCATGTTTCCTACCAATCCCCTCATACATTATCTTCCTGGGCGCTGTGTGGGTGTTAGACGAGTGGGCGAGTTATTTACATGGTGCGAAACGGAAGGTAGCTGACCCAGTCGGTGACACATGCCAAACAAGTGTTTATTACGAGTCTCTATCTGCAGAGCATAAATCACACTCTCCATGTTTCTGTAAGGCTGTGAGGGTGGCTTCAGCCAAGCTTACCTCCTTCTCCACATCTGCCATGAAGTTACAGGCACACTCCACTGAGTAGGCGGCCTCGGCGGTCCTTCTGTAGATGCGGTAGTTCTCCGAGTCCAGCTGTTCCAAGTAAGCCACGGCGGCCTCGTGCGTGTGCGGGTACTCCAGAGAGAAAGGCATGTCCAGAGCGAGGAGGAACAAGGCGGCCGACATAGGTTCTGGGAGAAGCTGGCTTGCCTTCATGGGGACACACAAAACAAACCAACAAAAGACTTAAAGGGTCATCTAGTCGACTTCCTTTCAGTTGGGTCTTTTACTAAAGAAAAATCCTATTCCTCAGACCCAGAAAGTCTTCCTGATACCAGTTCCCAAGATGACCTGCTCTCCCAGGCTGACCGGCTGTCTGTCCACCCCTCAGTGACTGGCCATGGGCAGTCCTGGGCTTCTCCTCTTTTCAAATGTGAGGGAGATAACTAGAAATTTCCAGAGGAGAATGAGTCAGATGCTATGAAAAGTAAGAGCCAAGCCCTAGTGGGTCTAATTCAGGTTTATCTACAGCACAAGTTTCTAGACCCAAAAGCTTTTTCTGACTTGAGTCAAAACTCAGGAATAATAGCTGCCGAGAGCATCAGCACGGGGCAAGGCACTGGGAACCCTGTTGGCCTGTCGGGTAAGCATTGGGCTGCTAACTGCAAGGCTGGCAGTTCAAACCCATCAGCCACTCTGCGCAAGTTAAGTTCATGGTATCTGCTCCTGTAAGAATGTACAGTCTCAGAAACTCTGTATAAGGTCATTAGGAGTCAGAATCGACTCAGTGGCAATGGGTCTGGTTTGGGGTTCTGAACAAAGCACTCAAATAAATACTCGTCACCATTTAAACTGACCCTGGAGGATCTGCCATGCTCACTTCCCATCCCCACAGCCGACACTCAGGTCACCTCAGCCACCAAAGCACAGGCTAGGGTCCACAGTAACCAGTCGACTTAGCACACTGGAACTAAAAGTGAGGCTAGTCCCTGGCCCAGAGTCTGGCGAAGTGGTACCTCAGGTTCTGCCTAGACCTGTGGACTCAGTCCCACGGGCTGTGGCACGGCACCAGGACTTGGCACTGCGCCCTCTGCTGCCTCCACTGCTTCACAGGCAGGGGTCTCCATGCAATCCCCTGCGAGCCCTTGCTTCTCATGGGATTCTTTTTCCTGCTTCTGAGATGGCTCACTTTTAAACCCAACGGGATGACAAAATGAATCAATCCCCAAGGTCAGAGTCCCCTGTACCTTATTTACATGCTTTGTTACAGTTTCCAGGTGGGAGTTATAGAGCTGATGGACAGGGGAGTTACTCATCAAAAATGACAGGATGGATATGTGTATATATATGTACATGTGTATGTGCATGTGTGTGACTGACAAGCAGGGTCAGTTAAAGAAACAGAATTATAACTTAAATTTTGCTCTGTTTGAGACTCCTTCAAATGAAAGTTTACATGGAGTAATAAGTAGGAGAAGAAAAAAAAAAAGACACGAATATCCTCCCTCTAAAAACGTGAGTGATTGCATTCAGTGTAAACTCCTCAGATTGTCTGGCAAAAGTCCTTTCCTGTGTCCTGGAGGACCACGGGGCTGCCAGCGTCTCCTCCAGGCCCTGCTACTAGAAGCAGCTGGCTGGAGCTCGGGGTCCCAGGGCAGCACCTGCGCCCGGCAAAATCTATCACTCAAGTGGACTCGGTCACCTCCTGAATTCTCGTGACTCTGAAGAGAAGGACTGCTGGGTGAGTCTTCACCAGGCAGGGCAGGCCAGGGCTCTCATCCCGCTTCCAGTCTGGCCCCGGTGTTCCCCAAATGCAATCCCTGCCCGTCATCTGCCCTCCTGGTTGATCCACGAGACTATCCAAACATTACTTCACCTCCACATGGGCACTCTCCAAATCACTCAAAATACTCTCAATATCACCAGCCATAACAGAGCGGGAGATCGTTTGGCCCAAACTTTCCAACTAAGGAAACTTCACAGATTCATCCAGACTTACAGGGCAGCTCAGGTCATTAGGAGCCACTTTGCAGTAAGAAGCTGCCGTCCAAAGTCCCCTGGGAAACTTGGTGCACGAGCAACAGGCCTCTAGAGGGCAGCAGGGTCTCACTCTGAATGTCCCGTCATTCTCCTCTCAAAGCTGGATCACTCAGGACACCACACCCTCATGACCAACTCAGAAGCACCCTCCTGTGCAGTGCTCAGGAACGTCCATACTAGGTGCTTAAAGAGCTACCAAAGTTTAGCACTGCTGATTTCCGTTCAAATGCAGACACAATTTTTTTTTTTTAAACTCTCTTTCAAACATGCATGAAGATCTGCCAGGATTCTAGCAGCACGCTCAGGCAGAGTGAGCTAAATAATTGATTTCTACTTTAATGGATCACTGCTCGCTGCTATATGGCTGATTGCCACTTAAACCCACAGGGGCAGTTCCCCTCTGTCCCGTGGAGCTGCTAGGAGTCAGAACCAACTCAATGGCTGTGGAGTGTGGGTTCTGCTTGGTGGTACTGTTAGTTGGACTGTTAACCCAAGGTCAGCCGTTCAAACCCACCAGCTGTACCACCAGTGGAAGATGAGGCTGCTTCTTTAAAGACCTACTACCTCGGAAATCTGCCACAGGGAGTCAACTCCATGGCACCAGGGTTTCTGTGAAAGCCTGACTGCAAACGTCAAGCAATGAGAACTGTCTTGTGAGCAGCTGGGTCCTGTAATGTAGGCGCTGTGAACATTTCCCGGCTCTGCAGTACTTTGGAGAGCCCTTATGGTGCCACCCAATGCAGGAGTGTTGGGCTCCTTCCATCTCCTCTTTGCCTTCTAACCAGTGGCAAATCACCATACACACCTGTGAAAATCACCTGTGACACACAAGAGGAATGGTCCCGGGCACTCTACAGGCGACAACACTGATGAATCTCAAAAGAAAATAACGTTGGGCAAGTACTGTCTTCACAATTCCTAACAGTTCCACGTGCACAACTCCAAAATCCCAAGTAGGGCCACCTCTGACCCCTGGCTACACAAGAGGGAAGGCAAATCCAAGCCCATCCCAGACCAAGGTGGCTTCTGTGAGGTCCAGTCAGACAGCCCTGCACCCTGCACCTTCCACTCCCCTGTTCTGACACCATTGCCCTCCCTTGGCACTCGACTTCCCTTCTGGGTTCCGTAACTGGCAACAGGGGCCACGTGGAACTCCCAGTCCTCACCCTGATGGGCTGATTTAAAGTTCCATGGTCTACAAGTTCCAGCTTCTGAAGCAGCTCACTGTCCATCTAGTGGGATGGTGAAACCGACCAGCCCCCTTGTGAGCGCCCTCCACACCCGACTGGCAGGAGCTGCTGACAGATACCTTCTCCACGGGCAGCAGGGTCTGCAGGAGCCGCACGCTCAAGAGGGCAATGCTGACGAAGGCCGAGCGGTGGTATACCAGCAGGGCCTCTGGCTGCCCGGCATGCCCACTACCCCGGTGGTGACACAGGGTCTTGCCCAGGGACTCCAGCACCGCCAGCAGCCTCTCCTTCTGAAACAGAAAAGAAAGAGCCATCCTCTACACTTGCAAATGGTCATTTAATCTTTGTGCAGGAAAGATTACAAATTAAATGTACAGTGAAAAAAGAACAATAAGAAGAACTAAAAATAATAAGTAATTAGAGAGGGGGAAAAATGAACAAAGGGAATATTTTTCAGTTGACAAAATGCAAAGGAAGAGTGCAGGCCTAGTAAATACAAGTCTCTGTAACTGGAATAACATGCAAGAAAAAAAAACGGTTACTGACAGAAAGATGGAATTTTCCTATTTTCATCTCATTTTTAAAACTATAAAGAAGACCATCATTTCTTCACAAGTTTCTAAGACACACTGACCAAAAATTAAGCATATGTATAACTGCAAAGTACAATAGATGCTTTAAACTTACTTCTCTAATCCCAAAGCAATGAAACTAAAAATTGATCACAAAATCATAACGTGAAAACGATTACAAAATTACAGCAGAAAAATGGCTGGTCTGGATGAGAAACGTGTCAAAGCATCAGTCTTTTCCTGGGGACCAGCGATTCCTAGGCAGTGTTTGTCAGCAACGAGGCAGAGCCACGCGCCTCCACTCGTCAAAGCTAATTGACAATGTACGATTTCAGACCCCAGTGCAGGAAGGCTTCTCTACCACACTCACAGTTTCAAGTAACTGTGCTGCCAGGCATCAGGAACGCGTGCTTCTCAGCATCGCCTGAACAGGAAGTACTAAAATCATCGTTTCAACATTTCTGAAGTTTCTAGCATTTCTTCGCAGCAACAAAACAAAATGAGGGAGAAAGAAAGGGAGGGAAGAAGAAAGGAAGGAAAACAGAAATAACAGTCACAATAATATATATTTTTTATTCCTTGGGCTGAAGATACTCAAACAGCTTTAAAGCAGTTGATGGGGGAAGAGGCCAGTTTTCAGAGGATATGCATAGCTTTAGAAATTAACAGAAAGGGCATCCGCATCCAGTCTGTTCATTGAGGACAAACTCGTCTCTTCACTAAGTGATGCTGGAACACAGAACAAAGAACAATGTTGGAAGCTGACCCTCACACCCTGTAGGAAAATTAGCCCAAATTAGCCCAAAGGAGATCGGCAGCTTAAACAGGAGAACACACACCAAAAGTCTCTCAGACAAACATGGAAAGCTTCAAGGCCTTCTTTTTTGGCCAAAAATTCTTAAACACGATACCAAAAGCATGAGAAACAAGACAATATAAACTGGACTTCATCAAAATGAAAAGTTTTGCACATCCAAGAACCTTATCAAGAAAGTGGAGGGGCAAGCTACAGAAAAGGAGAAGGAAGATTCTCTGGGAGCCATGTGTCTGATAAGTTTGCTATCCAAAACACATAACTCCTACAACACAACCACAAGCCAGCACACTCCAGGTGGGAGTTTAGAAGCCAAGGGCCACAAGAGAGACAGAGCCTGCCCTCAGGTGGCACTGAGATGAAGAGTCCTAGTGGCGTGGGTGGCATTGTGGGTTGGGATTGCGCTACCAACAAGGTCTGTGGTTCAAACCCACCAGCTGCTCCTCAGGGGAAGAATGAGGCTGTCAGCTCCAGAAAAGAGTTACAGCCTCGAAAACCCACATGGCAGTTTGACTCTGTACTACAGGGTCGCTATGAGTGGCTATTGGCTTTGTGTCAGTGAGTTTGGAGGGGTTTTTCAATGGGATGACAGGAGGGACAGAAATGGAGTAAGACAGGGGGCCTGGGTGTCTGGGGCCCTTTGACACCAGAAGAGCCTCACTCCTGGACCCTCACTTGCCAAGTAGATGGGCACCTGCAGTCAATCTGCCCATAAGTTCTCCTCAGTACTTTCTCATTTAAGAAAAAGTTTGGGTGCATAGATTTTTTTGTATTTTGCTTTTATTGACTCCAAGTAAAACAAAAATATGCATTCCCCGGGGGGGGGTGGGGGGACGGGGAGTGGTTCCAACCTCCTGTTCTTCTGCTCACTCACAGGCAGTAAGAGTTCCCAACATGACCGATGTCAGCGAGTCAGCGAGACGGGACCTAAGGTGGGCATCGTAGGGCTAGCCATCCTAAGTTGGTTCATTTCTTAATGGGCAGCAGCACATTTATTATTGTGCTCTGCTAAGGTTTCCACGAAAACACCACTCTCACCTTCCTTCTTAACTTGGCAAAAGTGGAGACACTGAGGGGTGCTCTGTAGTTCCTTATTTGTCTTCATATGCAGCCCAAGGGATGAGATTTTTCCTATTAGACACTCCTTTCAAACAAGGAAGAGTAAATCAAACATAATTTCAACTAGTTCTGTTTAATTTAACATTTCTTACATCCCAACTGGCAACAGATTTAACCTTTAGAGTAAAAATAATTCACTGAATCACAAGAGATCAGCAGCCAGAAGTGAAAAGCGAACCACTAAATTTTAGATCGATGTCCTGGCCAAGAAAACAGAAGCTAATTTAAGACACATCCGCTAAAGCCTCCTTCACACTTCAGAGAGAAACCTCACTCGTTGAAAAGTTTCAGTATGTGAGAATCTTCTAACTGTACTGTGGAGGAGTGGGGGACCTTAGAGACTCAGGAGAAGACACTTAATATGGTTTCCCAACGCTGAGGACAATGGCTCTCTCCACTCGGCACCCAAAAGCCAAATCTACAGACCCACTGCTTTGAGTCCATCCCAACTCATGGAACCCCTGACACAGAGGAAGGGTCCGCAGCACCCCCAAGCCTGCTGTCCGTCCTTCCTTCCTCAGAGCACCTGCTTTGCAGCTCCGCTGACGCACTGCAACACGGGAGCACTTGCACTTCTCACACTGTGCACTTGCTACAAAATGTGCCTCTTTTCAAGGGGTTTGCATTAAATTAACAAACATTTGGGTTTTGTCCATGTGGGTATTTTATTGAGTGAGTTTCTGTTCTTTATTTTACTTTATTATTTTATAGTCTGACCCCCATTCAGAAGGATGTGACATAGGTTCCAGGAAAATGAAACGAGCCACAGACAGATCTCTAGCAGGACAATGGAGAGAAAGAAAACCTGGCAGCCCTGGGAGTCCTTACACAGCTCCGTGACTTTCATCTCTCTGCCGAAGGAAATGCAATTCATCATTTTACTTTTAATTCTCTGACAAAGGGGAGAGGGAAAGGGAAAGAAGGGGGTAAAGAGAGAAATGTCCAATTTATATTAATAGAAAAGAGGCAACACCAATCCTTCAAGGAAAGTGAGTTTATAAGAATGTAACTTGTAAACAAAAGATGCAAAATGACAAACGAGTAATGACACACAAAACTGCTTCCACTCTCAAAAGTAATGTTGTGTTCCCATTACAGAGAGGCAAACCCTGGTAACTCCTTGTGATTGTGGTTGCTTTGGTTCTTACTCATAGCAACGCTCTGTGCAACAGAGCTAAGCCTATCCACGTCCTGCGCCGTCCTCACACTCATTATGTCTGAGGCCATTGCTGCAGCCACTGTGTCCACCCATCTCTTTGACAGTCGTCCTCTTTTTCACTGACCCACTACTTGACCAAGCCGATGTCCTTCTCCAAGGACTGGTCTCTCCACATAACATGCCCGAGGTATGTGAGGCAAAGTCTCACCATCCGTGTGTCAATGGTGCAGTGGCATAGACAGACTCTTCCTCCTAGACAGATTTGTTCATTCTTCTCGAACAGTGGTTCTCAACCTTCCTAATGCCACGAACCCATCATACAGTTCCTCATGTTGTGGTGACCCCCCCCCC
>NW_022111300.1:54789971-54794126 GCF_000313985.2 Echinops telfairi
AAGGAAGGAAGGAGAGGGCACTGTATGCCTAACAGAACATCCAAGAGCATGAGTACCCGTTCCAACCAATCAGACACTGGATGCAGCTCTGAGGGACTAGGGGTGGCAGCAAAGCGTTCCCGAATTACATTCTCCTGAGGAGAAAGAGCTTCCTAAGACGGACACAGAACTGAAAAAAAATCTGAGTAACGAAGCAGTGAGAGAAAAGAATTACCTCAAGTGACTTTAAGGTACAGTGTTGTAGTTATATCAGATGAGAAGCAGTCAGAATGGGTTTCTGGCAGGTGAAAAGATTTTAGGCAGGGCTGAAAAAGCAAGCCTGAGTCAGAAGGGGACATAGTAAAAGCATCTGTTCCCCTGCTGGAATTTAGTGTAAGAAAGACAAGAGAATGCAGAACAATTAAGCAAGCCAATGGTGGAAGTAGCGCAATTAGCTCCAAAGAAATGCAAACTAAGAGAGCTAACACAGAAGATGAAGTTCGGGGAGTGGAACTTCAAGATATACAGGTTGAGAGGACCAGCTCAGAAAATAGAAGTAAAGAAGCAAAGTATAGGAAAGCACCTTTACTTTCGAGAGTAGAAGGAGAAATTGCAGAAGGAGATTTAGAATTTAGAATGTCTTATCTTGTTAGAGTTGTTAATAGACAGCCTTATGGGAAACAGCCACAAGGAATTCACAGTGCCTTTCCCTTTAAGTTGCTAAAAGATCTCAAGCAGGCAGTCAATGATTATGGCCCAGACTCACATTTTGTAATTAGCATAAGGGCTTTAGCAGAGTCAGAGAGCTGGACCCCTACAGACTGGAGAGTTTTAGCAAAAATTTGTCTTTACTCTGCAGAATCTCTCCAATATCAAATGCTGTGGAAGGAAGCAGCCTTTTCAGGAGCACACAAGAATGCTGAGGATGGGATAGATAAAGGAATTCATCAATGCTAGGAGATGAGAATTATATCACAGTTAAATCTCAACTACAGTTTACTGAACAGACAATAGGACAGATATGTGAAGTTTGCTTAAATGCCTGGGAAAAAAAATAATTCCATCAGAAGAGAGAAAGCCAAGCTACACAGCTATAAGACAGTGGAATGATGAATCTTATGCTGACTTTGTGTCCCAACTGGAAGATGCTATTTCCAAATGTGTGAAAAATGTCCAGGCAGTAAGAGACCTACTGCATAAGCTATCTTATGATTTCTCTAATAAACACTGTAAAAATGCCTTGCGTCCCTACAGGGAACAGGGCACACTGCTAGATTATCTCAGAATATGCAGGAATGTAGAGACAGAGGAATACAAAGCCAACCTCATAGCAGCTGCATTGGCAAATTATATCAGACCTAGAAGAAAATGCTATAGTTGTGGGAAGACAGGTCATCTGCAAAGAGATTGTAGGCAGCACAGGACAGTCAGCCTAGCAAGTTGCAGCCTGTGTTTGAACATGATCCAGGGCCATAGAGATTGGGTTTAAAGGAACCTGAACTCTGGCCCCGCTATAGGAAGGGAACTCATTGGGTGAGTCAATGTCGTTCAAAATTCAACAATAAAGGACTGCCATTAGCAAAGGCTTCCTGGTGGGAAAAGAGTGGAAGGAGTTTGATACAGAACCCTGCCTAGCAAAGAAGATCTTAAAGAGAAACTGCAGATATCACCCAAGTTCACAGCAGAAGACCAGACCTAGCCAAACAGGCAAAAGCCCAGCCCCTGTTCTGGCTGCAATAAGCTGACTAACCCAGAAATGGCTCAGAAGCCCTTGCAGCAGCCTGTTGATTCCAAAAAGCAGGAGCCCGTTTTTGAAAGAGTAATACAGTTTCTATCAGGAAGATTTAACCTAAATAGTCAAGGAATTAATGATACTAGATCAGAATTGTAAGGAAAAGCCTAAAGCTGTGATTAAATAAAGAATTATTAAGAGCGGTAATTGGGGTCCACTACCAAAAAGAACTATGGGATGTTTATTAGGAAAGTCCAACATAAATTCTCAAGGTGTTGCTGGAATTATTGATCAGGATTATGAAGAAATTAAGGCAGTGATAAACTCTGATATACCATGGTTTATAAAGAAGGAAGATCGCGTAAGCCAATTTTCACTTCCTTGCATTCCTAGAGTGAAAATGTATGCCTATCAGGAAAGAGTACTTGAGAAGTCTGACCACCTTTTAAATGAAGGAGTCTTCTGGAATGCTGTGGTGGGGAAACTACAGCGCCCCCACATGGAATTAGAAATTGAAGGGAAAAGGTTTTTAAGCTCTGGATATGGGGTCATTGCCTTAGGGCATTCAGAAGGGCCTAAGACCCTCCCATTAACTTCCCCTAAATTCAGCTTGGAAGGAATGAGTGAAATTAACCAAGAGACTATTTCAAGATTGTAAAATCATACAGTGTAAGAAGCCTGAAGAGCAATATGGCTTAATTGAGTCAGTAACCTTACTGGTAAACTTAGAGAAAAAAATGTCTGTTTGTTAAGTTACCTCAAGAACAGCTGAACAAATTTATTAAGAATTTTTTCAGTCTTTCAAAGTATGGTAAGAAGTTCTCCCAATTAATTAGCTCTCTTAATTCTCTGAAAGCTGAGAGCCAAAATTTACATGTTAGCTCTCCAGATTCTCTGAGAGCTGGAAGCAGAAATTTACATAACAATAAGGGCTATCGAACTAGTAGTTTTACTGGTTCAAGACCAAGCAAGGTAACTGAGACTGCTAGCAATGCTTTAATACTTACATGGTTAAAACAGAAGGGGGAGAAGAGGAATCTTATGTATGATGAATTTCATTTGGTCAATTTAACAAAAAATTTTTCCTCCTTACTAAAAGCTTGTAACAAAATTAGGGCAGATAAACACATTTTCACTTCTACATAGAAGATGATTCTAAGAAATCCCAAGAAGATGGGAATTGCGTTTGGGATCCGGGTCCATTCGTCACCTGGAGAAAGGGCTGTACATTTATGTTTTGGCAGAACAAAGCTGATGGACGCCCTTTAGAAGGACGCAGCCATGTTTGGAGAAAGATGGACATGAAGGACACGAAGGAACCGCAAAAGCTTAATCACAATTCTTTTTCCAGAACACTGACACCCCGAAGAGAGGGGCTATTTGTTTATATTTTCACAGGCAAAGGAGATAGGTGGATTTCTCTTCAGCCAGCAAGGCCCAGAAGAAAGGAGGGACACCGATGCTGTGCCGTGGCCCCATCCTGCTTACTGAAGCTATCCAAAACATCGAGAAGACCTCACAAATTCCTGAGAATGGCGATTGCTGACTGCTGAGATATCTCTTCCATTGCTGACGCTGTCTAAGAGACACTCTGGGACTCTTATCAAAGCTGAACATTTTATACAATAGTGACTGGACTATTACTACAAACTGTTGCTTTGCTGAAAGATCAAGATTTTGGACTTGTCAATGCTATAATGTGACTGGAATATATGTAACTGATTTCTGTGTAGCTCCTTACCTATATTATGTAACATTGCATGTTTGGGATTTGATCAGGAAACATTTGCAAGAGTTTAAGGGAAACATTTCATTAGATGTTGATCAGCTTAAGAAGGATATTTTCTATACATTCAAAGACAGACTTGAGGCATCTCCTGGCTCTGATATGATTAAGCAATTGGTGAATGGCATGGAAGGGTTGGACCCGCGAGCTTGGGCTCAAAGCATTTCACATAGCTTAAATTCTAGCCTGACTGTGTTTTTTATCATCATAATTTTGATGCTTCAGTCTCCTGTCGCTTCTATAGGAAGCTAAGAGATATGAAAAAAGACCATGTTGCCTCCATGACACCATTAAATCTTAAACATGCAGAGAGGGAAAATGTGGGATACTAGCACCAAGGGAAATAGAACTGGGACTTATTCCCTGACTGGTCTGGAGGGAATCTGGAAGACTAGTATCCCATGGCAGGAAGACTGCCACTCTGGTAGTTGGAGATATGGTCTGAGAACATTTTCCTGTGGTAGGCTATTATTTCCACAGTTTCTCCCTTCAAGCTGTGCTGCCTTAAGGTAATGAAATGGTTGATTCATTCTCCCTATACAAGTAGACATTCCTATTTGCTCATTTTCTTCCTGCCATGGCATTTATCCCCTCTCATACCTTCCTCCCAATAGAAGATGGGCTTAGGGGGACTTTATCCTCCATGCCTGGATTCAAA
>NW_022111300.1:54794905-54804130 GCF_000313985.2 Echinops telfairi
TATATATATATATATATATTTCAACCGTACAATTGTGCTTACTGAACCCATGGTTAATGGTGAGGAGCTGGCCCCCCAACCTCATACCACACGTTAGGATCTAAGAGTTCTAGGTACCAGCAGGGCCATGGAAGTGTAATGTCAGCGAAAGAGCAACGTGAACTGTTTTTCCAAAGTTTCATTGCTGAGGACGAGAAGGCTCTCATCCTTCAAGTGCCCGAGAGGGACAGGAGGCCACAGGCCTTTGGATGATGGTGCTATTGAAGACCACTGAGAAAACAGAACCATGGGCGGCACGAGGGAGTTCAGCCAAATTCCCCAGAGAAGTGAAGACGGTAAGACTGGGTCTCACATGCTCATGTTGTTAGGAGAGAGCAGTCCCTGGTGGAGGACATCATGCATGGTAAAGGAGAGGGGCAGCAAATTGAAGGAAGGCCCTTGATGAGATGGGCTGACACACAAGAAAGGCAGTGAGGCCAATGCAGGGCCACAGTGATCCTTGCGTCCTGTGGTGTGTGGGCTGTGTGAGCAGTGAGCAGGAGCTCGCTCACAGGCACCAACGACAACAGCCTCCTTAGCACCCCAATGACCTAGTTCATCTCCACCTTTCCCCCTTACATATAACCAGAACTCCCTTTTTAAAAGAGATTATTTCCTGACTTTGGGCAAAAATTATGCTTGGGATATACCGTGGCAGAAGTCAGAAAGCTTCCAGAGACTCATAAGACAAGAAAAGAAGCTCATAGAGACCCCAACAGCGAAATACAGCAGCAGGGTATCAGTCATGCCTCGGAATGCACTGCTCACCATGTCGACGGCGAAGGGGCTGGGGTCATCCCAGACCTCGGTGGAAAGCGCGTCGCCAATAAGCACCAGGTCCTCAGCCAGCAGTTCCAGCACTCTCAGCACCATCTGTCTACTGCCTAGGAACACAAAGTGGGCAGCAGTTAGAAGGAAGCATAAAACCTTTCTAAGTTACTTGGCTTTCAAATAATCAGCTCACCGGCTCTGTTTGCTAAGTAGCCATACCCCAAATCCCTACTTGTCTTTTTGATGATGGTCTTACAACTGCCCTGACCTGGACCACACTAGGACTCAGTGAGACGGGTCAGGGCACTCACTGGGGACAGACTCAGGGTAGCAGCAATGAGCTAGCTGCCAACACAGTGAGACTGATTAGGAAAAAAATTAAAACTCAAAAGCTGGAACATCTGACGTATAACAAGTGATACAGCACCATGCAGTTAAGACAATGTATTCTTCTTCTTCCCCAAAGACCAACCATTCCCTGTTGACACCAGAAGGCAAAGAAATACCACTGCTGAGGCAATGCCAGTTCTTGGCGACCCTGGGTTGGGTTTCTAAGACTGTGACTATTTATAGAAACAGACAGCTTCATCTTGCTCCCTCAGAGCGGCCCATGGGTTTGAACTGTCAACCTCGAAGCTAACAGCAAATGCTTAACCACCAGGAGTGGCCAGGAAAGCAAAGCCTGGTCAGAAGCAACTCAAGGAGTCAATTCCCCCCATGACATTTGCTGAGCTTAACTTGAGAAAAACCCCATTTCCAAAGGTGTCCGTTCTGGCTCCCAGCAACCCGACAGGGAAGATGAGAACTGTCCCACAGGGCTTCCCAGACTGCCACAGCTTCTTCCTGCAGAACAGCTGGTGGATTTGAACCGCCAGTGCCCTGTTGACTGGCAGCCAGGAGTGTCAGGGTTAACCCATGGCTTTAGCTGTGTGACCAGGACTCCTCTCAAGCCTATGCCCAGCTAAACCAAAGTGAACAAAACATGTGCCTCAGAAATGTGGAGCTGTTAGAGTTGTAGGAAAGAGAAAACAGGAGCCCCAACTCCGGGCAGGGGAGTCCAGGCCCACCGAGATCCTCCCCCCGCCCACCGCATCCCAATGGCCATTCCTGAGGACACAGACAGCCCGCCAGCAGCCTGCGGGCTTGGGTTAATCTCTCAGAACATCAGCTGGAGGGCATTCTTCATGAAAACACTGCTCGTGGTACTCAACGAGGACAAATTATGCCATCATTTCTCACAAAAGGGCACAAGCACACTTAGAAAATGTTATGTAACCAGACAGAGCTGCACAATTATCAATCTGGCTCTCACCAGCAAATTAAGGAAAGGTTAAATGCAAAACCATCAAAGCAAAGGCCGCCCTGCTTATTACTCAGATAAATACATACATATACACTTCCTGACACCAGAGATCAGCTCTCCCTCATTCAGCAGTGTTAGCAGAGAGACGAATATGGAGCATGACCTCTCAGCGGCAGGCTGAGCTCAAACTCAACTGACCGCCACCAGTGGCTTCTGACTGGGAAGCACCCTTGCAGAGTGATGGTGATGAGTTGTATCGCTGACAAGGTCTCACTCAAGAAAGTCTTACCCCGGAAGGTGGGTTTTATGAGTTTTCCTGGCTTTTTCATTTAAGGTGGATCTTTTTGTATATATATTTTTTTAAATAACTTACTGAAAAGGTAAGAAACTGGTTTTGCTTTTTACTCACTTCCTGGCTGGAGTAATGAAACAGTGGGGAGAGCTAGTTGCTGTTGGCAGTAACGTAGAGCACCACTGAGAGTGCATGCCCAAGGGTTTGCATTGTGGCCGGTTCCAGCCAGCTCCCCTCCTCCTGCTCACTTGGCTGCACTGAGTCCCAATGTTCCTGTTCAAAAGGGCCACAGAGAAGCAGACGCAGGGCTGTGCCGAGACACCGGGAGCTCCTGGAGACTTACAGGCAGGCGATAAGGAAGCACGGATGTGCAGGAGGCCCTGACACACATCCAGGGAGCAGAAAGCACAGCGATGATGATGACAATGACGATGATGATATGGAGACCACTCACCTGTCCTCAGGAGAGGAACAGCCGTCTCCAGGACGGAGACACAGAACTGGGGCAGACTGAGCTGCTGGAGTTGCAGCCCCAGGGTGTCCTCAGCCCCCAGCTCGGGCAGGTCCACATGCCCCACGTCCAGGGGAGACAGCGCAGACGTCCTGGAGTCCCCATGAGCCTGACTACTGCTTCCGCTGGAAGACAGACGCATCATGAACCCTGACATATAGAACACCCTAACTGGCAGGCCGGGTACAACTGTGGACAACCCATTAGACACAGCTGTACTGCAGCAAGGAACCCTGGTGGTGCTGTGGGCTAGATGCTGGACTGCTAACTACAAAATCAGAGGTTCAAAACCACCAGCTGTTCCAAGGGAGAAAAATGAGGCTGCCTGTGCCCATAAAGATTTACAACCTCAGAAACAAACCCTGCTTAGCATGGGATTGACTCAATGGTAGTGGGTTTGTTTGGGGGACACTGCTGCAAGGAGCCCCGGTGGCACAGTGGTGAGTACACAGCTGCTAACGAAAGGGCAGTGACGTGAGCCCACTGCTGCTCTGTCAAAGACAGACGGGACCGCCTGCTTCCACAGGGTCACTCAAACTAGACCAAACCCACAGTCACCAAGCTGGCTCCAGCTCACAGTGACCCTGTAGGACAAGGCAGAATAGCTCCACAGGGTTCCCAAAGCTGTGCATCTCTCTAGAAGCATACACACATGCAAACACACACACATGCCCATGCAAACACACATACACACATAGTCCAACACTGCAAACATGCACACATGCAAACACACCCAAACGCGCACATGCGAACACACACACACACACACACACACACACACACACCTAACTGGGCTCCACCAACTTCCTGAGACACAGCTGGCTCACCTGGAAGACACTGCATCCCAGTCCTGGCCGTCCCCACGAGGACGCTGGCCCGTGCGCCCGACCACAGAGGGCCGAGGGCTGCTGCTCCCTGGGGAGGGGTTCTGGGAATGGTGAGCCCCTCGGGCTTCATGACAGTATGACAAAGAAGAATTCTGGGAAACTATGTCTAAGGGAAAAAAATAAGTAAAATGTAAATAGGGAGCTGATATCAGGGGCTCAAGTAGGAAGAGAATGCTTTGAAAATGATGACGGCGGCGTATGTGCAAATGTGCTAGACACATTGGAGGAATGTAAGGATTTTGATAAGAGATATAAGAGCTCCCAATAAAAGTATTTTTTTAAAAAGTAAAATGTGAAATCATCCTGTAGTAAAACAGATCACCATGTTTAAATAACATGAATAGCGCGCGTAGGAGGGTAACAAGCAAGGGGGTTGCAGCATTTTCAAAGAACTTATTTCTGTAAGAATTCAGTAACAATTATGTAGTAGTGATGGCTAGCCCTGCCGTTCATTGTTGGAAGTGCTGGAAGAGATGTCACCAGGACTTCAAAGACCCACAGGGTCACCCATGGAAGATGGGTTTCAGTGGAGAGGGCAGACAAAGACAGTCTGGGAAGAAAGGCCAGTAACCTACTTCCAAAACCCAGTCAACAAAGACCTTCTGGATCACAAGAGAACAGTGTGCGATGCAATGCAGAAGACATGCCTGGAGGCTGAAAGATCCTCAGAATGTCCTACCAATGACTGTGAAGGTGTGGCAGGACCAGATCAGGCCTCATTCTGCCCTGTATGTGGTTGCCATGAATTGGCGCTAATTCAGCAACTACAACACTATGTCTGTGTCCTTGTTTAGCAATATGACTAACAGTCAAACAGTAGAAATACTTCTACTTGAGGGTGGGGAATGAAAATACCTTTACATTGAGTATATCAGCCCCGCCTTTAGGTTTATAACTAACAGAGCTAGAGGGCCTACCAGCCAAGCTCATTCAGTACCAGTCTGAGCAAGACTGCCCAAGTAGAAGAAGGCTAGACCACACATACCTGCCCTTACACTCTGCCAGTGCTACCCCACACCTTCAGGGGACACAACCCCACCAGAATCTCCCAGTCCCTCACTGCTGCCCTGATCCACCTTGACGACCCTCTTCCCCAGCAAATTGCCCTCCAACCCAGGGCCGTAAACCCAGCTCAGGGCTCCCCTTGCTCATCCTCCAACTCTGCTGCTGCTCTCTGCTCACAGCTCTATGGGTGGGCAGCTCTTTCTCTCTCCTGGGAGGGCACTCTGGGATCACTCAATCTAATGGGTCCCCTAACCTGTACTTCCTTCAAGCACTCTTACTCCCAGGAAGGAACTCCTTTAGCTGCCCATGCTACCTGTCCTCACTCTTCTGAAGCAGATGCTCAGGGGGCAGGGCCTTATCGCCTGTGTTCAAGGCCGCATGCCCCCATGGCTAGGACATGGGATGGTAGCTCATGGGTAATGAACAAATACTGACACATGAAATGAGTGCATCTCCAGTGACACTATCTTCCCAGAACGAGACCCTCCCTTGAGAGGGCTGCTGAAGTCAGGGCACACAATCACCGGGGAAGACTGCATCCCACAAGCAGCAGTGACTAAACAGCCACCTACAGAAGCACTCAGAGGAAACCTCCCTGGGTTCTGAAACAGAGCCAGAGGGACACGGAAGTGCTCGCTCTGCAGGGCCTGATTACTAAGACGATGGTGTGGCCTCCTTCAGAGCAGGGCTCTCCCCACGGCAAAACGTACCCATAGGCAGCCAGAAGGCCAGTCAGTGGGGAACTGGCGAGCAAGCCCCTCAATACCTGCTTTGCTGGAGAGGAAGCCGGGGTCCTGGTGAAAAGTGAGCCTGGTCTTCAGGTTGGAGCAAAGCTGCTGCAGGCAGGACAAGGCCTGCAGGGCCAGACGGTGCTGGCCGTGTCCTCCGGAGGCCAGCCTCAGCAGGGCTAGCAGGCCCTGCAGCAGGGACAAGGGTTAAGCGGCTCAGGAAGGAGATGGCTGAGAGGACTTCGGAGACTGCAAACAGTACAGATGACATGGGGCAATCCTCAGGCTTTCCTATCACCACCGTCCTTCTGTCCATCAGGCCTGGGGCCCCGTTCTGATCACGCCAGGCTCTGCCCCGTTTAGGACATGACAGGACAGCGGTCTTCCCGGTCCCTGTTATTACACACATCAGAGTCACTGTGTTCATTAGCTCAGGACCCGCCCCTCATCCCCCTGCAGGCATGCTCCTGCTGGACAGTTAAACCAACACCAACTGTCACCGCGAACTCACATCCCTTTCAGCCCCATGACTGTGATGGGGTCGAGGCAGGTCCCACAGCAGTGGCTCTCCTGTCCCCACCCAGCCTCCCTTCCTCTCCACCCATTAGTCCAACACTGAAGACAGATGGGTAAGCTCTATGTACCCCAGTGTCTCCCCAGATGGAGGTACTGCCTTCAGCAGGGTGCTAGAACAGATCGTGGAGGGGAGAGAGGGGAGTGCAGCCAACTAAATGTGGGACTGCATGATCTACACTGTGTGTCTCTGTCTCCCCAGCATCTGGGTGACTGACATGCACACATGGGACACTCCAAAGGCAGCACTCCTGTCACCCAAGCCTGCAACTCCATCCCCCTTCAGCCCACCCCCCCAACCTGCAGGCCACCACCACCATGGTCAAGCCACAGTAGCTAAACTGAACTGCATGTTTCAATTAAACCAGGAAGACTACCCCTACTCACACAGGTTAGCAAGTCAGTTCTTTAGATAACCAATGACTTGATCTTTAAAATGCCTTAGAGCAGGTTTCCTTCCCAAGCACTCCTTCCTGAAAGATCTGCCTTACCGCCACAAGAAAGCCCGCTGCTGCCTGGAAGCCTCCCGCCACCACAAGGGGCTCACCCGGACCACCTGTGGCCTCTGCAGGAAGGTCTCGGCGGGGAAGTCTTGCATGATGACGTCCTGCAGGAGTTCGCAGGTGTTCCAAATCACAGTGTGGTTGTTACTTCGCAGCGAGCTACGAGGCAGAGGATGGAGTACAGGACAGCTAAGTCACCTGCCCCCTCAGCTGAGGCGCCACTTCCCCTGGATGCCTCTCTGACCTGTCCCCAGTCAGCATGCAACACCAGGGCCGAATAAACCCAGAGAGACGATGCATGTGGGTCCCGAGAGCAACATTCGCACTGTGGCAAGGAGGTGACAGATGGAAAAGGAGGAGAACAGGGGTCCTAATTATGCACAAGGGTGACTCACCAAGTATCAATACACAATCACCCAGCTCAAAAAACCCACCACCAGCAACCTGATTCCAACCCAAAGCGACCATACAGGCCAAGAGAGAACTGCCCCTGTGGGGTTCCTATGCTCTAACTTTTTTTTTCTAATATATCATTTTATTGGGGACTCTTACAGCTCTTATAATAATCCATACATCAATTTCATCAAGCGCATTTGTACATATGCTGCCATCATCATTTCCAAAACATTTTCTTTCTACTCCAGCCCTTGGTATAGACTGTAACTCTTTAGGGGATGAGAAAAAGACAGGGCTTCAACTCTTGTAAAGAGTTACAGTATGTGAAACTCACAAGGGCACTATGAGGTCCTATAAGGTCACTGCTGTAAGTCGGCATAGACTGAATGACAGTGAGTTTCTGTTTTTAGTGCAGCGGTACTTAACCTGTGGGTTGCGGACCCCCTTGGGGGGGGTCAAACGACCCTTTCACAGGGGTCATCAGATTCATAACAGTAGCAAATTACAGTTATGAAGTAGCAACGAAACTAATTTTATGGTTGGGGGTCACCACAACATGAGGAACTGTATTAAAGGGTCGTGGCATTAGGAAGGTTGAGAACCACTGTTTTAGTGGATGGCACGGTCCTTTGACTAGATGGACACAGGGTCTGACGGGGGTGCCAGCGTGGTTTCTATCTGCCCATCATCCTGATCCTGAAGTGGCTGGTGGTTTCGAACTGCTGACCCTGAGATTAGCAGCCAAATGCATAAACACTACACCCCCTCTGTCTGACCCTCACCCTAGCAAGGTGGGCTTCATCCTCCAGATTCTCACCAAAAGGCAGCAGATAACAAACACATTTGTTGAGTTATTCACTGTCATTGAAAGTTTTAACCAAAAGTGAACTTAAGTTAGACCAGTGGCTCTAACCTTCTCAACAGCAACCTTCCTAACACAACGCATGTACCAACTGGTGAGAAACTGCACTATCCCGAGTTTTCCATTCTGATCAATCCCAGACACACAGGGTGGCCAATGTGAGTATCGGCCCACTGAGGGGCAACTCAGTGGTCAACAACTAGGACCACAAACTCGAATCACAAAAAAGAAACAGATCAAGTAAGACATTTCTTGTCTGCTTTGGGAAATTCCGAAAGCATCCGTCTGTCCCCATGGCTACCTTTCCCAGCCACATCCTGCCTTCTGCCTTCTTTCCTGGTGAAAGTGTGTATTATCAACCTGTCCTGTCTGACAGGACAAGAACACCTCAGGGGCTCCAAGCACCATACCTTTCGTTGGAAGACAGGACGTGTCTGTCGGTGGTGGTCAGTGGCAGCCACGGGCACGCGGCGAACTTCACACATCGCACAGCTTGGCTCTCTGTCAGAGGAAGGAAGGGGCAGAGACACAGGGTCAAGAGGAAGGCTTCACCCTGGAAAGCCACTCCCTCTTCCAGAATCCCAAACACACCAAACAACATCAGCTGCCCGTGCTCTCTGGGGTAAGGAAGAGACCTCTCAAAGACAAGAGATCTCGCTTGCCAGTGTAGAAAGACCTCATGTATTATCTATCTATCACACCCCCTCTAGAGGCCAAGCAACCTGCACACCCCATGCTGAATCTAGGCTCAAGGTTCCCTTGGGCTGGGCTAAATCTGAACCCACAAGAAAGTGTCATTGGGAGAAGGGCCTGCCAGCCAGGAGGGGGTCCTTCAGGCTGGTGGGAAAGCAGTCCTGGCCCCGCCTCCTGGCCCCGCCTCCAAACCCTGCCGCAGGGTGTCACATTTCTCCTCTCATTTCAAGTCTCAGTGAGGAAAGCGGAAGTGAAGCCCAGAACAGAAGGGTCCGGATCAAGTATCAGCCCTCAAGCTCGACAAAAAGAAACCAGAGAAGCCAACAGTTTTCAACACAGTTCTAGCTGCTTGTTTTCCTTGTGGCTTTTTTCAGCTTCCATTTAAAATGTTATTGTTCTATGAAACCAACAGCCAGCATCTCACTTAATGGAGAGAAATGGAAAACTTTCTTGACTAGCAGATGATATAATCCTATGTATAAAAAACCCCCAAGACTCCATTTAAAATATGCTGGAACTGGGGGGAGGAAGGGAAAGGAGTACTGATAGTATTGATGATTGTATAATCCCCACCAATGGGATTAATCAACCAAATTGTAAGTGAATGGATATATTGGAATGTGTGAGATATATCAATAAAAATAGTATGAAAGCTCCAGGGC
>NW_022111300.1:54804890-54807568 GCF_000313985.2 Echinops telfairi
TTTGGTCCCAGAGGCCACAAGTGCCCCTTTCAGCACTGGCCCCGCACTAAGGAAGGAGCCCCGGGGAGTCCCACCTGAGCCTTGGCTCCCCTGCACCCACGCAGCCCCCGAGCCCACGCACCCGCTCCTAGGGGAGGCTCTTCCAGTCGTTGGAGACAGCTCTTGTCTTGAGGGAAATATCCTGTCAAGACATCAGGTTTGTGGGGAAAATCTGAAAAGAAAGCGCATGTCACTGGGTTTGGCCCACCTGCTACATGTCAACAATGCTCCTAGCTCACCCCACTCATTTGTTTCCTGGGCGCAGGCCTAGCTCTCTATTTTGACTCCTGGACACTTTGACACTTCCTGTTTCGTTTCTTCCTGACTAGCTGCTCATGCTCTGAAATCGTGTGTTCCTGGGCCTGTGTAAAGACTGCCTCATCCCCACGTAACCCTGAGTCTTGGGGTTGGGGGACTGGATGGGGAACAGGGTCACTTAGGAGCTGGAGGACACCAAGGGATGACAGCACAAAGCCCAGCAGGAATGCATGTTCCCTGGGTGCCAGCCCAGCCCAGCACCATGCACCACCGCTGCTGGGGGCACTGTGATAAGTGCTAAGTAACTTCAGGGAAGTGAAGCAAGAACGCTTCTGCAAATTAGTTTCATGGAGAAAAAGCATTTACAGAATGTTTCTCCTCTAGGAGCTATTAACAGTAATACAGAATGAAAGTACATTAAAAAGAACAGCATCCCAGTCAAAGGGCGGCTCAAGAACTCACTGAATGCTCCCACCATCCCACACAAGACACACTGTCATGGCCCCATGTGGGGAGGCGGAAACTGAGGCCAGAGGGGTCAGGTGCTGCAGCCAAGGCCAGTGGCAAAGTAGGACTGTGCCAGGGTCTCTGACCCAGCTTTCCTGCCCTTCTCTCCAGTGTTGGGCTGAGGTGGGAATGAAGCAGCTCTGCCAAGGGGCAAGCTACATAGCCCACAGCCACGAGTGCTCACAGAGGAAGTGTGTGGTCTCAGGAAGAGTTGCTAGCACCCGGGAGGCGCTCGGCCACATGGACGTATATGTGAGGGCTCAAAGTCCACAGGAAATCAAATCAGGAGTTAATGGACTTTTACCAGAAGATTTGTGATGGCCCCTCATGGGTCCCAATATAAATGTACCCCACTGAGCAAGGGCTGAGAGGTAGAAACACAAGGTCAGGCTCACGGTGGCCACCACAGGAAGCTGGAGGTGAGAGCGAGGCATCCCTTCATTTACCGGTCAGGTTGGGCTGGTTTGGCGTGGGCTGCAGGGTAGCGATTTCAGAAGGAAGGACAAACAGCCCGTCCAGGACGCCATCGATGGCAGCCTGTAGGTCCGGTTCCACGTTAGAGCGGAGCTTGGACAAGAACTCCACAGCTCCAAGGTCCACCAGGTGCTGGACAGCTGGAGGGTGCTGCAAACAAGAGCTGGGTCAGGAAACCACCCCCACGTCCACTTCCCAGGAGCCATGGTAAGCACTGGGCTGCTGAGGGCATGGTCAGTGATTCACACCCACCAGATGCTCCCTGGGAGAAAGGCGACTGCTAGACTGACAGCCTGAGAAACCCTGTCTGTCACTATGAGCGGAGTCAACTCTATGATGTGAGTTTGGGTTTGCGTCAGACTCCCTAAACTCTGCTGAGTGGTGACTGGTGTGTGCAGTCCTGTCAATTCTGACTCAGCAGAGTAGGACTGCTTCTCCACCACACCGAGAGCAAGTGTGAGTCAATTCCAACCCATAGCCACCCTGTAGGACAGGGTAGAACTGCCCCTGTGGGTCTCCAAGACTGGAACGCTTTACGGGAGCAGAAAGCCTCATCTTTCTCCCACAGAGTAGCGAGTGGTTTCAAACAGGGTTTGAAGTAGCCTTCACAGAAACAGATGGCCAGGGATTTTCTCCCTAGGAGCGGCTGGTGGGTTAAAACCACCGACTTTTTGGTTAGCAGCTGAGCTCTTAACCTTTGTGCTACGAGGCCCCTAAACTGGTAGCGCAGTGAGCTAATGTTGGCAGACCAGAGGGCTTCTTTAAGACATAAAGAAATTGCACCTGAGCAAAGACGGTCCAGGAATACAGGAGCTTGTGGGTTTCTGAGGCTGCACATCTTTGTGGGAACAGAAGTTCCCATCTTTCTCCCATGGAGCATTTAAAGGTTTAAAGAGCTGACTGTGTGATTAGCAGCTTCATACGCTGTACATTTACTAAAGTACTTATTAGCTTGCCCAGCAGTGGAAACCTCACAAAGTCTGGCCCTGTCCCCAACTGGCTCACGCCAATGGTAACGTTCCTACCTCTAGATTTCACCACTCCCAGTCATCTGTCAGCACTCTCAGCACAGAAGCTTGCTATTTTGTTTCTAATGTCACTGCCTAATGAGAAATTGATCACTGCCTAATGAGATATGACTGATCTACTCTATTTTGAATTAGTAGCTCTGTCACCAACATCATTCAAAACTGCACAATGAACTGTTTTGCTACATGTTTCCAAAAGCAGTCCTTCTACTTGCTTGCCCAGCACAAGACATGTCTGACATTAGTCAAAAGAATACGAAAGTAACCTTTGGAATTCCTTAGAATTATAAAGGAGCCCTGGTGGCACAGTGGTTACGCGCTGGGCTGTTAACCACAAGGTCAGCAGTTCAAAACCACCAGCGATCCATGGGA
>NW_022111300.1:54807864-54811315 GCF_000313985.2 Echinops telfairi
CACCAGGGCTCCTTCTAAGTGAAATTGAACAAGACATGAGAAAAGCAACCTAACAGGCTCGAACTGTGATTTACTAATGCCGGTCCCCATGTAGCATCATTCATCACATCAACGTGATCGCTTTCATACCAACACCCGTAAATCTTAGCATAGAAGTAAAAACATGATGACAAATAGTCACCTCCAAAGATGAGACACCCCCCCCCCCAAATCAGCACGCCAAACATCGGAAGGAATTGAGGCAAGACCTCAGGCCACCAGCGCTCAGTGTGACAGACAGAGGAGGACCCAGCTAAGTTACAATTCATCCTATCTGGCTGCTTTCGGAACCCAGGAGATGCCAGCTACCTAACGTGAGCATTTACCTTCACTAACTTGCCGAGCAAGGCGAGGACCTCTTCCTGGAGCGGCCCGGCGGCGGCGGGGAAGGTGAACCACTGCAGCAGGTGCAGGAAGAGCAGCCGCTCCTGGACCAGGTCGGCCGGCAGGACCAGCCCGTGCTCCACCTTGCACACAATGCTCCGGAGCGCGCGCTCGCGGATCTCGGCCAGAGGGTGACCTGTGGTGGGTGGGCGGCAGTCACTCTCCAGACCCGGAGCTCACCCTGGCGGGTGCTGTCCGCTCTGGGGCGGCCGGGCAGCGGGGCGCCGTCTCTCGCCCAGAGACACTGCGGGTGCACACGGAGGCCCGTGGGACGCCGTGACCGGAGGCCTGGGATCCGGGGTCAGGAGGATCTGGGGGGATCTTGAGGGCCAAAGGATCTGGGGGTATAAGAGATCTCTGGAGGGCCAGAGACTCTGAGGGGAACAGAAGATCTGGAGGGTCCGAAGAATCTGAAGGCACCAGGGGATTTAGGGAGACCAGGAAGACCTGGGGTGGGGTGGCGGGGGGAGTCCGGGCCCGAGGACCGGAAGAATCTGAAGGGGCACGGGAGTATCTGGAAAACCAAGGGGGGTCTGGAGGGACTATCAGAGAGGAGGGGATGTGGAGGGATCTCAGAGGACCTGGGAGAATGGGAGGAATCTGGGGGACAAGGAATCTGGGGGGGTAAACGAAGGTTCTGGGGGCCGAGGAGGTGGTGGACAATCATCAGGGAGCCGAGGCTGCCCCGGAGGAGCCAGGCCAAGTGAGGGACCGCCCAGCTGGAGACACCCGGCCATTGCCAGGAGGCGGCCTTGTCGGTGGACACCTCAGCGAGGGGCAGCGCGGGGTCTCGGTACATTACCGAGTTTCCTGATGAGTCCTGTCAGGACCATGTCGCCCAGCTCCGCCACCGCCGGAGAATTAAACCGCCGCGCCTCGGCGTCCGTCAACACTCAATGTCCCACCGGAAACCCAGCCGGCCGGACAGTGGGTTCCGCTAAGTCCGAGGGAGCCCCAGCACCAAGGAAGTGCATCCCGCGCGCTGATCTCGAGCCCCCTTCTCCAGGGAGGCTTACAGTCGCTGTATTGATTGCTTCGCAGTTCCTAGACGCGGAATGAAGCTGCCCAACGCGCTTCAGCCGCTGTGCACCACGGGGGTTGTAGTCCTCGCCGCTCCGTGCTCCTCCCCCGAGTTCCGGCCCGCTCCCGGGAGTGCCTGTGGAAGGTTCCGCCTACCCAGCGCGGGCTCCGACGCGGGCTCCGAAGTAGCAAGCCACGCCCATCCTCACGCCCCGCCCCCGGTCCTAGGCCACGCCCACACCCCGGACCAGCCCCACAGGCTGCTCGGAAGAGAGCTGGAACCTGTGGATGGATAGATAGTTAGGCTTCTTTGTCTCGTTTTCCTTTGTGAGGACTTTTCCCCATCGTTGCTAGATGACGCTCCATCTCCTGCCTTTGGATATGAGAACAAGTACAGACTGTCAGAATCACACACACACACACACACACACACACAAACCCAACTCACTACCATCAAGGTCATTCTAACTCATGGCGACCCTATAGACCTTGTAGAACTGCCCCTGGGGTTTTCTCTCTACCTTGTAACTCTTTACGGAAACACAGTCTCATCGTTGGCCTGTTGAGCAGCTCCTGGTTTCGAACTGCTGCCCTTGAGTAGCAGTCCCACTCATAATCAACTATGACGCTATCAGGGATCCTTTAGGAACACACAATCGGGCAGGAAACGGGGTGAGTAAAGAAAGGTAAATAATGGAACAAAAGAAAGAAAATGAGGGTGGGAACTGTTAGCATTTCAACCACGGGGTAAAATCGTATTTAAATGCCGTGAGTAGTATTTACATGTGGGAGTGAGTTAGTAGTGATGCCGACAGTGTGAATGCCACGGGTTCACCTTTGCACCTGGTACAGTCAGTGATCTTCCTCAAATGGGACCCCTATAGGACAGAATAGGATGCCCCTTTGGGTTTTCCAGACTTTAAAAAATCTTTATGGGAGCAGATAGCTTCCCCTTTCTCCCTCAGAGCCTCAGATGGGTTAAAAACTCTGAAAGTGCAGTTAGCATCTCACTGTGTAGCTCACTGTGCCAGCAGGGTGCCTTGCCTCATCCACCTGAAACCAGAGGCTCTAGAACAGTGGTTCTCAACCTTCCTCATGTCGTGACCCTTTAATAGAGTTCCTCATGTTGTGGTGATGCCCCCCAACCATAGAATCATTTTCGTTGCTACTTCATAACTGTAATTTTGCTACTGTTATGAATTGGGTGACCCCTGTGAAAGGGTCGTTCGACCCCCACAGGTTGAGAACCACTGCTCTAGATGGTGACCAACACTACCATTGCCCCCCATTCTGATCTGGGTTACAATGGATGGGTCCTGAGGGAAGGGAAGAGAAGGGTGAAACAGAACTTAAATTCTTTAAAAGCTCAAATTGACCAGACCAGCTGAGACTAGAAGACTCCCCTAAGATACTATTTAACCTTAAGCTGAAGTTATGCCTTGAAGTCATAGACTGGCTCACAAAATAATCTCATATGTGAATCATGAATAACCTTAAAAAGTAATGTAAAAACCTACTGTTTGTGTAAATAGTTTCCAGTTTAATCTGTGTGTGCTTCATAGTCACCCTTGTATAATTTCCTTTTCTCAAAAGTGTTTTAAATTCTATACTATTGGCTAAATTAGTGACACGATCAATGGGATTATCTTGTGCCCCAGAAGGATGATTGATAATGTTCTCAAAGATGATGTCTCTAAGGTGAACAACAGGCATACATAAACCATACATATATGAATGGATTTGAGGATGGCACTTCATTCTAGCCCTGATCTAAGAACATTAGTTCATCTATGTGGCCCTGCTTGATGCTCAACTTTATGAAGAAGTCACTGAAGATATGGTTGCTAGAGCAAAGTGTGTGGAAGAAACTAGATGGTATCCTGCTATCAGAAAGACTAACTGTGGTCTTAAAAGCTTGTCTTTACGTCGGACAGGGCAAGATATGACAAAATACCCATTTATAAACTATCAAGGGCTCATGCGGGAGGGGGGAGCGGGGAGGGAGGGG
>NW_022111300.1:54811461-54815355 GCF_000313985.2 Echinops telfairi
AAAAAAAAAAGCTTGTCTTTAATCAAGCAGCTCCCTAAGTAAGGCATCAACTAAATTCACATGGAAGAAGCACACTAGCCTATGTGATCCAAGATCTGTAAATAATAAAATCCAAATCCAAAGGAGGGAATGGCAGCAGACCGGGGCTCCTGAAGAACTGGCAATGGTACAGCCAGAATGGAGTGAAGGAGCCTGCTGACACACTGTGAGAGATGTAAGCAGGGTCGGTGAATACGTGTGTAGCGATTGTTAAATGAGGAACTGGTTGACTATGTAAATGTTCACCCTAAACAAAGTGAGATCAATTTTCGACATTGCAAATTCAGCAGGTTTGAATTATTCACCAGATCTATTGAGTTTGCTAGCTGGACAGAACCAAGCAAGAGGCAACACATTGACAATAGAAGGAATTTCCAGCACAAAAGGGATGTGGAGGCACTCTTCCCCCAAACCTCCCAGCACAGAGGTAGGTGAGGGGCAGGCAAGAGAGTTTCCTTATTAAAGGAAGAGATGGAACTAGTGACAGGCTATGTTCAGAGAAAGATGAGGTGTGCACACCACCCCCACAAGGGTTGGATTGATCCATGCTTTTGAGGCCTGGGACACGGAAACAGCAGGACATCCAGGTTGCACTTCCCTGGGAAAAGGAGGTACACTGTGGGAACCAGTCAACTGAAGAAGTTCCAGGAAGCTGGACGCTGGTGGGAGGTGCACCATTAGCAAGGAGAAAACCCGACTTTTCATCCCACAGCGACTCGGGATTCACTCTGGGGGCCCTTTGGTGTCTCACATTGAAGTACCTCCCAATAAACTCACTCACTCGTTCCCTGCCAACTCTGGCCTGAGTGCTGTCCCTCATCTGAATACTTCCTTCCTTTCAAAAAGAACGGAGAGAGGAGAGGCTTGAAACCTGGACCTATCTCCTGGTAACAAGTTTCAAAATATTATTATTTTTTTAAATGATAAGAACAACACAATAGTCACATGTTTAAATGATTGGCATTGAGAAAGCATCTACTGATCTTCGCAAAATCCCTGGGAAAATAGTAACCAAGCAAGTAATGCACTCAGGTATCCCTACCCTGAAGTAGCTTGCCCAACATCATGCCAACCAGGAAGGGCAGATTGAAGATACACCTTCATGTTTCTTGGTCTCCTTCTGTTGGGGGGGCGGTTAGGTAGACAGAGGCTGGTGAAGGGAGAAAAGGAGGTGATAGCAGGAGTCTAGCAGAAACTGTAACATGAAGGAAAGTTGGACACATATCCCCTCCCCACACTCATCCCAACCTCTCCAACACTAAGTAGGTGAAGGGCAGATAAACATACAAGGTAGTACCCCAACACCACCCCAAAAACCGGAATTGTGCTGGGCAGAGCGGAGCTTTCCTAGTATACATTTTCCCCATCACTGGGTGGGCATGAAGCAACTCGCACCTAGTGGCATTGCCTGGGAGGGTTCTCTCTGGTCACAAGAAATCTTTCATAAAAGCAGTTTCACTGCTTTTTTGCGATGGCCAATTTAGGATTTTATAGAACATCGTGCAGCTGTGAAATTTTGTTTTCTGCTCTGGAAAAATGCCGCAGAAACTATTGTGATGTTAAACACAGCTTACAAAGATAGCACTATGGGAAAAACTCAAGTATAGGAGTCATTTTCTTATTTCAAAAAAGGTGAAATGTTGATTGATGACAAACCTCATTCTGGACATCCATCAGCTTGCCAAACTGATGAAAACACTGACTGGTAGTACATTTGGAGTTCGTTCCACGAGGTCATATTGTTAGTCACGCTCTCTGTTTACAGGTTCTGATGAGATTGTGTACAGTGTGTGATCAAAAAAAGGCCTGATTTGTGGCAGATGGGTGGCTGGTTTTGCCACCAGGACAATTCAGCTGCTCATGCAGCCATCTCAGTGGGTCAGTTTTGGGCAAAAAACAGCATGCCTCTCTTGCCCCACGCACCCGACTCACCTGACCTTGCTCTTTGCTACTTCCGTTTGTTTCCTCAAATGCGGGGGGAACATGAAAGGACAGTGATTTGACGACATAGAAGAGGTGAAGAAAAAAAACCAAGGGAAGTGCTGTCAGCCATCCAAACAGATGAATTTGGAAAATGTTTCCAAGAATTGAATCTCATATTTGACAAATACGGTAAGTGTAATAGAGAGTACTTTGAAGGTGATGAGGTTGTTTTGTAAAAAAAAAAAAATTAAGTACATAGTTTTGAAAAAATTCCATTTGGGGGGGGTACACCATCATATTTCCTTATCAATAGAAGAGACCAGAGATAGTGAAAAGACTGGTTGGAGAGAGACCCGATATTTCCACTGCCCCCACAAAGAGCCTATGGGTTTGGGCTCGGAGACAAGGGCCCAGCATGAGCATGTCTGGCATGCTGGGAGGCACACGGAGGGGGGGGAAGAAAAGATGCACCCCAGGGGCCCAAACAACTTCTTGTGGGAAATACAGCCACAGTTCTCCTTGGAGCAGTGGTCCTCAGCCTTCCTAACGCCATGACCCGTTCATACAGTGTCCTCGTGTTTAGTCTTTCTTTTTGTTGCTACTTCATCACTCTCATTTTGGTACTCTTATGAATCAGCGACCCCTGTGAAAGGGTAATTCGGCCCCCACAAGGGTCATGGCCCACAGGTTGAGAATCTCTGCCTTCGAGGCAAGGATGGGGAAACTGTGTCATGTACTTTGGGCATGCTGTCAGCAGAGGTCAGTCCCTGGAGAAGGTCATCCTGCTCGGTAAAGTGGAGGGGCAGCACCAAAGAGGAAGGCCCTTGACCAGATGGATTGACACAGTGTCTGCATCGATGGTCTCACACCTAAGACTGAGGATGAGGATGGTACAGGACCAACCAGGCAGCGGCCCGTTCTGTTGTGCATCGGGTCATTCTGAGTCAGAACCCACTGGACAGCCTCACTGTGGAGTCAGTTCTGACCCACAGCAACCCTCCAGGACCAAGTAGAACCACCCCACAAGTGCACAAGGTTGTACAACTTTCCAGAAGCTGAGGGTCAGAGCTTTCTCCCAAAGAGTGGCAGGCTGATGGATTTGAATCCAAGGCCTTCTGTCCCCAAGTGGAGCACTCTAACCACCACACCTCCAGGGCTCCTTACCGACCCGGGCCTGGCAAAACGTTCCTAACAAAAAAAAGATCCTTTCAACTGTCTTTTTTTCTCTTTTCTCCCTTTATGTTTCAAAGCAGTAATCACTGGCCCCAGGGGAGGGGCTTTGACAGTCTAGGTTTGCATTAGTGGGGATTCCAGTGTCCTTATGAAGACATCATGTGAAAAAGGGACCTGCGCCTTGGTGGACGTGGCCATGTCATTCATTGTCCCCAGGGCACACACACACCCTCTGCTTTTGAGGAGAGTCTCCGGGCTGCCTGGCTTAAGGATAAACCCCCAGTTATTTCTAATCCTGGTCTCTAAGAAGAAAAATGGCTGGGGTCGCCACTAGGAATTTTCCCGAGTGTGCACCCTTACAGCAGTCTCTGAATTGACGCGGTAATTTATTTCTCAGAGATTCATCAAAGGACATTTGTATTCTCCCCTCACCAACTGTATCTTGCTTTGTTTGTTGATTTTAAACCCCACTGCCATTGGATCCAAGGCGCCCCAGGGCCGTAGTGGGTCAGGTGCGGGGCTGCTAACAGCCAGCTCAGCAGTTTGAACCCACCAGCTGCTCCCAGGGAGAAAAATGAAGCTTTCGGCTCCTGTTCAAGTTGTCCAGCCTTGGGAACCCGCAGGGGCAGCTCCACTCTGCCCCGTAGGGCGGCTTTGAGTCAGAATCGACTCGGTGGCACAGTGTTCGGTTTTTAAGTTCGGTCATAGGGTCTAGTCTGACCCGCAGTGACCCTATAGGACAGAGGGGAACAGTGTGCA
>NW_022111300.1:54817389-54819144 GCF_000313985.2 Echinops telfairi
GGCCATTTGGTGGGGTGGGGGGAGCCGGAAACCCCAACAACGTCAATTCTCCTCTTAATTGGTGGAGGTATCCAGACACGGCACTCAGACAGCTTAAACACTGCATTGTGGTGAGTGGTTACAGTGTGTCCACTTGGCCGGGCCAGGATTGGCGGTTATGTAATGATGCAGTCACCACCATGCCGAAAGCTAATCGAAGGCCATCCCACCACTTCCATGAGGAGCTCTGCTGGGAGCCGCCAACCACCTGCAAGGCAGTCCTCCCTCGGGGGTGTGGCCTGCATCTAGTACAGATGGGTGTCCTGGCAAAGCTCGCCGACTCTCTGTCCGCTCTGGATCCTGCCCCTGGGTCGTCATCACCTCACGTCTGGTTCTTTGGACTTGGACCGCAGCTGGCCTTACTGGTGCCCATCTTGAGGTCCATCAGCCCCCATGGCCTGTGAGCCAGCAGCCTGCCTTCTGACACCTGGCATTGGTAACCCCCAAGGAAAGACGGAACCACTGAAACTCAAAGGGCCATCCTCTCTCAGAGCCGAGCTCTCTGATCTAGCACGCTTTTCACTAGTAGGAATCTCAGACGCCTCTTTTGGTCCAGGACAGGTCAACCACTTGAGGAAGCTGTCCCCTTCTTTGGTTTTCCATAGAATCCAGCCGGTGGTGCAAGAGTAGCAAACATTCCTCTGGAACAAATACATGGACTTCCAACTGATGCGGAAGGTCAAGGGACCCCTGGCTTCCGTTAGAAAGAGAATTTGGAAATCGTGAACCCAAAGCGATTTAAGGTTTGTGGAAATGGATTTCAAAAACAGACTGCATTGTTTCCACGTGTGTTTTCTTCCCGCCTAGCCCAAATGCATGTGCTCTGCAATCAATGACAGTGGACGTGGATGTACCTGACCTCCTCTGGCTTCCCTGGTACCAAGGGGCAGGGGTCAGACATGCCTCCACCCTCCACCCTTCTTTACCTACTCTGACCCCAGCCATTCCTCCCACGCCACTCCACATCTGTGTGGCTTTAAGAATTCATTGCGATGGCCACACAGAGATCACAGACAGTACTCACGGTTAAGAGGGGTGACTGGGGAAGTCAATAGGTTGCCACTAGTCGGAAACAACAAACAGTAAGGATGCAATCATTGGTCTCCTGGGTCAGCAGCCAGGTGTTTCCAGCCCTCAGTCTCTCAGCCATGTGGTCCCTTGTCCTCGACTCCGTGGGCCAGAAAGCCAGCCCACAGTTCCACAGCCTCAAGCCAATTGGTGGGAAGGCAGCCCGTGGTGTCATTGCTGCTCCTCTGAGGCTCTGTGCCACTGGCCCGGGCAGACTGCCACTCCAGGCAGACATCTTGAACGTGCTCATCCATAATGGCCTGGGTAGTTTTCTCTGTGTCCCACGTGACCCTTACTTGCTGAGAAATGGCTTTGATGAAGGTGCATTTTATCCCCAGGAGGACGAAGGGTGAAGCCAGGTCTTCCCCTCACCCTAACCCTGCCCACCAGCACAGCAGAGAATTCCCTCCAACATGAGGCTGTCGCCATGGACATATAAAGCCCAGAACGATAATATCTCACCTAAGGGATTATGGCTAGAAGGGCCACCTTCTTCTTTGTCTTTTCTTCCCTCTGTCTGAAATGACTCATATGTCACTCAAGACTCCAGCTAGAGGGCCACCTTCATAGATTATAACTGGGCCCCTGCACACACCAGGAATGCTGGGAGTCCTGGAATGCTCCCGCCTGGACCTGTTTTATCCACGC
>NW_022111300.1:54820036-54822048 GCF_000313985.2 Echinops telfairi
AAAAAAAACTTGGTGGTGCCATGGCTTAAGGGTTGGACTGCTAACCAGAAGGTTGACAGTGCAAACCCACCAGCTGCTGCACAGGAGGAAAACGAGGCAGCCAGTTTTGTGTGGATTCACAACCTTGGACAGTCAATGGAGAAGTTCTGGCTCTGTCCTACAGAGTTGCTGTGAACCGGAATCAACTTGATGGCAGTGGGTTTGTTTGGGGTTTTGGATGACTACAGCCAAAGGGTCCATCAAAGTGAGGAGGGTGAGGCTTTGCCTCCTGAGAGACCAGGCCCTGGACAGGAACATGCTCTCGGTAGAGCAGAGGGGCAGTCCCACAGGGGAAGGTCCTCAGTGAGACAGACTGATATAGTGGCTGCAACAGTGTTCTCAAACATAACAATAATTAGGACAGCATGGTACTGGGCCCTCTAGATGGTCTGTGTATGTAAATAGATACATTATGGGTTGAATTTTATGTCCCTCTATCTCTACCCCTGAAAAAAAAAAAGACTTGTAGAAGTTACAACCCTACGTCCTAGAATCTGGCCATTGGAAACAGGGGGGTCATAGTGAAATGAAGTGAAATGAGTGGCCAGAATCCATCAGCTCCCAAGACTCCTTTCATAGGACTTCGAGTGTGCCCGGTTCCAGGAAGGCCGTCCAGGGCTGCCAGCAGATTCTCAAAGCAGAACAAAGGAAAGGAACCGTTGAGTCGGCTTCCGGTTTTCTGATGGGGAGACAGGAGATGAAGGCGTCAAAGCCTGGATCACACTGCGGGCCCTGGCTGACCCTGCTCTCCTTTTACTCAGATAGGTCGGTTTCAGGTGACTTCCCGGGGGGGACAATTTCCGTTTTCAGTGAGCACATTGGGAATGAGCTGTCCTTGCTACAAAGGAGTTGATTGTCCTACAGCCCCTGACTGCTGGCCCTGCAGCTTGAGGCTGTCAGCAAGGGAGGGCAGAGGGCTGCTGGGACAGGAGGCGATGGAGGGATGGGTGGCTAGAGAGGGTAGGGGGGAGGTGAGGAGTGAGCACTGCTCTTCTTTGGGTGTCCTTGGGCTTGAACAGCTCCCCCCAACTAAGCAGTGGCAGGAACTGAACCACAGTGCCCCTATCAGAGCTCCATCTAGATGCTGGGGCAGCCTCTGAGAGGGAGAAGGAGAGCAATGTGAGTAGCATGACCTTCCCCAAACAAAAGAGAAGGAAGAAGTCGGGCCTTAAACAATGGCTGCAAAGATCCTGCAGGCAGGGCGAGGGAGCGTGCAGCCAGCCCGGGAATGTGAGCCCTTTCTCGGTGGGCAGGAGCCCAGGTGTACCATTCCGATGTTTTCTCCTGAAAGCAGGGGCGTTGTGGATGGTGAGGGCAGGAAGCCAGCCCCCACCAAATAACATGGTAAACCCCACTGCAATGGGGTCAAGTCCAACGCATAGCAACCCCGCAGGACAGAGCAGCCGGGCAAGGGGGTTCCAAGGATGCCATCTTTGCTGAAGTACACTGCCACATCTTCCTCTTCAGAGCAGCCGGTGGCTGCGGACGTTCCAGCAGCCCGAGATCTAATCACTGTGCCCCCAGACTCCTCTTACTCACTGCCATCGAAGTGATGTCGACTCACAGTGATAGGGCAGGGTAGAACTGCTCTCGTGGATTTCTGAAACTATAACTCGTCGCGGGAGTAGAAAGCCTCGTCTTTCTCCTGAGGAGCGACTGGTGGTTTCAAACTGCTGCCCTTTCACGGCTGGCAAGAAGTTGGCTGGGTGTGTGTGGGACATCCCTGTAAGGACACACGTGCTCCACCTCTGAACTCTGCTTCTTTCGGGCCTTGTGGACTCCGAAGGCCTCCTCTCATTGCACTTTGATACATGGTCCTTGGTAGACCCTGTGGGTTTTTGTTTTTGTTTTACACAGTGAACGTGTCTAGCAACCTGCATGGAGTAAGTCTATCTATCCGCACAGTTTCTCCAACTGCACGTGCTCACGTTGTGTCTCTGTGTGACAATCTGATCATTCCCACACTGTTTCAG
>NW_022111300.1:54823029-54824822 GCF_000313985.2 Echinops telfairi
GGTTTGGGGTCTCTGCTCTGACCCCTCTCATTCTCAACAATATGTTTTGTTTGTTTATTTGTTTGGGGTCTTTTGTTACCTGATCCTGTCGATACCTCATGACCACACTGGCTGGTGTGCTTCTTCCATGTAGGCTTGTTGCTTCTCTGCTAGATAGCCACTTGTTTAACTTCAAGTCTTTAAGCCCTAGACGCTATATCTTTTGATAGTCAGGCACCATCAGCTTTCTCCAACACATTTGCTTATACACCCATTTTGTCTTCAGCAATCGAGGTGCAACACAGTTTATCATGGGGGAAGGGGGTGTTGGGGGGAGGGAAACCAAACCCTGGATGTCTCTGAGGTCGGTCTGCATATGAGATGAGACGGGAGACTTCTTTCTTTTCTGTCTCCCTGAAATGAACAGCCCAGGGTGACCAGGAACAAAGGTAGACCATTTGCTAATTACCAGTACCCTGGCAGCCAGAATTTGGAATCTTCATCCTAAACAAAAAACCCTAAAATAAAATAAAACAACCCACTGCCATCAAGTATGCACCAACTCATAGCAACCAAAAACAGGTTTCCAAGGCTCTACATCCTTCTGGGAGCATCCAGCATCACCTTTCTCCCCAGGAAGCGGCTGCGTCCATGAGCAGTGATTGTGGATCCAAGCAAGAATAAATCCTTGGCAGCTTCAATCTTTCCTCCGTGTATCACGGTGCTCCCTGTTAGTCCAGTTGTGAGGATTTGGGTTTCCTTGGGTTCAGTTGTGATCCATACTGAAGGCGGCAATCCTTGATCTTCATCAGCAAGTGCTTTAAGTCCTCCTCACTCTCAGGAAGTAAGCTGTTAATAAGCCTTCCTTCAAGCCTGATGCCACATTCTTCATCATATAACCCAGCTTCTCTGATGATTGACTGAGCATACAGATTGAGTAAGTATGGTGAGAGGATGCAACTGTGACACACCCCTTTCCTGATTTTAAACCATGCAGTGTTCTCTGGTAGTCTTAAAAATGGCATGTGGCACTAAATAAATGCTTGGAAAGTGGGGAAAGGAGACACATTCCCTGCACTTTTACGGCAGGGCTTCTCTGCACAGATTTCAAGCTTATTTGGCATCTCTGTGTGCTGGGATATGATCAAGGCTCAACTCAGGTAGCTCTTGGGGGACTCAGTCACTCCCTGGGCCTTTCTTGCCTCGTGCAGTAGAAGTATTTGTAAGTAATACAGAAAGCACACTCTATAAGCCTGAGATAAACTGCCATCTGCAAATGTTCAGAGTGCTTCCACATCACTTCCCTCTACATCAAGTGTGAGAATTGAGCCACTTGACCTTCTAAGTATACTCCTATTTATTCAGGTCTAGCCCTATTACTCCTGAAGTGCCCTGGTAGTGTAGTGGTTACATGTTGGGCTTTGATCCGCATGGTGGGCACTTTGAAACCACTGTGACTGAGCTTTCTACTCCCACAAACAGTACAGTCTCAGAAACCAACTGTGGGGTCACTAAGAGTCAGTCCTGACTCGATGGCAGTGAGAGCACCCTATTACTCCTATCAACCCAATAGGACAGAGTAGAACTGCCCCTTTGGGGTCCCGAGACTGTAAGTAGAGATTAGCTATGAGTCTGAATCGACTCCATGCAGCAAGTTTGGTTTGATGCTCTATTACGGGGGTCCCTGGTAGTGTGATGGGGTTACACACTGGGCTGCTATCCACGAGGTCGGCAGTTTGAAGCCACCAGCTGCTCCAATGGAGAAAGAGGAGCCTTTCTACTCTTGTAAAGATTGACGGTCTCAAAACCCACAC
>NW_022111300.1:54825562-54834056 GCF_000313985.2 Echinops telfairi
TTCATCGATGCAGACTCACAGTGACCTGTGACTTTCTGAGACTGTAACTCTTCACGAGAGTAGAAAGCCTCATCTCTCTCCCACAGGGTGGGAAATTTGGCTATAAAACCCACTCCCTCCTAAATTACATAACCACACCAACCAGACCCACTGCTATCGGGCCTATGGCATCCCCTGAGAGCCCTGCCAGACAGAGCAGGATGGCCCAGAGATGCTCCAGGCTGTGATCTCTAAGGAAGAAGACAGCCACACCTTTCTGGCGCAGAGTGGCTGGGAGGTCCACACTGCTGACCTTGCACTTAGCAGCCTAGCACTAAGCCATTGCCACACCAGGACTCCTTGAGATACTTAGACTATGATTCAGATGAACAGTGGCTACCACAATGGATCTGAGGATGACAAAGATGGGGTTGGGGGTTGGGGGCAGGACCAGGCTGAGGTTCACTCTGCTGTGTATGCGGTCACAAGGAGTGGGCACCTACCGAGCAGCACCTAACAACCACAGCGACATGGTTGAAATGTGAACTGCATCCAGGTAGTATTTCTCCGGGAAGGATGCGGTCTGTCTGCTCGCAGAAAGGTTGGCAGTCTTGGGTAGCCCGGATAGTGTCGCTTATGGGTCAGAACTGACTCAATGGCAGTGAGTTGGGTTTGGGGTTTTCATTTTGTCCGGGTCATATGGTGGCTTAGTGGCTGTGAATTAGGCTGATAACTACAAATTCAGCAGTTCGAGACCACCAGCTGTTCTGCAGGAGAAAGATGAGCTCTTCTACTCTCACAAAGAATTCCAGTCTCAGAAACCCCACGGGCAGCTCTACCCTGCCCATGGGGCCACTCTGAGTTAGAATCAACTTGATGGTAGTGAGGAGAAAATGAACAGTTGGGCAGAGACCTCTGTGAGTGGTCCATGGGTGAGTACTCTGCTGGTAGCTAAAGGTCCAGTGGTTCTAAGCTGCCATTGGCTCTGCAAGAGAAAGATCCTGGCCATCAGCTCCCTAACAGGATATCAGCCTACAAACCCTATTGGGCCGGTCTACTCTGTGAGCCGGAATAACTCTGAGGCGCACACCCACCATGACTGTGCACGGTTTGGGTAGCACGCATCACAGTTGAACTCTCCAGGGAGTCGTACCGGTCCAGGGACTCACAGACACACAGCGTAAGTAGTTTTTGAATATCAGTGGGAATTCAAAACTATACTAAAATTTTAATAATTGATCAGGAATATGCAATGTTCATGAAGCCCAATATGCTGTGCGTACCCAGCATGGACCTTAAAGAGGTGATGTTGTCTGATTTAAAGAATTGGGGAGAATCCTCCAGTGTGAGTCATCTTGTTGAAAGCAAAATCCAACTATGGAGGATCAACCACACAGGGTTATGAACTAGATATCTTATTACAATCAGGTATTATTAAAGCAGCACACGTCAATAATGAGCATCTTCTTTGACTTGATCTGCCTTTATCTCTTGGTTAACTACACCAACTTTTTAAAAGTCTCTGAAAATTCAAAAGTAAGCAAGAGCTGTTTTCCATAACAAGGAGGATGTCTTTGTAGAAAATACTCGCTCACTGCCAGCAAGTCATTACTGACTCATAGCGATGCGATAGGGCATGGTAGAATGGCCCTTGTAGGGTTCCAAGGTGGTAACTTTTTTTAACAGTTTTATTGTCACGTCATCAATGTCATACAATTCAGTAATGCAATCATATCAAGCAGAGTTGTACAATCATCATCCTAAACCATTCTAGAACACTTTCTTCTTCCTTGTACTCGCTGAAAATGGTAACTCTTTGCTGAAACAGAAAGATTCATCTTACCCCTCGGAGTAGCTGCTGGTTTCGAACTGCTGGCTTTGCAGTTAGCTGCCCAATGCTTAGCCACTAAATATTTTTTGGTTTGGAAAAATAGCTTTGAGAGAGATTTAGCTAACTTAGATATTTGGAATAACCCTTATGGATTTGTTAATTCCTCCATTCCAAAGCATCTTCACCAAGACACAGAAATAAGTCCTATACAACCTGGTGAGCACAACTGTGCACGCAGAGATGCCCAAGTGACCAATGTGTCACATGCAGTGAAGCCCATGAAAGCCAGAGTTTTTCTGGCCTGGTCTGGTTTCATCTTTCAGTAGTGTACAGTATCACCACTCTCTGGCACAGGATCCGGCTTCCACAGGCCCGATTGTCTACTTTGTTACAGTAAACTAAGTAGGTAAAGCAGTTGTTGCCTCTGCTACTGTCCCGGAGTAACTTAAAGTTCAGTGAAATCTAGGACTGTAGCTCTAGCCTCCACAGAAGCTCGTCTTTTTAATATATATAATTGCTGTCCAGAGAAAGCACCTCATTGAAGAGTAAGATATAATTTTTCCAAATTTTGTCACACTGGCACTGGCTGGCCTTAGTCCCTGCATCCTGCCTCAGTTAACAAGTGTCTGTGGTATGTTGTCTGTTTAGTAACAAGTTCAAGCACTTGTTGAGAGAACTCACTCACTCACTGCCCTCAAATCGATCCTGACTTATAGTGACCCTATAGGAGAGAATATAATGGCCCCTGTGAATTTCCAAGGCTGTAACTCTGTATGGGAACTGAAAGCCTCATATTTCTCCGGCAGAGTGGCTTTTGGGTTTAAACTGCTGACCTTGAGGTTCACAGCCCAACACATAACTTACTACGCTATCGGGGCCCTAAAACTCTTTCACCAATATACTCATCGTATACTTCAGGAAAGAACCCAACTGTGGGACAGGGGGAGAAGGGTTTTCTCTTCTATTTGTATCTATTGATCTTCATTAACATGTATTTATTGTGATTGCTCTTTCTAGGAACTCTAGGAACCTGTTAGCACCAGTTGAAGCAGTCAAAAAATGAAGTTTGGGTTCAAAGAATCAAAAATCCACACTCGCTGTGTGGACAGTGAAGGCAGGTTGGTATTAGACGGTCTGTCTTGCCCACTCACAGAGTCCGAGCACATTTCAAATGACTGGTTGACCCACTGTTCTCTCCACCCTCACTGGGAGAAGATTGAATATGGCTGGTCTAGCCAGGGGACATTAAGATTTCAGGAGGATTGCAGAAGGGTCTGATCAAGTTCACAAAAGGAGCCTTAATTTGGACAGCATGGATTCTTTATCATCACTGCGCCCTTGCATGTGAGCATCAAAGGCAAGGGCGTGACCGGCGCACGCACGCAGGATTATGAGGAGTTTGTTATTAACCCCAATTCACATGAATGAAAAGCGGGTGAAGCTACAGGTATTTGTCTCGAATCACACAGCTGCTGGGTGGCACGGGTTCTTTCTCTGGATGGAAGCACCTGCCAGCTGGTGTGCCACAAGACCACCTTCCCGCCCCATAGTATCAAGAAGACATTGCACAACGTGACAACTGTGCGCATAGCAGGAGAACCTTTTGATCCAAAGCTCCTGAGATGAATGTTGAGAGGTGGCCTCTGTCTGGCATGGTCAGAGGCCAGGGCCCTGGCTGATGTTCCTGTTTCTACTCTGAAGCTGTGTGATCCGAGCTTACCAAAGACGGCCTTCACGATGATGATCCGTGTTTGCTCCTCCAATCCCAGAGGCCTCTCTTCTCCATGCAGCCTCTCCTTATCTGTCCATTCTACCTCGCTCATGTGTCTGCGCATGTGAAAGCTGGACCTGGGATAGGAAAGACCAAAGATGAATTGGTGCAGCTGGCTGATGATGCTGGCAAGGAATACGGAAGGTACCATGGTCTTCCAGGAGAATGAGCCAATGTTCTGGATAAAGAGCAGCACAGGGGGGTGTTTCGTGGCACATGGGGTCCCAAGGAGTGAGAGCCAGCTCGACAGCACCCGGCAGCAGCGTTTCAGGCCATACTGCGAGGGGTCAGTGACTGCGAGTCCACAACTTAAGTGCAAGGAAACAAACACGGCCCAGTCTCCTGCCAGCCCACCACCATGCCATGTTGGAGACCCTTCTTCTGGCCATCGTGTCCAACCTGTCTTCTTGATGGCCTCCCTTCCTTTTTCCGACCCTCCATGTCACCAAATATGATGTCCTCTTCCAGGATGGTCCACCGTTCGGATGGCGTAGCATGCGAGCAACATTGTGCTGCGACACTTCAGGTTTTCATTGGCTGCCTTTGGAAGCGATCACTTAATCAAGAGGAGGATTAGCATCAAGAAATCTTGTGATGTCTTCTCAGTGCCAACCCTGTGTCTAGCTCCCGTGGGGTATCAAAAATGGATGAATGAATGAATGCATGCATGAGTGAATGAATGCAAGTCTGTTATAGGAGAAGGGGGAAGTTAACATTTGGAATTTACTATGAGTTGCACCTAACAACCAAGGTTAGAGAGGTATACAGTGCATAAAACACACACACACACACACACACACACACATTACAATTGAGGCTTTAAACAGTTCCTAGAGAATTCTGTTGCTTTTCTTTCTATTTCCCCACGTCATTTTTTCAGCACCTTCACACATACATGAGAGTGAGAGGTGTATGTGCACACAGACACCCTCCCCCACCCCCATTTCTACGGTACTGTAACTACTCATCCATCTCCACTTGGACTCCTCTTCATTGTTCAGCATGCTCCATGATCTCTCTTTTGTCCATCCCCCAGCAGACACACACACAGTCTACTTTGTTGTTGTTGTTAAGTTCCCTCAAATCTATTCCAATTCCTACTCCTAGCAGCCCTGGAGGGACAGAGTAGAATGGTCCCACAGGATACCTAGGCTTTCAGCTTTCCTTGAGCCCCCGGCAGTTCTTTCCCGCACAGAGCCACTGCGTGGTTCAAACCACTAACCACATACCTACTGTGACATGTGGTCAGGAGAGACTAATCCCTGGACAAGGACATCCTTCTTGGTAAAGTGGGGGTACAGTCTCTTTTTTTTCTTTTATTCATTTTAATTTAGTAATTCTTAAATGTGGACTAGTTTAAATGATCATAAAATACTCCAGAATGTATAACTTGTGCTTGAATTTGGAATTCTGAACTATTCATCAAAACAGTGGCAGTAATTGTGAAAGTAAAAGCCACAGGCATAATTATGTGGCAGGGTTGGTAGCACATCGATCCTGGACAATGGTAGTCCTGGTGCGGTTAGATCTCTTTGTTTCTAGACATTCCTCTGTCTCTCCTTCAAGATGCTCTCCCTGATGGAGTGAAGACATTAGACATGAGCAGCTCCAGTCTGACTGTCATCTTTATTCTGTTCTTGCCTCCTGCCTCCACCAGTTTGATCCTTGTCTGGGACTTCACTGCCTACTACCCAAAGTTACTTAGAATCAGTAACATCATTCAGGCAATACAATGTTTGAAAATTAGAGACTTTCTTGGTACCAGAGACCATCACTATTCTGAATTCTAAAATGTGGTTAAACCCACTAATGTGAACTCCTTTAATGTTGGTTTAAAAGTCAACTTGATCTCAGGTCAACGAAATAGTTGAAGTTGTTTACCAGTAAATATTTCCAGTGTTTTATATTGGCCTCTCTTCAGGAGGAGATTAAAATAATTCAACCCATTTACATAATCTCTGTTTTGGAAATCAGATATTCTTAGAATAATTTCCAGGCCTGTTTATATATGCACACCTGAATATTTAATTTAAAGTAAATTTATTTCAACTTGTCAATTTGGGGTACACAAAGTTTATGCAAAGTATTTATGTTTCAGATGTTGAGGTTGTTCTATCATAAGCCCCAGTTTGCATGTTGGATGAATGCACAAGTGCAGTTAGTGTGGATGTGGAAGGCCACAGTTATAGCCATCGTCATCAAAAGCTGAGTGTGGCAGGCTTCCAGCATGATGGTCCATACTTCCCCCTCCATCAGGAAGAGTTACAGTCTTAAATTGATTGTGATATAGTTATTCTTGATATGATTGAAAGACTGAACTGTTCAATTGTATGATATGTGGATTAGGTGCCAATAGAACCATAAGAGAGAGAGAGAGAGAGCGGTACCATCTTAGGAACCCTCAGGGGAAGTTCTACCCTGTCTAGAGATGGCAGTGAGTTTGCTTTCGGCTTGAAAGCAAATGGAAGAAATGATGCAAATGGAATTATTTTATTTTTATGCTTGGGGAACTAAATCACGGGAAACAGTCCAAGCCTGACAAAAAAAAGTATTTCAAGATTTTAAAAACTCAGAGTGTGGACTGATTACATCACACCTCCGTTCTCCTGTGGCCACGTCTGTGTTTTCCTCTGCGTCAGACATCAGAGGACCCCAATCCTGTGTCTCCAGTAATCATCACCTCCCCCCCCTCCAAATGCGGTTTTCAGATCAGCTTTTCATGGTTCACACACCTTTCCTCACACGGAGAAATATGGTAATGCACACGGGGCATTCCTCCTTGACAATTGGTCTCTCAAAACAGCTCTGGGTTAGCATGTCCCGAAGTTTCAGTGATCGCATTTGTTTCACTAAATGAGATGCTCACTTGGTAGCCTCTGTCAGTTTGGGCAGGTTGTTTCACTAAATGAGATGCTCACTTGGTAGCCTCTGTCAGTTTGGGCAGGAAATCCTATTAGTCTGGGCTGTTTGTTTTACTGCAAAAAAACAAACAAAAAAACCCCCACACCTTTCACTTGGAGAGGCTTAGCTTATTTTTTTCCCTTTCTTTTTCCATATTAATAAATGGTAAACATAAAGTATGTTCATTATGAGGAACTTGCCAAATCCACATGAGCTGGGTAACAGGACCTACTCTCCATCCCTTGCAGTGGCCTGTCTTCTTATTTACTCTGGGCCTGAGCCCCATCGCTAGTATGGCTAGTATGCGGTGCCCAGTATCTGTTTGCCGGTTGAATACCTCTGTCAGCTGGTTTAAAACCTGATATTCCTGCTTTTCTCCAGATGGGAGAAGGAAGCACGGCACTTTTCTGTTTGCCAAATCTCCTTCTCTGTACCCTGGGGTCTGCGGTGCCACTGAGAAGTCCATTTATCTAGAGAAGGGACATCAGTTTCACTTCTCCGTTGTCCCTGACCAAGCCCAGTCCAGGTCAGCTCCTGGTCATCCTCGCCTCCTTGGCTCAGACGGAAACTCACCAAGGAATAAAGTACAGTTCGACTCCGTGTGCACAGAATTGCAACCTTGTCTCCTTCATATCAGAACTGGGTTTCTGTTCAGAGCCCAGTAACTGGGTGGTCCAGGGTCAGCAAAGGCATTTGAATCGTGTCTACGGCACTGGGTGGTTTTAGGCAAGAGCCTGGCTTCAGGTCGCAGCAAGTGGCTGGTCTCAACCACGAACCAAGCACATGGTCCTCAGGCCTCGGGTGGTGACTCCCGGTGAAGGAAGAAGCAGGTTTGGAAGTCAACCCTGGATAAAGTTCTAATGCCAGTTCTGAGACAGCAGCAGAGAACCGTCATGGAAAGGTTCATATCTTTCTACCACAGCCCCTTTCCAGGCAGGTGGAAAGGGGATCCCCATCCCCATCCCTAAGAAAAAGTGGATATACAAAAGAGACAGAAATGTACCCGTGTCAACATAGCAAACAGCTGTTTAGGAAGCACAACAATCCTTCCGTCACATTGTAAGAAGTCCTGGGGGCTGCTGGATGACACGCTTGGCTGCTAACCACAGATCAGCAGTTCTAACCCATCAGTGGGAGAAAGAAGAAACTTCCCCCATCAAGATGTGCAACCTGAGAAGTCCACATGGGCTATTATGCCCATGGGGCTGTTATGCGTCACAACTGACACAGTGGCAGGGAGTTTGTCTTGTGTTTTCCATTACATCCTGGGGACCACAGTCACTCAATATGATGTGTGAATTGTTGGAAGAAAACCAATTTGCTCTGAAAATTTCACCTAAATCATAAACACACACACACACACACACACACACACACACACGCAATGATGAGTTAGTCATCCTCCCAAAATGAATCTAAAAGGCTAATTCTATTTCAATTTTTAAAAAGCTATCAAATTTAAAAAGATACCATAGATATATACTCGTGTAGATATAAAGAGGCTTCAAAAAGCTAAGATGGGGTTGTGTTGGAACAACAGCAATCTAGCTGAGAGAAATTACTAAGAAGTAGAAGGGCAAGCATAATGGTGGGACAGGAGGAAGGTAAAAGAAAACAGAGGAAAGATCTAGGAAGCAAAGCTATGGATAGAGGTATAAACATAGGTGTGTACTTATGTAAATATATTAATCCACAAAAATAGGGGTATTTGCCTGTGTACATATATTTATATGGCAATACATTGAGGAATGGATGGACTTTGGGCCTCTGCTCAAGCCCTCCCTCAACGCAAGAAAACCCTTTTGTTTTAACAACCTGGCATTCTGTGATGCTCACCCTCCCCACATGATCACTGAAGACAAAATTGAGTGCATAAGCAAATGTGTTGAAGAAAGCTGATGGTTCCTGGCTATCAAAAGATATAGCATCTGGGGTGTTAAAAGCTTGAAGTTAAACAAGCGGCCATCTAGCAGAGAGGCAACAAAACCCACATGAAAGAAGTCCATCAGCCT
>NW_022111300.1:54834439-54836306 GCF_000313985.2 Echinops telfairi
GGGTGTAGGGATACCAGGAGGGTAGGTTGAAGGTGGGGGGAGGAGAGGTGGAAGGGGTAACTGATCAAATGATGGATGCATAATACTCCCTAGCCCCCAGGGGGATGAACAACAAAAACGTGGGTGAAGGGAGATAGCAGTCAGTGTAAGATATGAAAATAATAATAATTTATCATTTATCAAGGGGCCACAAGGGTAAGGGGAGTGGGGAAGGGAAAAAAGAGGAGCTGATACCAAGGGCTCAAATAGAGAGGAAATGTTTAGAACATGATGATGGCACATATGTACAAATATGCTTGATACAATTGACGTATGGATTGTTACAAGAGCTGTAAGAGGCCCCAATAAAATGATACATATAAAACAAAACAGAAAACCTAGCATAGGAAAATGGAATTGGAAGGTAACTGATTTTTTCCATGAACTTTTGGAAGCCCCCTGGTATTTGTTTATATGACATTTATATATTCTGAGTATAAATTCCACCCAAGGATTCATTTTCAAAATATTTAAAGGGCCTCTTCCAGCCAGTAAGAAAAAATGAAAAGAACTGTGTCCCCATCCCCACCAAAAAGAAAAGAAAGACCTTGGAGAAACCTTGGCCTCACCTCAATCGCCCAAGATCAGCTCAAGTTTCATGGGCACCAATGGGCCCTGGTGAGAATATCTTCTCTTCTCTCTCTCTCTCTCTCTCTGATGGAGGGAGGGAGGGAGGAAGGAGAACTATGGGACTGGCCCCTGCCCTGAAGCAGAGCTTCACATATTGGTTTTCTACTTTAGATATTAAACTGATATGAACACATATCACACTTGATCTTGGCCAAAAGGCCGAGAAGCGATGGTTTTTTATTTCAGTTCATTCACAATTGCATCTGGTTGTTTTCCTTTTTCTCTAAATCTCCCTTTGAAGAGTAGTTTCAACACGTGAATGAACGTACCGGTCCAAGTACACAGTTTCTATTTGAACACTGATAGCCATTCTCCACAACGGCTCTCCCGTCAGAATACACAGGAGAGGGATTTGGTGGCTTCCGTGAATCAGAGCGTGGAGGCTTGGTGGTGAGAGAGAAAGCTGACAGGCGGCAGTCTGCATACTTATCCGAGGTGTGTCCTTGTTAATCAAGATGGCCTGGGTGTGGCAGCGCCCAGAGCAGCCTGGAGTTCAAGGCTTGCGCAAACAAAAGCGCCCAGGACACCCGCATTCACACACAATGGAAAACTCAACATGTAGTCAGATTGGAGCCAGGAAAAGAAAATTAGACTCTTTGAGAGCCCAGGAGTCATTCTTCTGTAAAGGACATTTCTGTGCCGGTTAACAATGCAATGCTTCTTTACACACATTTGTAGGGCCTCTGCAGTACAGGGCAAAATGTTAGGGAACATTGAATTCTGGATAACACAATCTCCAGGGTTTGTCTCAAGACTAGAGAGTCACAGGGCATATCAACAAATGGCCCTGTTTGCTCATTTGGGCTCAGGAGGGACCAAGGAATGGGATCGGGCTCCTAATGACAACAGGACCTGCCTTTTTTAACTGCCCAGTCCCTGCACACATGGCTTAGCAGTGTGGGGACGGGCAAAACCATCCCTGCCCTAGGCCTCTGTTGACTCAAAATGATGCTGCGCTGCATTTCATTTCAGTGACTCACAAAGATCTACTGTCTGACCATCACCCCGTTGCCCTTAACAAAGACTCAAAAGGGAAGGGGGAAAAAAGGCTAGCACAGAACTCTCTCAGAGGGTTTTGGAAAAAGACAAAACACACAACGTTTTTTGGAGTCGCGATGGAATGTTTTCTCAATGGGTGGGAGCAGAAGCAACAGCCGCTGGAAACCGAGCAGTATGATTTCCCAGTTAATGGAAACAT
>NW_022111300.1:54837557-54839326 GCF_000313985.2 Echinops telfairi
CTAAACATTGCTAACAGTTTGATGGCTAACTTTCTATTTATGCCTGCAGGAGCCCTGGTGGATAGTGGTTAAGCATCAGGCTGCTAGCAACATAAGGTTAGCAGTTGGAAATCTCCAGCCACTTTCCAGGAGAAAGGTGAGGCTTTCTACTCCTGTGAAGAGCTACCGTCTCAGAAACTCACAGGGACAGTTCTACCCTGTGCCATGGGCTCGCTATGGGTCAGCATTCACTGGATGGCAATGAAGAAAAAAATGTCCAGATTCCGTTTATTCCTGGTGGCTCTCTGGGGAAAGTGGCTGGTGGTTCAACCCTGCCAGCCTCTTCTCTGGAGGAATAAGTGGCTTCTATAAGAAGTTACAGACTTGGGAGCCCCCTGGGGATGTTCTCCTGTTTTTCAGGGTCACGATGAGTAGGAACCTTCTTGCTGGCAATGGGTAGGGCTTTTATCTCATACATATGAGGCCTGCAACTGGCACTGGGAACCTGGCATTGGCTTTTAGGTAGCTCAAGTGATATGAGACCCTCGTCTGTTGTGCAGCTGTTTTATTGTTTGTCTGGACAATTGTTTCCTGACTCGATCTGTGCTCACAGCCTAGACTAGCCGTGTGCTCACTGACATGATCTGCAAACAGGCCTCTGGGTGAGGCTACCGGCCCAGTCAAAGGCACACCAGGTGGGATCTTGGCAGCAAGCAGATGACACGGCTTCCCCTGCACCTGAGGGAGGAGGCTAAGTGGAAAGCGGGTCCCTGACATCTTTCCCTGCTGAATGCCCAGTTCACAGGCAGCCAGGCCCTCGTGTCTGAGGAATCTGGTCATACTTACTGGAGAAACGAAGCCAAAGTCTCTCAAAGGGAGGGCTGGGAGTCAGTCTCTGCTAGGTGTTTACAAGGCAACCCGCGTGGTCTCCACGCATCCAGCTTCCGAAGGAGTGTTTCAGAGCCACGTTTGAACAGACGGTGCTGAGGGCTCACTGAGTGTCTGAAGACGCCTGGGTGCGACAGACCCAGAGCAAAATGAAGACACAGGAAAAGACAAAAAGATTGTCACAGGGAGTCCAGAAAGCTCAGGAAGCAGAAAAAGTAGTATTCTCAAAGTTGTAGGAGAATGTATAGTTAAACCATAGAGCAGAAACCAAGCTTATGTAAAGGGCTATGTTCAGAGAAGAACAGCTCTGGGGAATTAGCCTCACAACAGTAACAATAAAACCTGCAACAGAAGAACTGGAGGATAAAGCTTGGGAAATCTCTCAGAGAACAGAGCAACAAAACGCAGGCTGTCGATATAGACAGAGTGGTGTGGGGGAGTGTGCAGGATGCCGCTACTGCATGCAGAAATTGAGAATGTGTTTGTTGTAGATAGCTACCAAGCAAAAAGCCAAAAGGTGGAAAGCAGGTGATAAAATAGGGGCAGAAAAGAGGTTTCTTTAATCTGTGCATTAAGTATATTCTCCAATAAAGGAGACCCAATGTTTAATTATTAGGAGTCCCAGAAACAAGGACAGAGAAAAATGGAGAGGGAAACACCAAAGACAAAAGTAAGAGCACGCTCCAAACAGCAAGGTAAGACTTTTCAGGATGAAAATGGAGCTGCAGATCAGACCTTTGCCCAGCTTCAAGTGGGGTTGGGAAGACTTACCTGATACATTTCAATCTCTGGGGAAATTCCAAGAGTTCAGAGGCTCACTTTCAGGAGTGAAGGACAAACACAAATTATTCAGCAAAGTTAAATCCTTTACACCATACCAGGTCCAGGTTAAACTTTTTGCG
>NW_022111300.1:54839426-54841394 GCF_000313985.2 Echinops telfairi
TTACCTGATACATTTCAATCTCTGGGGAAATTCCAAGAGTTCAGAGGCTCACTTTCAGGAGTGAAGGACAAACACAAATTATTCAGCAAAGTTAAATCCTTTACACCATACCAGGTCCAGGTTAAACTTTTTGCGCTAGTTACCTGGCTGAAATTAAATCGTATCTAATAAAAAATTCCAGTGTTGTACAATGAAAAGTTGGTAACGAGGGAATATGATGGTCTCAACAGCAAGATCAAAAGTGAAAACCAAGATTGCTTCCTGGTTAGAAAAGAAAATATCAAACTTAGTTTCCTTACAAAACTTTATCAGCAGAAACCAACCCCACAGTTGCTGAGTCAGTTTTGTCTCCACTGGGCAGAGTTGAACTATCCCAGAGGGTTTCCAAGATGACACACGCGTTTGGAAGCAGACTGCCACCTCTTTCTCATGCAGAATGGATGGCGGGTTCAAACCACTGACTTTTGGGCTAGACCTCAAAAGGCTTAACTTCTGTACCTCCTGACTCCTCCTGGAGATGGGGAATTCCGATGAGGCTATTAATGACTTATGAACAAAGGCCTTTGGAAAGGCTTGATTAATTACTCTACAATAATTTTTAAATGATCCAAAATGCCTTTTTAAGAGGTATTCATGGTAACAAAGGAGATATTGGTTGACAGTCACGTTTGGTTGAATTGGAGGAAGGCAAAAAATATTGCTACCCAGGTTTATTCCAAACTAAATGTAATCCCACATATTTCTTTGATCGGTGGGTGGCTGCAGACAGGTTCTCTCAGGAATACTCCTGTTTTAGCCTCCTTCCAAACCAAACCCCTGCCATCCAGTCAATCAGAACGCCATGCAACTCTGTAAGACAGGATAGAATTAGCCCTGGGGGTTGCCTGTGGGATCCAGGCCCACATCCGGGTGGGTCCTCATGGGCAGTTGTGTAATTGAAGGGAAGAAATCATGAGACCGACAAAAGTTTAGGGTGCTTACCTCCACCAAGGCATTGTTAGGGTTCTGGAGTCGGTAATGCCTTGGCTCTTGGCTTTACACGCTGAAAGAATTCACGCAGACCCCTGTTTTGTAATCCAAGTGGGTTTGCATGAGGGACTAGACAGGTTTCAGCTTTTACAGTTTCAAAAGGGTTCACAACTGGGCCTGACCAACCACGTGGAAAAGAGTACCCATTCGTGCGGATCTTGGGGGGATCCCAGGAGGCCAGAAGCCCAAGAACCCTAGAGGCTGAGAGCATGTGGGTCAAGAGTCTATGGGCCCTGAGTAAGCCTGGAGGAGGCACATGTGTGCCCACGAGGGTGAAGAAGACCCTCATCCTCTATCTGCCTCTGACCAGGAGCAGGTTAAGAGAGCATCCCAGAGCGTGCTCCCTGCCTTTATTCTAGTCCATCCCCTGGCTGGGGGAAGGTGTAGTTGATGGTCTTGGTGGACCCTACTGGCTGAGTTAGGCCCACCTGGGTGATGTCATGATCCTGGGCCTAGTTTGGTCCACCCAGGTGTATCTCCCACCTGACTTGGGGGCTTGAGTATGAGCACACTCAGTTTGGGGTCCTGATAGGCATCTAATGCTTGCCTGATTACTTTCCAACCTCCTATATGGGGGCCTTTGCAGGCATGGGAGGGACAACCCCCTGTCCCTAAGCTAGCTTCCTAACAGCATCAGGAACCAAGTCTGAGCAGAGAAAGAATGTATTCTTACATTACCTCATACGTCTTGGGCATGTAAGCCATTGTAAGCACCTAAATAATAGGAAGGGGTTGTATTAGAGACATAAACGTAACAGGAGGGCGCATAAGTACCAAGAAGGGTGGGTTCTAGAGGCAAGCCAGCAACCCAATGGGTGAAGGGGGACAGCAGACTGTGTGAGATATGAAAATAATAATAATTTATAAATTATCAAGGGTTCACGAGGGTGGGAGGATGGAGGAGGGAGGGGAAAAAAGAGGAGCTGATACCAAGGGCAC
>NW_022111300.1:54842216-54854443 GCF_000313985.2 Echinops telfairi
CAGTCCCCACTGCTTATCTTTCTTTATGGATGAAAATCACGTAGTATAAACTTCTTCTTAAACTTACTAAAGGCAAGTTCCTAGTGAACCAGAAATTACTATTTGTGTCCTCAGAGACCACAGTGACTTGGTCGGTGATATGCAAATGAGGACTATTGTCCTGGTGGACCATTCCAGGGGGGACTGCTGCATGCTTGAAGAATGATGTGAATGATGGGTGGGGGGTTTCAGTGGCACCGGTGAGATAAGTAAATCAGGGACATTTGACCAAGGAAAAGGAATAAGTGGTGTCATTATAAGATGCTCCCGGGGCTTTGCAGTGGCAGGCATTTCCTTAGGGGAATCCAGGATGCAGCCTGGGAAGTGCTGGGGCACACGGGATCCCATTATAGCTTCCTAACCATCAGTCTAGTCCAGCTGAAACCCAGTTAATAAATTTCAATGGCTCTCTTGAGAGACAACAGAGGCCACAAAAGGGCAGCGGGAGAACAGCTTCCTCTTTTGCTTTGGGGACTTGGGGGGAGAGTATAGGGTAAGAGTGTGAGCTGATCCATTTAGAACTAGCCAGTCCCTGCTACATCGGAGGGGCAGTGAGGAAGAGACCCTCAGGGAGATGGCTTGACACAGTGGCTGCAACAATGGGCTCAAGCATAGGAACCATGGTGACCCTGACACAGGGCCGGGCAGTGTTTTGTTCCATTGTGCGCAGGGTAGCTATGGGTTGGAACCAATGCCAGGGCCCCTAACAACAACAACAACATCAGGGAGCAGGGGCTGGGGGACAAGGATGGAATACATCTTTTTCCCTCCTGCACTTCTCCAGAAACAGGGCTTCGCGAACGCCAATCGGTGGGATGAGGCTTGGGCCCTGACATGACAGCCCTGTGGAATGGGGGCTGATACACTCCACAGGCTACACACCTCGGCTGGTGTAGCAGGGTCAAAGACCACATCGTCAAAGGATTATTGGGAGACTGTGAGCTGTGGGGAGATTCGGGCTTCCCCTCACTATTGAAAGTTATGTTTCCATGACACCGCAGTCTATGAAGTATGCAGTAGCCTGAAGACAACGTCGGGAGTAGCCAGCGGAAGACCAAAACGTGACACAGGGTAAGTGCACATCCTCGGGGAGCAGGCGCCTAACCTTGGCCTGAGCAGGGTGGCTGCAAACCTTCACTCTGTAAAACTCACAGCATTTGTGGGGCACCGTAACACGAGGCCTGTGTCTAGCCTGGTGGCTGCGTGGGCTAGGCATCAGGCTGCTTGTCCAGCCTCAGAGACCCAAAGGGCAGTTCTATTCTGTCCAGTACGCTCGCTATGGGACAGAATGGACCCTGTGTCCATGGTCCCTGTGACCACTGGGTCTTGGTGACACCAGGCAGCTTCATGGCTTCATTTTCAAGGAGCTCACCAAGGGTCCACAAGCGACTCCTTCAGCCGATGTTCCCGCACGGTGAGAAATGATTTCAGTTCAGGGACAACTACCATGAAAGCCAGAGAAGCATGCCAAGTTATCCTGCTTGCTGATGCAAATGTTTCCTAAATGCCTATTGTGTCTGGATCCTGGATGGATAGTGTAGACGTGGTAATATGTGAAATGGCAATGAGGAAGGAGCTTACTTCATGAACAAAGGCCTTTCATTCCAGCTTTTTATTTAGGTGGGGGAAGGGGTAAAAATATACACACGAAAGCACACTCTCATTTGTCTCAGATGCCTCTTCCTTTTTTATTTTTAAACACAACGCTTAAGGATTGTGTTTTTTTACTTTTCAAGACAAACTTTTTGGTTGCTGCTGAAAGAGGACTTTGGGAGGAGTGGTAGCTTTAAGGTAGGAAGAGCACCCCTGGGAACGGGTGCCAGGGACCTGTGACTCTGAATTGTCGGGTATTTCTTCCTTTTCTGCCAGGATCCATCCATTACGCTCCCACTCAGACCATTCGGTAGTGGCTGCCGGGGTCTCAAGTTACAGGAAGCAGCATTTCATGGTAGCTGAGTGGGTTCTACCTGGGGCTGCTAACAACAAGGTTAGTAGTTTGGAACCACCAGCTGCTCCATAGGAGAAGATGAGGCTCTCTCCTCCTGTAAAGAGGGTCAGTCGCGATGTAACAATGATAAAAAATACAACTTTCCTCTAGTTCCTAAATGTTTCCTCTCCGCTCCCACTACCATGACTCGAATTCAACCTTGCAAGTCTGGCTAGACCAGAGGAGGGACACAGGTACAGATAGGAACTAAAAATCCAGGGAATCCAGGGTGGATGAGCCCTACAGGACCAGTGGTGTGAGTGGCGAAACAGGGAGGGTAGAGCGAGAGTGGGTAGGAAAGAGGGAACTGATTACAGGGAACTATATGTGACCTCCTCCCTGGGGGATGGACAATAGAAAAGTGGGTAAAGGGAGACGTCGGACAGGGCAAGATATGACAAAATAACAATTTATAAACTATCAAGGGCTCATGAGGGAAGGGGGAGCAGGGAGGGAAGGGAAAACTGAGGACCTAATGCTGGGGGTTTAAGTGGAGAGAAAATGTTTTGAGAATGATGTACAAATGCGCTTTACACAATTGATGTGTGTATGGATTGTGAAAGAGTTGTATGAGCCCCTAATAAAAATGATTAAAAAAAAAGAAAGCAAATGTTTTGAGAATGATGAGGTAACAAATGTACAAATGTGCTTGACACGCAATGAATGTATGTACGGATTGTGATAAGAGTTGTAAATAATTTTAAATAAATAAATAAATAAAACTGTCATGTTAACCTTGTAAAAAAAAAAAAAAAGGGTCAGTCTCAGAAAGTCACAGAGGCACTTCTGCAGGATGGACACGCACAGGGCCAGCTCTCCCGTGGGGCTGTCCTCTCTCAGTGTGTACTCCATGGCAGCGAGCGTGGTTAGGTTTGAGTCCTTTACTTCACTGCTTTTCTGATTCTTGGGCTTTCTTCTTTCTCCTCCATGTGGGTTTTCAAGGCACAATGTGAACCTGACCGTTACCCGTATTAAGTGCTCCTTTTCTAGGGTGTTCAATGGTCTACGGGAGAAAGTCCTAGATTCCAAATATGCTTTTAACACAGGAACATCATTAGCTTGTCATGGTTGTAGGCCTCTTTAAGTAGTATTTCTGCACTATCAGCTTTATGAGATGTTTGATTATGTCTATAAATCTATCTAACCAGAGAAAGAAGAAATCGGTCTATAGGTTCCCACCACACAGATCAATCAGTAATTTCATGCTGGACAATCTTGAGAATTGACCGGTGTATGTTAACACATCTGCATTACATTCTGCAGAGGAAATTTGTGTCATGGGATCCAAAAGACATTACTCTGAAACATTATAAACATATGAGTGTGGAAAGAAATTCGATAACTATTTCCGTAGAAATCTACAACACTGGAGACATGTGTTTCTGGGAGTAAGTTTTTCTGGCCTTAAAACCACACCATCTTTTCCTTTGAATTCCTGTGGGGAAAGCAGGTGGTAGGAGGAGCCCACAAGGCTAGTGGCAAATGAGTGCTACCCAACACCATGGTCCAGATGTTGGAACTTGCTGCCCCAGCTCACCCTCATGTACTGAGACAGCAAAAGTGCTCACACCAAAGTGTGAGGGCACCAGGCAGTGAAAGTGAAGGTACAAATCACGTTCATACGGGAAAGAAAGCTGGGTGGTTCATCCAAGACAGATGGCATGTGCAATGGAATCCCAAGATGTGGAAGGATTGGGGACTTGAACGCTACAGAACAGGAAGTCCTGAAGTCGCCTTGTAGCAGATAAAAACCAAGTCACAGCAAAGAGCCACTTCTGAAAAGAGCCACCGTGCCCTTGGTCTTCCCAGAGCAGCATCGGCTCTTGTTCACCTCAGCTCTGGTTGCAGGCCATGCACCTTGGTTTGTTTGCAGAATTCTGGGTCTCGATGCTACTTGGTAATTTTCATCTTGGGTTGAAAAAGCTTCTCTTTGCCCCTTCCCCCGCAAGCTGACCAATAGTTGTTGCCCTAAAAACAAACAAACAAACAAACAAACTCACGTGGAGTTGATTCCTACTGATAGTGACCCTTCAGGGCAGAGTAGAGAGCTGCCCCAAGGGGTTCTGACACTATAATGCTTTACGGGAGTACAAAAGCCATGCCTTTCTCCCTCAGATCGTCTGGCAGTTTATGAACTGCTGACTTTGCGCTTGGCACCCTTACTAGGCACCCACGACACCTCACTCCTCGCTGGGTAGGAGATGAAACTCCTGCTAAGACAGCAGATGCCTGCTCTCTTTGCCACCCAGGAAAAGCAAAAGGAACCGCACGGTTGCCCCGTTAGTTTTGCTGTGGCCACCTTCCTCTCAGCGGCGGCTCTTCAGATAAGATCTAGGCAAGGACCATGGCTTTAGGGTGAGTGCTTCTCCAGCTAGCCTGTGTTTTAGTTAGGCCCAACGTAACCCACAGCCGGGAAGTCAGCTTCTTGGGCAGTGAAAGGCACCACGTGTGTTTCATGATGGGCAGTTGGATGTTCATTTCAGAGGATCGTCCTTAGGAACTAGGGGTGCGGGGGGGTGTTGGGGGGTGCAATTTCTCCTCCTGCTGCCTGAGCTGGAGACAGGGTCTGGCTCCAGCGTGGTTTCCTGCTTGTGCTTTCATCTGCTTGCGGTGAGTGGCGGAGAGGGTGGGGGGCAGCGAGCCTCCAGCGTGGCTTAATAATAGACCACACAACTCGGGCAATGACATCTGCCCAGGTTCTCTGCCAGCTACTTTAAACATCAGCATCTTTTAACGCAAGGGAACACGGTGCCCATGTATGGATTTGATTTTGAATGAACAATTCTTGCCGTTCGAAGAGAGCCCTGGCTTCCGTTCCATGGCAGCCTTAACAGCCTGGTCTCGCCGCAGATGGGCACTTAATTAAACAAGGATATGCATGTCCTTTTCGCTAGGCATGTTCTAATTTATCTCGTGGAATGAGGACGTTTGCAGAGGAAAGAACATCCATTTGAATGCTTACAGTACATCGGATTTCTCACGCTGTGGAACATCAAGGCCCTTTGAAGTATAGCTGCTTTAAAACATTTTGCCCTTCTCAGTCAATTTCACAAATTAACACATGAAGAGTCTCATATTTCCCCCTTCTATTCACCAACACCCCACAACCCTAGCCCCCACCCACCGCTGCCCCTCTTTTTCTATTCCCTTTTTAAATAAATGGATAGGCTTGTGACTTTTAGATAAACTGGTAGTGTTTGCAAGGCTCAAGTTTTTGATCATAGATGTTTCCCCTTTTTCTAATATAAAAGTATTTGGAAACTCAAGGTGGACCAAAGACCTAGATGTAAAACCCCAAACTATCAGGATCATCAATGAGAAAATTGGGACAAATCTAGGCACGCTTGTGCAGGGAATACACAGGCTTTCAGAAATAACAAACGAAACAACCTCCATGGAAGACAAAATAGATGAGTGGGACCTATTAAAAATAAAGCATGTGTGCACACTGAAAGACTTTATTAAAAGAGTAAACAGAAAGTGCACAGACTGGGAGAAGATATTGAGTCACCACATAACAGACAAAGGACTAATTACTCAAATGCATGGTATTTTACAAAATTAAACAATAAAAAACAATAACCCTCTGAGAAGGTGGGTAAAGCACCTAAAACATACAAGTCACACAGGATGATGCTCCAATGGCTAATAAACACATGAGGAAATGTTCCCGGTCATTAGTCACCTGGGACTAATACAGTCAATACAACCATGAGATACCACCTAATGGCCATACCTGTAGCCCAATTTTTAAAAAACTGAAAACAGCAAATGCTGGAGAGGGTGTGGTGAGAAAGGAACACTTATCCACTGCTGGTAAATACGTACAGCCACTGTTGAAGGTGAAATGGTGACACATAAAACAGATCTGGTAATTATAGTACCATAGGACCCAGCAATACCATTACTGGCAATTTAGCCAAAAGAAATAAGAAACAGATCACGAACAGACATTTGTTCCCCCATGTACATTGCAGCACAGTTCACGCTAGCATGAAGCTGGAAACAGCCTAAATTCCTATCAGTAGAAGAGTGGGGGAAAACCCTCTGGTACATACACACAATGGAATACTATGTATCCCTTAAAAATGGCAATGAAACCATGGAATACCTTGAGATGTGGCGGGATCTGGAAGACAATAGGTTGAGCAGGGTTGGCCAAGCACAAAAGGGCAAATACTGTGTGAGTTCATTGCTGTAAGAACAAGCACAGAATTGGCAAAATCCTCAGGCTTATAGGACATCCAGAGAACCATACACCATCTGCTCTAGGTAAGTATTTTATAGGTCACTTGACTGGAGGGCATCTTGTGTCAGTCAGCTGGAAACAGATGGCCAAGGAAGGGGAGAGCTGTCAAGTGGCTGTCATGTAAATCTATGATGAGCCTCCTGCACCCCCTGCATCCCCTATCAGTGCAGAAAGGGAGCAAACATATCTGGGGGAACACAGCAGCATGTCTGTTGGTAGGAAAAGAGGGAGGAATGATCCCCAGGTGGAGGGAAGAATCATTGAAAATGCATTTGAGAACACTAGGGAGGGAGTGACTTTGGCATGCAATGAATGGGCCACATTGATCAAGGATCAAGTCCCATAAAGGGCCTCTTCAACACAGCATTTACCGAAAGAAAAAAAATAACATCCATTTGCTGATCACTTTGAAAATCCATGTAACTCAAGAGATACCCAGTTAACGAAACAGGACCGAGAGAATGGGATGGCTAGAGATCAAGGAAACCCACAGATCATTTAAAATTTATAAATTGATGAGTTAAAATAGATTCCCTCCCAAAATAAGAAATTAACTATCACACAATGGCTTAAAGGATAAAAATAGCTCATCTGAATGTTAATTTCCTAACCTTGGTCTCTGTGGTGATGCTAATGGCCTTGAAGCCAGCATAGGATTGATGTTAATGAAATCATTATGTTCTCAAAGAGAATACCTTTTCAGAGTGCTATTCCTAAGACATGTGTTTTAGATGGTAACAAGTCTCTGGCCGTAAAGTGGAAATGGCGTTGATACAGAAAAGGTAGACAGCAGACCTTAGGAAACTTTCAGAAGTCCATGGATTGCTGGCTGGTGCCAGAGATGAACTGTGGACACTGATAACTGAAAGGCTGGAGAGTGGTGTCCACCCAGGCACACCCCTGAGGAAAGTCTGGCCTTTTCCTGCAAAGCCAGCCTTTGAGAACTCAAAGGAGCACAGCTCCACTGGGACACACTATGGGGAGCCACCAAGAGCTGGAATCAGCTCCCCTCGGAGGCTCCTGTGACTACTCTGCCCAGGAGCCCTGAAAGCCAGTCCCTCCCTTGCATGGTTGTAGGGGGATTTTTCCTGAAGCTCTCTTAGGGATTTTAAACAGAGTTATAGTAAAGAAATACTACACCATGAATCCTGAAAAGCTTGTAAATACTGTTTCCAAACCTTCATGGGGAGAAAAGGAATTCAAAGATCAAAATAAAAACGCTCTTTCTCAACATGGGCTCCATTAAGATCAGGGCGAATTTGTGAGCCAGACGCCAATCATTCCGTCCATCTCTGAAGGACAGAGGGTCCTGGGAATCTAACCATGCAGACATAGTCCTTCTCACTTTATTGACTGAAGAGATGATAAGTGCTCCTTAAAAACTTTTTTAAGATTAGGAAATAAAAATAAGTCATAAAGCGCCCAATCAGGACTGCACGGGGTGAATGCCTGATGACTTCCCATCAAAACTGTCACATAGTTTGGGGAAGAGAAATGAGCAGGAGCATCGTGTCGTGGTGGGTGAAAACGCTTTCATGGGTGTTTTTAGCTGAAGCTTTGTTGAAGTTCCTCAAATCATTCTCACAAGTAGATGTTATAATGCTCTGGCCCTCTAGGAAGTCAATAAGCAAAATACCTTGAGTGTCACACACACACACACACACACACACACACAAATTGTTGCCATGGCCTTTACTCTTGAACGCTCCATATTTGCTCTGACTGGCCCAGTTCCACCTCTTGGTAGCCATCGCTCTGATTGTGCTGTGTCCTTGGATCATAAAGGGTACCCATGTTTCATCTCCAATTACAATGCAGGATCTTGAGCCCACTTGTTAAAAATCACCAGGGAGAGAGAGTCCTGTTCTTGTCTGCAGCTGATCGGCAACTACTGAGGGGAAAGTTTGCTCAACTTTAACTTTTCAGTGAGAATGGCATTGACTATTGGTCCTACTGTTAATCAGTTGTAGCATAAACAAGATTAATTGTGAATCATCTGGGCTTCATCTCCAACTTTGTCTTGTCCTTTAAAAAAAAAAATCAGTTATCCATTTGAAAACTACTGATTTCGTTGGGGGCATTTTAACAGTAAACTTTCCATAGAACATCTACCTATGTTTTCATCATTCTTCCACCCAAGCTTCACCTTAAATTTGATATTTGTTCTTCTTTCTATTTTGGCAGAGTGCATACTGCTCTCAATGGAATTCTTTTCAAGTGGATGTCTTATCCTTCTTAGTGCCTCGGGCTAGCTTTTGCTCAGATATGTCATAACAAGAAAGGATGTATTTATTTTGGTACCTTCCCCCCAACTGAAATCCATGCATACTTTTCATAATATGCACTTTTCATGAACTTTTTGAAGACCCCCTTGTACTCTCAAAATGATACATAATTGTTGAGTGGCTTGCGCCTTGACATAAGCAAAGCGTTTTGTTTAGATTAATCTTTTCCCCTCTGTGTTAATCTGGGTCGAGTAGAGAAACACATTCATAGACACTCATATGTGTGTAGGAGAGATCTTTATATCAAAGAGTAGTGTTATATTAAGACAAGATCCCAACTCAATCCAGATCAAGTCCATAAGTCCAATATTAGGCCATTAGACCATATGTTTGATACCAGTCTATAAATTCCTCTTCAGATGCAAGTAACATATACAATGGTGCTGAATGCAGGAAGATCACCGGCCAGTGGGCGGAAAGTCTTGTGGATCCAGTGGCGATGTGAGCATCTCAGTGCTGGCAAGGGCTCTCCACGTGGCTCCTCCAGCTCCAGGGCTCTGGCTTCATCAGCGTGTGAGTTGAAGCAGAGAGAGTATCTGGCCTCCAGTGAGTTATTTAGCTCCTTCATGCCTCCAAATGAAGTCATCAAGCTGCGACCTGATTGACAGGCTAGACTCTACCCTTCGTAAATTGACAGATTATATAATGGCCACAGCCTCCATCTGGATGATGGCTCTTATATTTAATAGTCACGACATGGTGCATTTATATAGGCTGGCCATCATTTCTGTGAACAAAACGTTAAAAAATATTGCCAATGACTGATAAGAACTTTTATCTTGCGAGAAACGATGTACAAATACGCTTTACACAATTGATGTGTGTATGGATTGGGATAACAGTTGTATGAGCCCCTAATAAAAAGTTAAAAAAAAAAAAAAAGAACTTTTATCTTGAAAGATACGCAGGATTCTGGGTAGTTTGGGTAGCAGTCAGGAGATATTTTACAGGCCCACAGTTTTAATACCTACCCTCTGAAAAGCCGACAACTTTGCTTCTCTGCAGATGTTAAGATTTTGAATTTTCCTTCTGACATGGATGAGATGAATTATGTTCAGACACATATTTGACTCTTAAAGAAAACCTTCAAAACAGAGGAACCCGTTACCACCAATCTGGGTATTTCCTGGATGAGCTCTCATCGAGTTCCTTGATATCTGAAATCTATTTCTGTGTGTCTTTTCCTCCTGGATTGATACGCTGAAAGGCATTTTCAAGACTTTGCCTACTATTCTTTAATATGTTGTTTGTTCAAGAAAGATTAACACTCAAGAAAGTCCCGTCTTGCTTTGTAATGTACACACGGCTGTCAAGTGTTCAGAGAGGTTATGTCCTCCCTCATAGTGGCTCCTTAGGAAATGTCTGATTTCTGCAGTGGTCTTGAATAACAAAATGAGTTCTTTTGAAAATCAGATCATTCACCCGAGAGTCTGGGTGAAGTAAGTAAGATTAAGGAAAGGGGGCTTTTAGAGTTTTTTACTCCCTGATTTAAAAAAAAAATCAACCAAATCTCTTGAAACAGAGGGGTATTCGCAAAAGGTAGAAATCATCTCGAAATAGTGCATCACGGTATTTCTGAAAATGAGCTGTAGCTTAACCCTGCACTTGAATTTGCACGCTACAGACCCCACTTTCTTTTTTCAAAGTAACCATGTAGACTGAGCGCAGCGGTCTTCTCAGCTTTTTCCTGAGGAGTGACTGGCAGATTTGGACTGCTGACCTTTTGGTTAGCTGCCCATCACCTAGTCCTCAGCACCATCTCCCTCACCTTCATCGGGTCGAGTCAGATTTATAGTGACCCTCTAGGGCAGCGTAGAACTGTCCCTGTGGGTTCCCATGTGGATGGTAAGAGAGAGCCTCATCATTCCCTGGCGGAGCCACAGACTGTGCGGAAGCAGCCCAGTATTTGTTTGGGGTTGCCAATGGGGTTTCCCTGTCAATAGAATAAGAAAAACTGCTGAGAATTTTGCCCCCTGGAGTCCATGGGGTACAAAGAGTTAACACCCTCAGCTGCCCACCCAAAGGTTGGAGGTTTGAGACTACCTAGAGGTGCCTTGGAAGAAAGACTTGGCGATCCACTTTGGAAAAACCAAGACACTGAGCTGCTAACCACATGCCAGTGGTTTGAACCCACCAGTCGTTCCACAGCAGAAAGAAAGAAAGAAAGAAAGAAAGAAAGAAAGAAAGAAAGAAAGAAAGAAAGAAAGAAAGGTTTACAGCCTCAGAAACCACAGGGGCACTTCTTTTCTACCCAGGAGGGTCGCTATGCGTCAGAATCAACGTGCTGGCAGTGAGTTGGTTCGATGGTCTTCGGTTTTCTTCAGTTAGTGCACACACCTTTCTGTGTCAGGGTGGCATGTGAAGGGGTCTCTTTTTTATGACGGGAACTTGGTGTAACAAATGGAAAGAAGAGAAAGACACATAAGGGGCTCTCTTAGGATTGATGGGTCCCAAATCCAAACTCACTCTCATGGAGTGCAGGTGACCCCATAGGACAGGGTAGAACTGCCCCTGTGGGTTTCTGCAACTGAAACTCTTCACAGGAGTAGAAAGCCCCATCTTTCTCCTGCAGAGCAGCCAGCTGTTGCAGACGTAAACGCTACCCAGCCAGGCCTCCCTAGCACTGACAGGTGCACCTCGCTGGATGGGGCTGCATGGTTGCTGCATCTTTTACACATGGGGCATGTGCTGCAAACCTGCTCGCAGCAAAAACACCGGCACTATTTTTCCAACAGGGGGTGCTCACCCCATGTGTCTGTGCCTCAGCTTGGTCCTTCTCTCAACATCGCGAACTTTTTCATAGACTATAGTGTAAGCATGACCTTGATATGCATTATATGAACGCCCAAGCCCACTGCCAGTCATGGTTCACAAACTAAATCTTTGTGAGACCAGAGAGCCTCATATCTTTGTCCTGTGGAGCAGGTGATGGGTTTGAACGGCTGACCTTGTGTGTAGCAGCCTTCCACTATGGAAAACTGAAAGTTGTGTGACCCCTTTATTGCAACAGTCACTGTATTGCTGTGGTCAGGAGCTGCACCTTTGATGCCTCCATGTTCTGCTGATGGAGTGGAAAGGTAACTTTTCCACACAGCGGGAAGCCAGCATTGCCCATGGCTCCCTTTCCATTGACATTCACTTTCTCGCAGTAGTCTGGGACCAAGCAGTCAGTGTCCCTGAAATCGACTTGCATTTACTGTGTTGAACATTGACCTGTCGTTGCTAGGTGACATCCAGTCGGTTATGACCCATAGCGACCATGTGCACAACAGAACAAAACCTAGTCAGTCCTGCGCCATCCTCACAATTGCTCCCATGCCCGAGCCCATGGTTCCAGCCCCTGCGATCACCCATCTCGCAGAGGGCCTTCCTCTTTTCACGGCCCCTCTGCTTTCCCAAGCAGGAGGTCCTTCTCCAGGGACTGTTCTCTCCGCACAACATGGCCCAAGTATGTCGCATGGAGTCTCGCCACCCTTGCCTCTAAGGAGCACTCAGGCTGCACTTCTTCCAAAACAGGTCTAGTGGTCCCTTCAGCAGTCCAAGGTACTTTCTATAGTCTTCTCCTGCACCACAGTTCCAATGCATGCATGTTAACTCTACTTTGCAGTTAGCCCCTCCTCTCCCTGACCCAAAGGACAAGGCGTGGGTGTGAGGGCCATCTGGCTGC
>NW_022111300.1:54854543-54863588 GCF_000313985.2 Echinops telfairi
ACATCTGTCGCCCCACTGATCTCTAGGGTTGATTGGGCTGATCTGGCTGGCTAGGTGGTGACTCCTTCCCCCCCTCACCTCTCCATCTGTGTCCCTCCTGAGGCTGCACGCTCAGTTGAAGAGGACAACCCTCCCCCATAGAAGGAGGACTCTCCTCCTCTCACTCACCACCGTCGAGTCCACGCGGCCCCTGGGGGTGTCCGAGACCGTCACTGCTGAGGAGAGTAGAAAACTCAGACTTTCTCCCATGGCTCTGCTGGTGGTTCCAAACTGCTGACCATGCGGATCGCAGCCCATCGTGTAACCACTGCGGCACCAGGGCTCTGTGTCCTTCTCCTCGGACCCGCAAACAGGCTCTCAGCAGGACTAGCATGAGGCAGCATTAAAAACTGGCTTGGCCCCTCCCTTCGCCCCCAATTTGTTCTCATGATTGTTAGATCCTTTCTTAGCACTTCTTCCCTCCAGAACACGGTTCCTGGGGATTCTGCTGAAGTGGACAGTGACCGGGACACCAGCCAGGTAACTCAGAACCAGGACGAACGCAGGGTGTGGGGTGTCTTTTCATCAGGAATTAAACGGGGTGTGTCTTCTGAACCCTCACAAGTTCTGTTGAACGTTACTTTCTTCTAAAGCTAACACGTCCTCATTGCTGCTGTCGGTGCCACTGAGTTGATTCCGACTGACTGTCACTTGGTTGCAGGTGGCAGGGCAGACCTACTTCCTAGGCTTTCACACACTGTGGTCTCTACAGGAGCAGAGTGCCAAGGCTTTGTCCAGCGGGGCCGTTGGGCAAGTTTGAAAGGCCCACCTTTCAGATTGCAGCCCAGGGCATACCCACATGGTAGTAATCCAGGCCGCCATGAACAGGGAAAGGAAACCAATCTGGGGAAGAGAAATTGGCCCCAATAATCCACCCCACCCCCAGCCCTCTTTAAATGAAGCTGCTCTAAACATACATATACACAACCCAACATTCGCCAGGTTGACACCAATTGCATAATGCTGCGCAACTGCCACCAATATCCCCTGTCAACATTTTGAGGAAACGTCGCTTCCTAAACAAAAAGTCATAAATAAAATTAAGAATCATTAGTCAAAAACGTTCAATCATGATCTGCAACTGAGTGGGTTTAAATACACCCAAAGGCCTGATGGGTAAAAAAAAAGTAATGATAATAAAGTAAGAACTGGTGAATACTCATGTACTTACTAACCACTGACAAATCCTACTGAGCCCACATGCAGGATGGCAGGCACCCTCATTTGAGTGGCAGAGGCTTGGCAGGCAATGTTTAAAGAGGGGCATCAGACCTACCAAGCCCAAACCCACTGCCAGGAAGTGGGTTACCACTCGCAGTGACCCTACACAGGGCTTCCAGAGCTGTCAATCATTCTAAGGCAGGCAGTCTCATCTTCTGCCGATGGAGCGGCTGATGGACTCAAACCCCTCAAACTTGCAGTTTGGGTGCTTCTAACTGGGTGGCACCAGATGTCTTAGATGGGACCTCTAGCGAAGCAAAACCAGGGATGCTTATATATGTAAACTCAAAATTCACTGCCACTGAGTGGATTCTGACACGTATGAGGGGATCCCCCCCCCAAAAAAAAACCCTGGATTTCCCCCCAATGATTTGTGTTTATTTATTTATTAATTTTTACAAAACAACCTTATCACCTTCAAAGTACTCTCCATTACATTTAATACATTTGTCAAATCTGAGAGTCTATTCTTGGAAACATTTTTCAAACTCACATGTTTGGATGGCTGACAGCACCTCCCTCATTTTTTTCTTCACCTCTTCTACATCGTCAAATTGCTGTCTTTTTATGTCCCTCTTCATTCTCGAAAACAAAAAGAAGTCTCAGGGACAGGGGGGCAAGAGAGGCATGCTGTTTTTTGCCAAAAACTGGTGCACTGAGATGCCTGTGTGAGCAGGTGCATTGTCCTTGTGTGAGCAGGTGCATTGTCCTTGTGTGAGCAGGTGCATTGTCCTGGCTGCAAAACCAGTCCCCTGTCTGCCACAAATCAGGCCCTTTTTGTCGCTCACTGTTATGCAATCTTTCAGAACCTCCAAATAGAAAGCTTGATTAACAGTCTGACTTGGTAGAATGAACTCCAAATGCACTGAGTCGACAATTTCATCTGTTTGAGAAGTTGATGGTCATCCAGAACAAGGTTTGTCATTAATCGACATTTCACCTTTTTGGAAATGATTAAACCACTCATATACTGCAGTTCCCCCCCACCCCATAGTACTGTCCTTGTAAGCCGTGTTCAACATCACAATAGTTTCTGCAGCATTTTTCCAGAGCAAAAGATTTCACTCTGACCAGAGAGACCCTTCCCAGGCAAGGCCACTGGATGCACTAACTCAGAGCAAGGTGCTGGATGCAAGTTGTGGAAAAAATGCATATTCTGAAAGCTCTGCTCTGTCCAGCACAATTCTGGTGTTTTATATTTTTGGGGGGAGGGGGAGTGCAGTACACACACACACACACACACACACACATTTATGAGTCGCTGACATCAAGTCAACTCTGACTCATAGTGAGCCTATAGGAGAGGGTAGAACTGCCTCTGGGGGTTTCTGAGACTGTAAATCCCTGTGGGAACAGAAATCCTCATCTCCCTCTTGTGGAGTGGCGGGTAGTTTCCAAGTGCTGACTCACAGTGGGCAGCCCAACATGGAAGCCACTATACCACCAGGGCTTTCAATGGGATTTGTGGTTTTTGGTTTTTAAAATTTTAAGTGTACAGAGTTTCTGAGACTATAGCTCTTTATGGGAGCAGACAACTTCACCTTTCTCCCAGGAGTAGACCAATGACCTAAAAACCCCAAGACTAACTCACTGCCACTGAGTTGATGCTGACTCACAGTGAGCCTTTAACACAGTGTTGAACTGCCCCTGTGAGTTTCTGAGAGTGAAACTCTTTACAGGGGTAGAAAGCTGCATCTTTCTCCCACAGATCAGCCGGTGTTTTTTGAACTGCTGACCTTGTGTTAGAAGCTCCATGTCTGACCACCAGAGCTCCTTAAAGCATAATCAGGGGCATGAAGGGATTTACAAGGGCCTTCACACCAAGCACATCCAATGTGCTACAAGCTTTCTATGAGGAGGCTTCAAAAAGTCTGTGGAAAATGGAATCATAAGATAATAGAATTGTCCCTCAAACTTCTATTTTTTTAAACTGTGAATTAGGTGGAAGATTATATAGTAGAGCATCAATTTTATATTCAATGATTTAAGCTACCTATCAACCTACTCCCATCAGCTTACCCTAACCCCTCCTCTGAGTCCCCTTTGTTCTCATGTGCTATTATCTTACCTTTGCCCAAGTGAACACCTGTCCATCTCTAGCCTATTGCCTTTGCTCTTGCCCTGCTACTTCCCTTGGTAGCCTCCGATGCCTGTTCCCTTTCGTACAGAGTCTTTGTCTTGTTCTTTTTCCTTCTTTCCCTCTGACGGTGGTCTCACACAATATCTGTCCTTTTGTGATTACCTCTTTCATTCACCATAATGCTCCCCTGTTCCCACCATGCCACAATATGGTTTGTAGTTTCCTTGCTTCTGAGAGGTGCACAGCATTGTGTGTGTGTACACGCCAGTTTCTCTATCCGTTCTTTCACAGGGCGCAGTGGGAATGTTTCCATCTGCTTGCTGTTTTTTCCCATGACATTTTTGAAGCCTCTTCCTAGGATCACTGAGTCCTCTCGGTTACCTGGTAAAGGATGTATGATTATTGGACAGTAATAGACTCCTTATAGAGTTGCTATACGTCAGCACTGACTTGCTGGTAGGGAGTTCTGGTTCACATGGTTTTCTTATAAGCCTTGGTGGCGTAGTGGTTTACACATTGGGTTGAAAACTTCAGGTAAGTAGTTCTACACTACCAGCTCCTCCTCGGGAGAAAGATGAGAATTTCTACTCCTACACAGGGTTACAGTTTGAGAAGCCGCTGGGGCAGTTCAACTTTGTCTTATTGAGTCTGCCTAGCATCGGCATCAGCTTGAGAGCAGTGAGTTCGGTGTGGTTTAAGGCAGACCCAACCATAGGGCAGAGGAGAACTGTGCTCCAGAGGCTTCCAAAGCCTGGTTTCCGGAAGCCAGGCCTTTCTTTGCAAGCATCTCTGAGTGGATCATGACCTCTGACCTCATCAGCACTGCTCACTCCTTCTGGATGCTGCTACAAGCCAGGGAGCACTGGCACCACCAGATATGGATGGGTGAACAAGCAAGGCTGTTCCTCTTCAGAAAGAGCATGTCCCTGCTGACTCCTCAGGTCTAGATTTCCAGCCTCCATCCAGAACGTTGACAGAATTGTTGCCTGTTGCTTTGAGCTACCTGGTTTGTGGTCCTTGGTCCACGTGACTCCCAGAAACCAACTGGCCCCGTTCAGAGGCCAGGTTTCCAGCAGGCCTCTGTGCCATTCCTGTTCTGCCTTTGAGCAGGGGTGCCCACCCCACACAGGGGGTGCGTGTCTGACGCAGACTGGAGTGTGTGAGCGGAATCCTGGAGGTGGGCAGCAGGAACAACTTAGGCCTCCTCTGATCCCAGGCCCGTGCCTGAGCCCTGGGCACCCTTCTCGGCTGTGCTGGGTGTACATAGAGCAGAGCTAAGATTTTCTTGCAAAGGGAGATGGAGATGCTGATAGAGAAAAGGGTTGGATGGTGGACTGCCAAGAAGAGAGCACATGCCCACAGCCAAGAAATGCTTGAAATTCGGCCAAGCTTGGAAATTTAATTTATAGATTTAGACACTAGTATCTTTGCCTTTCTTGGAAGAAGTATAGCCAGGATGTTCCCGAGAAGCAAGTATGGTGAGGCTTCAGCTCAAGTACTTTGGACCAGTCCCTGCAGCAGGGCAACCTGCTTGGCAGAGAGCCGGTGGAGGTGACACACTGGCTGCAACAGTGGGCTCACACACAGCAAGGGTCGTGAGGCTCGGAGTACTCCTTTCTAACAACATCTGGCAGCTTCGCCAGCGCTGCGTTCATGCGGTTGCGATCTTACTGTTATCACTACCATTGCACTTGAGTGGTTTGGAGCCCTGGTGGCGCTATCGAGTAAGTGATGGACTGCTAACTGCAGGATGGGTGGTTCCAGCCCACCAAGTGCTGGGTGGGAGAAAGATGAGGCTGTCTGCTCCCATAAAGAGTTACAGCTTCAGAAACCCGACCAAGGGTCACTATGAGTTGGAATCAACTTGATGGCAGTGGATGTTGGGAGGTTAGGGACTCACACTCTCAGTGATGTACGACTGGATTCCAATTGTGACCCTTTGGGCTGGTGTGGCTTTGGGGTATTTACTACTTAGACACGGGCGGGACACCTCAGCGTCTTCATCTATAATGTGCTGATGAAGGATACTGAATGTACCCATGGGCTGCTAAAAGGGCAAACTGATCTGTCTTGGAAGAAGTATGGCTAGAGTGTTCCTTAGAAGCGAGGATGGTGAGACTTCATCTTATGTATTTGGACATGCTTTCAGGAGGGGCTAGTCCCTGGAGGAGGGTGTGATGCGTGGTCAAGTAGAAGGGCAGCCAAGCAGAAGAAGACCCTTGGTGAGATGTATTGACTCCGCGGCTCCAACAGAAGCACTGTGGTGAGGGTCCAGGCAGTGGTCCTGTGATTCTGTTGCACATTGAGTCGCTATGAGTCAGAATCGACTCCAAGTTGCCCCACAACAACAACGTGGGGATAATGATGATACTGCCCTCACGGGATTGCGGACACGGAAAGAGGCGATAGGTACAAAGAACCTTCCCACACGCCGTGTCTGGCACAGAAAACATGCAGTATTCACTGCTATCTTGGGGATTCTGACTCACATCAACCCTAAGCAGGTCAGAGTAGAGCTGCTCCTCAGGGTTCCCAAGGGTTTATGGGAACAGCCAGCCTCGTTGCTTTCCCTTGGAGTGCCTAGTGGGTTTGAACTGCTGACCTCTCGGCGAGCAGCCCAATGCCAAAGCCACAGCACCACCAGGGCTCCTCCTTGTAATAATAATCCTGTTGAAGCAGGCACGCAGCGCAAGGGTGCTCCCTGAGTTATCTCCTGCCACCTTCACCGTGATCTGACTGAATTGATGGCAAGATGCTCTATGGCCACTCTTTTGCAAAAGTAGAAAGCGGAGGCTGCAGCCAACAAACTTGTTTAAAACCACACAGGTGAATGAGCTGTTGGTGAGGTGATGCCCTGACCCCCAACCATCCCGACATAAAAACCTCCTTCCTTGCAGAGTCCCTATCCCAGGTTTAGCCTGGGTTCACTGGGCTTGTCTTTCACAGACCAGAGGAGGACACCCTGTCACTTCCATCTACCCTTGAGTTCTCCTTCAGACTCAACTTGAAAAAAGAGAGAGGTTTGAAATGCCCCCTTCCTTTCTGATAGCACTTGCTCCGGGCCGTTCTAGCCCAGCAGACATCCACGGTTCACTGTGCCGAGACCTTTGATGGCCGAGTAAGTTGCAAGAGTTAACCGCTCAGCTACTGGCTGGAAGGCCTAGGGAGCTGCTTCCGGGGTTTCACCGTCTTTCGAGCCCATGGAGGAGTTCTCTGCCCTCATGGAGCCACCGAGAGTTAGAATCCACTGACAGGCAAGTGACCATGATGGCCAGCCCCCAGTCATGCATGGCCAGTGGAACAGAGTCAGAGAGGCAGTTTTATCAAACTAAGTCAGTCTGGTTTCTATCATGAAACCAATGCCATCCACCTTATAAAAACTAATCTGGTTATTTAATGCTTCCCTCCCCACCACCGCCCCCCCCCCCCATCATGACCCTACTTCTACCTTACACATCTGGCTAGACCAGAGCATGTACATGGGTACAGATAAGAGCTGGAAACACAGGGAATACTGGGCAGATAAACACCTCAGGACCAATATTGAGTGTAGCCATACCAGGAGGGTAAGGAGAAGGTGGGGGGAGAAAGGGGAAACCGATCACAATGACCTCCTCTCTGGGGGATGGACAACAAAGAAGGGGTAAAGGGAGACATCTGACAGTGCAAGACATAAAAAAATAATAATAATTTATAAATTATCAAGGGTTCATGAGGGAGGGAGCGAGAGGGAGGGGAAAAATGAAGAGCTTATATCAAAGACTCAAGTAGAAAGAAAATGCTTTGAAAATGATGATGGCAACATGTACAAATATGCTTGAGACAATGGATGGATGTTTGGATTGTGATAAGAGTTGTATGAGCCCCCAATAAAATGATTAAAAAAACAAAAAACTATTCAGTCATGAAAGTGGATAGGATGACACAAAACCACTCATAATTTTTCTGCCCAGCCTTATTTCTTTACCCATTAAAAAAAGGGTCCACATATACTATTCAAGATCACATTTAAAAAATAATAATAATTCTTAAGCTAGGTTTTAATGATGCCCAAAGCCATTGCCGTCATCAGTTCCAAGGCACAATATAATGCCGTCTCGTTGACTCCGACTAATAGACACTATTCAAAACAAACAAACACAAAGAAAACCTAACTCGCTGCCCTCCAGTTGATTTGTTAGGTAGGCCAGCATAGGACTGGGGTTTGTCTGTTAACGCGTGCCCAGAGGGTCAAGCTAGGGAAACAAAGGAGTGGCACCCCGCACATGTTCAGGGTGCCCGCCAGTAGGCAGGGGTGGGCATGAACTTGGATTGGATCACCTAGCCAGGTAAATTCAATTCAGCCAATGGGGTCGACCAGGGGTCTTCCACCACGCCTCCCTGTGGAATCCTTGAAAAGGCAGAAGCCCTGAGGGGAGGAAGGACAAGAATCGAGAGGGAAGAAGAACTTAGAACGGAGGAGAAGAACTCAGACGGGAGAAGAGAGAACTCAGGCGCAGAGAGCTTTGGCACGCTTTGCGGGACGCAGAGCCGCTTCCAGCTAGGCCGCGTGTCCGGGAGGAGCCCCTTGGGTGCCGTGTAAACCTGAAACTTCTTCTAACTTTCATAAAACTCACTTCGATCACGAACCAGGCTTCGGCGTGAATTCTTTCTCGCGCGGAGCCAAGGACCGAGGTATATATCTAGCTCCAGAGAGATCTAACAGATTCTGACACGCAGCTAGCTACCCTTTGAACAGACTAGAACTGCCTTGAGGGGTTTCTGAGGTTCTAAATCTTTACAGGAGTAGAAAACCTCATCTTTCTCCCATGGAGCAGCTGGTGGGTTTGAACTGCTGCCTTTCTCAGGAGAGAGGAGCTCTGGTGGAGTAGTGGGTGAAGCACTGGCCTGCCAACCGCCTGGTTTGCAGTGAGAACCCATCAGCAGATGGGTAAACAGAGTTACAGGCTTGAAAACCCACAGGTCAGTTCTACCCTGCCCCGAAGGACCACTGTTACTCCGAATGTTCAGGCAGGCAGGTAGGTGGGTTTGAATCACTGATTTGTCCCTTAGCAATCCACAACGCCTTTGATGGCTTTTCATCCAAAAAAGGAGAATTTTCCTGTTGGTTGTCAAAAATCAAGTTTGCTATTACTACGGCACTCCTATATTAGTAGCACATTCAGCCAACTTCTACAGAAGTTCCAAAAACCAGTTGACAAACTCCCGTCTTGCAAATCCTTGACAAACCTAACGTGAGTGCATGCACACTGATGTTTCTGGGTGGGAATGAAAGTTACAACAAGGGACTTTAAAGTGCCACTGTTACAAAACCCCTAAAAAACGAGTATATGGGAACTGGAAGGGTGTGTGTGTTGCAACAAGTAATGCGTTTCTCTAATTCAGACATGATTATTAAGCGGGAAGGGGGTGGGAGGGGGTCTTCTGCTCGGGGGTCTTCTGCGCTCCACTCTGGGTGGATTGGGGCAGGGGGTCCACCAGGCACACAGGCCAGGGGCCAAGTCCCTGGGACTGAGGCCACAGAGAACTTTCTTTTTCTCCTTCCTGGGCTCCCAGGGAGAGGGCAGCAACGGAGGAACTGGCTCAGAGCAGACTAGGCCCCAGGGCCATTAGGAGTGGGGTATGCAGTTCCCTGTACCCGCCGCCGCACCCCCACCCCTCCTCCAGTCCCTTCACGCAGTTCTGAAAGCTCAGGCCACTCCGAC
>NW_022111300.1:54864508-54869802 GCF_000313985.2 Echinops telfairi
TGAAGGGCGGGCCCGGAGGGGCCTGGGGTGGCCCGGGGCTTCCAGCCGCCCTGGCGATCGCGCCCAGCTCACTTCACCACCGGTGTCCGGAGCTCAGGCCACAAGGGCGGTGGGCGAGGACAGAGCCTGGTGCTCGGAGAGAGGGGGTGAGACCCCAACGTGCCCCAAGTTCGCGCGTGATTCACTGTGTTGATGGAATAAAGCATTTGTAGCCAAACAAAAGTAAACTTCCCCCTGCTGCCGGATGAACTACCTGCCATGCTCGCACCCAGGGCGGGCCGGCGGGCGTGTGGGCGGGTGCAGAGTCCGCTCACCACCTTGGTGCCCTGAGCTGGCAATCCACAGGGCGCCCGTGCGGGACTTGGGACAGAGTATTGGGTGCTTTGGAGTTAAGAGCCAGCCCTCTTTAAAGGAAGGCTGGGCTTAATGCGCTGGGCTCCGTAGGAGAAACCCTAAAAAAGGTGGCTGTGGGACTTTCTCTTTCCCCATGTGCTAAACGCTTAGTTTCTGCTCAATTGGACATCGCCGAGAGTGGACAACAGAGTTCCAGAGGGTTCTCTGTTTTGAACAGCATGGACCTGGCCCTCGGCCTCGCTTCCTGCCGTGGGGGAAGCTGCCTGCCTGATGGGCCATGGTGAGGTTCCTGGTGATAGTCCTGTGGCCAACTTTACCTAAGGGTGTGGGTGAGCTTGCCCATCTGTCCACCTGGATCTCTCTGGAACTTTGACCACTTCCTGTACAGGCTACCTCTTTAGTACCTTCTGAGTCATGGGGAAGCCCCTGAACTGCCCTTCTTGCAGTGGGGAGACAAGTCATAAGTTCTGCCACCACCCAGGGACACGCCCTCTGTGTCACCTGGCCCCCTTCCCTGCTGGGAGTGTCCATGGAGAGCTCAGGTGCCACAGGCGGGCTGGGTGGACAGGTCCTGCAGCTGACCCAATGCCCACAGTCACACTTTCCTCGTCCTGCTTTGGGCCTGGGCCTGTGTTAAGTGGCCCGAAAGCCAGTATCTTCTTGAAACTGACTATGACACTGTACACGCTGCCAGTTATCAGGAAACGTTGGTGTTGGTAATAATATGATTTAGTTTGCTCCCAGTAGAAACTGTGTGATCTTATTTCCAAGTGTACTCAGAGAGGTGGTGGAGCAGGGGCAATGTTGTATCCACTGCTCAGTTTGTCTCAAAGACTGTTGCTAACGAGAGTTGTGTCCTGCAGTCAGATCGCTCTGCTACCATCTGGGAGGCTGGTGGTTCGAATCCATCCAGGGTGCCATGGAACAAAGGCCTGCTGATCTACGTGCAGACAGTGACAGCCAATGCTGACCCTGTAGAGGGCACAGTTCGACTATGACACGTACAGTCACCATGAGGTGGGATCCACTCAGTGGAGCTGGTCCTGATCTTCCTCTCTCCCCAGAGTGTCATGTGAAGTGGAATGGGACACACACCAGACAAGGGGGCTTCTGGATGTTTGGGGAAGGATGGAATGAAAAGATCATGGAATTCTCCTATAAACTGTATTATTATTATTAAATTTTATTGGGGGCTCTTATAGCTCTTATCACAATCCATACATATAACCATTGTGTCAAACACATCTGTACATATGTTGTCATCTTTTTCATAACACCCACCCCCCCCTCGTAAACTTGTTGAAGCTCCTTGGTATATATGAGTTCACATCCTGTGGTGTTTATAATGTCCCATGGTGTTTATAATCTGGAAAGGAGTTCTGGTGGCATAGTGGTTATGCACTGGGCTTCTAACTGCAAGGTCAGCAGTTTGAAGCCACCACCCATTCCTAGGGAGAAAGAGGATGCTTTCTATTCGGAGTTACAATATACAGAGTTAGCAGAGTTTCTATACAGTGACAGCTCAGAGTCACTCTCTTGAACCCACAAGGGCAGGTCTGCCCTGTCGTACAGGGTTGCTGTGAGTCGCCATCAAGCTTGGTTTTGGTTTTAAAGCTGATGGAAGGAACCCTGGTGGTGCTGTGAGTGATGTGCTGGACGGCTAACCTCATGGTCAGCAGTTCAAATCCCCTTGCCACTCTGGGGAGAGAGGAGGCTGTGTATTCCGTGTGGATTTGCAGTCTCAGGAACCTTGCAGGGCCCTTGTGCTCTTGAGTCAGAATCCACCGGATGGCAGTGGGTTGGATTTGGAGAGCAGACAGATGTGTCCGTGTCCCAGGTTAGTGCTTAGAGCGGCTCAGTGGGTCAGGGCCCTGAAAAGACCACCTTCTGCCTGTCACTCCTACAGGCGGAGAAGGTCATTGTCCTGGTGTCTCATTAACAAATACCGCAAACACCGCCAGCTCTCCTTGGAGGCTGTGTCTGGCTTCAGGGTAGGTGCCCTCTAGGCAGGCAAGTTCTCTGCCAACCCTGGTGAATCCTCCTGGTCACTGGTGTGTCCCTGCAGGGTTCCCAGGTGACCCAGCATCCCTTCTCCCCAGCACTGGTTCTCCTGCTTCCTAGTTTCCATCTCTGTCCCATCTCAGAAGTGACTGGCACAAGACACCCTGCACTAGTACGGCCTCACTGTGGAGTCTTAGCACAGATCTGGAGGGGAGGCTTCACTACCCAGGTGTGTGTGGGGCTCAGTTCAAACACCCCTCCCGTTTCCTCCCTGCTCTCTTCTGAAAGGCACACAGACACACCTTGGTTGCGTCTGAACACCTTTATATGAGTTCCTCCCTGTGGGGGGCAGTCCTCATACCAGCGCAGGCCACAGAAGGACAGGTGCCGTGTCCGCGTGGACAGCGGTCCAGAGAGCAGGTATGGGCCATGCCATCCGCCGGACAGCATCACTCCTGAGTTGGGATCCAGACACCTCTGACTTTCCGCCAACTTTGGGGTCTTCGCTGGAGACTCCCCCAAGCATTAGTGTTCGCTTTGGTGCTAAAGTTCCCACTGGGAAAGTCGGCACCAGAGCGTGAGCCGGCCCTGAGAGTTCGGATCCACAGGGCACCTGGGTCACCCGGGAGGTGCTAGAGGAGATACTGTAGCTGACTCTGAGACCTTGAGGGAGCCTTATGTCTTCTCGGAGTTTCCGTCCGACGCAGGCCACCTCCCCATTCTTAGCAATGTATCCTGTTGAGAGGGAAGGGCCACAGCGGTGAGGTTTCCGTCTGCACCTGAAATCCCCTTTATTTCTGCGTCTGTCTGAGCCCATCTTGAACCATGCCCTGCCTTACCTGGGAGGTATGTGCCACTTTTTCTGGTTCTCCGGATATCAGGTGGCTCCCCTACCTTTGATACAGGGGTGCCCTCTGCCTCGCAGGCTCCTCAGGGGCTCTGCCTGTGTTTGGGTCATTAGTGAGTCTCATTACAGGTGCCCCTACCTCACCCAAGGGGATAGTGGCGGTACAGGGCGTACGTTGTGGACCCTTCTACCCAGGAGACCTGAGTCCGGTTCCAGCCAGAGCACTTCCAGTGTGACGGCCACCTGCCTGCCCATGGAGGCTTGTGTGCTACTAGAATACTGAGTGGGTGTCAGCACAGCTTGTAGACTAGGGAGAACGGCCTGGTGATCACTTGTGGAAATCAGTCCGTGGCACCCAGTGGATCACTAAAATTGGTCCTGTCCTCAGCTGACCGTAGGAACAGCACAGGACTCAGGGTCCAATGGGTGTAGGGCTGCCAGGAATTGCCCTAGTGGCCGTGTACGGCCCCATCACTCCATCAAGGGCCCTGTGTGTCTCCCTCATAACACTTCGTGTTCTGCTTGCGGGTTGTGAGTCTGCCCCGTCCTGTAAGGTCCATTGGAACAGGCTTGTGGTGTGCCCATCCCCTGCTTCCTGACACCCCGGTGGCCAGGTGAACGGGATCAGCGAGGAGGCGCTGTCCCTGGCCTGCACAAGCCCCACAAGTTGGTATCTTCATGCATGTAGGTGTGTAGGCAGTGGTTGAAGCCACCGGACACTGGAGAGAAAGACAAGCCTGGAAACCTGGGGAGATGGTCAGCCCCACTCTGTCCCACAGGGTCATTGAGAGCCGGACAGCCCCATTCTGACCCACAGGGTCACTGGGAGCCAGGGTGGACTTGAGGGCAGTGGGTGGGTTGTGTGCACATGAATGGCAGTGTCATGCTGTATGTGCATCTTAGAAATCTGTTGGGTTTTGTATCTTATATTCATCCCTGTCTTGGCTCAACTGCCCAATGAGCCCTGATGGCGCTGCCAGTGATGTGTAGGGCTGCTCACCGCAAGGTTGGTGGTTCAAATCCACCAGACATCCCTTGAAGAAAGATGAGGCCCTTTGCTCTTGTACAGATGTACAGTCGCGGAAATCCGCCCAGGGCTGTTTGGAGTTGGGGTCGACTTAAAGGTAGTGAACTGGTTGGCTTCTGGGCGCCTTTGCCTGCGTGTATGCCTCAGAACCCAGGCCCGAGGCAGGGAACGCCTGGCCCGATCAGAGAGGTCTGTTCTCCCTGTGTCCGAGGCGGCTGTGGATAACGTTGGCCAGTGACGGAGATGCCCATAGCAGCCATCACCCGGGCTGTTGGCTTAGCTTCATAAGGGGAAGCTTCCCTCATCTGGAGTCAGACTTCCGGCATCCTCAGCCACCTGACCTGGAGGTTCAGCAGAAAGCAAAAACTCCTGGGAACCGGCCAGCCGGGTGTCAGCCGACACCAATGGCCTCTCACCAGGTTGAGGTTGGTGCTCCCCCACTTGGCCTTCACAGGGCAGGCCGAGCTCGCTGTCTGCAGCCTGACCTTACTCGCCGTGGTGAGTAAGGTGGAGAATGGCTGACCCCCTCCTGCTTCAGCAGAGAGAAGGAGCTTCCACCTCCACACCAGCCCAAGGCCGATTGCCACAGGCTCTGCCTTCCGACCTTCTTTATCCCATTTGGTAGCACTGTGCCTCCCGTGCTGGCATCCGTAATCCGTGGCAATGGCCACGCAGAACTCAGACAGCACTCACAGTGATGGGTTTATTAGGAAAGCTAATGGGTTACAAAGTGGTAAGGATGCAGTCCTTTGTCTGCCGTGCCTCTTCTCAGCCATGTCAGCAGCCATGTCTCTCAGGTCCTGTTGCAGGTGGTCCCTTGGCCTCTGCCTCCATGAGCCAGCAAGCCTGCCTCTGGCCCTGCTCCGTGGTCTCAGCCCTCTCCCTGCCCTGCTTCGTGGTCTCAGCCCTGCTCCCTGCCCTGCTCCGTGGTCTCAGCCCGCTCCCTGCTCTGCCTCATGGCTCTGCACTGCAGCCTCTGGTCCCCCGGCTGCAAGGATCTCAGATGCACTCCACTAGTGGCTCTTCTTTCTTGAGGGTCCTGAGATTCTGTCTACCCCCCCCCCC
>NW_022111300.1:54870764-54878459 GCF_000313985.2 Echinops telfairi
GGCACTGCCATCTTTCGGCCTAGAAGTCACATCTGTGCCACTTTGGCTCACTGTCCATTTTCTGTGACCAGTCCTGGACCTGCAGGAGATGCCAAGGCATGCTCTGAACTCAGTCACTGGCCCGTACAGGTGTGCCCGGCTGGGGAGGAAAATCTCCCTTGTACTAAAAAACAACACACACACACATGCGCTCACTATGGTGCAATAGCTTTAACAAAGGATTTGCCACGTGACCCATGATGTGGACAGTTCAGTGAAAATCACCACGCTGTGTGGCATGTTCCCAAGGGGTTTTCATCCCCCACACAGGAACTCGGTGCCCCTTCAGCACGCTCTCTGTCCTCCCCTGTCCCACCCCTCCCCTCCCAGGAACCACTGATGAGGCTCTGTTCCGTGCATGGGATCAGACAGTATTGGGCCTTCACTGTCCGACTAGGTAACGTGTGCCGGCCCGGACGGGAACTTCCTTCCCTCGGAGGCTGCATCAGATTCCATTGGCGGAGCCCCAGGGGCACAGTGGCTGTAAAGATGACAGCCTGGGAAGAAGCCCTGCCCCTCCAGGCCACTGTGAGTCCGAATCCACACAGAGGCACACAACAGTAACAACCACAGGTGGACATAGTTCATTTTGTCATCCATCCATTCATTTGTTGCAGCGGTTCTCAACCTGTGGGTCGCAACCCCTTTGGGGGTTGAATGACCCTTTCACAGGGGTCGCCCGATTCATAACAGTAGCAAAATGACAGTGATGCAGTAGCAACGAAAATAATATGGTTGGGTGGGGGGGTTCAGGTCACCACAACATGAGGAAATGTTTAAGGGGTCGGGGCATTCGGAAGGTTGAGAACCACCCGGGGAGGGGGTGGTTCCATCACACGGCTGTTGTGAAGAATGCCACCTCTGACCTCGGAGCGGGTTCTCTGCCCCAGTCCCTGGTTTCATGTCGCTGGGTACATGCCTACCAGTTGGGTTGCAGGGCCGTCTGCTAATTCTGTGTTTGCCTTCCCTAAGTTCTTCTGCCGCAGCTCACCATGTTGAATTCGCCCCCCAGCAGTGGATGGGGGTCCTCATTGCTCTGCCTTCTTCCTCGCCCCTCAAGGCTTGGATTTACATTTGCCTCAGGACTCAAGCAGGGGGCCTCCTGGTACAATGGTTGAGCATTTTGGTGCCAAACACTAGGCTAGTGGTTTGAATACAACCAAGTCCTCCGTGGGCACCTCTTGCCGGGGATCTTCTGCCCTTGTAAAAGATGGCAGCCGGCGAAGCCCTGTGGGGCAGTTCTGCCCTGTGGGGTCACCCCGGGGTGGAAAGGCGAGGGGCTCTCCGGGAAGAGCAGCAGCGACTGCAGTGTGTAGTGGGCATCTGCATGCTTTCTTTGGGGAAATGTTTATTCAAGTTCTTGGCCCCTGTAGGAAATGGAGTTGTTTGTCTCCATGCTTTTGCCTTGTCGTAGTTCTTCAGGTAGCATGGGCAGGAAATGCTCACTTGAGACCCGGTGTTGTCCAATATTCCCTCCTGTTCTGTAGACTGGCACCTCACTTTTTGATGGAAAATGTTACGTTTTGAAGAAGTTCTTTTTACCAGTTGGCTCTTTCTGCGCATGCTTTTGGTGTCGCATCTAAGGCCCCATGGTCAGAAAGGTCATGAAGCTTTGCCCCTGTTTTGTGACAGTTCTTATGTTGCCCCTGATAGCTATGCCCTTGATCCAGTTTGAGTTAATTTTAGCATATGGGATGAGGTTTATGATTTTGCATGTGGACACATCCTTTGGAATTTTGAAGTGTTGGTTCAGCCTCTTCTTGCTTTTAAATCAGTTATCTTACCTAATCATTTCTATATATATGTAAAAAATTTTTTTTAAAATCTATGTATTGTCTCTCAATCTCTCTGTGATGTGTTCTATGGATATACCAAGCCTTCCACTTAATAGGTTTGAGCCCTTCTGTCCTGAAAAAAAATTTTTTTTCCTTCCCAAACATTATTTTGGTGGTTATTATTTAATTTAATTTGGTTTTTTGGAGGGGTGGGGAGGAGTAATCTGTTTGTCTCCCTTGGCGCCTCTAATCCTGGCTGTAAGCATTTCTGTTCTCTGGGGGTATTCCTCCCTCCCCGAGTTCCCGGTTTCCGAATGGCTCCTTTGCTTGGCTGTTTTCTCTGGTCTTCCCTTCTTGCAGCCTTAGCTCTCAGCCATTCCCAGTTCGTGTCTGCCGCTTTGTGGGGCAGCGACGGTAGGACACCATGTTTAATCAGACGCTCGCCAAGAATGTGTTTGCCCTTCTCCGTAGTTCGTGTGTGTGTTTTGCTGGTGTCAGTGTACATTAATGCTTGTAACTTTGGTGGAACCTGAAATTGAATTTTCCTTCCATTGGAAGCTGTGGTTTCAATTGGTATTGTCTTAAAGCCCTATCCTTGTCACTGGGTCTTTTTGCCCTAATTTGGGGGACACCTTCTCACCAGCAGTGGAGTTTAGGAGTTATTTTAGTTCGGGCCAATCTGGGGAGCACCAATCTCTTCATTTCAAGGAGCCTGAGAGGCACTCTGTTGAAATGCTGACTGCTGTGGCTCTGTTTCAAACCCACCAGCCACTCCGAGAAACATGGGGCCGGCTGCTTCCATAGACATCAACAGCCTTGACGCCCTTTGCAGAGTCCTTGTGAGTTGGAAGGGACTACATAGCAGTGAATTTTGGGTTTGGGTTTTTTTTTTGTAATCTTCTCTTTGGAAACCTATAATGAGACATTCCTTTTGACAAATGATCATTTTGCAGTGCGCATAAGCATCTTTTCCATTCTGTAAGATGCTTATATGATTAATTTGAATACTTTCTGCTGTCCCCGCTACATTTGCCCTTAGGCTGCTTCTAGTACCTTTTATATTTTTATATTCAACCTCTGCTGCTCTGAACCCTCTTTTTTATTTCAGGATGCACAAGAAAGGAGGTACTGATTTGGCCCTGAGCTAAATGCAAGGGCCTTTAACCATATATGTTGGGGCCCTTGAAGACTTGACAAAGTGCATGTTATTATATTAGAACTCCTGTAAGGTTGAAAGATACAAGATGTTTGGGACAGTTTTATTACTTTTTACCTATTTTTACCACGCATGTTGCCTTTCGGGAGTTTAAAAAATATATTGCTTTAGCAATTTTCCACACAGCTGCGGTCCTGCACAGTTCTCACGGTTGTTCTTATGTTTGAGCCGGTGGGTGCAGCCGCTGTGTCACCCATCTCATTGAGGGTCTGCCTCTCTTCTGCTGCCCCTCCGCTTTACCGAGCACGACGTCGTTCCCCAGGGACTGGTCTCCCCTGACAACATGTCCGAAGTACAAGAGAAGAAGCCTTGCCGTCTGTGCGTCAAAGGAGCATTCTGACTGTACTTCCAAGACAGATGGGTTTGTTTTTTGGCAGTTCATGGTACTTTCAGTGTTCTTCATCAGCACCACAGTTCAATCACATCGATTCTTTTTTGTAATTTATAAACAAATTCAGTCCTGAAAGAGATGAATGAATGCTGACACTACACAATTTTCGACAGCAAACCTGGGATAGAAACACCGAAAACTGCCCCCCCACAACACACACACACACTCCCTTTCAGACCCTCCTGAATTGCCTGTTGCTGTTGACAGGCTCTTGAGGGACTTCGCCGGGACTTCACCTGTGGGCAGTGTAGCTGGGATGGAGGCAGACTTTCTCACAGGCAGTGAACGTGGTGTGTGCTCTGGGAGTGTGTGGCATGACTAGAGTAATTCTGCTCACATTTATTGAGCTGTTAATTGTTGTTGTTTTTAATCTACTTGTGAACTATTACTGTACAGAGGTGAATCATGTGACAACAACTGGGTTTAGATAGTGTTCTTTATTTCTAATCCTAGATGTTCTTACTGCGTTCTGTGAGCCCATCCAGCATTAGATGTTTTCACCCAGTCAACTCTGCTTGCAGCCCTGACGGGTCAGCTGGGGCCATAGCTATTTGAAGATCCCACATTTTCATTTTCAGCCTGAAAACTGTTCTGCTCGCCTGTACGTCTCCAGGCTGCATCGACTTAGGATTTGAAAGCAGTATTGGTTTGTGTAAATGTCTAATAATTATATCCAAAAATACAGAGAGACAGGAAGAATAAGACTGACGTATTTCTTAGAAGCAACACGTCTCCAAACCCACTACCATCAAGCCAGCCTGACTCATAGCAACCCCGTAAGACAGTAGAAACTGCCCCTGTTGGGTGTTTGAGGCTTGAAATCTCGGAGCAGCTGGTGGATTCGAACCACTGACGTTGCGGTTAGCAGCTCGTTGTGTAGCCCACTACACCCTATGGGCTCTTTTGGTAAGTGTCCAGACTTTTTGGTAAGTGTAAGGATGCATGTATTAAAGACTCAGTGTGGATACACAGGACCGTGGTGTGTGTGTGTGTGTGTGTGTGTGTGTGTGTAGGTATTGACAGCATACATGCTGGCAAAAAGGGGAACTGAAACATTGGAACCTTCATGTCTTATAATGGGCACACAGCCTGCCCGAGCAGAGGACACAGTGGCTTTAGTTTCCTGGACAGTGAAGAGAGGGTGTCCATTGCTCCAGAAGGAGATGCCATGCATGCCATTCAAGATTGCCTGTCCGACACACAACCTGGACAGGAAAGCCCAAAGCAGAAGGCCCGCAGCCCTCCTGGCCTCTGTGAATGTAGAAAGCTCAGAAGTGCAGCCATAACCTGCCAGGGTGTGACTGTGGAGCAGACCACCGATTACTCATCCGTAAATTCAAGTTGATGCCAAAGAGAACTAAATCTACGTGCATCTCAATATAGCTTTGAGTAGGCCCTAGCTGAATTCAGAGACCATCTTGAGGACAGATTTGACGCAGTGAAGAGTAATGACTAGGTGAACTATGGAATGACACAGAGAGCTAAAGGTCATTGGAAGAATGGGAAGAAAACAAAAGATCAAACCGGATGCCCGTAGAGACTTCTGGAATTTGCTCTCGAATGTGAAGCAGCTAAAGCAAATGAGAGAAATGATGAACTCTTGGAGCGGGAGATTTAAAACTGCTGATTCAAGAAGACAAAGCATTCCAATGAAAAGTGCAATGACCTTGAATTTGACACCAAAGAGAGCACACTCAACTTTTCTTAAGCTGAAAGAACTGAAGATAACAATCAATCCTTGTTGACATATTGAAGGATTCTCTGGGCAAAATACTGAACGATGCAGGAGACATCCGCAGAAGATGGAAGGGCTATGCAGTGAGTGCACTGTAAGAACAGGACAGTGTTCAACCACCTCAGGAGGTAGCCTGGGATCAATAACCAATGGTGGTTAAGGACGAACTTCAAACAGCATCAAAAGCATTAGCCAAAAAACAAGGCTCCAGGAGTTGATGGAACCCCAATTGAAACGTTTCAGCAAGCTGATGAAGCCCTGCAAGCACTTTCTCAACTGCGCCAAGATGTTTGGAAGACCTCACAACTAACGTGTGCCCTTTCCAAAAAAGGGTGACCCAACAGACTGTGGCAATCGTCAAGCAAGAAGAATATCACATGCAAGTAAAATCTTGCTGAAGATAAAAACCAGTTGCAGCTGTTACCTTGTCAGGAAGCTGCCAGAAATTCCAGCTAGATTCGGAAGCCGAGGGATACCATTGCTGGCTTTACATGGGGCTTGACTGAGAGCAGAGAGCCAGAAGGAAGGTTGCCTGTGTTTCATTGACTGTGCGAAGATGCCCGACTGTGTGGATTGTAGCAGCGTAGTCTAGGTAGGGGTGAAAGGTTCCCAGATTCTGCATTGGTTTTGAAGGTCGCTGTAGGATGTGCAGTGACATTGGATTTGGGGTGTTTGAGGAAGGACAATTCAGGTGGAATCCCAGGTGGCTGGAAGAGTAGAGCAGACATCTATGGAAGAGCCCGCTGGGGTGAGGGGGTGGGATGGCATGGGAAAGGTCCAGAAGTTAGTTCTGGGCATGTTATCTTTCAGACATCTGTAAGACCAAAACCCAAAACCAAACTCATTGCCGCTGAGTCAGTGCCAACTCCTAGTGACCCTATTGTTTCTGAGACTCGCTCTTGATGGTAGTAGAAAGCCCTGTCTCACTCCCGAGATAAGAGGAAATGTTACGCTTGGAGTGGCCTGCAGTTAGTGTGCAACCGAAGAGGGACATTTGCGGAGGGCTGGCCCCAGGAAGCTGATGGAGAGGAAAGGACCTAGTCCTGTGAGCTGGGGAAGTCTCCCCAGTGAGAGGTTAGTTAGAGGCTGTGTCCTGCATTGTGGAGTCCTTCGGCAAAAGGATGAGGGCACTCCATCCAGGCAGGAGTCATTGGGTGTGGCCCACAGCACTGACAGGCCAGGGGGAGACCTGAGCCGGAGCAGTTACCCTGGGAAGGTGGCTTTGTTATTGTTGTTGGGGGTCGTTGAGTCAGTTCTGAATCATAGCAACCCTGTCTACAGCAGAGTGAAACACTGCCCAGCCCCGCACTGTGCTCACAACGCTTTTTATATTTGAGCCCATCGATGCCGGCACTGTGTCCGTCCATCTTGTTGACAGTCATCTTTTTTTTTTTTTGCTGCCCCTCTACTTTACCAAGCATGATGTCCTTCTCCAGGGACTGATCTCCCTTGATGACAGGTCCAAAGTCCGTGAGCCCAAGTCACACCATGCTCTAAGGAGCATGCTGGCCATCCTTCATCCAGGACAGATTGGTTGGTTCTTTGGGCACTATTTCCGTAGTACCTCCAGTATTCTTCGCCAGCACCGTCATTCACATGCGCTGATGATGCTTCGGTCTTCCTTGTTCCAGTGGCTCCGAGAATGTGGGAGGGGAGGACGTGGAATCTCCCAGCATGCAGCGTTGTCCAAAGGCATTTAGCTGCTCAGGGCGCAGATAGGGGGCCGGGCCCATCACTGGTGGGGCCAGTGGGATCGAGACAAGTGTGTTTATTGTGTGAGAAAAGTAGAAACATCTCAGGGAACAATCCAGCAGAGGGGACAAAGATCAGGGTCCCGGAGAGGGCTGCCTGCAGACAGGCTCGTGGCCCACGTATCCGACAAGGAATGGGAAGGAAGTTGACGTCGCGAGGGAACTGATGCTGCTGTGCTTGTAGCTGTGGTGGTGACCGTCGGAAGTCATCTCTGGTCAAAGAGGCAGCGGGGTCATCTGCCAAGACTGAAGAAAGCCATGAGGTCCAGGAATTAGAGCTGCGAGGGAGGGAGAGGGGCAGGTTGGAGGTAGGAGTAGTCAGGGGGCTGTACTGGATTTTTGGGCAGCAATTAGGGATGCGCCTAAGGGTCTCGGTTGTACCGAGGGAAGCCCACCTAAGAGATGATGGTTTCCTCAAGCCCCCACCTGCTGTCTGGGCGCAGGTTGGCATAAACAGACTGCGGTCTAACCAATGTGGGCATCCAGGGTTTTCCGAGGGAGAGTGGCCTGGGAATAGAGGGAGTATGTGATTGGTTGTGGAATATTGGCTGAGTATGGAGAAAGAGGGACGCCCCAGAGCTGGTCGGTGTACGTTTCTCACTGCCATCAAGTTGATTGTGAGTTAACAGCAACATGGCGTAGGGCTCCCAAGGCTTCGTAACCTCCCCCGGAGCAGATACTTTCTTCTTTCTCCCCAGGAGTGGCTGGTGGGTTTGAACTGCCGGCCATGTGGTTAGCAATCCAATGTCCAGTGGAGTTCTTCTCAGGGCAGCTTGGTTTATGTTTCC
>NW_022111300.1:54878593-54900886 GCF_000313985.2 Echinops telfairi
CCCCCGCACACACGCAAACACACCAGATATGAAAGTTTTAATATCAGATTTTGCAATAAGTTATCAGGGCGGAGTGAGGGTGAGGGGCAGAAGGAGGTTACCTCAATTCTAGTAAATCGTAGCCATTTCTATCTTATTTTTTGGCTGGGAATCCAGGTGTAGCTGAAAGACAAGAGGGAAAAGGCCTTGGGTTTTGAATTGGCATCGTAACGGATTAACTCGGCTAATCTCCCCCAAAATAATAATTTAACAAGATCCCAGGTTTTGTTCTTGTAACAACATTGCCTGTTCCTGATAGCACCTTTGGAAAAGGGCATTTGCAGAGCCCTATGGGCCTCCTGCTGCCGCTGCCTTTCTCTCTGGCCCACTTCCCTCCCTATTCTTTGTGCCTCCTTGAAACCGTGCTTTGCATATAATTTTGTTTCCTGTGTTTTTGCACGTAGCAAGCGAACAATATGACCTTTTCTCCCAGGTTATTTATAACTGTATAAATCGTCAATTTCAGCGGTTCCCTAGCATGCCGCTCTGCTGCTGGGCCAGAGTTCAGTTTGCCGCTCCCCTACGGTCAGCCACGAGGCTCTTGCCGAATTTAAAAAATATATTTATTTAGAAAGTACATTGATTTGTATTGCTAGTAATGACGGAACAAGAGTGTTCTCCTGTTCTCTGTGGTGCATGGAAGGAGTGTTGTTGGACCAAAGAGCGAACGCTTTGAGTGTCTTCGTATCCACAGAATTTGTTTCTCAGAAATCCATACGGCTGTTTTTGAAGTGTGAACACCATCACGGTTTTCATTTGCGTGTATTTGGTTCTCAGTAGGATCGGTATCTTTCTAATAAACAATCTTGAGCCCATTGGTTGGCCATATGGGAAAAGTGGTGATGAGTTCCTTCCTGCCTCACCCATGAATCATTACTAGGTCAGTTAAGGCCCACTAAATGTGAAAAGCAAAATGTCAGTACTTCCCGAAAGAACGTGGGGACAATCATGATCGCAGCATTGGTCTGTGGAGTGTCTTAGTTAACTAGTCTGCTAGCGGGTGACTTTTAACAAACAGATGCCCGACTCTCTAAGACTTAAGGAGGCTGGAAGTCTGAATTTAGGGTTCCAGCTCTAGGGGAAGGAAGGCCCTCTTTTGGCTCCGGCGGAAGGTCCCTGACTGCTTTCAATGTCTTTGGTCCCAGCCTTCCTTGAAGGTCTCTGGGCATATTGGTGTCAGTCTTCCCCTGGGTCTAGGAGGTTCTCAACATGTAGACCCCAGATCCAGTAGATACACACTCTGACCTCAGCTCTTCTTTCTTGGTGGTACTAGGTCTCTTGTAAGATAAAAGTTGATACAGGGCACGCTCCAGGAAAAGTCCCTTTCGGTGGGGTCAGGACTGTGGCCTGAGTCAGGGTGTTACATCCTATGCTAGCCTCCTCACCACTGACCATCAGATTAGATCATTGTGCAACTATGAAACCACCGAAGGCCGTGGTTCAGCCAAGTTGACAGACATACCATGACAGTGGAGGTGGGGGAAGTCCTGGTGGTCTATCAGTCAGTCAGTCAGTGAAAACCCTGGTTAGGATCACAACAATCCGATTCTGTGACTGGGCTTGTAAGGAGCCAACTTGAGGGCAGCTAACAACGGCAATGGGATTTTCTTAAGACCCTTTCCAACGGCAAGACTATTGTTACTATTTCTTTATGTTTCCTCCCTAATATGTCTAGGGTGTCTTTTGGCTTCTCCTCTTGCTTTTATAGTTGGTCCTTCTGGAATTTATTCTGATGTAAGGTATGTACGCCCCTCTCCTTATTTACGGACAGGGCTAGGTTACAAAGACCAGAACCTGATCGAGAAATGGAGGATGGCCACGTCAGATCACAAAAGGAGGGGGACGATGTCTTTACATGACTGCCAAATCAGACATTACACGGCTGCTACGTCGCTGAGAGTCATGCCCCAGTAAGTCAACCGCTAACCATCATGGCCAGCACCTGGACATGTGCACTGCTAGACATGCGGCCTCAATGAGCAAACTAGTCGTGTGTTAGATTTCTTACTGTCGTGAGTGAGACAGCAGCTGTCTAGGGAGTGGATGAATTGCTAAGTCGAGTGAGGGCCCTACCTGCTCCAGCTGCTTATCCTGCTGGCTTGTTTCCATTGTTAAAGAAAGTGCTGAAAAGCAAGGGCATGAATTTGAGGACTAAGCTGTGCCTGGCCCAAGCCGTGGTATTTTCAGTGGCATCATCTTTGCGTGTGAGATTTGGACACCAAATAAGGAAGACCGAAGAAGAACCGATGCACGTGGATGGCGGGCCGGTGCAGAGTGTCGAAAGTGCCGTGGGCTGCAAAAAGGACAAACAAATCTGCCATGGGAGTACCCTGTTTCCCCGAAAATAAGACAGTGTCTTATATTAATTTTTGCTCCCAAAGATGTGCTAGGTCTTATTTTCCGGGGCTATCTTATTTTTCCATGAAGAAGAATACGGTACACATTTATTGTTGAACAACAAAAAAGGGAAATGTATTACCTGTATACGGTACGGTAGTAGTTGTCATCACAAACCAGCATAACCAGACAAACTGTGAATCCTACAGTATCAAGAATTTCTTGTTACTACCATTATTTCCATGTACAACAATCTATGGTACATTTACTCACACTTCATGTCTGCTCCGGATGTGCTGCGGCGCCTGCGGATACGGTCCAGAGTCCAGAGTTACGGTAGCTTCGGGGGACCTTATTATTGGGGAGGCCTTATGTTCGGAGAGGTCTTATGTTCAGGGGATGCCTTATATTTCAGCGAGAGGCAAAACTGTTAAGTAGGTCTTATTTTCGGGGAAACACGGTAGTACAGTCACCGTGCTCCTGAGAAGCAAGGATGGTGAGACTTCATCTTACCTTCTTGGGACATGCTGCCAGGAGAGAGCAGTTCCCTGGAGAAGGACATCATCCTGGTAAAAGGGAGGGCCAGCCAAAAGCGAAGGCCCTCAGCAAGATGGACTCAAGGTTTCAGCCAGTCACCCACTGCTGTTGTGACAGTTCCCACCCAGGGCCACCCCACCTAAGTCAGTAGAACTGGTTGCCCTATACCCAGCCTAACCAGGTCTTCAGTGGCCCAGTTTTCAGATGCCACCACCAGATCTTTCTCACCTGACCTCTGAGGGGACCAAAGCCCCAGCCTCCTGGTTCACAGCCGCGCATTGGCCATTCATCCCACTCAGCAGCTGCGCTTCTGTTTTCTTCTTGTCTAGTTCATTAGCTAATATGTGGGACAGGACAGGGTGTCACTTAGTGGCTAATGGCCTGTGTGGAGAGTGGTTTGCACTACGGGCTCTCATCCCCGTGCTGGCTTCAGGCATCCTTCATGACCCCCACCTCCCTGGACACGAGAATGGCAGGTGTCTCTCCTGTCCCTGGTAGATGGAGGGGTATCGGGTCTGTTGTGTGATCGGTAGCTATGACCATGTGGTTTTTCTTCCTTCGATCTGCGGTGAAATTCTAGTAATTGCTCTCCACATCCTGTATACTAGCTGCTGCATTCCCAGGGCATGCCTCGTCTCCCCGCTGCATGCTTCCTTACCGGCTCGCAGTGTCTGCTGGTATTTGACCAAGATTGGCTTGATTTTATTTCTATATTCTATAAATATATATATTTATCAAATATATATATTTCAAACTTTGAAATCTGTGTCCACGTGGCCTCAGGATATAACCATCGGCTGCCTTCTGGTTCCCTCGGTGCTCTGCAGAAGTTGAAAGAGTATCAGACTGATGCCTGCTTCCACCTGCCTCCCTTTTTCCCCAAGAATCCTAAGTCCTGGTGACTTCCTCAGTGCCTCTGACAGTTATGTGCTGCTCTGGGATTCCTGCCTCTTCTTGACGGGACCCTGGTGGCATAGCGGGTTATGCGTTCGACTGCTCACCGCAAGGTCAGCACTTCGAAACCACCAGCCACTCTGAGTGCTAGAGAAAGACAAGGCTTTCTACTCATGTAAAGATTGAGAGAAACCAACCCACAGGGGCACTTCTGCTCAGTAGGGTCGCCACGAGCCGAGCGGGAATCAGTTCCGTGGCAGTGAGCCAGACCCCCTCTGCTGCCGATGGAGGTGAGAGAGTGCTGTGACGCTATCCTCAGGGTCAGTCAGAGCATGCCTGTATTTCAGCTGCTCGCGAATTTGGGATTCCCGTTTCTAATTTTGCTTATTTGCGTTTTCTGATTTTTGCTTGATCCTGGTTGGCCGTCGTCCCTGTTATGTTTTTGTTGTCGATGCGAGGCCAAACCTGTTCATCCTGTTCATGCCACCGCTCTGTCTTCCTGACTTGCCGATTGGTGCCTTCACCTCACCTTTTCTTCCTTTTCTTGTTGTGGGGTCCTTCCTAACGTTTCCCAGTGGGTGCCTGTTTTGTTTAATTCCTTTACTACTGAGCTCTGTAAACTTTGAACGCTTTGATTTTTTTCCCCCGTGAGTCTTCCTTACGTGGGGGACAGAGTCTCCATTTCCGAGTGTACAGAATTCCATCTAGCCACTAGATAAGATAACGATGTGAGGTCTTCTGTAAATTTCTTGTTTATTTCCCTTCCTTGTCATGGAAGGGGCATTTTTAGTGCTGGTCTTCTAGGCGTGCAAGCAGGTTGGGCAGTTTCGTCTCCAACGGGCCTGTACCTTTTGTCATGGGCCTGTTCCTTCTTACTCTGTCCAGCCAGTTTTCCTTGAATGTACTTCCGTCTTGTGTCATCCCAATTACTCCCGCATGATTGTGTGGCTAGCCTGGGCATTTCCCCATTCTTTTCTGCTGAAGGACATTTTCTTCTATAACAGCCGAGTGAGGAAACCACCCTGAAGCAGGGACTCTTGTGCCGCGGACATTTTGCTTTGGGTGGAAACAAACAACCGTGCATGCTTTCATTTCCACCGAAGGACTGCTGACCACTGCTCCACCCTTCATTATCCATCGCATGAATGGGGCATCCTGGTGAATTACACAGTCTATATCCTTCTGCACAGGGCCTGGGATTTCCCGCTTGGCCCACCTTGGGAGTAGAATGAGAAGTTAATCACATCTGCGAAGCAATCTTTGTGCCAAGATGAGGGCATGGCCTGGGGGGCCACATCTGACCTCCTCTGGCTCCAGTAGGGACAAGGAGAATCCACCTCCACGCTGGCTTGCCACAAGACCATGGTCAGACAGGCCTGCTCCTGCATTCTCCTTTGTCTCACCTGGAACCGACTGCCCCACCCACGGCATGCTGTGTCTCTCCTGGGTCTAGTCACCCGTTGCAGGGGCAGGGGCCACATGGAGCTCACAGACACTACTCACGACTGAGTGTGGGCTTTGTAAGGGAAGCCAGCAGGTTGCACAATGGGCAGGATTGAGTCCCTTTGTCTGCTGGGCTGCTTCTGGGGCACACCTGCAGGCATAGCACTCTGACCCTTGGTTTCTCACCCACGTGAGCCCCTAATCCCTGCCTCTGTGGCCTGGTAGCCCACCCTCTGCACCTTATTTGCATGTCCCCATCCAGTCACAGTATGGCATTTGCAAAGGCCAAGGAGGGGGGAACCATACCAAACTATATCACTTCACCACAAAAGTCGCACTACAGTTTTTGGGCATGTTTCCTTAGTGTGTTAAGAGTGGTTTGGCTTGCACATAATTGTACAGGAGAGAAGGGAAGAAGGAGGAAATGAAAGAAAGAAAAAATTAGTAACTTGCATTTATTTCGTCTTTACAAATCATGCAGCTCTGTTTTTGCAGAAACAGCTCTGCTGTGTGATAAGTCTGCTTGACAGAAAATACTGCCTTTCTGTGTTTTTGGTGAAGGTTTATGCAGGAGTCAAGTTTCCATTGAGCAGCCTCTTCACAGATTGCTGGGTGACCCTGGCGACATGCTTTGCCGCGTATGGGCTGGCCTGCGATTTCTCCTCTGGGTGTTGCCATTTCTAGAAGCGACTTGTAAAAAGACACTTGATCTGTGTGTGCGGCTGAACCGCGCCGTGGATAGAAACTGGACAAGGCTTGGACTCGAGTTGGGCGTGTTGGGAAGCCCGTCTATATATTGAGGACACATCTGTGGGTGACCAGGGTGGACAGGGAGCTGCCAAGCGTGGTGGAGGGTGGCTGGTGAGACGACACGGCAGTCTGAACAGGTGTTTCCTCAGACATTGCCTTCACTCCCGTGCCTGTTTATTGGTGTGGCAGATACATCGGGACGGAAACGACATCCCGTCTCATGTTGTACTCGTCATTGCCACCTTCCCTTTCTTCTCTCCCTCCTTTCTCCACCTCCCTTTCTTAGAGGCTCGGAGCCAAGAAACACCTCTGAAACAAATGCACTGCCCCAGAAAAGCCCCCCTCACCCCCCCAACTCAAATCACCATCAAAAGTTTAAGAAAGATGGGGACAGGCAAAACTTGTCGCCATGGGGTTCGTCACTAATCACAACAACCCTCCAGGGCAGAACCAAGCTGTCCTATGCAGGGTTCGTCTTTCCCTGATATAGCTGTCTCCCTGGTGAGCAGCCGGTAGCTTTGAACGGCCAACCTTTTGCTCAGGAGTCATGTATTCTACATGCACCACCAGGGCTGTTTAGTTATGGCACGTAGTATATGCTAAGATTTGGGGGCCAAACCCCACTCTCTGGCATTGAGTCGATTTTGAGCAGCAACCAAAGAAAGCAACCTTCAGGTACTAGAGCCAGATGTGCGCAGGAACCACAGATACCACCTTTAGTGGGACGGATATCGGTGGCCATGTAAACTCTTCTGACTGGCTTCTTTTGTGGATGCTTTGCTCCATGTTAACAGCCTCTGTTTGAACTCTCTTCTGAGCCCTGGGGCAGTCAGTCAGCACTGGGCTGCAACCACCAGGTCAGTGGTTCAAACCCACCAGCTGCTCTGAGGGAGAAAGACCAGCCTGTCTGCTCCTGAAAAGATTTACAGCCTAGGTTCCCATATTTACTTGCCTACTGCCCCCCACCCCTCTTAAATAAACAAATGACTCAGCCCTCCCACCCACCCTCCCAATTAAAAACGTAGGTGCTCTAGCCCGTGACCAGGATAAGGAGTTGGTATGGGCCTTCGTGGTCCGCCCCACTCTGGGAAACACCGATTGACGGCCTGGGAGAACCTGTGTTGGGTCTCTGGGAGGCAGAATCACTTGACAGCAGTGGGTTTTCCGCAGGTAATTGGAGTTGTGCCTTCAAAGTGTGGCCCATGGATCCTTCTGGGAAACCCACGAGGTCAAAACTTCTTTTGTCATCAGGCTGAAAGAAACTCATCTTTCCCCCTGTGTCGACATCTTCATCGACAGAAAATTGCCAGTTCACAAAAACCCAAACCAAACACACCGCCATCGAGGCAGTTCCAACTCGTAGCGACCCTGTCAGACAGGGTAGAGCTTCCCTCTGTGGGTTTCCAAGATGGTAACTCTTTACAGGAGTGGAAAGCCTCATCTTTCTCCCATGGAGCAGCTGGTGGTTTCAAACTGCTTACCTTACAGTTAGCAGCCCACTGTGGAACCATTGTTTGACCATGGCTCATCAAATTGCTGGCACCTGACCAGCTCCAGACTGCGGCACCAAGCTAGTAGGAACCACGTGTTCTTTGCTTGCAAGCACCCGTCATGAGAAGGCGGACGGCACCAGATGTGTTGAAGAAGGAAGGTTGCCGGTGAGCAGTGGGACGTACTGCTTACTTATGTTGCCACCATGCAGCAGCTTTTTAATATCTGTGTGATTGACAGAAGTCGGTAGAAGGTGCTGAGGCAGATGGATGCCCTAGGGGGGAGCACCAGTGTCGTCGTTTGAATTGCTGAGGTGAACTCTCGACTTTTCAAACAGTACCACAATTCCTAGAGAGAACAGGCAGGAAACCAAGGTGGTTTTCAGCCTGGGCTTTCAGTCAATGGCTTCCGTGGAAATAGCCAAAGGAGTTGCCACAATCGGTGAATTTCAGGCTGAATTTGAGGCTCCGAAGGGAACATCAGAATCGTGGGATGCTTGTGTGCAGCACGGTGACCTTCACTGTGGCTTACGGTGGGATCGGTGGGTGCCAGCAAACACCGCTCGGGATCTTGTCTAAGGAAGTCTGTAGCGTGTGGCGTTGCAGAAGCGTGCTTGAGTGTGATTCTCTGGGTACTCAGGATGGGCCTGTGGATTGGAAGGTATTCAGGCTTAAAGTAGTCTTGATCTGATTTCAGATGCCATAGCACAGTGAACCATGGATCACTGACTACTCGTTGAGTTTTGGCATAGTATCAGAGGAGATTATCCACAGCAACATGGCAAGGCTATGAGAATAGTCCTTCTTTTCCTATCCGAGCATTTGCCGGAGGTGGATTTTCTTTATATCCTTCGATCAAAACAGCATAAGGTAACCACAGAAGCAAATGGGACCAACCAGTTATTTTTCTTTTCAGTGAGACAAGAGTTCCCTACATGAAAACCCCAAATGGTCCACCTCTCATCGAATTTTTGTTTTGGAAATAATAGTTATTTTTGCTAGCATAATGAGTTGACTGTCATTATCTTAAAATAGGTTTATAAAGAAATGTTTCTGTGTTGATTTCCACTAAGTGTTGTGTTAATTTCCACTAAGGTAAATTTTGGTACATGTAACCAACCCACCTAGGCAAACGTAAAGGGTCTTCAGTAGGGTGATGGCCCTGTGACTAAAGGGCTTGCTGGTTTAAGTAGTAGTGGCACTGTGGGTTAGGAATTGGGAGGCTAACTTCCAGGTCCATAGTTCAAGCCCACTAACCGCTCTGAGTGAGAAAGATGTGGGTGTTGGTTCCTATACAGAGGTAACAGTCTTGGGAAACCATCTGTAGGGTCACTCTGAGTTGGAATCCACTCAGTGGCAGTGAGTTTGAGTTTTTGTTGTGTTTTAGCTTTAAATGTAAGCAAGGCAGCTTGGTCTAGAGTAGGCCTATGGGGGTTGAACTGGGCAGCCAGGGTCTGCTACTTCCTAGTGGCAAATCCCTCAACAATGTCTGAGGACATTCCGATCTTTCTGAGACTCAGCTTCCATGTGTGCAAAAGTAGGACTAAGCAAGCTCCTTGGGGGGGGACCAGCTTTTAGAGCAGAATGGGCCCAAGGAGGGCAGTTGTGTAATTAAGGGGTAAATGAAAAGAGACATCGGACAAGACGAAGCATGCAAGGGCTCACTTCCTTCATGTTGAACGGAACGAGACCCTAATGTAGTCTCTCACAGGCTTATATAATCTCGGGCATGCAAGCCATGGTAAGCACATATGTAACAGGAAGGAATTGTACAAGAGGCACACATGTAACAGGAGGGGGGGGGCAAGCTAGGGGTTTACATGCAATAGGAAGGGCAGGCACTAGAGACATACATGTGACAGGAAGGCACATACATAACAAGATGGGCGGATTCCAGAGTCAAGGTGGCAGCCTAACCTTGGTCATCTCTGAGCTGGCTTAACTGTAGGTGTCTTGGAGCCTTTCTACAGGGGAATAATCTGTGATCCTTATCAGAAGGGAGTGGGCTGTACTTAGGGTGAGATGTTCTGATGGCTTTTGATGGCAGATAACCTTTAGGCAGATAGCTTTTAACCTTCAAGTGTGTAGTGAGCAACCATGGAACGACCATGTGTTTGCAAAGAGCACCTTAACTTTGGCCTTATGATGGGGGAATATTGAGGATGACTTTTACTTTGGCGAATGTGACTGGAACACATCTCCAACTTCCAAACGTGAAGGTGCCCCCTCCATCCACCCATTCTAGTGTTTTCGTGAGGCGTGGTATCTGAGAGACATGACTACCTCAGAGCATCGCTTGTGAGCCAAGGGTGTGCGATTAACTGAAGGCTCTCTCCTCCGCCCAGCTGGACACAGTATTCTTGTCAAAACCCATTTTTCCTTGGACCTTCTACATGGATTTTCAAGGCTGTGTGTAAAGTTAAAATCTTGCCATTCGAAAGGCAGTAGAGCCAACCCAGAGCGTTCACTGAGGCCCGAGACAGATGGCAGCCCTATAAAAAGATGGTGTGTATTTTTGGAAGTGCAAACAGCAAAACATACTCTTAAAAATTCCAGAGTGATCTTTGCCTAGAAAACGCAGGGAAGCGATAAAGGACCATACGGCCCAATGGAACGTTTCCTAGTTCATATGTCTGGGATGTCTTTCTTCTCACGGTGGACCTGTGTGAGCCCCTACTCCACAACGAGGCTGCCTTGGTCTTCTGCGCCTCGCAAGCCTTTGTGCTTTGGTGGGGGCAGCCTGGCCACTTCTCTATCTATGGCTCGTCTCATGGGAAATATTTGCACCTCTGTCTCCAGCACACTTCCATGTTACACAGACTCCGGCTCTGACAGGATGTACTGTGTTTGTATTGTGTTAGAGTGGCACCATCATTGAGAAAAGGAACGGCTTACCGAGTAGATAGTCGCTGGATGTTTTGTGTGGCACAAACCATCCATGTGCCAGCTGTTGATGGCAGGATTGGAGGTTAGAGTCCCCCAGAGGTACCTTGGAAGAAAGTTCAGACAAGTCTTTTCCCACAAACAGAACAACCAGCCACTGAAAATCCTACAGAGGCCAGTTCTACCCTGACACCACACACACCACACACACACACACACACACACACACACACACACACACACACGGGTTGGGGTTCCAAGAGTCGGAGATGAGCACCAAGTACTAGTCTGTGGCTGTAGATCTCTGGCTTGCTGTGTCCTGTGTGCATGTGACAGTGGGCCGCAGAACCATTTGAGCCCCAAACCTCTTGACCTTGCCTGATGTAAATGTGCACGCTGGCCACCTGAGATGTGGTAACGGGTACTGCTGTCAGGGTGGCTGTGGACACTGGCATCGAATGCCTAGCCTCATTTCGTGCGATGCATCTGCGTGTTCAGAACACAGTGGGCAAGGTCCTCACACCCTTCAGGCGGGCCCAGGCAGGGCACTCCCTTTGATTCCAGCTCTTCCCACCCTCATCATCAAGACCCTAGCAAGGGGCGCTGTCGGGTAGATGTTGGGCTACTAACCTTTGGGTCCACAGTTCAGACCCTCCAGCCGCTCCAAAGGAGAAAGAGGAGGCCGTCTGCTCCCATAAAGAAGGCTCTAGCAGGGGACAGATCCTAGCTCTAGGAAACTATCCTATAGGTCGCTGTGAGTCAGAATCAGCTAGTGGCTGTGGGTTTGGGGGTGGGTCCTTGCTGTTATTCCACGGGTCTGCTGATTTCATTCATTGACCTGTCACTGTGAGCCGGAGTTCTCCTTCACCTGGGTCAGGAGTCACTCAGCACATCTTCCACGAGTGCCTCTGTTCAGAGGTACTTGCTAAAAACCCAAAGCCAAGCCTTCTTATCCTAGGCCTGCTGACAACCAAGGCTTCTAACTCCCGGTGTGAGTTGATGCCCCTCCTTTGTGAGACACACGACACTCTTTACTGATAAGCCAGACAGCGGACTCTTCACTCAGGGAGGGTTGTGCACCTGCAGGTTGCCACCTTCCACCTGTGAAGACAGACACACGGGACTTCTCCCAGGCCTTCAGCTTCTGCCCCACGAGCAGTAGGTGGCACCTCAAGGGCTTGTCTTAGCTGCACAAAAGACCAGCCTCAGACCCTGTTCCTACACTGGGGTATTGAGGCTAGGCATTCGATGCCAGAGTTCAAGTGTTGTTAGGTGTGATGTCGCTGCCTGTCTAAGACACCTGTCCTTGCCTCTGGGACATAAAGATTGTCTGTTACTCTTCATATATAGGTAGATCTTTCTACCTGGGATCAGTCTTTGCTGATGGTGTGCGTCAGCAGCGGCAGCTACATCTTTTTTCCCCCCACAGGTGTGCAACCATGGTCTTGGGACGGGCTTATCTGTTCAGTCAGGCTCTGCCCGAGTCGCATGTCTGCCCCTCTGTCACACGCAAGGTTCCAGCTAGTTACACACACACTGCTCCGAGGGGTCCTGCGGCTTCTTTATTTGCCAGATTTCTGTGAGTTTTTCCATGGTCTCTCAGGGAGCTTCAAAAAACTCACGGGAAAAGTCCCATGAGTTTTCCATTTTTTTCCATTAACCTCCTGACGCTTCCTTGTGTGTACTTCTAAAGTAATATTCACCAGGAGCCCTGGGAGCACTGCGGGTTAAGCGTTGGGCTGCTAACTGAAAGCTCAGTAGTTCAAACCCTCCAGCCACTCCCTGGGAAAAGGCTAGACCGTGTGCTTCTGTGGAGATTGATGGCCTCGGAGCCCAGGGAGCAGTTAACGGCTGCTCTTCCAGGGTCCTGTGAGGCAGAATCAGCTTCATGGCAGCAGGTTTATTATGATCCTTGGACTTGGTGGCTGTGGGCTCCTTTTTGGGGGGTTGCTCTGTTAGTCTAGAATAGCGTTTAGGAGTTGGGGAATTTCCCACGACACTTTTGAATCGTTTTGAAAACTCAGCGCTGTTGTGAAGGCATTCAAAACATGGAGCACGCAGCCTGTCGTGAAGAGGAAGTGAAATCTTGCACGAGGTTAAACAGGGTGGCGTCTTCATCAAGCATTCGTTTATAGGGCCGTTTGGGTTTTTTCCCATACTGAAATGACTTGCAGGAAATCTTTACTGAACCGAAAGATTATTTCCTGAGTGGAACAGGGTACAAAAAGGTTTACCAAGGGAAATGACAAAAAAAGAGGAAGGGGGGAGTAATGAGAATGCTAGTTTATTAATACTATTAATAACGTGGTTGTGGAAGCACGCTTTCATCATCCAAATAGATCGCAACGAGACGCTTGGTTGTTTCGGTGCACGACTGAGATGAACGCGGCCGGCTACCTGGAAAGCGCCCCCCTCTCCTCTCCTAGGCATTGGGAAAGGGACTTGGGATGTAAAGGTGAATGACCTTTCTCTCACGGGATTCACCAGCTGTGGTTAAGGGTCTTCAAGTCGGTTTCAACTCAAGGTCTCTTTCCACCAATATAGTCCCATGGATTTCTGTGTTTTTCGTCTGACGAGGACTCTGTGTATGGTTGATGTTGATGTTGTTGAAAACAATAGGTGTATGTCCCAAAGAAGTCATTCCTTGGTCTTCTATAAAGTGACCTCCAGCTTGGTGTTTGTCACCAGGGACACTAACGATCCCTTTCTCTTTGTTTCCAACGTTCCTGCTCTGGTCACCAGTAATGACCAGCGCATCTCTATTGCATGTTCCATCAGTTTGAAGTCGCAGACGTTGGTATTAGTCTTCAGTTTCTTTAGCTTGACACTAGCAGATGGCGTGCAAAGTTGAATAACCGTTGCAGTAACGGGCCTTCTTTGCAGACATATGGATCTCACCCTTTCTCTACAGCACCGCATTTCAGAACAGACATGGAAGTGTTCTTTCTGAGGATGTGCGTGCTGCCATTCGTCATGTGTTTGTCAGGCCAGGCAGAGTAGTCCACGCCATTATCTAATTCAAAGGAGTGATACCAATCCCTTTCAGCTCAGTCATACCAGGGCATGGATCTTCAAGCGCTCTAGTTCATCTCTGACGACGTCTACATTTCCCTGTTCGAGATTTCCACTGTTCCACTTACCTATCGATTTTGCCACCATTTCTTTTCATTTTGAGCCATCTCTCTTAAGCAAATGAAGCTTCTGGAAGCTTTGCTCCCTCCACTGTCAGTCATTAAGGTGGGTTTTGCTTTGAGGAGACAGCTCGCCCCCCAAGTTGCAGTCTGAGTGCCTTCCAACCCGCGGGGCTCACCTTCCCGCACTGCATCAGTCCGTGTTCGGCTGCTCTGCGGAAGCTCTCCACTGGCCAATCTACTTTGAAAACAGGTCGCCAGCACCTCCTTCCGGTTCTCTTCAGTCTGGGAGCACCATAGAAACCTGTTCCCCATGGGGACCCTCCTGGTACCTGGATTACTGATGGCAATGCTTCCAGCCTCACAGCAGCACACCAAGTCCCCAGAGCACCACAGATGAACAGGCAGGGGTGGGACAGCAGAGAGGAGTTTGCTCAGGCTTTCTCTATATAATTGATCAGTGGGCAGTGCCTTTCATTTCCATTGTACAGATGCATATGTGCTTTAAGATAGATTAAATTGTGGAGGAGGTGACTGCATTTGTGATTCTCTGAGCGCCGCTTGGTGGCCATGCCATGGCTGGCCATGAGTGTTTGCTGTCTGCTGGGGTGCAGAATTGCTGGCCGCGAGCATGGCATGGATGTGGGAGGGAGTGACCTGGCCGCTGATGGGCCCTGACATTGACGATAAAGCAAAAAGGAAGGATGGCAGGTTGGGGCTGTTCTGTAGGCATTATCAAGGATTTGCTGGATGGCAGTTACATATGAGGCATTGCTCATCTGGCGACAAGCCCCCACCACCCACTGAGCTGGTATCTTAAGACAACACTCAGCCATCATTGTTGGGGAGCCAGGGGCTAGAGTCATGATTACTATGAAATGGCTGTGGAAGTTCTTTTCAATGTGACGAATTTCTCTCTCTCTCCCTCCTCTCTGTAGAAAATGGCTCCGGAGGTTAAATGAAACCGGGCAGACTCGTCGATGCCGCATCGCAGCCCCTTCCGCGGTTCGGGGACGGATCCCAGCGAGGAATTGATCCTCCCCCCACCCCCGGCCCCGGTGACCGGTCAGAATGAAGAAGATCAGTCTGAAAACCTTCCGGAAATCCTTTAACTTGAACAAAAGCAAAGACGACGCTGATTTCATGGTGGTCCCGCAGCGCTCACTGGCCGGCGACTTCGGGAAGGAGGACTCGCTTTTTGGCAGCTGCTACGGGAAAGAGATGGCCAGCAGCGACCTGCAGGGCGACGACGAGAAGAGCGGCAAGGGCCGGGCCAAGAGCGAGAGCCTCATGGGCACCCTCAAGAGGCGGCTGTCGGCCAAGCAGAAGCCCCGGGGCAAGGGTGCTGGCACCTCGGGGGGCACAGCCGACGAGGACACCTTCTCCTCTGCCTCGGCACCCATTGTCTTCAAGGACGCGCGTGCACAGCGGCCCATGCGCTCCACATCGCTGCGCGCCCACCACTACAGCCCCACACCCTGGCCGCTGCGGCCCACCGCCTCGGAGGAGACCTGCGTCAAGGTGGAGGTGCGCGTGAAGGCGCTGGTGCATGCAGCGGGCCCTGGCCCCGCCCTGAACGGTGTGCGCAAGGATCTGCATGCGCCCCCCGAGCCCACAGGGCCCAACCCGACGGGCAGCCCGCACGCTGCCGACCTGCGCTTGCAGCTAGACGACCGCGTGCCCGTTGCGCTCGGCCTGATGTCTCAGGCCTACCTCCAGTACACTGTGCCTTTAGACGACGGGATGTACCCGCTCGAGAGCTCGCCGCCCTTCTGCCTGGACGGCTCCTCGCCCATGGAGGTCTCCGCCGTGCCCGCGCCCGGGGGAGGTGGCACGCTGCCGCCGCCCTCGCCAGACGCCGACTGCGGGGAGTCGGACCTGGGCGCCGGCCGGGGTGCCTTCACCGAGCCGCCTTTGAGTGGCCTACTGGTGGGCACCACAGGCATGCCGCTGCAGAGCCCCTGCGCCGGGCCCGAGGACGTGCCCCCACTCTCCCCCTTGCTACCTCCCATGCAGAGCCATCCGATCCAAAGGAACTTCAGTGGCCTGGCCGGGCCCGACGGCCACTTGCCGGACAGCGTGCGCTGCCACTTGAATTTCGACCCCAACTCCGCACCCGGGGTGGCCAGGGTCTACGACTCGGTGCAGAGCAGTGGGCCACTGGTGGTGACCAGCCTGACAGAGGAGCTCAAGAAGCTGGCCAAGCAGGGCTGGTACTGGGGGCCCATCACCCGCTGGGAGGCCGAGGGGAAGCTGGCCAGCGTGCCCGACGGCTCCTTCCTGGTCCGGGACAGCTCAGACGACAGGTACCTGCTCAGCTTGAGCTTCCGTTCCCACGGCAAGACCTTGCACACGAGGATCGAGCACTCCAACGGCAGGTTCAGCTTCTACGAGCAGCCCGACGTGGAAGGGCACACGTCCATCGTGGACCTCATCGAGCACTCCATCCGGGACTCGGAAAACGGCGCCTTCTGCTACTCCCGGTCGCGCCTGCCCGGCTCGGCCACCTACCCGGTGCGGCTGACCAACCCGGTGTCGCGGTTCATGCAGGTACGCTCGCTGCAGTACCTGTGCCGCTTCGTGATCCGCCAGTACACCCGCATAGACCTGATCCAGAAACTGCCTTTGCCAAACAAAATGAAGGACTATCTGCAGGAGAAGCACTACTGAAAGGCCAAGGGGTGGGGGGCGCGCACCCTGCACTTTGGGCGCGAGAGGACATGATCAAGAAACCGTTTACACACTTTTCCGTCACGCGCCGGGAACTTCTGCTGCCAGCACGATTTCGGTTTTGTGTGTCCGGAGCCCTGCCCCAGACCCGGGGTGGGGAAGTGTGTGCGTGTGTGTGCGCGCGCGCGTGTCGGGCCAGCTACCTTGGTTTTCTTTTCTGTTCTTTCAAAAGGGACGCCTGGAGGTTTGGGGAGCGCGCGTCGGCTTTCCTCCAAGTGCGGAATCATCACAATGTGAACCTTTGCATTCTCCCCAACCCGGCCCCGGCCTGCCCCCTTTGCTGCTATCCACTGTGATTTTTATGCATCAGAAGCACATTTCATGTGTGTCCAGCCCTGTGTAAGGTCGAAGGGAGCGAGCAGAGTGGAAACCGATGCCTCTACCAGCCTCCCTGTCCCTTCTTAGGAAGGTGGCATCGACAAAATTGGCCCCTATCCCCCAAGTCTGCCACCTTGCACCCTTAGAAAGAGTGGGTTAGAAATACGAGTCACCGAGAGGCGGGGGTGGGGGGCTGGGGAAGGCAGACTACACAATTTGTCTTTTCCAAAGCTCATTTCTAAGTCATTGTTTATTTTTAGGTTGTACTGATTTTGGGGGTGGGGGGCTGGTGAGAAGTGGGGTTTTGTTTTTTTCTGTTGCCTTCATGTCCATCTTGTGGCTTGTCTATCTTGAAAAAAAAAAAAATAATAATGGCCTTACATGAAAAATTCTTAAAGAAATGTATACCACCAATGTTGAAAAAGCGTTGCCTTTTCTGCGGTTAAAACTCTGGTACAAATTGGCATACAGATGAAAACCTGTGGAATGAGAGCTGTTATTAAAGACATGCTAGTTGATCAAGGTTTCCTGTGATAGCAAATTTGTGTGTGCTATGTGTGTGTGAGTGTGTTCTCTGTACTTTAGTGAAAACTCTTCTCCGAATCCTCTAGCCCCAGGCGACACTTTCTAGAGTAGAACTTGATCACACAAGTCATTTTCATAAAGGAACTGGATTCTGGTGCAGAATGGAAGCTTATAGGAAGTTCTCCAATGATGAGCTTAAAAAGCAAGGCTCCTCTCTTGAGTTGACCGGGTAGTATGCTTTTCTGTAGTCACCTTTAACAACGTGCTAGATTTGACCCCACCTAGCTGCAAGGTCCCTACCCCACCCCCATGGTTCTAGTTGAACATTTTTCAGTGTGGAGCTAGATCCGATGTATGAAAAATATTAAAACCACACCAGGTCTATAGGAATCTTGCTGCGTAACACACTGCCATTTTAAAAGTTTTTTTTGTTTTATAGCTAAATTCCAGGTAGTTTGGCATCATTTGTTCATCCTTTTCTAAGAACCAATTGAGGTTTGTGTAAGGGGGGTGGCGTGACTAGTGCCCCTGGTAAATACTGGGTTTGAAAACCTGAGGGTTTGTTCCTTGCACAACACTTCCTGGTAGCATTTGAGGCTATGTGGGTGTAGACAATGTTTCCAGTTATCTAGCTCTAAAGGGAAGTGTTTCCATTTCAGATGAAACATGTAATCTCAGCTGTTTCTTCCCTGTCTCTTGGCAGTTCCTATTCCCCCACCCCCATTTTTGAACCCAAAGACAAAGGATCTGAGGCCAAGTGGACATTCAAACATTTTTGCACCCCGCCCCCACCCCCAATCTTTGTTGCTTTCAGGGGCAGAACCGTGCAGTGCCATACCTACCAGGGTGAGGTGACTTCCAGGGGAAGATGTACTTGGTTTGAGTGGGTTCTTGATTGGACCTCATTTCAAAGGCTTTGCCCCTTTCAAACAATGGAATGTAGAGGGAGCTGTAATAATATAGAGGGTCCCTATAAGCTATTTGGATCAAGGACTATTACAGAGCTGTAAAACTTGTTATCAAATTTAGTGCATTTAAGATATTTGAGCTTTACATTTTTAATTTTTTTGCGAAACCATTTCAACAATAAAAAATGTGTCTAGGGTGAGTGAAGAGACCCTGGGTGTCTATATTAAATGGCAGGTATTTTCCAGAGAATCACTATATGAATAATAAGTGTTGACATGGCTTTCCCACAGTTCTAGAATTATCTAAATCTCCACTTTGTGAAGCCTTGGCACAACAAGCTCCCAGGGCCGCCCCCGGACTGCACTTTATCACACAAAGGGGCACAGCCCAATGGCAGCCTTTCCTTGAGGATGCCACGTGCCCAGCATGGAGTCTTCCATGTCCTGATGGTTCCTGCTTCCAGCTCAATAGTTTAAAGTTGATTTTTTTGTTTTTTATTTTGCAGGGCAGGTTTTGATAAACTGAGTAAGCCATTTTTAAAAAGCATTTTCCGTATCTCCAGAATAAAAACTATTTCATGTGCCCTGTTAGAATCTGATCTGAAATTGTTAGGATCTGATAATGTAGGCAGAAAAAGATAATAGCATTTGCCCAGAAATGAATTAAATTTAAGAAGTGGGGGGTGGGAGGGAGAGAGCATTGAAATATTGCCTGCTTTGGACTTTCTGCCAAGAGCCATTGGAGAGTACATCCTTCTTGGGCCACACCAGTCAGACAGTTAATGAACTCATTCCCAATGTGGTGCTTGGAACGGCTTCTCTTTGATGAGACACGTGATGTTGGCTGGTATTGATTTCATGGGCCTCATAGCCCAGGGGGCCGGATGTTCCCTACCCCTGTAGAGGGATTGTGGTGCACAGATGGTCACCTCGGGGAAGACCAGCTGCCCTGTAGCCTGCTGGAAGTGCCGTTTGAACAGAAAGAGAAGGGAGGCCATCTCCATCCTTCAGATTGGTCTAGAGCAGCAGTTCTCAACGTGTGAGTCTAGACCTCTTTGGAGGTGGAATGACCCTTTTACAGGGGTCTCCCAATTCATAACAGTAGCAAAATTACAGTGGTGAAGTATCAACGAAAATAATTTTATGGTTGGGGTTCACCACAACATGAGGAGCTGTATTAAAGTGTTGCGGCATTAGGAAGGTTGAGAACCACTGGTCTAGAGGCAATTTGATTGAGATTTGCAATTGGGTCAAATGGTGACTTAGATGACGTATGGACAGACTGCTTGTGATTTTAAATATGTGCTTTTAAAAACATCCGAACTCAAGGAAAGGAATGAGGAGGTAAACAGGGAAGCTCTACCAATCACTTTGCTATCAGAGATGGCCCGGAGCTGCATTCCTCAAATGTTTCCTCATAAGACACCGGAGATGAGAAGCTATTCTCAGGCTTACCGGAGCACTCTTAGGCATTTTAAACAAATAATTATACTCTAGGAAGTACTTGAAATTTTTTCTTCCTGACTCCCTCTCTCTAAGAGAAACTCTTCTCTTGCTCTTTGGTGCAATAATCTGAAATCCTGGACGATCAGAACTACTGATCACAGGAAATGATCCCAGAACAACCATCTTGCCTAAGGTGACCAGACTTTAACATTGGTAAAGCGGGACAAAAGCGGGAAACCACTGATAAAATTCATCTCCTGGCGAAATAGCCAAATGGCAGCCAAAAACCATATACCCTACCTAGCTTGTGCATTCTTTCCAAAAATTGGGACTTTTTAAAACGCCGCAGGAAGCGGGAAAAATTATTAAAAATCAGGACTGTCCCGCCAAAAGTGGGACGTCTGGTCACCTTAGTCTTGCCCCTTCAGAAGATGACACAAGACAAGGTTTCCACTGTCATTCCTGAGCCTGTATTCACGTAACAGGATACATTGGACCTTTGATTGCATGCGGCATATGTGGCACAGTGCTTTTAAAGTCGACCTCGTTTGTTGATCCCTTTAGGAATGCCCTTGTTCGTTATTTCACACCCCACACTGGAGGGTAAGAGAGAGCTGTGTGGGTCAAGGAGTACTTTCTCACTCAAACGTGAAATTCATAATTCAAACATGAAACCACACTACCAGCCACAGTGAGTTTTGTTAAGCAACCCCCAGTCCCATAAGGCAACTCAAAAACTCTAAAGGACACTATACTAGTACTCTCAGAAGTCAGTCACAACTCCGGTTTCTTTTGGTCACTTTTTGAATCCTCTAAAGAAGGTTTTTTTGTTTGTTTGTTTTTAAATGAACATCCTTTGTATTAGTCACTCAACCTGGCAGGTGCTGTTTCTGAAAAGAATTCCAAACCCTCCCTCCAGAGAGGGTGAGGCATTCTTACAGAATCTTGTACCGAGTACACATGTTGGGTTTAAGGCGTTTTCTAGCCCTGTCGGCGCTCCATGGAATGAACACTCCAGTCCCGGTTACAGTAGTTTACAGTTCTGTGTGTCTCATCAAGTGTGTGTCCTGTTTGTTCTCCGATCACCACAGAGTGAATGATCCAAAGTCCATTTATTTTAAATATGTGTTTTGGTTTGTAAACAAATGATAGTAATTTCTTGCACTCTTTTGGAAATTAATTGTATAAGAGTTTTATGTATCTGCTTCTAGATACAATGTAAATAAAAGTTCCCGTTCACAAAGTCCACCTTGTAGTCTATTTAATAAGCCCCATACAGAGCGGTTTCCAGGCTGTAGCTCTCTACTGGAGCAGACTGCCACGTCTCTCTCCTGTAGAGCACCTGCTCCGTTTGAACCACTGACAGGTCAGCAAACTGTCAAACACTCAAACCTGACATCGTCAGAGCTCAGGTTTTTATTGAGCTGGAGTCAGCTGGGGAATTTGTGTGTGTCCCAGAGACAGGTCAGAGCCTGGAGGAAGAGGAGGTGAGCAGCAGATTTTGGTGATATGGGGAATGGCGTTGATACAGTTTTGCCTTTGAATCGGTTCTGAATCATAGCGACCCTGTGTATGACAGAACAAAACACAGCCTTGTCCTGTGCCCTCCTCACAATTGTTCCTATGCTTGAGCCCATTGTTGTAACCATGGTGTCAGTCCATCTCTTTGAAGACCTTCCTATTTTTCACTGCCCCTCCATTTTACCAAGCATGATTTCCCTCTCCAGGGACTGGTCTCTCCTGACATGTCCAAGGTATGTAAGACAGTCTCACCCTCTTTGCTTCTGAGGAGCATTTTGCCTGGAAGTCTTCCAAGACTTATTTGTTGGTGATTTGGGCAGCCCATGGTACTTTCAATGTTTATCACCAGCACAATTCAGATGCATCAATTTGCCTTCAGTATTCTGTATTTAATGTACAACTGTCTCATGCCTATGAGGCAGATGAAAATACCATGGCTTGGGCAAAGCCCACCGTAGTCCTCAAAGTAACATCCTTGCTTTTCAACACTTCAGTGAGGTCTTGGGTCATTGGGTCTCTTCACTGCTGTTCCATGAGCGTTGATTGTGGACCAAGCACGAGGAAATTCATAACAACTCCAATCCTTTCTCCGTCTATTGCTTCAGCTCTCAACCTGTGGGTCTTGACCCCTTTGGGAGTCAAACAACCCTTTCACAGGGGTCGCCGATTCATAACAGCAGCAAAATTATAGTTACAGAGTATCAGTGAAAATAATTTTATGGCTAGGGAGTCACCACCACATGAGGAACTGAATTAAAGGATCGCAGCATTAGGAAGGTTGAGAACCACTGGGCTGTTGTGGTGTGACCTGTTGGTCCAGTTGTGAGGATTTTGGTCCTCTGTATTACGTTGTAATCCACACTGAAGCCTGCAATCCTTGATCTTCAACAAGTACTTCCCGTCCTCCTTACTTTTAGCAATCAAGGTTATGTCATCTGCATACTGCAGGCTTTTCATCATGGGAGGTGCCAAGCAAATAAGGAATCTGTCAGTGCTGCTAGTAATTAGAAATCCTTTCATTGTGAAGGATAGAGTGAGTTGGGTCATCTAGTAATTGAAGAGGCTTAGGGAGCAGAAACCAGCCTGGTCATGGGTTCTCCCTCATTTGGATTACCCTCTACTCCTATCTTACTGTTGGGTGGAAGTAGAGCCAGGCCATCAAATGGTATCTGGAATGCCGTCACAATTGTCAGCATTTCCAGTTAAATCTCCTGCTTGTATATAAAGGTGTGTTAGTCTGGGTACTTTAGAGAAACAAATCCACAGAAGCTCATGAATAAGAGAGAGTGTTATATAAAGGTTAAGTGGGACAGACTGCTTGTGATTTTAAATATGTGCTTT
>NW_022111300.1:54901719-54938198 GCF_000313985.2 Echinops telfairi
GGGGTTGGTGTCCACTCTGGTAACAAGTGTGTGTCCTGGAAACCCTGAGGGGCAGTTCTCGTCTGTGCTCCAGGGTTACTCTGAGCTGGCTGGACTCCACAGCAGTGAGTGTTTTTGTGGGTTTTCTTTGTTCCAAACATTTTACAACTTTTCACAATAGTAGAATCCAAATCATGATGCCTCATCCCCATTTTCAGAGCCGGAATCAGTGAGCCCTACTGCCTTTAACGCCACACGTTGCTCGTGATGATGGCTTATCATGGAGGAGGGGGTTTTGAGAAGAGAATGGTCACTAGTCAGTCAAGGTCAGAAATGGATGTCACCGTCTAACAATGATCTGTGTATACTTGGTAACATGTTTACTCTCTCTGCACATCTATGCCCTCCTCTGATAATCTGTAAAGCCCCACAAGTCAAGTGCTTTGTCCAAGTACATATCCCCCGGCCAATGATCATTCTGGTAACATTAACCCAAGCCCGCTTCCACCGAATTGATTGGGAACCATAGAGACCTACACAGGGTTTCTGAAGTTTTTAATCCTTGTGACTATCAATCCAGCGCCTCACCCCCAGTGCTACCACGACTTTTTCATCATATAAAAAGAGTTCAATAAATAGTTATGATAGTTAATGGCTTCTCCTTGAACTTCAGAGCCAACGGAGAAAACAAAGCCCTGTTGATTCAAGAGTGATAACAGGCAACGTCGAACTTGGAATGAGCAAGTGAGCGCAGCTTTACAAAATCCGAGTCTTTGAATCAACAGAAGACCAGAGCTTGTTGGATGAAACCAAAGGCCTCTGTAAGGAGCCCTAGTAACATGGTGACTGCGCTGCTAACCGTCAGGTCAGCGGTTCAGAACCACCAGCTGCTCCCTGGAGATAGGTGGGGCTTTCTACTCCCTTACGCAGGGACAGTTTCTCAGAAACCCACAGGGGCAGTTGTACCACAGGGTCACTGTGAATTGGAATTGGCTTGATGGCATGAGTTTGGTGTTGGTTTGGTAAGGAGCTGACCTCACCTCAAACGGATGGTGAACAAGAACTGACCTGGTGGTTGGGAGGCTCACTTCTCTAGCTTTTTTTTTTTTTTTAAGAAAAAACAAACAAACTTAGACACAGGTCCTTTTTATTAACAATATGTTTCTAAAATCTTTTGACATTACAAGCCATTTTTACAGTTAAATTACACACTAAAGACATAACATTATTTGGCTTAGGGATCAGAAAGATGAGTAACTTACATCCTTCATATCAGAAACTGCACTTCAACATTTGAGAAAACCTTTTATACTTTCTAGATTCAACATCTCCGAGGTGTTCATTTTCCAGGAAAGTGAAATTAAGATGAATTAAAGGAAGTTATTGGCATATGGTTTATTGGAAAGGTGATGCTTTTGGCAAGGCTAAGCTTCCAAAACTCAAAAAACCAAAGATAAAATACCCTGGATTCTCAATTATTAATCCCAAACTATGTTTGTTATCTTCAGTCATTCCCTCTCCATGAATTAAGTTCTGCTTTAAATCTAAGTTACTCAAGCTTTTTAATTCCAAATCTGTGCCATGGGTATAGCCCAGACTCCTCTCCCTATGGGACCCGTGCCAAGTTTTCTACAGAGCCATGCATTCTCAGGTTGAATCTGTTCTCCAGCTCTCGTGTGCATTTGCTCTCTCATGACAGCACTCAGTGCTCCTTCTGCAAAGCCCACTCCCTTTCCCACCCCACTTGGCCACGCGGATGAACTGTATGGGGGCCTCGTATTAGTGAACTAGCTCCTTCGTGGATTAACACACTCGGAAGGGTGCCTTCAGTGAGCTCTTGCTATGCACCAAGACCGTGGAGAAATGACAGGCAGATAAATATTAAGAAGAAAGGAGGGTTCCTTAAGGGAGAGGGGAGGTCAGGGAACAGAAGACCATGTGTACCATCTTCGAATAGGAATGCATCTTTTCTCCCCAGTGGTAGACTCTACCTTTATGCTTTGGTGGGTAGGGCCCAAGAACAGGCACCATGAAGTCCCAGCCTCCTGACTCTCTGTCCCCTTTCTAGATGATTCGTTCTCTCATGATTTCGTCACGAGGGAGATGCCGTTGATCATCCTGCCCTGCGGCCATATATTCTAGTTTTGGGTCCAGCACAGAGTTCCCAGCCAAGACGACTAATGGCTTCCACTGGATTTCGCCCATTCCTGAGGCCAGCACCGTTGGCCAGGACAATGACATTCTCAGATGGCTCCAGCCTGGGTCACGTGGCTCCTCCTGCAGCCAGGTGGGAGGAGTCTGTGCCAACTTCTTCCCTCGGGGTGAGGAAGTGTTTCTGGGTGTTTCCGTGGAGCAGAGAGATATATGAATGCCTGAGGAAAGTGTGCTAAATAAAACCCCACATTATAAATATGGATAAAAACGTGGGCAGCTTCCCACTAATAGTTTCACATTAAGTATGAGCACTTGATATAAAACATATTTAAATATTGTGGTAGAGCTTTCACCTTATTTTTGTTTTTCCTGTGTAATTGAGTGATGGTATCACTTATTGTAAACAGCCACATTTCTCATCGAGTAGCGAATTCCCCCCAGCCAACTCATCTCTATTAGGCAGTAAGGTCTGCACACTGAAGAGATGAGGTAGAGCGTACCAGTGTCGCAAGAGCAGCACCATGGTTACCAGACTGGCTGCTAAGCAGAAAGGTGGGTGCATGGAACCCACCAGCCTCTGGGCAGCAGAAAGACCTGGCAAGAGGACAGCCTAGCAAGCCCATGGGTCACTTCTACAACACAAGGAGTCGCCTTGATTGGAGAGCTCCTAACAACAGTAGCGTGCTGGTGTTGGTCACGTCTGGAAAGATGATCTGGAACACCTGGAATCTTTTAAGGGCAATATGATAAACAACAACAATGACAACAACCAAAAGCTGATTGCTGAGGGTTCCAGGAATGGCCGACAGAAACTAATGGACGGATGTTGGGAAGTGCCCGTTCTCTGCTCGCTCTGACACATCGGATCTCCAGTTGGAGATTGTTATCAACTATGGCCATGTGTCATTCTGTTGACCACAGACACATTGCTTTGCTGAGGATGGAGGAAAATGCAAATGACTTGTCAGCCTAAAGCCTTTTCTCATTCAGGGGCATAATACTTAGTAAAGAGAAACCTAGGAAGGATAGAAGAACATAAGAAACAAAGATGAGGGAGGAGGAGGAGGAGGATGAGGAGGAGGAGAAACCATAATGAATGAATGAGTGATTCGATTTTTTCCAGCCAAGCACCCTTGGGTAGATTTGAACTGCCAAACTTTTGGTTAGTCACTGAGCATGTAACCATTTACTCCAGCTCCCAACCACCCTTCCCACTGCCATCTAGTCAATTCTAACTCACAGCCGCCCTGTCTAGGATTTCTGGGACTGTAAAACTTTATGGGAGCAGATTGCTTCTTGAATTTTAGGAGCAGGAAGATAGGAGAAAGGAGGTCGTTTGGTGCCATTGAGTCGGTTGGATCCCAAGGTCAGCAGTTCAAAACCCACAGGTGCTCCTCTGGAGACAGACAGGGCTTCCTACTCCCATGAAGAGGTCCAGTCTTGGAAACCCCCGGGGCAGTTGGACCCTGTCCTGGAGGGCTGCTGTGAGTTGGCATCTTGGCCACACCTGACTCAAGTGGCTACTGACCCAAACCCAGCCTTCTCTTCTCCCCAGAAATGCCACCTTTACGAGTTCTGTGTGACACACATCTAACGTGTGTCCTGTATCTAACAAAAGCATGTTTTTGAAAAGAAGAGTTGATTTTTTTTCCTGGTAAAGATTCAATTCCAAAACATTTCCCTTTATCCTGGAAATAGACAGAAGACAGAAAGAAATTTAAATTGCTGAGACCATTCCATTAAGGCTTAACCAGCGACAGACGTGCCTCCTTCCTTGGATGTAGTATTGTTTTTCTTAACAGAGACCCCAAATGAAACCATTTCAATGAAGGACAAAATAAAATGCAATAAAGATGATATGGCAGGAACCCAAACATCCATTCCCACCCCACCCCATAACTGGATCTGCATGTCCCCAAATAATTCACAAAGGGAATTTTTGTGACCTTGACAGTCTGGGATCAGGTCTCTCAGGGTAAGCAGGCATGGGGTAATTTCCACGAGGGACGGCCTCTTCAAAAGCAGCCAGGCGGGGAAGCTCCACTTCGATCCTTGTCCTTTGACTGTGTGGAAATACAAATGTGAGTCGCACATGGTTGTCTAATCCAAACTTGCTAGTTCTTTGTGCTTCTACTTGGTGAGGACAACGACGCAGTGCCATCTAGACACTAGGGTTATGCCTGCAGGCCCACACGGAGTTCCTCCTTTCTAATCCTAAGGACAGGTTTCCTAAGTAGCTAACGATAGCTGGTGGTTGGCTGATGATTGCTTGCGTGTATGTGTGTGTGTGTGTACACACTATATAATGGTGTGTATATAAAATATCTCCAAGGAAAGTCGAGTCACACAGATTAGAATTTAAAAACAATGGGTGGCATCCAGGAATTCAGCAAATGCCAGCCAGCAAGGGAAATACTCAAGGCAATTTGGACCGGACAATGATTTTGTTTCCTCCTCTCTCTCACGTGCTGAAATACCTGCACATTTCCATTGTGTAGGTCCCTTGGAGCCTCCCCAGCTGTCTTCATGGGCACGGCAGCAGAAAGACTCAGCGCAAGTTCTGCGTCCGATTCAAGCCACGGTTGAATGAACACGGGCTCTTCTCTCAGGAGCGAGATGACTGCCGCAAGCTTGTGACACGCATTGGAGACTGAGCTGCTCATCTTCACTGGGAGCTGGTGGACGCTTGGATTGTAGCTCCATTGTCTAAGTGGCAGCCAAGAGGGGTTCCCTCCCATAGGCACTGGCCAAGGAGGCTGTAGTAGGGTGGGGACACATTTTCTATTGTTTCCAGAGGAAGTTCAATGCAAAAGGTCTGAATGTTCAAATAACTGAATGCTCTTAGAAAAACTCTGGGTAAGAAGAAATAGAACGTATTTATTTTCCAGCATCCATTTCCATACTAGCCTTAGGGCAAAAATTCAATTTTAGTGCCATGATAAATTTGTTTCTATTCAGAACATTTAGTGGAAATGAATTTTCTGGGCTACAGAGGCTGGAATATATTTATATATTATATATTATGTATAATATATATAATAAGGTAGTCTGTTTGAATTTTACTGTGGATTTCTCAATTGAATTATATTACCCACTTAGCATTTAGGTAGATAAATGTATACAAGGTGCCTGGCAGACCTGTGGGTTGGGCATCTGACTGCTAACCACCAGGTTGGCAGGTCAAATCCACTAGTTTCTCTTCCTTCTTCAGGAGAAAGCCAAGGCTCTTTGCCCCCTTCCAGACTGAACAGAATCAGAAACCCTCTCTCGGGTTGCTAGGCATCAAAAATCTACTCAGTGGGGATTTCGTTTTTTGGAAGAAATATATATATATTCTGTTTAACTGGGAAATTTCTCAGCTAAATAGATTTTAGAGCAAATTCCCCAATTGCCTAGGTCTTTCATGATACTGAATTAGAAATTATTCATAACTCTCATGTTGGCAATTCATCTCAGACTTCTTAACTGTACTGTTCATTCCTAAACCGTCTGGTCTCCATAGAGATGCCCAACACCTGGAGAGCCAGGTTATAACATTTCTAGGATAGCCAGGGGGTGCGACTTGGTTATTTTCTTTAAAATGTTATCAAGATTAATACAAATTTTTAGCAGTGCAATATCAAGCATATGTGCAAATGTCTCACACATAAGATGAGTAGAAATTCTTGGTTTTCCTTTTCTTCCTTATCTGGAATCTTTCAAAACTGTAGGTTTTTAAAAAATGAAATCTAAAGTGCATCAACGTGTTGAATTCTTCATAGTTTGTGAAGAAGTCATGCAAATGGGAAGAAGGAAAAGAAGACAGATTGTTCATTATTATCCTCGGTGGCCACTCTGGACACTGTAGACACCGGGAAAATCCAGGCGACTCACCATCAGAGCCCTTCAGGTGACACTGTGCCGGTTGGACTGTTGTTCTGTAGAGAGGGAGGTGGGTGTGGCACAGAAGCAGAAATGGGTGATCCCCAGGGATCATAAGTAAAGAAGAAAGGGGGAATGTGTAGGTCATGCATTTCCAGGAAGAATTTTGGGAGCCTGGTATGCCCCCCTAGGTGCCTACAGCATCATTTGTTTCAGAAGACAGCTTCTGAGGGTGGCTTCCACACCGTCACCATCCAGTTTGGTGGTAGGGGTCTTTGTTGAGGCATGAGCAGTCACGTGCTTCATTCTTCACTAGGAGCCTGACCCCACTTAAGACCCTCCATGTGCAAAGACCCCAAGGCCTTGGTGTCATGGGACCCCACCACCTCCCCAGGGAAGGCTGCCTTCTTCTCCTACCCTGAGAACAAAACACATGCATGCACCTCACAAAATAAAGGGGAGCTCTTCCTTCAAACAAGAGAATCTGGAAGTCACTAATTTTAAGACCATCTCTCGCAATGTGTTGGAATTGTTCAGACAGCACCTGAAACAACACCAACTGCATCATGTTGGGGGGGGACAAAGGGAAGTTCCTCATGAATTTATGGTAGGAAAGACAACACCAAAGATAACCAAAGGCTGAAATGACAACGGCTGTATTACATATAACGGGACTTCAAAAGGTTTGTGGAAAATTCCATGAACTTTTAGTTCCATTTTGCCATGAGCTTTTAGAATCCCCTTTGTGTATATTGAACACACACACACACACACACACACACACGAATCACCGCCCCCTTCCCCAGTAAAACCAGATACTTTTTCCAGTGGGGGAGGGTTGAGGGTAGATAGAGTCCTGTCTAAACTCTCCCTGTGGTTGAGTTGCTGTTAGGTGCCTTCAAGCCGTTCCAACTCACATTGATCCCAGGAATGATGGAGCAAAGTGTCTCTCAGATCCCTGAGCCCCTCCGAAATGTTGGTATATCTGAGCCTATAATTGATCTATCTGGTCGAGGGTCTTCTTCGTTTTCACGGACTCTCCAGGACTGTGCTGCAGGAGTAAGACAGGGCTCTCTACTCCCATAAAGGGTTGCAGACCGACAAACTCAGGAGGCAGTTCTGCCTGTCCTATAGAGTCACTGTGTGTTCACAGGACTCGATAGCAGTGATTTTGGTTTTGGGTTTATCGAGTGGTGCTTCCACTGCTACCTGTAATAGAATCAGTTCAAACCCATCAGTGACCACAAGGGAGAAAGTTGAGGCACTCCACTTCAGAAAGAGTTTGTGCTGTTGTTGGGTGCCCTTGTGGCAGCCGCCCAGGCCTGGGCCATCCTCACTGTCCCTGTTCCCTTGGAGCTCATGGTTGCAGTCACTCTAACTCCTTGTCAACCCAACTCCTTGATGGTCTTCACCTTGTCCATTGACCTTGTACTTTATCCAGCATGAGAACCCCAAAACAATACCTAATAACATCTAAATGATTGCTCTCCTCTCTGCTACTCGTAGGCGCTCCATGTTTGCCTACTTTGTAGAAGTTTTTTGACACTCCCTCTGACTTTTAAGTAGGCTATATGTTAGTGCTTTCCTTATATTTTGTCTTTTTTCCTGTTTTTATTTTCTGTTGTAAATCTTCAGGAGTTAATACATTACAAGGGCACCTTGCTTATAATTATTAAAATACACTAGCTTGATTTGATTTTTAAAATCTGTTCTTTTTGTGTGCTTCTTGGTCAGTTTCTGGGAGGTACAGGACAGATTTAAGCGCCCCATGACTCACTGGGCCCCTCTGAGTCATCAGGAGACAAGGTGCCAGGTGATCAGAGATTAGTCAGGGAGTTAAGACAGAGAATCTAATCCTCCTGGTCCATTAATTGTCTGTACCGGGGGCTACATTTTCATTTGATTTTTCCTTTTCTGTGTTTCTCCTACTAGAATGGCAGTAACTATCTCTTATCCCGCTTCTTCCTCCCAGAATATAGCAGAGATGATGATTATTACAGACAAAATGCAACCACTATAGGTTGGCCCTCTACAGGAACACAAGGTGTTGCTTGTGTTCAGCTGCTCTGGGTGTCTGGTCTTTCTAGCTGGGCCTGTAGGGTAAGTCGCTACTGACTCAAGGCAGAAGCTTTGAACTTCTTTCCAGAGACTCCAGCAATGGAGCCCAAGGCTGAGGATCCCTGGTTTTGTTCCAGCGGGTTCTCCTGGAGCCAGGTAAATTCTTCCCTGGACCAACCTGTTCATGTTCGGGCTGATTAGTCATGGGCTTGGCTGCTGCCTTGGCATTATTCTTGAGTGGAACCACTAAGAATCCTCCCTCTCTCCCACACATTTATTGTCATGGAACTCCTGTGTCCTCGGCTGGTACCTGGTCATCATGGAGGCTCCTTCCACTCCCACATCTGCACCAGGTTGACGTTTTGTGCTGAGGTTCGGTGCTTCATGGACCCCAAGTGACTGCCACCACAGATAGTTGCAAGTAACAGAAATGTTGACGTGGCATAAACAGCTAGGGGGGTTATTTATGTGTTTATTCATGCCGAAAAAGGCCTGCTTATTCTTCACGTGTCAGGGAAACCGTTTTTGGGTCTGAAGGGTATTAAGCCCGATTTGCTTTTTACAATGGTATCTTATTGCGTCCCACCTCCCTCCCCATTTTTCTTTCTTTTCGGTCAAAGTTTGCACAGCAAAGTAACTTCCCATTTCACAATTTCTACACCAAAGCTCAGTGATGTAGGCTACATTTTCCCATAGTGTCAACTTGCTAATGATTCTGTTAGGTAGCTAGATTCAGGGACAAGGGGATTATCCCCCCCATGCCTGCACAGGCCCCCATAAAGGAAGTTGGGAAGAACTCAGTTGATCATTAGACACCTATGAAGACCCCAGACTGAGCATGCCCAAATTTAAGCCTCCAGCCAAGTGGGAGGTACACCTGGGGGCCCCAAACTAGCCCAGGCTCATGACCCCACCCAGGCTAGGGATTAACCTAGCCAATAGGGTCAACTAATACCATCAACCATGCCTCCCCAGACAGAGGCTTTCAGTATCCTGGTTTTGGGAAGGCCGCCCTCTTTTACCTTGCTCCTGGTCAGTGGCAGGTCACAGGGTGAGGGTCTCCCTCCCCTGCCCACTTTAGACCTACTCAGGGCCCACCGCCTCTGGGCCCACATGCTCTTAGCCTCTAGGATTCCCAAGCTTCTAACCTCCCATGACCCCCACCCCCGCCCCACCCATTTCCACACTCGTGGGTGCTCTCTTCCACGTGGTTGTTTGTACCCAGTTGTGAAGCCCAGAGCAGCCTCCATGCGGCTGGACATGCCTCTCAGAGATCGCGTGTGCACTTTTGAGACTGTACAACCTGAAATCTGCCCTGTCCTTCATAAAAACCCACTTGGATGACAAAACGGGCTTCGGCATGGATTCTTTCACAGTGGGAAGACCAGAACCGAGGTATGACCCACTCGAGACACCTTACCATTCCCACTCATGTAGTTCCATGTCCAGCCCTCTAGCTCACCTTCCCCATTGCCTTCTTACCTTTTATCGATTAGAGCAACTGTTGTTGACTCACACACAACGGTCTTTGTTTTGTGAGCCAATCTGTTATTTACTAAGAGGTGACCCGAGAAGACAGTTTTGGGTCAAGGTGGAAGGGGTCTCTTTTTCTTGTCATGAGTCTGGAGCAGGGAGGTCATCATCGCCGCACCTAAAGCCGCTTCTCTGGCAACAGGCTCCTCTTTGTGTGTTCCACCGGGAAGCCTGTCTTGTTTTCCTGTCCCTTGTACTGAGCTGCCGAATGTCTCAGGGTTCTCTTCTCCTTCCAGGAACAAGGACGAGGGAAGATGAAGGGGTAAGGACAAGAGGCTATATCAAGACCTGGAACATTTCCAGAAACCCCGGCCAACTTCTGCTTCTATCCCACAGCCACCTTTAGCTGCCATAGAGTCTGCTAGCCATGGTTTCGTTGTTCTTAAAGCGGGGCGCTCGGTTATTACTGGAAGCAATGAGATTCACTTAAGGAGGATGAAATGGACAAGGGACTTTGCCTAAAGACGTCCAGGTCTGCCACACCCATCACACCCAGGCACATTGTGGTTCCCAAGGGTTCATCCATAGCCAGTACTTTCAATACCTATTGCCATTGGAAACATAAGCCTATATGATGAGATACTAAAAGTCGATATGTAATTTTATATGTTTCAAGGCCAATAAGAGCAGCTTTCTCACTCGTGCGCATTTGATGCAGAACTGAAATCAGCTTTTAAAAAAAGTAGAGAGACTGTATTTCCATTTTTAAGAGGACATGAAAGCTTGTGTGAGCGAGAAAGGAGAGTTGGGAGGGAGAAAATGCATTCGTTTGTCGGAGTCTGGGATGGGGCTGGCTGGGCCTGCAGCCGGCCCGTAACCCATCCTCCTTGCACATTCTTTTTCTTTTCCTTTTGTAGATTTTATTGAGTTGGGTGATGGTTGTGATAGTTATATAATCTGTTGTCAGTTTGAGAGGATTACAAGTCTAGCTTGTCAAGCATTGTATAGCCAATGAGGCCTCTGTGTGGGCATGGCCTTCCCCTGAGGATTCTGGGAATTCCTGTATCTCCTCCTTGGAGGTGGGAGGCATACTCTTTCTCTGCTCACTCTCTGAGAAACGCTCTACTGACAAGACACGTGGCACTACGCTGATAGACCCCCTACCCTGGGAACTGGAGAAGCCATGTGTTTTGTGAGTCTGAAGAGGACTTTATAGATTGGTATTGGACACATGGGCTAATTAATATCAGACTTATGGATTTTATCTGGACTGGGCTCAGATATTTTCTCAATATTCAACTGCTCTTGTATGTGAAGCTCTTTCTTATACATATGAGAGTCTCTGGATTTGTTTCTCTAGTCCACCCAGATGAACACAATGGTTTACAGAGCTGATCATCCATTTTCCACTCACTGCTCATAGGCATTTTGTCTCAACTCCACCACTGCAGTCCCCTCAGTGTACTATGGCTCCTCCCACTTCCTCCCTGCGCTTCCTGTTTCCATCCCTCCTTCTTTCCCAGACCCCCAACCTTGATGCTGATCCTGAGGTGTGCGCACCTCCCTCATCATTGTTCCCCCACCTATGATTGACTTGAAGCCGAGTGGGGTTGGGGGTTGGGGGGAGTTCATTTCTAGACCAGAAGGGTGACAGAGGGTCTTGTAGAGCTTTTACCGGTCTCTCTCTGACCAGAAGGCTGGCCTCCTTTATGTTTTTGAGTTTGGCTCCACGGTTCTCTCCCACTTTAGGCAGGAAGTACATGAGCATCCATCAACCCCTCTTTGGACAACCAACTCCTCAGTCCAGAGGAGCCTAAAGAAGCTTGGGGTCATCAGGGGGTCCCATCTCGGATGTCAGATAGCGTACATATGAACGCTCCCTGGTTGCATCACGGCAATAAATGTTTCCACAGCCTAGGTACCCAATGCCCTAGGGAGGCCAAATATACAGTCCAGCTGTGTCATCAGTCCCAGGTCCTTATCCAGGTCCTTAAATGAAGCAGACATCAAGCACACAGGCTCACGGCAGATCTGTCTGTTTCCAGCCGTGCCCTGGGCTTGATGCTTGTCTTCCCAGACCTTGCCTTTTCTGTCATTTGCAGGCAATCTTTGGGTTGCATGTGATCTGTTTCTGACTGCGACTCTAATCTGTTTCTGACTACGACAGGTCAGTGGAGGACAGGTAAAGATGGTTCATATGTAGCCTTTTGTGGAGAAATGGAGAGCAGGCGCATTGTGGGTTGGGCACTGGGCTGCTAACTACGGGGTTAGAATGGTCCAAACCTGCCGGGTGGGCTAAGGGAGAAAGATGGGGCTACTGCTCCCTGTAAAAGCAGTAGTCTCAGAAGCCCTGTAAAACAAACACACGCACCACCACCAGGTCATGTCTGACTTACAGGACCCAGGAGAAGTGGCCTGTGGGTTTCCTGAGGTTTGACTCTGCTGACTTGCAGTTGGCCGTAGCACACTCTGCCACCAGGGCTCTTTAGAAACCCTGCATAATATCAATACAGTGGCAGTGGGTATTATTATTTTCTATTTATTAGTCATTTTTATTGTGGGGCTCTTACCAATCTTATGAAAATCCATCATTCAATTGTATAAAGCACAATTGTACATATGCTGCCATCAACACTGCTCATTTTCTTTCTACTTGAGCCCTTGGTATAAGCTCCTCTTTTTTCCCTCCATCCCCCATCCTCCTACCCTCGTGAATCCTTGATCAATTATATATATTATTGTTGTTATTTCATGTATTACACTGCCCATTGTCTCCCTTCACCCACATTTCTGTTATTCTTCCCCTTTAGTCGGGGGGACGGACTATATATACAACCTTGTGATGGGTTCCCCTCCCCGCCTCCCTGCCACCCTCACCATCTCCCTACACTCATGATGTCACTACTCCCACTACTGTCCCTGAGGGTTTCATCTGTCCTGAATTCCATGTGTTGAGAACTCTTATCTGTACCAATGTGTGTACTCCGGTCTAGCCAGATTTTTGAGGTGGAAGTGGGTCATGTTAGTGGGGGGAGGAAGCATTCAGGAACTAGAGGAATAATGTGTGTTTCATTGGTACTATACTGCACCCTGGTTGAATCGTCCCTTCCTTGTAACCCTTCTGTGGTGTGTGTGTGTGTGTGTGTCCAATTGTCTACAGATGGGCTTTGAGTCTCCACTCCAACCCCCCCTCATTCACATTGACATAATTGTTTGTTTGGAATCATTTGAAAACTGATACCTGATCCTGTCTACACCTTGTAATCACAAAGGCGGTTGTGCTTCTTCCATGTGGGCTTGTTGCTTCCATGCTAGATGGGCTCTTGTTTAACTTCAAGCCTTTATGACCCCAGATGCTATATCTTTTGTTAGCCGGCAACCATCAACTTTCTACACCATATTTGCTTACGCACCCATTTTGCCTTTAGTGATCGTGTCAGGAACGTGAGTGTCAAAGAGTGCCAGGTTACTAGAACAAAGTGTTCTTGTGTTTAGGGAGGTCTTGATTTTTTTGGAGGGGAGGGCGTGTTATCACAATGAAAGATATGAAGTTGTCCATGATGTAAAAGCCATATGTGCAGCAAGTGAACGTTACTGGTGTGTGTGTGTGTGTGTGTGTGTGTGTGTGTGTTGCATGCAGGGCTTCATCCATTCCCTGCATCGTGAGGGCGGATTTGCACAACTTGAAAGCTGGCTTTGCAATAGCCGTGTCCTGGTGAAAGGTGGTGGCAGATGTGCCACAGCACGCCGCGAGTCCTCGTGCACCTGGCTGGTTCCCGGCCTCTGTAAACCTCTCCCTGGACTCTCAAGCTAGGGCTGGAACCCATCATCTCTCCTGTACACCCAAATTGTAAGGATTCTGGTGTGCTTTTTTGAAAGGGTAGCTTTGAAAGAAAGGGTTGGAAGCCCTGCATTAAATAGCCAGCAGGAGCTGTCGATGTCTGCATCTGGGGGACTGTGCGTGTGCTCCCCGCACTGTTTACACCAGCAATGGGGGTTGGACATAGGGAAAACTTCCCAATAACGTTCACTCACAAAGGCAGATTCATGTCTATCAGATTAATACATGCCGTAGTAAAGCAAGGAGGGCATTAATTGGTTATTTAAGAAGTCAATATATGGTGGTCCTGGGCCACCTTTCATCGGGCACCCTCAAAGCAAGGGATCTGAACCAAAGTCCAATGACCACTAGTTCCATAGCCTTAGGGTGGCAGTCAGCTGTTTCTCCTCACATTAGGGAGTTTCAGCCTTAAGTCCAAGGTTACAGTTGAGTTTGAGGTAAAACCCAGTTCACTTAGTGGGGTTTTCACATCAAGTCCTTTGGGTGTGGCCTAAGAATGGTGTTGTGCACCTCAAATGAACAGAGTCTAAAGTTTCAGTACTTTATAGTGCAGGCCTGAGTTACGAAGGGCTGCATAGAAACTGGATCAAAAGTGTCTAATTAGGAATATAGTACCTGGTTTATTCTACTCTTGGGTTCTACTTGTCCCTTTGTGATTTAAGTATCCCAAAATACTTTTGTCATTTTGTGTCCTTTTGGGTTTAAGTATTGCTAAACAGTGTTTTCAGATGGGAATTTGCTCCTCCCTGTGTACCCACCAACAGAAATATGAATGTCTTTTCTGAAACATACATGCTATTCTCTCATCATCTTGATGGACTTTCCAACAATATTTTCTTATCACTCTTGTAGGAGTGGCTGTTGACTTGGGGCAACCTCATCACAATGTTGTATGGCAGTAAATGACTAGCCTTCTTCTTACCGCCCCCCCCCCATTATTGAAGGAATGACCCCGCTGAGGAGGGATCTACTCCGTCGAAGTGGTTTTTAAGATGCACATATAAGGGGATTGATGCCAGGCAGGCTCTCTACCGCTTCATTTGGGAGGCTGCATTAGAAGTTTACATGACCTGAGAGCAGAAGCCAGACTTCATCTTGGTGTTTATCATTATAGTAGTTGTGTTAGGCAGGGTTCTCTAGAGAAACAAAACCAGGACATCTATGATTTGATATATATGGGTTTATACAGTGAGAAGGAAAATCACAGCGAATTACTTCACACAGCACTACAGAAGTTTCAGTTCAACTCACTTCCATGGAACAGTTAATATACTGGAAGTGCTTTAACTCACGTGGGCTGCCGGGTCCAAGGGCAAGGAACAGTCAGCAGAGTCCTCCCTCGGGCAAGGCAAGCAGAGTCAGCCCACAGATAGCAAACAGCAGGGTAGGTCACCAACAGTCAGTAGTTCAGGAGCTTAGCAAAACAGGCCCATGTGAGATATTGAATGCAAGCAATGCAAGGTGACAGGATTCACTAGCCTCAAGTCCAAGTGATGTATGCATCAGCAGAATGGCAAAGCAGGTCTCAAAGGAGCCTCAAGATCTAGTGACATGATCCAAGCATTGGCTTGGCACACAGGTAGTGTAGCTCACAGGTTGAGGCAGAGAACCAGCTAAAACAGCAGCACGCTCCAGCACACTGCTGGATCACCAGAGAGCAAGAGAGAGGGTGGCAGGCCTTGCAGAGCCATTTATCTCTTAGCCCTGCAATCAAACTGTGACTTGATTAATCCCACATGTTCTGATTGGCCAGGTTGGCACAATGAAGCCAACTACCACAGTGGTGGACTCATATAATACTTGTAGTTTTGTGATTGACTAACTTCATGCAACATAATGGTTTCCATGTCCACCCATACCATGAGGTGGTCCCTGGGCATATGTGCCACGGTAGGTTGAGTTTTGATTGTTAGCTCTCCAAGGTAGATGACAACACTCACATGTAAGATGGATGTCAGATGTTTGTACAGCATCAGGATTTCAGTGGTTGCCACAAGGCTCTTTTTCCCAGAGGTGCCTCTGCACAACAGGTTCCTTCTCTTACGAAAAAAAGTATAGGGGAACATCACCAAACCCTATATTGAACAAGCATATCAAAATGTGAAGCCATGGTTCTCGGACTTATTCTCCATCTAGTTGTAACCACTGCTCAAAGTGGTGTTCCCCGCCCTCTCACCCTGGCATACTCCATAGCTGCCCCCTGAGGTCGGTCACCTCTTACCTAATAATGTCTCATCTCATGAGATCAACAATATTACCAGCGAGGACCTTGGAAATATCATCTTCCAGAGAGCAAACGGTCAACCATGTCTCTAAACCCAAGGTGACAGACAAGGGGACAGGGACACCGGATGACAGGCAGCAAAGCATCCTGAAGGGAATCCATGGGAAGGCTAACACCGTTGGGCCATGGAACCAATTTCCCTGAACAATGTGTTCAGTGATGGTTAAGTGGGACCCTAATTGGCTGTGCAAAGTTGTACTGAAAACATAATGAAATGTTATAAAACAAAAGAACAAACAATCAACAAAACCAATCTTTGGAGACAGATAGGCTTGAATTTACAACCAGCCTCCCCCATTCATTATGTGACCCTTCGTCAATGACCCCGTGATTTTCTCTCAGTAAAAAGAGTCTCCTACACCATGGTGTTTTCAATCGCCTCAATGCCTGTGACAGTTGGGCACTGAATAAGGAAGGCAGAAGAAGAATCAATGCAGTTGTGGTGCTGGTGAAGACTATTCAAAGTGCCATGGACTGCCAAAAAGAACAAACAATTCTGTCTGGGAAGAAGGATGGCCAGAATGCTCCTGAGAGGCAACGAGGATGAGACTTTGTCTCACATGTTTGGAACATGCTTTCAGGAGAGACCAGTCCCTGGAGAATGACTTCATGCTTGGTGAAAGAGCGGGGCAGAGAGAAAGAGGAAGGTCCTTGACCAGAGGAATTGGCACAGTGGCTCCAGCAATGTGTTCAAACATAAGAATGATCGTGAAGGTGACACAGGACCAGGCAGTGCTTAATTCTGTTGGACAGAATGGTCACTGTGAGTCAGAACCAACCTGATGGCACCTAGCAACCACACCACCAGCAGCAGCAACAATAACTCTTCGTGATGCAGTGATGTTGGGATTGAGTAAGACACTGAGAGAGAAGCACATTGCACAACACTTTGGCGTTGGCTAAGCTCCCCATTGTGGCTGATGTTCTTCAGAAGAAATAGGAGAGGAAGGGGTTTTAAAGGAAGAAGACATTTTCTACTTCTCCTAGTAAATCATGCAGTGCTTGTTCGGATCGAAAGGGAAGATGGAGTTAGAGGAAAAGAACAAGGAAGGAGGAGGCTAGCTGGCAGTTAAAACAGAGGATAGAAGCTGCTGGAAAGTTACTGATGGCCTCAGCAATTTCTCTCACTTCCGGGGAGTTCTTGACTTTGGTGAAGGCTAGAAGATCACAAACATGGGGTTTGGATTCGCTGGGAAGATAAACACCCTCCTTCCACCTCAGCTCTGTTCATGTGGTTCCAATTCCCTGGTCTTCCACTTGAGCTTAGCTCTGGGGTTATATGAATTCCAAATCATTGCCTCCAAAGGGTCACTATTAAGAGGAATTTTGGAACCAAAATGTAACTCAGAGGTCCTTAGGTTCCATGCTTTCATCTGACTTCTGATGAAAAGATCCTGTCTTATGCTGGGTTTGGGGGAAGAGAAAAATTAGTGAAGCATATGTAAATATACTAGTTGCAGTAGTTACATCATCTGTTGTCAATTTGAGAGAATTAAGAATAAAGGGGTGGAGTTAACCTGTCAATTAGGTCGCAGCTTGATGATCTCATTTGGAGGTGCCAAGGAGATAAGTAGCTCTCTGGAGGCGGGACACACGCTCACTTCCTGGGAGACATCTCCGTTGACAAGACACATGCTATGTGAGAGCTCGGGAGCCGGAGGAGCCATGTGGAGACCTCTCCCAGCGCTGAGATGTTCACGCCGCCACTGGATCCACAAGACTTTCCACCCACTGGCCTGTGATCTTTCTGCATTCGGCATCATTGCATGTGTTGCAAAGTCTGAAGAGGACTTTATAGGTTGGTATCAGACATATGGGGTAAGACCGGATTTCTGGACTTGATCTGGACTGGGCTGGGATGTTTTCTCAATATTCAACAGCTCTTGTATATAACACTCTTTCTTATTCACATATGAGTCTCCCTGGATTTGTTTCTCTAGTCTAGCCGGACTAACACACTAGTCCAAACCTACTGCCTGAGTCAATTCCAACTCATAGCAGCCCGTTGTAGGATTTCTGAGGATAGTAGTCATTCGGGGAGCAAATACCCTTGCTTTTCTCCTGTGCAGTGGCTGGTGGATTTGAACTACCAACCTTGTGCTTAGCAATATAAGGCTTACTTGAAAGTGCCACCAGGGTAGCGTATGTATATGTATATGTTGTTGTTGTTAGGAGCAATTGAGTCAGTTCCGACCTATAGCCACCTTTAGTACAATAGGATGAAACATTGCCTGAACCTGCCCTATCCTCACAATTGTCCCCGTGCTTGAGGTTATTGTTGTAGCCACTGTGTCAATACATCTCATTGAGGGTCTTCCTTGTTTTCACTGCCCCCCTCCCCCCAATGCCACTTTACCTGGCATGACGTTCTGCTCCAGGGCCTGATCTTTCCTGGCAATATGTTTAAATTATGTAAGATGAATTCTCACCATCTTTGCCTTTAAGGAACACTCTAGACTTAACTTCTTCCAAGACAGATTTGTTTGACCTTGGTACTTTGAATATTCTTTTTGAGAACTGCAATGGAAATGCATCGATTCCTCTTCAGTCTTTTTTATTCAATGTCCAACACACACATATGAGACATTTGGAAATACCATGGCTTGGGTCAGGCTCACCTCAGTCCTGCAAATAACACCCTTACTTTCAGTACTCTAAAGAAGTCTTTTGCAGCAGATTTATCTAATGAAAATCATCTTTTGATCTCTTGCTTGTTGCTTCCATGAGCATTGATTGTGGATTCAAACAAGACAAAATCCCTGACAACGTCAACCTTTCTCCATTGATTATGATGTTACCTATTGGTCCAATTGTGAGGATTTGGGTCTTCCTTACGTTAAGTTGTAATCCAGACCGATGGCTGCAATCTTTGATCTTCATCAGCAAGGGCTTCGAGTCCTCCCCACTTACAGCAAGCAAGGCGGTGTCATCTGCACACCACAGGTTGTTAATAAGACTTCCTCCAATGCTGATGCTACATTCTTCTTCATATAATCCACCATGCAGCTCGAATAAGTGTGGTGACTGGATACAACCCTGTCCCACACCTTTCCTGATGTTAAACCATGCAATATTCCCTATCCTGTTACACACACACATATGCAAATAAATCAACAAAATCATGATATCGATTTTATATGTGTGTAAGGGTTTACAGTCATGGAAACTCTATCTAAGGTCACTATGAGTCGGAATTGGCTCGATGGTAGTGGGTTGTCTTATCATAATTATAACCTCATTTTCAACAATAGCAACTTGAATTTGTTCAGCCATTTCTAGGCCCTGCACTAAGTGGTCTAAAGGTTTTCTTCCCTCTGGTCATTTAAACAGTTTTATTGGTACTTCATTCATATCATACAATTCAATAGTTCAATCATATCAAGAAGAGTTGTACAATCATTACCACGATCCATTTTAGAACATTTTCTTTTTCTTTGTACTCATTGTTATATATGTACTTATTCATTTATTTTAAAACATTTTATTGAGGGCTCTTACAGCTCTTGTAACAATCCATACATCAATTGTATCAAGCACATTTGTACATATGTTGCCATCATTATTTTCTAGACATTTATTTATTTTTTATTGAGCCCTTGGTGTCACCTCCTCGCCCCCCCACTTATTTTTTTGAAAAATTGTTGCCAAAATATACACAACAAAACATTCTCTTTGCCTCTATCATTCCTCCACCCCCACCCCCACCAGTCCTTGCAGCAGCCCTGGTCCATACTCAGGGAGCCCTTACTGCTCACAGCCTCTTGGCCATTCTGCGAGGCAGAGGGGAATGGCCCCAGCCGGTTCCAAGGCTCCCATCTTGATGGCAGCAGACTTCCTCCATCTCTCTGAGGAGTGGCTGGTGGCTTCCAACTGCTGCCCTTTTCTTTGGCAACCTAGCTTTTAATCACTGTTAACCACCAGGCCACCGACGAGGGAGATTTTCTCACCCTGTTTTAATGGAACAGAACCTGCGAGCTCAGAGTCGCAGGAACACTGAACAACAGTGATAGAATCTGCCCTCTGTCTCTGAGACTTGTCCTCTGAAACGTGTGGACTGTCCCCTCGCTGCACTGAGTCACAAGGGCTGACTTGCTTCATGGCCAGAGGAGTCCTGTCGAACTCGGAAACCTCTTGGAAACAGGGACCACGGAGGCGGCAGCTGAAGGAAGAAACAGAAGGTGATCCTTGCTCACGTGCCTTTTAGTGGAGAAACTTCCATCACAAGGGCTTGGCTCTGGGCATTTCTCTTGGAGAAAAAGTCTTTTATTTGGCTTTAGGGTTTCTGGTGGCGCCACCAACACAGACCCTCTTCCCTGTGAAAATGAATGTCCTATCACCCCAGGTGAATGAGAACAGAATTATTTGATGGACAGCATTTCTAGATGTATACATTTTTAAAAGTTATATATATATATGGAGAAGAAAAGAAAAGGAAATATATGAATAGATTAACTATGCCAATTAAAACGGGCACATAGTTTAGTTCTTCCTTGCCTAGCATACCCTTTCCAGGAAGTCTAGGGCTTTCTATACAAACCCACTTCTCACCTCATTTCTCTGCCTTTCCTCCCCACAGGCTGTTGCCACTCACCCTCTGCAGAGTGCACAGTGGACGTCGTCACCTCACCAGGAGGACCATGGTGGTCTCAGTGGAATGAGGAGTGTTGCTGTCCTCCAGAGGTTAACACAGGGTCCCCACCCTCCCCAGACCTCCTCTAGTGTCACACCAGTGCTGTCTTCTGTTCTGATGATACTTTGAATTGCATACCATGGAATGAAATGTCAACCGTAGTGACCCAACAGGACTAGCAAAATTAAAATCACACCTGTAAATGACAATGACACCTGCACATGAAACTACCCTCTGCCAAGCCTCACTGTAATTCTCTAGCAATCACAGCTCTGGCGAGAGTCAGTAGAATATTCAAAATGTAGGGGAACAAGAGCAGTTTCCAAAAGCAAATTAGCATAGATTCTTAGCCTTGCAGGTACATTGACACATGGGGTTGGGTTTATGAAAAAAGATTTTGATATAGCAAATGACACATGATATATACGTATAGATATACATATATATATACACAATTTCTGCTGAAACACTGCACAGAAACTCTATAGACAATCACCCCCTCTGACAGTGTCACTTGGTGCAGTTCGCACCTTTTGCTCCCCATCCCCCACCATGTTGACACCACTGTTTGGGAGAAATGGTCCCCGCCAATCTCCAGGGATGACTTTTGGTCTGTGTAAAACCGCACATGTCCACCATGTGTTAAAAAACAAACAAAAAAACCAACTAAAAGCATGCCCAAAGCCCCAAGCTTGCACATAAGGGAGTGCCCACTCCCTGAGCTATGGCAGAACCTGAAGGGTTTCACCTCAGATCCATTGGAAAACTGTGCCCACATGTTGCAACAGAAATTAAGACAATAACCCATCAAAAGGAGGACTCTCAAGTCCTCCAAAGAGCCAACCAGCACTTGAGCCTAGAATACCTCCTACTATAGAAGGAACACTGCTCTCTCCTTGTGCTCTGTCCCCGACCCTCACTGAAACTAGCTCTGGAATGAGTGCCCATCAAGTGCCATCTCTTTTGCCCATGAAGAGATCAACAACATTCATCATGCACCTATTAAGCACCAGGCACTGCCATCAACAATGAATGAGAGTGAGGAAGAAAGATAAAATTACCATTCTCCTGAGTTTATAGGTATAAACATTGTTATCTGTCTGTCTATAAAACCTATCCCCATATGAATATAATAGATTGCAAACATCAACTTTGAAAAAAAGCTAGGAGGGAGAGAAATGTGCGTAGCTTCTTGTGTATAATAGCTTTTCAAAACAAAAGCGTCGTGATAAAAGCTTGTGTAAAATAGCTCCTCACACTAAAAGCTTCCTCCCAAGCCCTTCCTGAAACATAGAGCTGGTCTTCTAATTGTCCTGGGTAGACAAGAGGTGCTGAGTATTTCCCCTACGATGACCCCAAAGCACTTCAGATGGCCTCTTCCTATCTATCAACCCTGATGAACCCCTAGCAGTGGATTTCTTACTATGGGACACCAAGGAGCTGCAAAGTTAATATCAATCACTAATATTCTCCAAACATTTTACAGGCCAGAAGCAACAACAAAAATACTAGTAATGTTTGTAGGATTATCGGAACCATGAAACGTAATCAGCCCTAAGTGGAAATAACATACGCAAGACAACTGTTCCTGGCTCAGGAGAATGTAAAACAACCAGATGCAGAAAGCATACAGAGCCCATTGGCTTTTTAAAATAGACAATATTGCAGTAGCTAACTGTCTGAGCTTATCTGTGGTGCTTTACAAATAGGAATGACAGCAGGTGAGGCATTCAAAACACGACCCAACTCATCCCAACTGATCGTCCTCACCACCACTTCCCTTTTAGAGTAGCTGTGCCTTGCCTAGAAGGTATTTCATCTTAGGATCATTAACTTCCGATCATCGGGAAAGGCTGGAGGACAGTGCGTGGGGAATGTTATGCACACAGAGACCTCATGAGGCTCTAGGCCCCTGTGAGTCAGGCTGGATGACTGGTGGTGGGTTAGTTTCTCGGTGTGATAGAGCCCATGCATCCATTCGCTGTTCTGCATATGGTGAGCGACACCAAGGGACAGAGACATGGTTTTTGTCTTATAGGCACTAACAGTTTAGACAAACAATACATAGTTTCAAGAATTATACCAGCCAGGGATTCTTGGGTCAGGAAGAAGTGGACCCATCCCGAGGCTGGCGAGGACGCTCTGTGGAGGTGGGCACTGAGTCTAGGACGTGGACGGTGGGGGATCAGCAGAGAGGAGGTGGGAGTGAAGTGGAAGGCACAGTCTGAGCCAGAGCAGGACGAAGGCCCTGGAAGCACTGATGGGTTTGTCTCCTGGGCGCTGGTGGAGATCGTCTTGTTCATTGTTAGTTCCCCTCGAGTTGACTCCAAGTCATGGTGTCTCCTTGTATGAAAAGGAGAACTCCTTCCTATGGTTCTTCTCTCAGAAGCAAATCACCACTCCCACATTCCGAGGTGCCTCTAAGTGGGTGAAAGCTGCCGACTCATGGCTAGTGGTGGAGCACTTAACTGTTGGCACCACCCAGGGACTCAGTAGAAAATCTAGGTTGAAACTATATAAAAGTGGAATACTACAGTGACCAGTAAAAAAAACCCTAAAAATTTTAAAAACTTTGTATTGTGATTGGGTCAAAGTTTACAAAGCAAATCCATTTTCCATTCAATGACTCATGCACATTTTGCTTCATGCCACGGATTGAAATTCCCATAATGTAGCAGCACTTGGAAAAGGATAAATATCAGAGGTGACCACTACCTTTAAAACCTCAAGGAAAGGTTTATAAACAGAAAGAAGTACTCTTTGAAGGTTATCAGGGGTGGGAGAGGAAGGGAGGATAAATTACTAACTAGAGGGCAAGCAGTATGTGCTGTGCTGGAGCACCCCAGAAGTTCCTGAAGGACAACCTGGTCCATCTGGGGACACGCCTCTTCAGAGAGAAGAGCACTAGACCCAGTATTATTATGCCCATTAACGGAGACGTCTCCAAACCAAGACAGCAAAACCCAGGAGGTGTTTGATTGTATACAAGGAGGCTCAATAGCTGTTTTTAAAAAAGTGTTATTAATATATCAATCATGCAACTTTTGCTAACAGTTCAGATGGGTTTTTGTCTTACTTAAGCAGTTGTCTCCAAGACTATGAGATCGGATGTTCAAACCCACCAGCTGCTTTGTAGGGAGAAAAATGAGGCTCTGCTCCTGTGAAGATTTATAGTCTCAGGAGCCCTGGTTAGCAGTTCTTCTCTGTCCTCTAGGGATTGCTATGAGTTGGAATTGACTCGATATTAATCTTTCCGGTCTGATGGAGGCTATGACTCGTGGCAGCCCTGTAAGTGTCAGAGCAGAACTGTACCCCCTAGAATCTGCATGGGTTGAATTTTCAGGCCTTTCTTCCTTGTCTGTCTTAGTCTGAAAGGTCAGCTGGAACCTGGTCAGCTTCACAGCAACACCCAGGCCTCCACTGCCAGATAGGTGCTGACTCCTCATGAGGTACACTTACTGGGAATCGAACCCAGGCCTGCCATGTGGAAGGTGAAGATCAACCTCTGAACCCACACTGTTTCAATGTCTAGCTGGGGAGCCCAATTTCCTCATACTTTTAAAAAAAGTGTTCTTGGAAAGCTCATCTCGTTTTTGGGAGGCGCCAGATGGTGTGTTCTCTACACACAAATAAACATTCAAAATCCTTGGGAAGAGATCTGGAAGTGACTGGGTACTGTCCACTTTCTCGGCCAGCACAAGTTGCTCTGTGGAAACCCTGCAGTTCAAAGAGCATGCCTGTGGGCCATGACTTGGGAGTGCCTATCTCCTGCTGCCCAGCCACCCCCACCCCCTCTTCCCTGCCCCCTCATCCATCAACCCTGCTCAGTTGTCACCCACACAAAGCCTCCCTTGATTCTCCAGGCAGGGCTCCCAGCTTCCTCTCCTTGTCCCTCGGCCCTTTGTGCACGGCTATATTTAGAAGGAAACGAACTGTATGTCGTGGTTTGTTTATATCTGTCTCCTCCAGCAGGTGATGAGCTCTCTGGAGCCCAACACTTCATCCTCCTCATTCTTGTACACCCTGATTCTCTCAGCATGGAATAAGTCGCTGAGTCTCTGCTCTGAACCTTTCCTGGGACTCCCAGAAAGTCCAAGCTTAATGCGTGTTATGCAGCTCAGCACCCAGGGTGGGCTGGAAAAATCTGGACCTACGGTCTTCCCTCGGCTCCCCAAACCCCAAGCCACCCACCCTGCTTTGGCCTGGCTCACCCTCATTCCTGAGATCGGTTTTGGGCACACCCTTGGGTGTTGCCACCTTATTGTTTGTTTTTTCCCAAGATAGCATTTCACACAGACTTTTGTGGCCTCAACACTCGTGTGTGTGTGTGTGTGTGTGTGTGTAGGGGAGCTGGGCTGAACTGACACTAAAAACCAAAGACCAGCCCTGCTGTTGCTGTCGTGTTGATTCCAACTCACAGACACATGTGTACAAAATGGTAGAACTGCCCCATGTGGAAGCTGATGGCCACGTCCTCCTCCTGAAGCACGGGTGGGTTTGAACTGCTAACCTTCTGGTAGACAGCTGAACCCTTAACTGCCATGCTACTTGAACTTCGGCTGGAGCCCCAGCTAACGTGGGTCTGCAATCAGACATTCTCGCAGGGCTTTGAGGCTTCATCTTTCAGGATGTCATAGATGGTCTAATAAATGACATAGGTGATTCAATTCCCAAGAGTAGTTCCTGAGCATGAAAGGCACGTGCCCTTGTCTGCAGGGTGGCCATGCACTGCCCAACACACTGCAGATGAAGGTGTCTTGGGGGACATCACTGAAGCAGAGCTCTTGAGAGACGTATGAAACCCACTCCACATAGATTTTCCCACAAGGGCAGTTTTCCCAGGCCAGCTGTTGCTAGGTAGGTCCCGACTCACTGCAACCCCATATCCAACCGAAGGACACACTGCCTCCTCCGGCACCATCCTCACTTCTTCCTGTATTTGAGCCTATTGTTACAGCCATTGTGTTAATCCATCCCCTGAAGCCAGTCCCTCCCTCTGCCTCTGTCTCTGTCTCTCTCTCTTTTTTTTGCAGGCCCTCATTTACCAAGCTGCATGTGCTCTATGGCCATCCTCTCCGATAACATATCCAAAGAACATGAGACAACGTCTCATCATCCACAGCATTCTGGCTGTACTTCTTTCAAGACAGGTTGGTTTGCGGTTGTTAACATCAACTACCAAACAAGCCCAAACTCACTGTCACTGAGTCGATTCCAATTCACAGTGACTCTAGAGGACAGAGTAGAACAGCCCCTGTAGGTGTCTGGGACTGTATATATAGCTTTTCAGGAAGAGAAGGTCTCATCTTTTCCCTGAAGAGTGCTGGTGCTTTTGAACTGCTGACCTTGTAGTTAGCAGCCCAACTCATGACCCATGCTACCACCAGAGCCCCATTATTGCTGCTCCAAAAAACAAGCTCAAGGCCATAAATTTGACTCCAATGCATAACTACCCTAGAGAACAGAGTAGAACTGCCCCTGTTGGCTTCTGAGACGGGTGTGCGAGTTACATAATCTGGTGTCAACTTGAGACTATTAAGAGTGAAGGGGTGGAGTTTGGCCTGTCAATCAGATCTCAGCTTGATGGCCTCATTTGAAGGTACAATGGGGATAAATAGCTCACTGGAGGCCAGACACACTCTATCTCTGCTTTGTCTCTCTCTGTGAGACGTTCCAGTTGACATGCCCACATGGAGCTAAGCTGATGGAACCAGAGCCCTGCAGCTGGAGAAGCCATGTGGAGATCCTTCCACCTGCCCTGGATCCACAAGACTTTCTACCCACTGGCCTGTGATCTTCCTGCATTCGGTGTTGTTGCATGTGTTCATGAATCTGAAGAGGAATTTATAGACTCACTATTGTTGGACTGATAGACTTGATCTGGACTGGGCTGGGATGTTTTCTCAATATACAATTGCTCTTTTATATAAAACTCTTTCTTACACATATGAGTGTCTATGGATTTGTTTCTCTAGTCCACCCAGATTAACACAGATGGTAACTTTTTATGGGAGAAGAAAGCCTCATCTCTCTCTTTTGGAGAAGCTGGTAGTTTGGAACTACTGATCTTGTGCTTAACAATCCCACTTGTAACCAGTAGCCACCAAGTCTTTCTCTCAAGGCCGCCTCGTTATCTGTAAAACCAAAACCAAAATCGCTGCCATCGAATCAATGCTGACTCACACCCTGTGGATTTCCAAAACAGTCACTCTTTAGGGGAGTAGAAGCCCAGTCTCTCCGCCAGAGCTGCTGGTAGTTTTGAACTGCCAACCATGGGGATCACAGACAATTGTGAATTGGAACTGCTCCAAGGGCAGCTAGTCACAAAGGGGTCTTGTATTTATAGCAGAACAGAGGCGCCCAGGGGTGCAATGGCTGCACGCTCAACTGTTAACCCAAACATTGGTGGTTGGAACCCAACATGTGGCCCGAGAGAAAGTCCTGGCCACCTCTCCCCCGACAGATGACAGCCTGGACAACCCTCTGTCATGTGGGGCTGCTGTGAGTCGCAATGGGCTCAACAATGACAACGACAACAAGGGCCAGCTGACAGAATTGTTGCTGGGTCCTGTGCCATCTTCCCAATCCTTGCACCTGCCCCGCTGTAGCTCTTCTTGGAGGAATAAAGACTAATCCTGCTTCCCAGACTGCAGTCCAACGACGGCCTCTGGAGGGAGGTGTCACACGCATGAGCAGAGGAGGAAGGACATTTTGTTTCAGTTTCTGGGCTGTGGTTTCATTTTTTTAAATCATTTTATTGGGGGCTCATACAACTCTTATCTCAATCCATACAAACATCAATTGTGTAAAGCGCATTTGTACATTCATTGCCCTCATCATTCTCAAAACATTTCCTCTCCACTTAAACCTCCGGCATTAGGTCCTCATTTTTCCCCTCCCTCCCCGCTCCGCTCTCCCTCATGAGCCCTTGATAGTTTATAAATTGTTATTTTGTCAAATCTTGCCCTGTCCGACGTCTCCCTTCACCCACTTTTCGGTTGTCCTTCCCCAAGGGAGGAGGTCACATATAGTTCCTTGAAATCGGTTCCCTCTTTCCTACCCCACTCTCCCTCTACCCTTCCTGTTTTCCCACTCACACCACTGGTCCTGTAGGGCTCATCTGCCCTGGATTCCCTGTATTTTCAGTTCCTATCTGTACCAGTGTACATCCTCTGGTCTAGCCAGACTTGCAAGGTCAAATTTGAGTCATGGTAGTGGGAGCGGGGAGGAAACATTTAGGAACTAGAGGAAAGTTGTCTTTTTCATCGTTGTTACATGTGGTTTCATTTTTAACTGAAGTGATTCTCAAGAACCTTGCAAAGTGGTATCACGTCATGGTGAGGTAGTGGTTCTCAAATCGCGTGCAGCAGTGGTATTCTTGACTGGCCTGTGAGTTCTTGGGTCTGAGGAAACGGCTCTAGGACTGACTATTTACTTCAGGAGTTATTTTTAAATCTCAGCACATTGCCTTTGGATCCCCTCTGATACATGGCAGCCCACGTGGGGCCCAGAGGGACTGGACTCTAGGGTAGGGGGTCGGTCCCTATGACAGATTCTTACTGAAGTAGACCCATAGGCATTTCCTCTGAGATGGACACTAACCAGCAGCCTTTCTGTTAGCAGCTGAGTGTACTAACTGTTTGCATCACCAGAGGCCCCACGAGGACAGAGTGGCCCTGCCACAGAGGGTTTGGGGCACTGTGAATCTGTAGGGAAGCCGGCTGCCTCCTCTTTCTCCCACTGAGTTGCTGGTGGATTTTAACCTCTGGCCTTTTGGGTTAGCAACCCAACACTTAGCTCATTGTGCCACAGGACTCCTGAAATGTTTACTTGGTCCCTCACTTCATTCCAGTTAGTGAAATACAATACAACCAACAGTAAAACACCATTGTAAAGGTGGGTTGGGAAACTGGCTTGTGAGGCATACATGGCTCTTTTAGTGCGTACACATCACTCTGAGGTAAAACTGAAAATGAAAATAAAATGATCACAGAGTCATTTAAAGGATATTGTTCAGAGAGTGATGATTTCCTTTGTTTGTAAGAATATCTTCATGGCTCTTGAATAATTTTTAATTGTTGTGAGGGACAAGATTGGCTCGAATGTTTGCCAACTTCTGGGCTAGTGGATCAGGAGGCTGAGCAGATGGAGCTGAGGGGCTGTAGGGGTTCTGTAAGGCTCTACTGAAACCCTGGGGAGGACTTGAAAGAGGAATGCCAGCTCTGTTTGGGGGGAGGAGTTTCTCAGTGAGGCCATTGCTGTTTCCAGGGAGGGGGTTGGCCGGTTCTCTGTGTGGACTGCACTTCTGACGTCATCAGGCCCAAATAGGCCCAGAGTCCACGCAGCAATGTGGTGGTCATGGTGGGCTGGCTGGAGTTGCAGAAGGAGGGCTCACCAAGGCAGTGATGTCACAGAGTTTGTGTCAGCTCATCACCTCCACAGCCCACCTTCTCACTCCATCACACCTGTGAGTGGGCAGGTAGACCTCAGCCCTCACCTTGAGTGGAGTGGTGGGGCTCTCCCTGAGCCAATGAGAGAGAGGAGGAGCTGTGGGAGGAACTGAGGTGGGAGGATTCACTGGCTAGTCCGGCGCCCCTGGGTGGAGGGGACCACTAAGCCTAGTGACACCACAGAGGGCAGAGGGAAGTTCAAGCCCGAGTGTTCCAGGTGGACCACAGTCACAGAGTCACGAGAGGACCCAACCCAAAACACCAAAGCCACTGTTCCATTCCACTCACAGCACCCAATAGCACGGACGAAGACTGCTCCCTTGGGGTTCTGAGATGTGAGTATTTTTTAAAAATCATTTTATTAGGGGCTCATACAACTCTTATCACAATCCATACATACATCAATTGTGTAAAGCGCATTTGTACATTCATTGCCCTCATCATTCTCAAAACATTTCCTCTCCACTTAAGCCCCCGGCATTAGGTCCTCGTTTTTTCCCCTCCCTCCCCACTCCCCTCTCCCTCATGAGCCCTTGATAATTTATAAATTATTATTTTGTCATACCTTGCCCTATCCGACGTCTCCCTTCACCCACTTTTCTGTTGTCCATCCCCCAGGGAGGAGGTCACATATAGTTCCTTGTAATCGGTTCCCTCTTTCCAACCCACTCTCCTTCTACCCTCCTAGTATTGCCACTCACACCACTGGGAACCCAGGGCAGATGATCCCTACAGGAGATGTGAGTATTTATAGGAGCAGACAGCTTCATCTTTCTCCTACCGAGGAGCTTGGTGGGTTTGAACTGTGTCCCCAACACCTAAGCCATAGAGCCACCGGGCCCCTTACGAGGACAGAGCCCAGGGCCTGAGAATGGCAGTGATTCGGTGTCGGTGAGGGTGAACCGCCTGGCCCCCATCCCTTCCTCTGCCAGCTGATCAGAGCACATTGGCTTCTGAGTTGCTATCGCTGTGGGAAGCAGTGCCGCTGCTGTTTCACCTCCCAGCAGGCTCATCTCCACAGAATGCTTCAGTGATATACATGGACTGGGAGAAGGCCTAGCCAAGGAAAACCCGTGAATCCCAGCAGAATGTGGGCTGTGTCACACAGTGCTGGAGGACTAGGCCCCTGAGTGGGAAGGCACTCAACTATGTAGGGACCTCCGGGACGGTGCTGAAGATGGTGCTGCACTGGGCTACGGGTTCTTCTGTTGACATCTGCATAGGGGTCAAGAATTGCAGTTCGTCTGAGAGCTCAGAAATGGCATGACACAGGCGAGTCGGGAACCCTGGTCGCACAGCCTCATTTGCTTCCTTCCTTTCTTTTTTTAATCTCCAAAATAAGGAGGTTGAACCGGTAATTTTATAAAGTATTTCCCACTTCTCAAGCTCTGTATTTCTAAGTCACCCTACTGGGCTCCCAATGCTAGTGAATTTTATCACCCTATACAATTGCTGTAAGTCACAGTTACCAGGGTTGGTATAAAACCATTCCCTCTCAGTACACTTCCATACTATGCCCGCCCCCCAACTCCCCTACTTCTACCTTCTGCTGGTTCCACAAAGCACACATCTCTTTTGTTGGTTAGAGTCACACCTACGATTTACTGTGAGCTAATGAAAACAGATATTTTACTTTGAGGAAGGAAAAAAGTTTATTTTTTGTTTTTTCTTCCTAGACCGGTGCCAACCTTCATTCCATGCTTTGCTCCATCATGTGATCAGCGGTCAGTTTTATCTGCAGCTGGAAAAGACATTAAGGAATTAATGACTCATGGCCCAACCAGAGCTGTGCTAGGTCAAGAGGACACGGGCTGCTCCCCTTCTTCTCCCAAGGGGAGCAATCGGCGCAATGCTGAATGGGAACCCTGTAGACCGTGCAGGAGAGGGAGGAAATGAGTCACAGGGCTCGACTAAGGCTAAATAGCTCTGTCTCCAAATGTAGAAATCATGGTAATGCTGATGGTTGATTGATGGCCAATTGAAGTGAAAGAGGGCAGGCTGGCACGGAAGCACATTGGCATCATGCCTTCTCGAGGAAGAACTTTGGAACCTGATAGGTGTTTTGCTCTGGTCTCCCGCAGACCAGCCACCTGTCAGCTGACTGCTGGATTGCTGGCTCCTCCTATGTAAAATGTCAGGCCTGGGACAGAGGGTATGTAGAATTAAATGCCTTCTTCAGCCATTAACTGTTAACCTCAAGACTGAATACCTTGACAATGCTATTTTTGCAGTGGGGGAAAAAAAAGATAACCCTGTGTTACTGGGATGTAACAAAGTTACCAAAGATGTGATATTTGCCTAAAGGAATACTTACGCAAAGGAAAACAACAACAAAATACAACCGGACAGCTGGGAATGTTAATCTTGTCTAAGTCATCCCAAATTGAAGTGCTTGGTAGGAGAAGGAAAAGAACAAAGGGAAAGGTGATTGGCCTTGCATTTGGCCAATAGGATGAAGACTCATGAGAAAGGAAGATGAAAGTGGAACCGATGTACTCTACTCTGAGGTGTGGAGGACCCACAGCCAAGCCCACTGCCATTGAGTTGATTCCAGCTTACGGTGGCCCTGTCAACATAGGATTTCTAAGACTAACTTTTTACAAAGCCAACAGACTAATTTTTCTTTCAATGAGGGACTGATAGGTTTTTAACTGTTGACCTTGCAGCCCAGTGCTAATCCCACAGCACCCCTGTGGTGGGGAGTAGCAAGTGTGAATACAGCTTTGACCAGTAAGAGACATGGACCACGGATTTCATTTCTTCTAAATGCTCCAGTGATGATAAGAAGGGAGGGCTGCCAGGGTTGACTGGGTGGACATGTTCCACTCTTGCAGTCAAATAATGTGGCCATAGGGTTGCTGTGAGTTGGAACCAACTAGAAGTGCCTTACAACAAATTATGCTTACATTTCTGTTGGAAAACTGCACTTGGCTGTGCCTAGGTTATAAATGTCTGTCTGACTTTTGGACAACTCGCACTTTCCTTTCAGTGTTATGTACATTTTCCCTCGCTCTGAAATGACTGAACTTGTCTCGTACAACAATCACCTTTACTTTCTGCATGTGCAGCTTTTACGTCATTGAAAAGCCTTGGAGCCTTTTCCTACACTAACATAAGGCTAAATAAGACTATTATGCACCAGTTGTGAGTCACCTATGGATTTAACTTACATACACACTTCAGAGTGGATCTCATGGACAACATGGGAACAGCCTGGGTGTCTATTTACACAAATGTACATTTATTGAGCATCTTCCTATGGACATACTCACTCAATTCTATTGAGTTATTTCCAACTCATAGCAAGCCAATAGGAGAGAAGACGGTCCTTTTGGGTTTCCTAGACTCTTAAATCTTTCCAAGCAAACATCTTCATCTTTCTCTCAGGGAGCAGCTGGTGAGTTTGAACTGTGACTCTGTGGTTACCAGCTCAAGGTATAGCCTGCGGCACCACCGGGTCTCCGTTTATTGGCTCACTCCCTGTAAAAGCAAATCTTTCCCGTAAGTGATGGAAAAATAGTTAATGACAACCTCCTATCATAAAAATGCTATTGCAGAAGTACAAGTAAATAGAACAATGGGAAAAACCATTGTTGTCAGAACTTTATGATGAAGATGAAATCAAAGATCAGCTTTATTTATTTTAATTGTGAGATACTACATAGATCATGTCATTCCATAGTTCAAACATGTCAACTAAAATTGTACAATGCTACCACAATTAGTTTCCAAGCATTATTTCCTTTCCTGGACTCCTTGAGATCACCTCTCTTTCCCCACCTCTACTCCGAAAACCCTTATCACATTTGCTGTCCCTATTGGTTCATCAAGCCTGGGTTTCATATACCGGAAAACATGAAAAAATATACCACAACTTCAAGAGGGTGACCCCCGATGACATCACACCTGTGAAACAAACCCTAGTATAAACAAACAAAAATATAGAAAATATTGAAAAACCAGATCAGGTCCAGTCCATCCCTCTATTATGGATAGAGGGAGATGACCAGAGGTTTATTTCCTGTGTAGTTCTCACAATGTATCTCGGGCTACCACTGTCATCAACAGCTTTCTGCAAACTGCATTCTCACAATTTAGGCTCTGATACTATTCCGTTTTTTGACTTTGGATGATATGATTTACAATCCTTTGGTGACTGATGATGGTATGCTTCGTCCATGTGGACTTAGTTGACATTTCACTTGGATGGCTGCTTATTTGGAGACAAGCCTTTAAGACCACAGATGCTATTTTATCTGATAGCTGGGTAAAATCTAATTTCTCCACCACATTTTGCTATAGCACCCATATCTTCTGTGGTCCCTTCCTGAGGGACCACAGTATCGAGCAGGTATTAGGAACTGTTACAGATATTACTCCAATCCATAGTTCCATGAGATCAAGCATAATTGTACAATTGCTGTCATCATACTTTTAATACATTTTCTTTCATCTTGAACTCTTGATATCAGCTCCCCTATATCCCCTCTTCAGCTATCTTACCGCCCCCATGGATCCTTAATATATGATATATTATTATTATTATGCCATATCTTGCACCATCCAATGTATCAATTCACCTACAGTTCTGTTTTTTGTTCCCCTCGAGTGGAGTTATACATTCATCTTTGCTACCAGTTCCCCCTTCTTCCTTTCCCCACTCTCTTCCCGTGCCCTCAGGGAATTGTTACTCCCATTACAGTTTCAGGGAGTGGTGGTGTTATCTATCTTGGATTTTGTGCATCAAAATATCTTGTTTGTACAAGTGTACATATGCAGGTCTAGCAAGATTAGTGAGGCAAAACTAAGGCCATGATAGTGGGGGGAGGAAATATTAAAGAATTAGAGGATAATTATTTTTTCATCAGGGCTCTACTGCACCCTGGATAAATCACACCTTTCTATGTGGCCCTTCTGTGAGGGATTGTCCGATTATCTTACAGGTGGGCTTTGGGGCTCCACTTTGTCCATGCTTCTTCACATCAATTTGATTGCTTGTTTTGAACTTCTGATGCCCATTCCCATCGACACCTCATGATCACACAGGCTGGTGTGCTTCTTCCATGTGGGTTTATTTGATGGCTAGATGGCTGCTTGTTTAACTTCAAACCTCTGAGACCCCAGGCACTATATCTTTTAATAGCTGAGCACCATCATCTTTTTTCCCCACGTTTGCTTATGCACCCATTTGTCTTCAGTGATTGTGTCAGGGAGGTGAGCACCACAGAATGCCAGGCTATTAGAACAAGCCGTTCTTGTACTGAGGTGAGATTTTAGTAGAGGCCCTAAGTCCATCTGCTGGAAAGTCATTTTAGAAGGATCCAAAAAGGGACAAAATCATTCCTCAATTTAGTTTAGAAGATTCTTCATATCTGCTCTCCACCTAAACTTCCTGCTTGTTCTCTCATCCACTGAACTTCTTCTTCTCCCACTTACTGTATTTTCTCAAGCCTTAGAGCTGGGTGCACTTTCCTTCCCATCTTCATGACCTGGAAAAATCCAAGTGAGCTCTCTTCCAGGGTCTGCACTACAGGAGCAGAGGGCATCAGTGCAGACATGGCTAAGTCCAAGAACCACACGATTCACCACCAATCCCGAAAATGACACAGAATGGCATCAAGAAGCCCTGATCACAATAATATGAGTCTCTTAATGGGGTTCCTGAGGAACGTGCGTTTCACCAAAAATCAAACAAGAAGGGTCGGAAGAAAATGCAGGCCAACAACGCCAAGGCCATGGAGGCATGGGCAGAGGTGATCAAGGCTCTTCTGAAGCTCAAGGAGGTCAAGGTTAAGAGCTCAATGAGCGTCAAATGCAATCTCAGTCGATTGGTCTACATTGTCCATCCCAAGCATGGCAAGAGGGCTCAGTCATGTATTGCCAAGGGCCTGAGGCTCTACCAGCCCAAGGCCAAAGCACGAAGCAAGGCTGACACTGCAGCTAAGGCCTCAAATCCAGTTCAAGCTCCCAAAGATGCCCAGGCTCCCACAAAGTAGAGTTCTCCGTCTGAGGATGCGAGGGACTGGGGGGAGCCCTGGGGTGCCATCTGCATGGAACTGATGTCCACCTATGCTGTTTGTACAGAGAAACCTAAGGCGGGCAAATAGCAAACCCCAAACCCAGATGGGAGCTGAGGTTGGGAGACTTTCGGTAGCGACCGGTAGCTCATATTTTAGACTATTTAATATATTTTTCTTTCACACATCTCAGACTATGAGGGCTTCATCCCCACTATTCTAGTCCGCCTTTGTATGTGACCGCGTATCTGACGGGAGTCATGCACCCACAGGGAAGCACAGGAGTGTACATAATGGGATGAGCTCACAAACCATTGGCGCACAAGGAAAGCGTGTGTTGGGAAAGATAGGACGCGGGCACGGGAGGGCATGCAGGGAGGGGGGCTTGGAGAGGGAAATGGGTGCTTCAGGGGGGGCTCCTAGGAGACACTGAAGTTACAAGGCAGGCTTTGCTGTTGTTGCTGTCGCTTTCATAACAGGGAGCTACATTTCTGTCCTTCCATGAGTGACTGATTGCACTCAGCATCATGTTCTGTAGGTCATGCATGTTAGGAGGTGTTTAGCAGATTCATTAAAAACATCGTTTTATTGAGATGTAAATAATGTGTCATACAATCATATTAAGAGTTACGCAACCATCACCACAACCAACGTCAGGACATTTTCTTCCTTCTGGTACCTGTTGCTGTTTGATTGATTTTATTATTCTTTAAAGTCGCATAGTATTCCATCGTGTGTGTGTGTGTGTGTGTGTGTGTGTGTGTGTGTGTGTACACCAAGGTTATTTATTTACGTGGTTTCCATATTTCTGCTCTTGTGAAGAGAGTTGTGATGAACACAGGTGGGCATATCCATTTCTACTTGTGTCCCTGCTCTTGTTTCTCTAGCAATGATCCTGGGAGAGGGACTACTGGGTCCTACAGGATATCTATTCCCTGCTTTTTGAGGAAGGGCTGTACCACTTTCCATGGTGGTTCCACCCTCCTGCTCCCCTACCAGCAGTGGATGAGGGTGCCAGTCTCCATGCAGCGTCTCCAGCATTTGTTGTTTTTTGTTTTGTTGTGACTTTGCTTCTAAGGAGTGAGGTGATGCTATTTTATTGAGTCTTTCATATGCATCTCTTGAATACCTACTGATCATGTTTTGATCTCCTGAACATTTTCTTTAGTGAAGGGTCTGTCCATGTCTTTGTCCATGAAAAAAAAAATTGGATTGTCCTTTTCTTACTGAAATATTGAAGCTTTCTATGAATTATAGAACTTACTCCCTAAATGTAAAGCCTAGAACTTTATTGAACATCTGTGAAAAATAGGGGAAAGCTTAAGGGTGCTAACACATAGCATAGCCACACTATCAAACACAATGAGAAATACACCAATCACAGAAGGTAAAATAGATGACTGGGGCTCCTAAGAATTAGACATTGCCCTGCATTAAAAAAGAAGAAGAAGAAGAATGAAATAGGATCCATAACTCACACAACACAAACATGAACTCATGAAGAATGTCTAGATTTTTGGAGGGCAAGGCGGTGGAGGTGTGCAGAGAAATTGGCTACAACACATCAGACAAGGGAGTAAGTTCATTCTTCTGCAAATGGATAACCAGTTTTGCCAGGACTATCTGATAAAGAGATGTTCTTTTCCCTATGTTATGTGTTTTGGTCTCCTATCATAGATGAGTTCTCTGTAGATGGATAGAACTTCTGGCCTCTCCATTCAGTTCTATCGTA
>NW_022111300.1:54939738-54940777 GCF_000313985.2 Echinops telfairi
CAATGACAAAAAAAGAGAAAAGCCTGTAAATAGTTCAAGGTCTGTTTGTTGACCTTTAGGAGTATCTTCTGGCCAAGTCTGATGGGGTGACATGCCCTGGACTCAAAGTCTATTTTTGGTGTTCCCTCAGGACTTCCTTGCTCTGTTACTCTTGCTGTTCTGTTGCATGCCCTTAGTGTTTTGCCTTGGTGTGGTGGGGTCAGATTGGGCACAATTACCATACTGTGTCTCCAGTGTTTTCCTCTGTAGGGCTATGGGTCAGTGAGGGCTGTCTTGTCTCATAGTGGGGCAGCACATATGGTCTTCTCTGTGCATTGGCTGTTCTGAGCAGGGATATCATCCTCAAGGCTTGCTGGGCCAGAATGTGCTCCACTCTCTCATCCTCCCCCTTCATTTGCCTCCATGTGGTCTTATCAGACATGTCCCTCTCCTTGAGCTTTAGCATCAGTGCTGTCCTCTGAGGTAAATTTTTCTGTTGGGAGGGTCGCCTGTCCATGTAGTTGGGATTGGGACCAGCCCCTCAGACCTCTCTACTGGTTCCCTGTTTCATGCTGGTATGTTGCATTCACATCTTGGAGCACCTGGTTGAAGTCTGCTCCCTCTTTCCCTGTGGAGATATGAACAATACCCTCCCCTTGGGTGGGTTAGTGCCCTGTGATCCCACTACCCAGTTCTTTTGTTTTCTTTTTCTTTTTTTCCCCTTTTCAGTTGGATACCACATGGCTACCATATGTATCCTGGATTTGGTCTGGCCTCTGCCATATTACCTGAACCTCACTCCAGGAATATTTGTATACAGTAGCTTTTTCTCTACACCCCTTTTGCATTTTATTTTTTTAAGCTTACCTCAGTGGACTCATGTTGTACTTCTCCTTTTGTGCTTGGCTTACTTCGCTTAGCATAATTTCCTTCAGTTCTTCCCATGTGGCAATATGCTTCATGTGTTCATCACTGCTGTTTAGTGATGTGTAGAACTCCATTGAGTGTATGTACCACAGTTTTTTAATCCATTCTTCTGTTGATGGAAATTTGGGTTGTT
>NW_022111300.1:54942681-54943635 GCF_000313985.2 Echinops telfairi
TGAATCCCACTTGGTCATGGTGAATTATTTGTTTTATATACTTTTGTATTATATTGGCCAGTATTTTGTTAAGTACTTTTGCATCGCTGTTCATTATGGATGTTGGTCTGTAGTCTCAATTCTTGTGGGATTCTTGCCCAGTTTCGGTATCAGAATTATACTCACTTCATAGAAGGAGTTTGGGAGTTTGCTGTCCTTTTCTATGTTCTGCAAGAGTTTGTGTAGGATTGGTGTCAGTTCTTCCCTGAATGCTTGCTAGAACTCTCCTGTGAAGCCATCTGGACCAGGGGATTTTTTGGTCAGTATTCCCTTGATAACGTTGCCTATTTCTTCTATTGCTATGGGTCTGTTGAGATTCTTGACACTCATCGGGGATAGTCTAGGGATGTATTGTTTTTCCAAAAATTTGTCCATGTCTTCAAAGTTGCTGAATTCATTGGAGTACAGTCCTTCGTACTACTGTGTAATTATCCCTTTGGTTTCACTAGGGTCTATTGTAATGTCCCCTCTTTCATCCCACATCCTTGCAATTGAAATTTGTTTCCTCCTTTTTTTGGTTAGCTTTGCCAGTGGACTGTTGATTCTGTTTATCCTTTCAGAAAAACAACTTTTGGCAGCATTAATTTTTTCCCACAGTTTTCTTATTTTCACTCTCCTGAATTTCAGCCCTAATTTTTATTATTTATTTTCTTCTGAGGTTAGTAGTATTGTACGCTTGACTGCTCTAGTTGCTGTAAATTTTGTTTCAATCATAAGTCTCTTTTCCTTTTTCAGATGTGCATGTATTGCTATGAAACTCCTCTGATAACTGCCTTTGTTGTGTTCCATAAATTTTGGTAGGTCGTGTTCTCAATCTTGGTTTCTAGAAATTTTCTAATTCCAACTCTGATCTGGCCCAATACACACTGCTTTTTCAAGAGTTATTTTTCCTCCATTTTTTGCTCTTGTTTTCTT
>NW_022111300.1:54950306-54967336 GCF_000313985.2 Echinops telfairi
CTGTGTTAGGATCAAGCCCTTACACTGGCTCCACATGAACCCCGCTCTGGCCGAGACAGTAGTGGGGCGAAGGTTAGACCCTAGCAGGCCTCCACTGTCGTAAGCCCAAAGCCCCCAGCTCCTCAAAACCTAGTGGATCTGTGCCTACTTATCTTTATGATACTACTCCTGAGACTTGGCAGTGTGGAATTTCCCTCTTAGTAACTCTTCTGCAGAGTCCCTCTGGTACGTGTTACTCAGTTGCCATTTTCTCAGAAGTCTTTCTTTTCTTTTGTAGAGCTTATTTATCCAAAGGAGAGGGACTCTCCTTTGCATTTACTATTGGTGATTTGTTTTTCCATCTCTATAACATATGACAATGGGATCTGGGTTAGCATGACTTTATATTTATCTCTGTTGGTTTCTTGTAGTGTTTTGTAGTTTTTGTTTGGTTGTTTGTTTTTTATGCATGATTTTTATTTCTCTGGTTGGATGTATTCCTAAGTATTTGATCTCCTGGGTGGTGATTGTAAATAGTATTGTTTTCCTGGTTTCCTTTTGAGAACTCTTTTTCTTTGTATAAAATAATTCAACTTACTTTTGCATGATGATCTTTCACCCTGCCATGTTGTTGACTCTTCCAATAGGTTCCAATAATTTTCTTACCCTGGCTATGGGATTTTTCTATGTCTATAATTACAACATCTGCAAATAGAGCTTTACTTCTCCTTTGCCAGTTTTGATGACTTTAATTTCCCTTGGTTGCCTCATCGCTCTGGTGAAGACTTCCAGCACAAGATTGAAAAAAGGGCACCTTGTCTGGTTCCCATTTTCCAGGGGAATGCTTTCAGATCCACTCTATTGGGAGTCATGCTAGCTGTTGGTTGAGTATATATGCTCTTTATTATGTTGAGGAAACCCCTTCTGTTTTACTTAAGCTGAGTGTCTTTATTATCAGCAATGAGGATTTGTCTAACACCTTTTCTTCATCAGTTGATATGATCATGTAGCTATTTTTCCTGGTTTTAGTTATATGATGGATTATATTGATTGCTTTTCTACTGTTGAACTATCCTTGTGTACCTAATATGAATCTCACAATGGTTGCAGTGTTTTATTTTATATGGTGGTCGCTGCCATGAAATCACTGATGACTCATAACAACCCTTCCTTATAGCACAAAGTAGAACTGCCCCTGTGAGTTTCAAAGGCTGTTTACAGGAGTAGAAAGCCCTGTCTTTCTTCTATAGAACTGCTAGTGGTTTTGAACTGCAGACCTTTTGGATTGCAGCTGAATGCCTAACTACTGCATCACCAGCCAGGCTCCTGCTATATATATACTTTTTTGTGTGATAGTTATACTTAATTGATGATTGCATGTTGGTAGAATTTAAGCCACTCACCAGCTCTCTCCTGGACATAATAGAGACTGACAGAGTGTGTGCAATTCACTGTTGACTATTCATGTAGCAAGTTTAGAGCAGGTTGGGCTGGTGATTTTGGCTATCTATTGGTGATCAAATGGCTCAGCAGTGAGTAATGACCTTTGTCTAGTAGGTGTGGCTGCGGGAGGCATGGGTGTGTCTGAGCTGTGTGGTTGCTTTCTCCAATTGGGTTGAATAATGGGAAAGAAAAGAGTAGGAAAAAACTCACCACCCCCCAAACTATTAAAAAACAAATTTAAAAAAATCTAAGCAGGGGAAACATACAAATAAGAGCAATAAGATGACTAAAAAGGAAAAGTAAGTGAAAACAAGGATAAATATAAAAAGGAAGAAAAAAATCAATAAGAAAATCCAGGTAGGACGAAACAGAAAAGTGAAAAAGAAAAGACAATAGCAAAAAAAGAAAAAACTAAGGGAAAAGAAAGAAGAGAAAAACAAAGGGCAGCGAAGAGAAGAAAAGAAACAAAGGAGAGAAAGGCAAAAAGGAGCAGAGAAAGGAAGGATTGAAAATAGGGAAGGAAAAGACAAGAAAACCAAGAAAGGAGAAACCCAGCCCAGGGACCCAGAGATGAGCAAACTAGGGAGGCCTGGGCATCCTGGATTGGTCAGTGCCTCTGCCAGCAGAACAGCTCACAGGGTGGGGTGTTGGTGTTTGTGAGGGGGTAGGAAGCCCTCTTCTTAGATGGAATTTCTATTGTCCCAGCTGTTACTTGGGATCAGAGACCCGGAAGTAGTATGTGCAGGCTCAGATGGATTCTAGTTCATAGAAAGGAACTCTTTGGGGCCTAGAGGGCAGCTGGGAGCAAGATGGGTTGGAAGAAATTCTTGCCCACCTTGGATGGCCCATGGTGGGAGAAAGATGGGGTTTTCTATTCCTGTAAAGAGCTACCATCGCAGAAACCCACAGGGGCAGTTCTACCCTGTCCTCAGGGTTGCTGTCAGTCGGCATTAACTCGATGACAGTGAGTGAGGGTGACCAGTGATGGTTTGCTTGTATACACTGCTTTTTCTGCTCTTCTGCTGAGGTTAAACTCACAGGCCTCTTGACATGATGGGGACTGATGGTCGTACGTTTGTTAATATATATATATCAGTCTGTCTGTCTATGTACCTATCTACTTACGGTACCTATCTTTCCACCATCCACTATACAATGCTTTTGGTGGTACCTTTAGTGAGGAAAGATAATATGACCACATGCATAGCATCTCAGACATCTGTTTTGGCCAGCTCCAGGGGTGAGTGGGCATCTTGCCTCCCAGGATAAGTCTGCCACCATGTCAGCCCCATGATCCATCCCAGTTCTTGGGAAAATGAGCATCAAGCATCGGCTTTGTTGGCTGCAGGGAAACAAGCTCTTCAATTTCAAGCCTGAGTGTTCTGGGCAGAGTTGTGTTTTAGGAAGACAAATTGACCTGTGTCACGCTTAACTTGAAATTTCAACCTTGGAAATGGGTTGGAAGAGACAGGCTAACTGGAGTCCATCAACTGGAGTTCTATTATGGGGGGGACCGCATACATCAGGGAACATGCTGACAGGCTGTCTCCTAATGCATATCTCATAGGTGAATTAACCTATCAAACGTTCTAAAAAAATAAGATAATGTCTAGTGAAGTAATAAAATTGGGGAGGATGTTTTCAGAGTATTTTCTTTTACTAGCTTGCCAATACCTTCACACCCTCTTAATCTTTAATATCATCTAAATTATGCAAAAAATATCCCAAAATAGTTGTGCACTGGGAAAGGTCTAGACAGTTGATAACCACGGTTCAGTATGTGGCGGCAGGGAGGGACAATGGTGTAGCTCCTTTCTTCTTTTTCTACATTTCCTAGTGTGTGAATCCTTCTTTTTATGCATGTGTGAATCCTTCTCACATGTATATACACATTTTTTCAACCAGCACAAGGCCTTTCCATAGGTTTGTTGTTATTGTTAGGTGCCATTGAGCCTTTTCTCTTTTTTTGCTCAAAGTGATTCAGTGTGACAGAGGCATACTGCCCCGTAGAGTTTTCTGGGCTGTCATCTTTACAGGCCACAGCGTCTCTGTTGATGTGCTGCACTGTGGTGGCTCAGATGTTGGTGGGATGCTGGAAGCGATTTCAGCAGGGTCATCCTTGCTGGACAGGTTTCAACAGGACTTACAGTCTCTGACAGATGAAGGAGAAGGGGGAAGTGGTTCATAAGTGAGAATTTTGCCTCTGAAAACCTTATGGAAGCCAAATGTTGTCTGAAACAAGTGCCAGAAGATGAGCCTGTCCGGTCAGACGACACTCAAATACAACTGAAGAAGAGCTGGCTCCTCCGAGTGGTGGTTGTTAGGTACTATTGTGTTGTATGTTAGTCCGGGCAGAGAAACAAATTCATAGTCACACTCATATGTGTATATGAAAGACCTTTATAAACAAGAGTAATTGAATATTGAGAAAACATCCCAGCCCAGTCCAGATCAAGTCCATAAGTCCGATATTAGCCCATATGTCCCATACTAATCTATAAAGTCTTATTCAGACTCACAAAACACATGCAATGACACCGAATGCAGGAAGATCACAGGCCAGTGGGTGGGAAGCCTTGTGGATCCAGTGGCGGTGTAAGCATGTCATTGCTGGCAGGGCTCTCCACGTGGCTGCTCCAGCACAGGACACTAGTGTAGTTCCATGTGTCTTGTCAGCTGCAGTGTCTCCTAGGGAGTGAGCAGAGAGAGAGTCTCTCATCTCCAAGGAGGAATACCGGAGTTCCCAGAATCCTCAGGAGAAGGCCATGCCCATACAGAGGCCTCATTGGTTATGACCTGATTGGCAGGCTAGACTCCACCCCTTCACTCTCAATCCTCACAAATTACCAAATGTAACTACCACACATTGGTTCGGAGTGGTCTGTACCCTGTGTACTGGAGAGCAAGTACCGCCTGATCCTGCACTGTGCTCATAATTGTTGCTATATTTGAGCCCATTGTTGCAGCCACGGGGTCAATCCATCTTCTTGAGAGTCTTCCTCTTTTTGCTGACCTTTAGCAAGTATGATGTCCTTGTCCAGGGACTGGTCTCTCCTGAGTCCGGAGTACATGAAATGAAATCTTACCATGCTCACTTCTAGGGAGCATTCTGGCTGTACTTCTTACAAGACAGCTGTTTGCTCTTCTAGTAGCCCATACTATTTCAATATCTTCACTAACAACATAATTAAACACACCAGTTCTCCTCTAGTCTTCCTTCTTCAGTGTCCACCTTGCACATGCATATGAAGTTAGAGTCAGGATCACCTTAGTCCTCAAAGTGACATCCTTGTTCTTCGACACTTTAACGATATCTGGTGCTGCTGATTTACCCAATGCCGTAAGCCCTTTGATGTCTTGACAGCTGCTTCTGTGAGCACTGACTATTGAACCAGGAAAAGTGAAGTTCTGGACCACCTCCATTTTTTCCTCAGTTCATTGTGATGTTACCTACTGGTCCAGAGGGGAGTTCACCTTAATGATATGACAGTGAACAGATTTTGGAACCATCATTCACTGATGTGGAATGACTCAAGTTGTGGAGAAAGGGCTGAAAACATCTCTTAATCATCAGAGTGTCAAATGTATGAATCTAGGGACATGGGAAGCCATCAACAGCAAACCAGAATGTATAACAATACATATATGAGGCATTAGAGAGTTAATACGGACTAAATGCCCATTTATAATCAGATGACCATGTGGCCTTCTATGCTGGGGATGGCAAACTGGGGAGGAAGATCCGGTATGTCTCTGCTCTTGTGGTGGAGTGAAACATCTTACTCTGCCTCTTCTATCCTTGTCTCTGCAATTCCCGTCAGATGGCGGGGTGCGGCAATACAGACAGGCATTCCATGACACCGATAGAGGGGATCATCGGTCAGTGTTAATTGCCATTCCCGGGTTTTGAGGATGAGCTGTCTCTGCAGGAACAGGGGGAAATCTGAGGATCATTGGAGGTGGGGCACATTTGGGATCTTTGTCTGAAGTGGAGGAGGCCATGGGCAGAGGCACCAAAGGCTGAGACAAGGAGACCCTGAGACAGAATGGAGGAACAGCACCTGGACTGTGAGGCAGAGCAGAGGGCTGGTTTCTTGGCAAACAGAGCAGAGGACAAAGGACCATGTGGCTGAGAGGCTGGGGACCAGAGAGAGACTGGGCTGCTGTCTGCGGAGAGATGTTGCTGTGGACTGCTGACTACATCCTTACTGTTCACTCATCGTTTCTTTTAGTAACCTGCTATTGTCCTTCATACCAAACTCCAAACTCACTACCCCATCGAGTCCATTCCGACTCCTAGCGGGCCTCTAGGACAGGATAGAAGTGCCCTTGTGGGTTTCCTAGACTATGATTTTTATGGTCTCAGAAATTCTCTCTGGAATCACTATGAGCTGGGATTGACTCAATGGCAGTGGGTTGGGATTTGGGGTTTTATGATTTGAAATTGACTGGGGTCCGTAAGCCATTCCAACTTCAAAATAATTATCTTTCATAAAGTGCTGATCTGGGTCATTCGTATAATTTGAATATTTAAAATAGAAAGGAATTCAACGAGGCCAGGCTAGAAATAGACATACAAATGAACATGAATCCTCACAGTCATCTCTCAGGAAACGCCAATGATGGTCTCCTCAGAAAGATCCTTCTCCTGCACACACAGGCCCTGCTGACGCCAGCTCCAATCATCTCCTGGAAAACGCAGGCATAAACACATGAGAGTTTCTTTTGCCAGAAAGATGCACGTGAACCAAGCGAGGCCTGGGCCATCCACTGTGTGAGTTGTTGCCAGGCCTGGGAGCAGGTGTCTGGCTCTGCAGCCGCCCATGTGTAGCAGGCAGACACCTGATGCAGAGAGACTTAATTCCACAGAAGGTGCAGCGAACCCTCCCTCAGGCTTCCTTGGAAACAGCTGGGTTGGCCCTGTAGGAAGAGGAATGAGGAAGAGCTACAAGGTGCCAAGAAAGGAAGCAGAAGGGGCCCGCAGGTCTGGGGCTTTCTGCTCAGTGGCATATGTGAACTCCAAGTGTTCCTATAAAGCCTCCAGGCCCAGGCGATGCACTGAGGGTGGATCTCTGTTCTGTCAGAGCTCAGGACTCCAGGGGGAAGTGACTTCAGACCCCCGACTTCCCCTTCTGTGTTCATCTTAGCTCTTGGGACACCAGTCGGTCCCCAGCTTCACTCCAGTGTAAACCTTGAGGTCCAGGAAGCCTTACCCAGCCACCAGATGGTCACTACTCTAGCAACCAGAACCCTCTTTTCCAGCATGCTGGAGTGCCAGGTCAGGCTGCTTAACTTTAGGAGCCTCCATCTCCTCGTCTCTGAAATAGGTAAACTGGCAGCCCAATGCTTAACCAAGTGCACGGTAATTCATATATAACCCACTGCCACTGAGCTGGTTCCCATGTCTAGCGGCCCGGCCTGCTGCAGGGTTTCTGAGCCTGTGGGATGTTATGGGAGTCCGTCTTGGTGAGGGCCTGCCTCTTTTTCACCGAGCCGCTACTTTACCAAGCACGGTGTCCTCCTGCCAGATGCAGTGCGTTGCTTGATGCCTGAAGTGCTGCTCTCTTGGGCATTGATGGTAGGTCCAAGTAAAATGGCAACTTTAATCTTTTCTCTGGCAATGTGGAGGCTTCTTAGCTGCACAACAAGCCACCCACCAGATGCCGGGGCCTGCGCCCTTCCATGCAGTAGACTTCCCTCAGCAGGTTTACTGTCCTTCAAACCTCTGTGTTTATGTGGACCCCCAGCTCCTCTCTGTCGAGTGATTGCCTCTATGCACCGTTCTCCAACTTGTGCGATGCGGGTCCTGCCAGCGAGTCCCACAACATGCGTATGTATATATACATCGCTGCCCATGGCACCTTGATTTTTCACTTTCCTATTTTTACCCAGGTGTGCCTGCATGTGTCCGGCCTCATCAGTTAGAGTGAAAATTTTATTTGTCCGTGTCTCTGAGTTGAATGGAACACACACACACACACACAGACACTATTGTTGTGCGTTGGCAAGTGGGTTCCAACTCATAAAGACCACATAGGACATAGTAGAAGTTGCCTGGAGGGGGTGTTCTGAGGCTGACTTGCTGATGGTAGCAGGCTAGCAGGTGTTCTCTCTTGGAGAATGACTGCCAGCAGCGGAGTGCTTCACCACTGCACCACCAGGGAGCCATCTGTATGTGCACATAGACATATATGGACATGCATATAGGTGTGTGTGATTGTATTCATACTCGTTTCCCTCTCTCAGTTTTAAGTATTGCTTTTCAGTGATGAGAAACCCAACTGCAGTTTGGGTGAACGATGTATTTTTAACAAGTTGACATTTTTTTAAACAAGTTGACATTATGTCACATGCTTTTGCTCAGTACGTCTAGAAATCAGTGAGCTATCCCAAAATCGAGCTTTTTTTTTTTTTTTTTTTAAAGATGTCATCATTTTCTTTAAGACATTTGTGCCCTAACAGGATTCAGGACCATCTGGCTTTGACACAACGCTGCCCCCCTGTGGCCAAGAGAGAAGGCTTTTGCCCAGCGAATCTTTGTCCTTTGCCCAGCATGCTCATGCTCAGGATCTCTCCACCAGAGTCATGTTGGGTTTTGGCTCACACAACTTATTTCAGCTCAGTGGAAATGCTTAAAGTATAAATCCTAATGACCAAATGCCACATTGACAAGGCCAAGGCCAGGTTCAGAGTGAATGTCTGTATTTTATGTTGTATTAAAATGGAGGAGCAGCGAAAAGAGGTAGGCCCTCCATGAGATCGAGGGATTCTCTGGCTGCAGCTCTGGGCCCGGGCAGGAGCGCTTGTGAGTGTGGCGCAGGACCGGGCGGGGTTCCGTTCTGTTGTGCAGTGGGTCACCATGAGTCGGAACCGACTCTGCGGCACCTAACAGCAACAGACACAGGTTGTGGTGGGTGGTGTTGTTAGGGGCCCTTGAGTTGATTTTGATTCACAGTGACCCAAAAGGACAGAGTCGAATTCACTCATGGGCTTGCTTTGCTGTGATCTCTATGGGAGCAGATCTCCAGGGATTTCCTACTGAGGAGCCGCTGTGAGTTGGGACCACCAATTCTTTGGTGATCAACGAGTGCTGAGTCATTGCACCACAGGGGGCATATAATGTGTGTGTGTGTGTGCGCGCGCGCGCACGCGCACGCGCATAGTCCCATAACCTACAATAGTTGCAGTGAACTCCACTTAGAGCAATCTTCAGAATTTTTTTATTGTACATCTTATCAGTAATAACGCGCACTTTGTACAGTGCTATATTTCCAGATATCCTTCTCAGAGATGTTCCCGGAGGGGATTATAATGACGCTGATAGTTAAAGGCAATAATAATGAGAAATAAGGAAGAAAAATGAAAGTATTCATTCTCCTTACGTCAGGACCAAGTCGGGGATGGAGGGATGGAGTTGCTGGAACAGAATCCTGTCATGAGCTGGGGACCTGCTCTCTGTTCATTTCGCCATAGTCCGTATGTGGATTACTTTATGTCCATGGTTATGAGCTGCCTTTCCTCCAGGGCGGCATCTTCTCTTCAGGGTTAGAGGTCAGGGAGACTATTTACCTCCGTGTTACATCTCTGTGTCTGCAGCATGCGGGCTCAACGTGAACTGAAAAGCTGTTTGGATTCTTTGCATACTTCATTCACATGCTTCTGTGTCTAAGTTGAAGCATTTTTGTTTAAACTAAACTTTCTGGTGGTTTACAGGTGCCTAATGCCTTATTGTCCGTATTGGACAGCCTCGTTGGCATGTTTCTCTTTCTACCTTTCTATTTTGAGTGCTTATACATATGCATTGGAGGAGCCCTGGTGGTGTAGTAGTTATGAGTTGGGTTGCAATCTGCAAGGTCAACAGTTTGAAACCACCAATTGCTCTGTGGGAGAAAGACAGGGATTTCTGTTCCCGTAAAGAGTTGTAGGCTTGGAAACTCATGGTTCTAACCTGTCCTATAGGGTCACAGGACTCAGCATCAACTCGATGGCAGTGAGAGAAAGGAGGGCATACGTTTTGGAAAGCATGGTAAGAGTATATACCTTACAAGAAATTGGAGGTTACTATAGAAACATGCAGAACAAATTTGGACTGTCTTTTTTGGGGACCCTATTCAATCCACTAAGGATCCCTGGTGGTGCTGTGGGAAACGCACTGGGCTGCTAACCTCAAGGTTGGTGGTTCAAGCCCACCAGCAGCTCTGCAGGAGAAAGATGAGGCTGTCTGTTACCGAAAATTTGCAGTCACCATGAGTCAGAAGCAGCTTGGTGGCAGTGGGTTTGTGTGTAGTAAAAATGCTACCCCGATAAATGTCAATCAATATTTATGACTGGATTAGCATGATGTTTGTTTTACAGACATATGGATAAAGCTACTGTAGTATGTGGGTGTTCCCATTTAGCCTGTGTGGATCCTGGGAAGTCATGTTAGCATCCAGCCTGTCCCCATTTAATTTTATTCTTAGCTAATTAAAGCTTTCTCCATTAAAGTTCAGAGCAGCAGGGTTGGGGAAAGGGGAAAAATAAAAGAAGCTTCTAAAATAGCTACAGTGCAGTTAGTTCAGCAAGATTGAAGAAGATGCTCTCTGCCATTCATTTTGCAAAGAATCCCTGAGAGGCAATCAAACGCCAGGTATCAGAGTTCGTATCAATCAAACACATGCTTTTATTAAAAAGACAAAAACCGGGGAGAGAGAGAGAGACGCTTCATCTTGGCACTGCCACTCTGAGGAGAAAGCTTTAACGACGCGACATCATAAAACAGCTCGTAACGTGGAGCCTGTCCCTTCCACGCCTGCTTTTCTGCTCACCTCCGTGGAGAAGAACTGAAAGTGGTGGGTGAATTCTGACACCCCTCTCCGCACAGCCGGGCCAGGCCTCCCACGCTCCATTCATTTGCATCTGAAACTTCCAGAAGAAGGCCTTTGGTTTGTTTGCTCCGGTTGCTTTCTGCTTGACCCTTGAGGAAAGAAAACAAGGCTGCCAGCATCACATCTAGCTTTAAGGGAAACTAAGTGGGATTCTGAGGGTGGGCGAGAGGCTGGTAGGTACGGATCCTCCTGAGAAACTCCCAACTCCCAGCTTCTGTAATGTTAGACTGGATTGTCCCCGAAGGGGAGGAGGAGAGCTGCTTTCCAAAATGACTCACTTTTACAGCCGTTGGTAAATTTTTTTTTAATCTTGTCTTGTCCGCAGCGCCCTGTCCTAAGCTCCCTCTCCTCCACCTGTGTGGCTGCGCCACCTGAGGCAGGTGTCCGTGACTGTTCGTTTGCTCGCACCGCCCCCTGGCGGTGCTTCTCTGTGTTGTTTCAGAATTCTAAACGCCCCCTTCCCGTTTAAACTTGGTCGATGAATATTACCTCGTTCTGCCTCTCATGTTGCCACTTACATTATTCTTCTCCATTCAACGTTGCTTCCTAGTTTGGCCCAAGATCCATTCGTAAGGCAGGGAGAGGTAGTCTACCACTGATCAGTTTATGCACCTGACCTGCGTCTGCGTCTGCGTCTGGGTTGAGCCAAAGGTCCTTGTAAGAATTGCTATTAGTGTGAAAGTAACACCATTATTAACCACTAGGTCATTGCCAAAAACCTCCACCAACGCTCTAAAACATTTGACGGTTTTAATTCTCAGGCATATTTGTCAAGACCGAAGTATTTTTAATTGTTCTTCTTAATTAAAGCTATATGCCAAATCTTCACTGCTACGAACTCATAGTGACCCTAGAGGACAGGGTAGAACTGCCCCCGTGGATCCCAGAGAGTGTAACTCTTGACGGGAGTAGAGAGCCTCCTCTTTCGCCTTCGGAGCTGCTGGTGCTTTTGAACTCTTGACCTTGTGGCTAGCAGCCCAAAGCATAACCTAGTGTGTCACAAGGGCTCCTTACTTAATGGTATAGAATTCCTTTAATACTTCTTTGAATTCAGGATATAAATTCTCAAGATTTTCTCATTAACCACTAAAATATTCATCTAGCACACCACAAATTTATTATTCATCGCCCATTCCTAGCAAGTTGATGCTTCTCTGACCATAGTGACCCCATAGGACACACAAGAATTGACTGCCACACAGGCAGTCCAAAGGGCTGCCAGGTAGCTGGTTTTACAGAGAAGTCCTGGGTGGATTCCTACCATCAAAATCTTGGTTAGGAGGCTAGCCCCTAACCATTGTGTGACTAGAGCATACAACATGGAGTCACCCTGGATGATAACATGACTGACAAGAAGGCCACTAAGAATAAAGAAGTAAACAACAAGATTGCTGACAAGAAGAAAACATAAACAGGCCAGAATCCAACTCTATCGGACGAAACACTTGAGGTTGCACCCATTACTGGACTGAACACTCGTGAACACACCTATGGCTATACTCCCCCAAATTGTATAAGAATCCAACTAAGAGCCCAGAGAGGTAAAGCTTCTGACCAGTGCAACAGGACAGAAATCTCCCTCCCTCCCTCCCTTGCTCTTGCTGCTAAGTCTTGCCCATTTTTCTTGACTTGCTATTGATACGTGTGAACGCCCATTGGATTTAATTGGTTAAAAGACTGTCTGGCTCATAGAGTGCGTTGCACTCGGGAAAAACCTGGCCTAGTCACTGTGTGAAGCTTAGGGACTGCAAGGTGCAGGAGCCCTGGTGCAGGAGCTGACTGATTCCTAAACTCTGTCTTTGGGACTGCCATAAGGTGCGTAAGACACAGAGCCATGAAACTCTGTCTCACTACACCAGACAGCCAAGAAATGCCTATGGGCAGTTCTACCCTATGCTGCTGGATTGCTGGTGCTGGGCTTTTGGTTGGGTTTCCTCTTTATAGGATCAGTTTGCAGGCCTTTTCTCTCGCTAAGCATCTGGTGGGTTTGAACCACCCACCTTTCAGTTAGCCACCAAGAGTTGGCTACTGAGTCACCACAGACTCATAGTTTGAATTCTGTTTGAAATCATTTAGCGATTGAGTAGTTTGAAGGCAACTTTTACACATGGGGATATAGGTTCCTCAGAACAAGTTAGACCCACGACAGGATTTACATTTCTTAAACACAAAAACAAAACAGATAATACCCCCCACCCCCACCCCATTGCCCCATAATGCCAGTCAGAGAATGAAAACTCAGAATGACCAAGCTTCCCAGGAGTGGACGCTGATCTTGAGCTTTGCTTGAGCTCTCCTGACTTTGGTGAGTGAATGAAACGCATGTTAGAAATGCTTCACGATGACATGTCTTCACTGTTTGTTTCCAGCAGTTTCCTGCTGCTCTAGCCCTTTCCCATCTGCCCCTCAAGTTCTTGCCTTTTTTGGATGATGTAGATTAAGAGATCATTCCAAGATTATTTAAAAGTGGACTTCCCCCAGACTCTCTGACATTTTCCACCGGGAAGATCCTAAGTGGATGCTGGATTCACTAGGGAAGCAACTCTGAAGACAATAGCTCACACAGTTGTAGAACTGAGCAAGCCCAGTCTGGGCAGGTTCCAAGTCTGTGGGTCAGATGTTAAGCTGGAGTCTTCTCCTGACTCTTGTGATATGAGGGCTGATGAACTCAAGATTGGCAAGAAGATCATTGGTCGGTGGCTGCACAGATAGCTAGATCCACGGTCAGCTGCGCAGGCTCATGGTAGCAGAGGGGAATGAATCCAAGGTTGGCAGGGCATACAGCTGGCTACTGATGACTCCCAGGTGGGCTGGCCACATAGCAGGCCATTGGCTACAGTCCAGAGATCTGGAGGCAGGTGAGCCAGAGGTAGGTAGGGTCTTGACCAAGCAAAAAGTAAACAAGCTTTTCCACATCATCTACTTATATTGGAAGCAGCCACACTCCCAGAGGAGACTTCCTTTCAATTGCATGAAAGCTGAGACCTAAGTAAGGTTGTTGCATCTCACCTGAATCTTACAAGTGATTGACTGCTCATAGCAGCTTCTATTGTAGAGTTGCTAACATCGTGTTAGGGCACATCATGGGGGTTACGAGGGCTTAACTGCCAAACCACTGAGACTCAAGTTGACACAAGTGCTCAAGGCAGTTGCCATTGAGTCAACTGTGGCTCATTGCCCTCCCATGAGCTTCAGAATACCACAGGGCTCCACAGGGGTGACAAGGGCCAAATTTTTGGAAGTAGATCACCTGGCCTTTCTTCAGAGGCACCTCTGGATGGACTTGAACCTCCAGCCTTTCAGTTCATAGCCTAAGGCACTGGCTAGTCCTACCACAGAGGGGCTTCATGTGCTACTGTGCCCCTGAAGGATCGACACTTGGTGGAACACTTAGAAGACAGACAGAATTCCCCAGAGGAGTCACTTTAGAGACAGGCCTCTCCATGGTGGCAGGGACCAGCAATGTCCCAGAATGGCCCTGGGGTCATTCTATGAACAGTTGGGTGAGGAGCTGGAAGTCGATGGAGAAGTGATTAGAAGCTGAAAACCAGATTGGTTTTTATTGATTTAAAAAAACTAGCATAATTGAATCAGAGAAACATGAAAAACAGGCTGTTTGGTGTTGCTGATTTAAAAAGAAGAGCAAAGAAGACCAAATTACTTCATTAAAAAAAGTGCTTTAAATATAAGTGTAAAAAAAAGCCCACAAATTGAATAGCGCTTTCTTTTAGCTAGAAAAGGTCACTGCAGCTCTAATTCCAATGTCCAATTACCAGACACAATCAGCAACGGGGAAGAGATTCAACTCAATTTCAATCCTAGGCATTTGCCTCACCTTTAACTAGCTTTGTTATGACTCACTGCAATTTTCTCATCAAAAAGCTAATTTGGGGAGCAGAATGTCAAGGAAAGATGAAAAAAGAAGACCCTGATTTTGCAGGGGCTGCCGTGTTTCGTTTGCTGAACTTGTAAGCCACCTGTCAGATCAGTCACCCTCAGCATACTCGGCGACCTTCTTGCTGAGGTGGACAGAATATAAAGCGAGGTAGAAAGCTGGACACATCTGTTCCACGCCCCAGCCTGAAGTATAACCCTGCTAGTTGAGTGACTGACAATGGCTCCTAAATTTTGAGCTGACCTGATACTTCAAAATTAATTTAACAAATATTTCATCCACACCAGAGACAAGTCTATAAGAGGAGCACCGACCTCATTGACACTATTGATATACACACACCTTAGAATGATTATTGACCAAGGTTGGGGGGTGGGAAAAAACAGAATGATGACTGGCCATTTGAGGTCAAAGGGCAACATTTAACCAAGGACAGAATGGCCAGGAGAGGAGGAGCAGGCACAGGAAACCCCCAGTAGAGGTGGGCTAGGTGAGGTACGTCAAGGAGATGGAAATCAGTGAGATGAAACAAGATGGGTAGGATGTGTTGAGTGGAAACCTGATCTGTTCTGTAAACCTTTACCCAATTCACCATAAGAGGTTAAAGATGAACACACTTGCACATGCATGTTGGCTTTGCTGGACCAATCACCAGGAGACAAGACCCGGTGGCCCATCAACTATGGCACTTATCTTATAAGAAGCAGCCTTGGTTGGTGATGCCTGTGTAATGAGGGGAGACATCAGTGTTCATTCTCCAGGCTGGGGCTTTTTGCTACTGCAAGGGGGTGATACATTTTCCCCCTGCACAATCATAGTGAAACTACCCGCAAATTCTGCTTATCCACAGCATAGCGCTCAGCTGCAGGCTGTGCAGTGGTTCTGTATTCACATCCCCGAACTTATCCTGCGCTGTTGTTGTTGTTAGCTGTGGCCAAATTGACCTTGGATTCACAGTGACCCCCAGCACAACAAAGTGAAACCGCACCTGCGCCTGCTGGTTCCCAGCATCAGTTCAGAAGAGCTCCCCCTGCTGAGCACCACGAAGGCTCCCCTGCTGAATGGCCAGCCCTGGCTCCCAGTCCAGCTTTGTCTGGAAGTTCTGCTTAAACCGGTTCAGCATCTCAGAAGCATGCAAACCAGCACTGATAAACAAGTAGTGGCTGTTCATGAGGTGTGTGGCCAATCATTGAACCTGAGTCTCCTGTGGGGAAGGTGACCATTCTACCACCGAACCATCACTGTCTTTCACATACTTTTTAGGATCAAGATAAATCCTTCCTGCTATAACTTTTGGGGGAAGAGGAAAACTAGTCCACCAAAGCCAAAATACCATCTTGAGTATATGCCACCTGAAGTTAGAAAACATCTCAAGAACAGACACAATGCATTGGACACTAATGAGCAAAAATCTGATGAGCTGAGAGGTGACATAAAGAACATCATCCATGAAGCAAGCAAAAGACCATTAAAAAGACAGGACGTGCTCCAAAATTGAAGTGGTCAGGATTGTACAATCCTTCTTGATAGGATTGATTATTTTAAAAAATGAAATTACATTAAAAAGAGAGAGGACAGAGAGAAAAGACCAAGGCAAATGCCGGAAGAGTCTCTGAAACATGATCTTGATTGGAAAGGAGCGAAGGCAAGTGGAAGGAATCAGGAAGTCAAAGAGCTGCACACAACAGTTCAAAGAAAACCCAAAGAGCCAAAAGCGAGTATGATTAGGAGATGTACAAAGACCTGGAGGTGTCAAGCCAAAAGTGAAGAACGCACTCAGCTCATCTCCAGCGGACTGGGGACGGTACCTGTGCTATCAGGGGGGCTGGTCCTTGGAAAAGGACACCACGTTTGGCAGAGCCGAGTCAGGGAAAGGAGGAAGAGCCCCAGTGCGATGGATGGACAATGGGTTCAGATGGAACAAGCATTGGGAGGATGACACGGGGGCTCCTTTTGTTGTGCACGGCCTCCGGATTCGTTGGCAACAAGAAGACGGAAACATTTACTGAATCCGTAAGGATCTTACAGAATCGTTATCAGAATACATTTTTCCCCTTCCAGATAACATTTTATACTCTTGAAAAGCCATCCTCCTCTGGGTGCCACACCACCTCAACTTTTGAGTCTTTCCCCAGAGAAGTTGTCTTCCAGGTCTCCACTTTTTCTTGATCTTATGTGAGTCCGTTTTTGCTAATGCACAAAGATAAGAGCTGGTACCACCAGTTACATTAATTTAAGAAGCAACCTTTATTTACTACCAATCTATCCTGTGATGGACTGTAGGATGCCAACTACAATTTTTAAATATTTGATTTTAAAAGCATTTGAGAAATTTGAATCTCATGAGACTTCTCTGGCAAAGTCTGGAGAAACAACACCAGTGACACTCATGTATCCATAAGAAAGAGCTTTCTACCAAGAAGGCATCTCAGACCAGGCCAACTCAAGTCCATGGGTCCGATGCTGGCCAGTTTCTGCTTCAGACTCACACAGCTGCAGGCTGATGATGCAGAACGGAGACCCAGGAAGCAGGGGGAGCACAGGCTGGTTGGCGCAGTCTCATGGATCCAAGGTCAATGGAAACACTGCAAGATGTTGAAAGCTCTTCGGGTCAGCAGCCTGCTTCAGGCCATCCCTGGAGGCAGACACAGAGTTCCAGTCAGAAGGAAGATGAGGGTCCAAGGAGAGAAGAGAAGTTCTCACTGTCTCTCTTATAAAAAGCACCCCTCACCCTACCCCCACCCCCCACCACCAAGGAGGCATCCTTAGGCTGTGAGCTGATTTAAAGGTTGGACTCCACTCTTTCACAAAGGTGCAAGTTGACATTAAATCTAATTACTATCCTC